>NC_053127.1:13911275-14591275 GCF_010015445.1 Perca fluviatilis
GATGATGGAAGGTCCAACAACACTATTTCTCACTCTAACTAAACTCAATTAAAAAAGGCTCAATACCTATGGTGGTCCAAAATCCTGTCACCTAGCCATTTCGCATAAGCATCCTTCCATTTGACACTGGAGCTAAACTAACTTCCCATTATACCACACTGCACAGAATGTGCCAAGACATGACTCTTCACTACCCTAAAGCATTATCACCCTCTGCACTTCCCTTGACTAAATCATCAATTTCTGCATTTGGCTCGCTAAGTCTGACCTCTGCAACTTCCTGCGTTTCTGAAGACAGGAAATGATGCGTGCAGTGGAGGAACTGAGCAGTGTGGACAGAGAGGCTGTTACCGCAAGTTCACGCTAGGGTACTTTCACGTTTGAAAACTCATTACTATCACATCGCAGCTCTACATCAAGACTGTGAGAAACCTGCACGGCTATTTGTAAACACGTCTTAAAAATACACCACTACGTGACAATGTGCAACAGATTTTTTGGTATACCTTTTAAAAGGTATACCAAAAGCAATGCTATCATAACTTACAAATGTCAACTTTTATTATAAATGTCAGGAAGGTGAAATTGACGATCTCTAAATTCAGATGTGTCATTATTTTGTTACAGTTACACTGTGGTATAAAAAAGCCCTTCATACAAATTTACTCAAAAATGATGTAACGTAAATTCAAAACCACTGAATTCATGGTATATTATGAAAATCAATTATTCATTATAATCAATGCATGACTGCTCAGGTAACAACGGCAACATCATATCTCTAAATAAATGATTTATCTCTAGTTGACAAGTTGTGTCAGTGCAAGCAAATATTTTAAGCAAACTGAAATGCTATCACCGTTTTTCTCAGCTACAACAGGTTGCTGCAAAATGATTGTGTTAATAATCACGTTGAAGCTGTAAGTGTACATCAACATCTTGCAGTGAGCAGCTCAACCATTATTTAATGATTCATTTAAAAAAAAAAAAAATCTTCATCAGTCCTCCTTACCTGGCAGTCGTCCCCTTTGGTGCGAACTTCTCCGTTCATGTACTGTTTGTCCAGTGAGGGTGAGATGCCAAAACTGTTGCCCATACACAGAGTCTCCACTCTTCCCTCTGGATGGCTGATCTCCACTGCCCCGTTTAGGATAACGTACCAGAGGTCGAGCTGCAGAAAGGCACACAGAGACGACATTTTTTTAAATCATCAGGCACTCAAACTTTTCCACAGCTAAATCAATATACTTTACATCCATGTGTACATTATATTCCGAAACTACTCTTATGTAGTAACAGGGTAGTGGGTACAAGCAACAGCGTCAAATATATAACGGTTTGACTGTGGATCAGAATAAAACAGTGCGTTTCACCCTGTAAGACTCATCATTAACATCACTTGGCAAATGTTATCTAAAATCATCAGATTTCAAAGAGCACACTGGATATCACTGTAATGTTTGAAGGATTTGGAAGTAGCTGCACTATCCAAGCAACAGAATTATGCTGTGCAAGAATGGCTGTTAAAATGGCTATATATTACTAACTGACATGTATTATAATGTGAGCATTATGTGCGTTGAGTGAGGTATGAGTATGGTGATAAAGGGGTATTGTGTCTCTATGGTGGCTTTTGAAAAGGAAATGCTGGCAGGCGTAATATAACAAGCCATTCATCCACGGGTGTGAGCGGATGGAGAGAGGGTGAGTGTGCCCCGGGCTGCCTCCGCAACTATAACCAATATTTCCTCCTCATTGCCTTTTCATTCTCTGACTGTTTCTCACCCTGCCAATCTCCAAATCTCTCAGTGCTTCTGTTTCTCTTGCTTCTAGTCAGCCTCTCACTCTCCTCATTTCTCAGCAATGACGAAATGGTAATAAGGAAGGGGAGCTAAGGCAATGAACCACGTACAGTACATATTAAACACAAACGTCCTTTAGAGGCTATTTTTATAATGTTTGCATGAATCACTTTTTTTTAATCATACATAATATGAGTTTATATCTAGAATATTTATTTCAGCCCACAAAGGTGGGTTAACTATTATTTGTCTTATTCTTGAAATAAAATGGTCAGTAAAATAACTTTAGCTGGTTTCACGCTCTACCTGCAATCTCTCCTCCTTTCTGCATCTCACCTCTCTTTTTACTTCTGTTAGACCACTTTAAACTCTTTTTATTTTCCTTTCCCTCCCTCGCTCACTTAGCAGAGTTGTGTTCATTTGTGAGAGGAGCCAAGTGCTTCTCTTTGACCTTCAACACGAGTCCACAGAGAGACAGAGTGGAGGAGACCTGTCCATCAACTGGCTCGACAGAGACAGTATGAAGGCACAGACACCCATATGATGCACACTGCCTTATCGCGTGTGTGTGTGTGTGTGTGTGTGTGTGTGTGTGTGTGTGTGTGTGGTTTTGTCCTGCTGACATGGATTCTCTTCCTCGGCAGCTGGCAGTTCATTGCCATCTATCGCCCTGTCGGTTCTAATGCTACTGTGTGTAACCAAACAGCCATGACAGAGATCCTGTTTCTCAGGCTTGTAACTTAATTAATTAGCTGTGTAGCAGCTCAGGTGATTGACGTGGCTTTTACTCTGCAGTGACTTTGCACATACCAGTTTCTGTATAAGAATTAGCTTGGGATAGACTGGAATATGGTGAGGATGTGTTTGTCTGTACGCACAGAAACGTGTCAACACCTGTATGTGCTCTTTTAAACCTCTGTTTGTGTGTGTGTGTGTGTGTGTGTGTGTGTGTGTGTGTGTGTGTGTGTGTGTGTGTGTGTGTGTGTGTGTGTGTGTGTGTGTGTCGTTCAATGTACTGTTCAGTTTTGTGTTGTTTATTCCACCCTTTCTTTATGTTCTATTTTACCAACTTTTACATGTTCAACCATGATTGCCTGCTACAACTCCCTTTATGGTTATGTGTATTTTTGTGTGCTCTTTAAAAGGTTATGTCACTGTTTTGCAGGCCATGGAAAGACAAATTTAAGATCCTTTAACTGTAATAATATTAATGACACAATTAAGAATTATGAAACACATCTTGTTTCTGATTGAATAATGATCAACACAAATTCAGTTGGTAAGGGAATTCAGTGTAATAAATTAATAAAAATGTAATAAAACTTAAAAATAAAATTTCATAATTACCCTGTTAGTGATTATTCTTAGTGGGACATACAGCAAAAGAGGCCAGTAACATGAAAACATAATAACTCAGTGCATAAGAAATATTCTTAAAAACCTCAAATTCAGAACATTAATTTCAAAAACGTTCATAGACTTTTAGAGTGACCTGTAACAGTTACTGTGATATATTTCTGTGTGTGCTATTAGTTTAGTCATACCTCCTGTTTGTCGTGTAGCATGACGGTGCCAGCCTGCTCCACCACCTCAAACACCATGACGCTACACAAGTCTCTCCGCACGGACATGGTCATGTTGGCGAAGGCAGGAAGCTGGTGCATGAACTCCAGTAGTTGCTCTATTTAGCACAAACAGGATGAAGGGAAGAGAAGAAAGCAATTGAATGGAACAGAAAGAGCATGTATCGATGTAACTCGTCTAGCCAAAGCAAAGTGGATTTTCTCCACTGACAAACAGCAGCATTTCTAAAACCAACAATGGTGTTTTAAATGGTCCCTACTGCAAGCAAACCCTTCTCACATTCAAATCAGGGCTAATGTCAATTCATGTACAAAGAAAAAATATTTTAGAAAGTGTTTAAATGTTAAAATTGTAGTCTCAAAAAGATTTTCATCAAAATCCTAACAACCTGTAACCTTATAGAAGTCAAACATCACAATAACATAGGCACACACATCACAGTATATGCTAATGCAATACTATTATTAGCCAGGAGCAGTGCATACTACCAGTGCCCAAGATTGTCATGCCTAATGAGAAACTTTAAAACCATGTTCTTTCTTAAAAATTTTTTTTGTTCCTCTTTTTCGTCTGGTCAAGAGAGCCCCCCCCCCCCCCCCCCCCCTCAACCCCCCCCCGCAGGGGGGTTTTTTTTTTTTTTTTTTTTTTTTTTTATTTATTTTTTTTTTTTTTTTTTTTTTTTTTTTTTTTTTTTTTTTATTTATTTTAAAAAAAAAAAATTTTTTTTTTTTTTTTTTTTTTTTTTAAAATTTTTAAATTTTTTAAAAAAATTTTTTTTAAAAAAAAAAAAAAAAAAAAAAAAAAAAAAAAAGATTTTTTTTGGTTATTTAGAAAAAAAAAAAAAAAAAAAAATAAAAGATTAAAAAAAAAAAAAAAAAAAAAAAAAAAAAAAAAAAAAAATTAAAAAAATTAAAAAAATTTTATTTTTTTTTTTTTTTTTTTTTTTTTCTTAAAAAAAAAAAAAGGCAGTAATGGAATCTACATGCATTATAAGGTTGTAATCCTATTATAAATATTTTGATGACTATTCAGGATAGGCACTGGTTCCCAACCTTTTTGGCTTATGACCCCTTAAAGGTGCTCTAAGTGCTCTAAGTCATTTTTTGTCACATAAAGCAAACATCTCACTATGCGCGAGCTGCCTGTCCCCTGAACACACTGTAAAAAAAACACGGTCTCTGTAGACAGCCCAGGTTCCACAAACGTCAACGAAAACAAACTGTGCCAACCTGCACCACGAAACATAACAAACTGTGTTCCAGCCAATAACCGACAAGAAGGATTTGGGGGTTGGGGGTTAGTGCACAGAAGAGAGGGAGAGGGGACGGGATGAGGAGGAGGGAGGGGAAAACTAGCCTCCATTTAGCCCACCTTTAAAAGAAACATATGTCTTTATGCTACCCCTAATCAGATTGCAAATGTTTATAGGTTGAGCAGTTCAACCAAGGACTGAAAAAATATATCTATTTATTTAGGTTTTTTTAGGTACTATGTGAGCCAGGGTTGAAGTTAAAAGGTCCTATGACATGGTGCTCTTTGGATGCTTTTATATAGGCCTTAGTGGTCCCCTAATACTGTATCTGAAGTCTCTTTCCCGAAATTCAGCCTTGGTGCAGAATTACAGCCACTAGAGCCAGTCCCACAATGAGCTTTCCTTAGGACGTGCCATTTCTGTGTCTGTAGCTTTAAATGCTATTGAGGAGAGAAGGGGGGGCAAGGTGGAGGGTGGGTATGTGGCCTTGACCAACTGCCATGCTTCGCTCATTTGCAAGCCATGATGTCTCGCTCTTTCTCATGGGTGGGCCAAATTCTCTGGGCGGGCAAAGCAGAGAAAGGGGAGGTAACCTTTCCACTTACGATGACATAAGGGGAAGATTCCAGATCGGCCCATCTGAGCTTTCATTTTCTCCGAGGCAGAGCAGGATACCCAGGGCTCGGTTTACACCTATCACCATTTCTAGCCACTGGGGGACCATAGGCAGGCTGGGGGAACGCATATTAATGTTAAAAAAACTCATAAAGTGAAATTGTCATGCCATGGGACCTTTAAGACCTTGCTTCCCTCCCCTCAACTCCTTTATCTCTTTTCTCTGAATGAGCTGAGTGTGACCAGTCCGTTGTGAAGGCCACGAGAAGGCCAGCCTCCCAGCAGGCCCGGCCAGCTCTCTGATGTGGTCTCCTTCTCCTCCAGGACCCCAACGGGTCCTGCTAATGAGCTTGTTTCTCTGATTCCCTGCTGAAAAATACACACTGGAAGGGCACTGGTATTTAGAGACCACTGAGGGGGGTCTCTTTGCTAAAGGGGCATTTGTGTATCTCCTCTGTGCTCACTGAATGATAGATGGTGTCTACGAGGGCTGTATGTCCTGTATATGAAGTCTAAAAGTAGCAACTGACAGTCCTCAAGTATATAAAGTGACATGCAGGCACATACGGTGTAAGTGCCCCATTTCATTACAATTAAGTGCATTTTATTGAAATATGAAGTGTACTATTCATTAGTTGATCACAGACGAGCAAAAAATAATAACCTTTCCAATCACAGAGTTAGACTCACCGATGTCGTCGTCGTTGCGGTCGGCTGGGTCTTTTTCCAGACTCTCTCGGACCAGGTCTCGGCCCAGAAGAGTGTCTGAAGCTCTCTCCAGGTCCTCATCTTCCTCTTTTTTTTCTCTTCATAACTGTAAGCAGAACACATCACGCGGAGAAAAGATCAGAAAAGGCAGCAAAAAAAAAAAACAGTGGTTGGTAAAAGTATGAGGGCGGAAGGAAGTAGACTGTGGTCGCTTAACTTAAGTACTGTATGTTGTATGCAATCTACAGTATATATCTTATGGAGGATTTTAGGACATGTTATCATTTTATATTGGGTGTCATTTTACTTAGGATTAAACCTGCTTGACTCAAGAGATTTGATTCAAAGCACGTTGAAATAAGGTTAAAGGGTATTCAGTACCATTACATGACAATTAAGACATTGGTACATAGCGATCAATTTTATTACATTATTGGAATATAAAAGGTGCACAAGACAACTTCAAAGTGATAATCTTTATTCATTAAATATTTCATATAGTTTCAGACAATTAGTACGTCAGTTATAGAATCAAACAGCATCAAGGCTTTGGAAAAGTTACATCCTTCAGTGGAGTGAAATCTGTAAAAAATCTTAAGCTGTCTAATAGCCCCTCTAACTTTATAGCTCTATACCAATCCCCCCCTTGAAACCAAGTCCCAAACTAGAAAACAAAGGCAAACAGCCAAATATTTAAATCCAGCAGTAATAATTCATATGCAACCACATTTCCCCTGTGCAGGGGCAGACAGATGGTTAGCAGAGTATGGCTCTAAAGGGGCACAGGGGCTTTCAGGTCAGGTGGGAATTGAACCATCAACCTAGAGGTGGAAAGAGGAGCTCCCTAGTGTTATTGGCAGCATTGCAGGCCATCTGTTAGCTCTTGAAGAGAATTGTCTGGCAAAAATTAGCCTATCCCCCCCCCGTCTATTCTTAACCTAGCCTTGACCAACTGCCACTTTTCTCGTTTCAAAGTCATGATGTCTCTCTCTTTCTCATGGGTGGGCCAAATTCTCTGGGCGGACAAAGCAGAGAAAGGGGAGGTAACCTTGCTCCTTATGACCTCATAAGGAGAAGATTCCAGATCGGCCCATCTGAGCTTTCATTTTCTCCGAGGCAGAGCAGGATACCCAGGGCTCGGTTTACACCTATTAGCATTTCTAGCCACTGGGGGACCATAGGCAGGCTGGGGGAACGCATATTAATGTTAAAAAAACCTCATAAAATGAAATTTTCATGCCATGGGACCTTTAAGTACATAATAAAGAATATCTCCTGAAAAAAATGAATCAAGTAAAAAAAAAACTTTTTTCTAAAGAGAATTTGTGTATGAGGTATGGAAACACATTATGACTCACCTGTGGTAAATCACAAATGAGAATCGCCTGTAATAAATTGTCTGTGCTCATTTAATTTGGCCTAATATATTAGACAAGCAAGAAAAAATATGTTCCTGTCTGAACCCTGATTCTTTTTTCTTTGTCACCAAAAATAAATGACTGAATGAAGATAATAAAAAGAGACCTGAAATGATTTCATGGAAAGCAGCTCAAAGGAAAATTACATGCACGAATAAATACTCCATATTTATTAATCTGCATAAATGACACTCAAACTAAACGTCTCAACAACAGCTTGTCCTACAAGTTGTTCTGCAGTGTAAAAATATATTTTTCTTTAGCCTCACCTCTAATTAATTGAGTCTTGGAGGAAATTTGTCTCATGTATTTATCAGGCCAGCACTGTGCATAACAAGACAAAGGCTAAAAGTGTAGCAGTACTTTTTTTTTTTATAGTTCCCAACAAGAATCAAAAAAACATATTGTCAGATAGAGGCTGTTATAGAGGGTGTTAAAATCCTGCAAAATAGTGGCCTTCAATTTACAACTTTGTTGGAAAATGGAGGCATTGAGGTTGTGGGTAAGAACGGTGGTGCAATCCCTGAGACAATAACGCCTCGCTTTTCCTTTTGCCCTCTGTCACTGACATATCTTTCAGTGCCTATAAGGGCCCAGTTCATTCAGAATGCAGGATGTGCCCTTTCAGCGCAATTCCCCTGGTCTCAGACTGAGTTTGAGCCAGGAGGATGAGGGACATCAGATCTAGCCAAAACCTCCACATTTTACAGTGCTGTGTCACAATACCAGAGACAGAAGAGAGAACAGATGAAAGAGGAATGCACTCAGGTTCAGGATATAGCCAAGAGATAAAAGAAAGGAGGGAAAAACACAGAAAAAGAAGAGTGTGATGTGGTAGGGATAGAGAATACTAGGAGAAAGAGGGTGACTGACAGGAGAGGGATGTAAAGAAGGGAAAGGGCAGAAGGGAGGAATATGAGAAGTAAGAAGAGGAGGAGGCAAAAAGGGTTGAGAAGTTGGGGAGTTGGAGTAAGGTGAATGACTGTGAGTCAGTTTAAGGTAAGGGAGACCGTGTGAAAAAAGGAGAAACCCATAACAAAAACAGTCTGTTGCCTTGACAGCTGAGGACCACAGCTGACTGGAGGGTCAGCGCTTCAAGACAGCTGTAAACAAACACAGTGCTGGGTCAGCGACAAGCTGATGGGATCAGATCCGTGTGATAAATATCTAATCTCAGGATGAAGGGATCAGGTCTCTGTGTTAAACGCCTGACCCAGGTTGGTCTGACTAGCATCAATCTGAAAACGCTCGCAGATAGGCAGAGGAGGGAGGGCTGGTTGTGGTCAATAAGGAGGTTAAAATATCGGAATTATGTCATATTGAGAGCCCAGGTGAAACTTGGATGGCACTGACTAAAATATTTCATTATTCATCGCCTGAAATGTAATCCCTAGGTCGACTAATATATATATATATATATATATATATATATATATATATATATATATATATATATATATATATATATATATATATATATATATATATATATTATAGTCGCTTGGCAAAACCGTCTTTGTTCTACTTTGTGTGTATTCATGTTCTTCTGGATTGTGCCGTTTAAAGTGTATGTGTTGTCAGGGAAATAACACCTTTATACTTGCTCTTACAAAAAACAGGATATTAGCATTGTTAAGATTTCTCACTGAAACAAACCTGCTCATTAGTTTTGTTGGCCAGCAGCACCCATTGATCATACCAGCTCATTAACTTGTAACTAGCTCATTAGTTTGTAGCTAATGGACCTCACCTGTTCCACTGATGAATGCTAACAATGCTAACAAGATGGTGTCAAATAGTAACCCCTCCCAACCCGTGTGTGTGTGTGTGTGTGTGTGTGTGTGTGTGTGTGTGTGTGTGTGTGTGTGTGTGTGTGTGTGTGTGTGTTGTATGTATGTATGTATATATATATATATATATATATATATATATATATATATATATATATATATATATATATATATATATATAAATAAAAGCGAAACTTAAAAATACTGCAGCACCCTGTAAAGAAGAGTCAGGACTGAAAGGTAATATGAAAAGATTCTTTGATTTATAACTACTTTCTGTGAAAAGGGGGGATTAGGAGACCTGAGGGATTCAAATTATGAGATGACAGCTTTGTCATGTACCCTTTTATGGATTATTGAATTACAGCCATTTAAATACACTCAAGATGCCTTACACTCAAGAGAGGCGTTTCATTCCAAAGCACACTGAGCTTTTGATTGCTCAGAAATGTCATGTAAAGGTGAGCCTGATTCAAGAAAAGAGTGTAAAATACTTTTGTACATTAAACATTTTACACTTTGTACATTCTGATGGGTGATTGCAATAAATGCAACAGTAGAATTAAAAAAGAATAATAAAATAAGCTTCCTAGTTTGCTGACATTAAAGCAAATGTCAGGAGCGCAGGGGTCAGACCCACAACGCTAGGAAAACAGATATGAAATAAATGAATTATATTTAAAAAGGACACAATCAACTATTTCAAAGGTCTACGTGTTTCTAGTGCTTTCATTTAATATACATGTGTGTTTGCTCCTAGTTGTAGGTGATATTATGAAATGCCAAAGTAGTTTCCTGAAGTATACCGTATAATCTCCTACAACTGTCACATGCGCACAATTCCTGACATTGCCGTTTATGGAAACCTAAGTCGAGTATTCCTTCAAGTCCGACATCATCTGCATAAGTGATGTACACTAGATGTCATACTCTTTCATTTTCCCTGCTGCTCTTTATGGCATACTACCTGTGAAAGCAGGGAAAAGAATACCTGAAAAATTATAATTATGAACCCAGCTACACTGACAATCTTACAGCTTATATACCTGAAGCACAGGTATAGACGGGGCTTGAAAGGTTACGTTAATTTCCTGCATGTGACCTTTCATCCGCAGCAGGTAAGTACAGAGGAAGAGGGATCACCAGGATGCACAACTGATGCACAATAATTAGCGAGATACTGAGGATTATACTGTCGGAAGGATAGAGGGTGGACAGAATTGGAACAAATCGAGCTGGAGCAAATCCACCATCAGTAAAACACTGTTGTGGCAGTGTTGTGGTGGACGGGCTACAATAGAGGGGTAGGGGTTTGTCACTGGATTGGACAGGCTTCATTCATTTTTCAATGTACTGTAATGATTGTGGCAGGGATGAGAAAAAGTTCATTTTTCATTCATCAAACGCTTCTTCTTTTTTAAATTGACAGTGAAAAGCAACAGGATACAAAACATGAATAGTAAGAGGTAGCGGACTGCTGAAGAATTACACTTCTACAGCCTTTTAAATTATACAGACTTTTAACTTCTTATAATAAAATACTACCCTAAAATATTTACCATGGGGGAAAGAAAATGGCAAAGTAAAAGGAAAAATGTTCAAACGTCGATAAGAAATTTAAATAACACAAGGTTTCATAGAATTGAAGCTTAAGGAGATCGTCAATATGTCCCACCATAAGTACCCACCTGGTAAATATCTGATAGGCTGCTACTCCCTGAGTCGCTGGCGATACTGCATCCTGATTGGCTGGGAGGCATGTGCATCACCTGCTGATGGGCGTGGTCTGTAAGGTGCATCTTATTAAGGTCAGCAGGAAGCTGTTCAGACAGACAGGATGTAGTAGAGAGAGAGAAGGAGAAAAACAGAGAAGAGGATATGAGTTCAATAGGGGCAAACTCGCACGCACGCACGCACGCACGCACGCACGCACGCACGCACGCACGCACGCACACCTGTTTCATCAGCCTGAAAGCCAAAGCTGGTTTGGCTCTGTTTGACATGTTATACTCCAATAATTAACAAAGACGATGGAGGAGAAGACACTTCAGACAGCTGTAAATTATGATCCAGGGCTGGAGGTTGATATGATTTCTGATACACGGGAGGGTTGGAGGTGGGAGGCTAGTTTTATATTTTTGGAGGGACCTTAAAGCGAATTTCTCCCATCTTGCGTGGCTGTCTCAATAGGACGACACGGCTGGCTGATTTCTAGGCAGACAGCTTACATGTGCCATGTGTGCAGACTGAAAAACCATACGTGCACATTCATACTTTTTTAGAGCCGCATCCAAAGGCACGCAAATACATAAATACCATACACAAATCTGTTCATGGTGGTCAATTTGTTTACTTAAGGATAATGGAAGAACATTTGCACAAGGCAAAGTCTTAGCATCAACACAAATAAAATAAATGTTTCTATTTTGTTATCACTTCTACCCGAAGATTGCACACTCCAAAATTCCGAATTGCATTCTCAAATAAACCCCTAAGATTCAGAAAGAGACAAAGTTGCTTGTTAAGCAGCCAACTGACTTTTAAAAACCTGTGCGGGGGAGGAGGGTTTCCACAAAGAGGACAACTTGTAAACTGCCACAGAGCCGTAGAACCGGTGACAAACAGGTCACCAGATCAATACATAACTACTGTCACACAACTTTACAGCATGCGTTAAACTTAGAATCACCGCACACACTAACAAACTGACCACACATAACCTAATCATTGTAAAGTTAACTATTTTCAAAGTCCAGTTTAAACAGTAAAGCTAGGTAAGTGATTAGAATGCGTGATTATGGCTAATAATTTAACAAATTTTGTGAAGATTTATTTGAGCATGCTGCTTGAGTTGGCTGCTTTTGCTGGGTATTGCTGAGTAGTTGTTAGATCACTGCTATTGTACTGTAAGTGGTTGCAAAGATGTGGCTAGGTGGTTACAGTTTTTATAGTGGTATTTGTGTGTTTAAGTAAATAGAAAAATAATATAAAAAGAGGGAGAATGAGCGTGGGTTTGAATGTTTCAGCACCATTGAGAGAGAGAGACTGAACATTACACTTATTATGAAGTGATGATACCTGTGCATCCTAGTTATAAGTCTTCAATTCGCATTAAGTTCAACCTACAGCATTGCACCTATCTAACTTACAGTAAAGAAACACATTTCCATCCCCAGTTTGTGTGCTGGTAAAAAAGAAATCAACAAATCCTGGTGTAATACTCTATCTTCTCTTAATTAACAAACTCATTTACACCATCAATTAATTGTAAACTTGGTATGGGAATTCATAGTACTACCATCTGGGTGTACTACATTGACTATATCTCCAAATACGCAGCACAGGACACCTCAGTAAAAATGTTACACAAAACATAGATCCTCCACTTAACTCACAATAAAAAGAGTTCTAAGAAAAATGGTGTGAGCCTGACTAAAGTCTTACTAAAGCAGAGCAAAGCGATGCTAAAAAAGATTCAGAAGCCCTTCACAGCTGGACACATACTCAGTCAACATAACGAGGCACCTTTATCCAGTGTGTACAAGCATGGCAACCAAAGGTCAAGTTCAAGTTTTACTCCCAAATTTAGCAGGTTTAGAATTATAATAACTACATTATTCTCTACTGTAAAGCAGTGAAAAAAAGAACTGGTCTACTACACAAATACACGATAGATGAAGATGAAAGGAAAACTAAATAAGAGGTATTTCTACAAAGGCTGCTGCTGCAAACAATATTTAGAAACTGATTGAGGAGGTTAAAAATGGGATAGACTAGAAAGCGAGGCAGCTACTTAGTGCTCCCTCTGCTGTAGAAATAATGCAAACCTCTAATTCTTAAGTCTTACCAGTTTGAATTGGGGCAGTGTTAGGGTGAGAGAAGATGTCCTCCTGCGACAGGGTGCAAACCTACAGAACATCAGACAGTGCTCGCCGTCCGAACACTTAAACACTCGCGCTAACACTTTGCACAGGCAAAGCCACACCAAGCCAAACTGAAGCTTGGAAGCTAGCTAAGGCTGCAAGGAACCACGGTGCCAACATGCAATATTAAAGATGTTGAGTCTGGGGGTGCTGCACCCTCAGTACTCTCTTCTAATAGGCATGTTGTACTGTACGACCCCATCGGCACTTAACCCCCCACTCCCCCGTCCGCCAAACCCACAGGGAAACAGCATTGAGGGGTGGAGTTTAAGAAGTTCAATGACTTGATCTTAATGTGTGGCATATTTAAGGGGAACACTCAATTTAATGAATTCATGTACACTGGATTTACACACGAGCCTTATCCATTTTAAATTGTTTTCTTTTGGACCTTGTTTTCACAGTTGTATTAACTTTTTATTTGGTCATTTTCTTAATGTCTGGACTAATGGGGATCCAATAAAGTAAACAAATAAAATACCTATTTACCACAAAGTGCCCTACATTTACAGTCGGACAATTTTTGAGTCTCCAATTTTTAAATCTCCAATTTTCTGAAATCAACAGGCAGGTGTACCTATTATTTAACATCCACTATATGTTATTCCTACAGTCTGGGACAACATACTGTCCTAGATTTGTTTCCATTTGTACATGGCCACCTCTTTCCCTGAGCAAATAATAAGAGAATGGACTCAAGCCTATAATATATGGAGCTGAACACTGCAGTGAAAGCAAAGGCAATTCAGAGATTGACTTGTTATGGATGCACTTATTATTTATTAAGGTTATCAGCTGGCATAAAACTTTAATGGCACATTTTGTTTGGACCAACCCTGGCCATGGGAGGAAACCAGCATTATTAAGACGAGTAGTCATTCATTCACAAGATTTATTCGGAGAAATTACACAGCTAAATATATGACTTTGTCCAGTCCCTTAGTCTAGCAGAACAGCCCAACAGATTCACACAAAGAATCTGAAAATTCTGCACACACACACACACACACACACACACACACACACACACACACACACACACACACACACACACACACACACACACACACACACACACACACACACACACACACACACACACACACACACACACACACACACGCACACACACACACACACCCTATGTTATTGTAGTACACCACTTAAATATTAAATACATTCTGAGTCCCTCTGTTTGTCTCCATCACTCACATATAGCAATAATAATTAATATGATTAGCAAACATCTAAACAGTATGATTCTATTTTCAAAGTGTGCGACTGAAACATTCAGACACACATACTGACTCACAGATCTCTGACATTAGTTCAAGTGTGACTGATGTAGTATTTAAGTGAAATCCATTTCCCATTAGGTACGGCAGTGTAATGAATTGTGTGTTTCACTTATTAAACCGCAGGCAACACCTAATCCTAGACTCTTTATGTTATTGACTTAATCACACATATACACAATTACAATTCTTTAGACTCATCCCCAATGCTTGCTGTTGACCAACACTCTTTACTTCTAGTTGTGTTTCTGGGGGAATAAGGGGCAGAGAGTGATTGTGAATTTCCTCACAGGTAAATACCTATTGATTTTTGTTTGATGGAGCAGTTGTAACCTAGCGATGATGAAGCTCCCACCCTGCATCCATCTTATACATTCACCTGAATCTACATACATAGAGACAGAAATGAATGTGTCCAACAGCTGAGTCGATCAGGACTCAGGGAAAAGAAGCACACACACAAAGCTTACCAAAAGAAGATACTGAAATGATAAAAAATATGGCATATGATCAAACAGCCAGACCTTCATCTCGTCATGATCATAGAGTAAACGAGAAGTTTGGGAATCCAGCAGCAACATTTCTATTGGCTGTGAGTTTCTGATACTGATGGGTTAATCGAAGGCGTGCAACAGTGTATTGAGGATAAACGGATGTGATTCTTTTTCTCATTGTATTAAGAATGAGAATTAGGATTAGAGAAATTAAATATAAATGTGTAAGGTTCCTTCGGCTGTACAATTCTATCACGTCAACGAGAGGGCACAATCATAAGAGCATCGAGCTGGCTGTAAATGTCATGTCGCAGTCAAACAGACCGAGCTTACACAACATTAAGCACTTACAGAGTCTGATTAACTCCAGAGAAACGAACCTATCATCTATTGTAATAAGGACGAGAAAAGATTCATTCCAAGAAAGATGCTGCAGCCAGAGAGGGTGAAAATCCACAAGGAACAAGCCTGGAGCTGTCACAACATCAAGTTGTTACCTAGTTTGGCGGCTTATAAATGAATAATTGGCTGTTGTGAACACAACTGGTAGGGCTGGTATATTTATAATACTGTTAACAATGATGTGTGTAAACGCATTTACTTATTCAGTAATCATCAAATCACCCACTAAGATTATGAAGACTTTGTGGTTAGAACTAAACGAAATTAGGCTATATCGGAATAAAAGCTAGTTTTACTAAAAGGACATATTTAACATTTCCAATATGTCGTCCGAGACCATCAAGCTAAAACAATGTCGTACAGTTCAAAGCAGTTTACCCGCCAAATAAGGATCCTTCCCTCCATCTAAAAGCACATTAACCGACATAAAAAACAAAAAAGGCCACTCTGCAGTTTTTGGCAAATTTTATGACTTTTTGTATCTTTCTGTAGATAGACTCAGGTCCCTGAAATCAAAACAAACCAGTCAGATCATATTAGGGTGAAATCTTCTTATTCCTTCTTGTATAAAACCTAACTCGGTTTCACTTATTGCTTCCAATTTCAACAATGAGATTAACAAGCTGTGGGCCTGAGTGCTCCGTTCCCCCCATTTCCTCAGTGATAAAATGGGCTATAATGCCCAGACTGGCCATTTGGCTACACAGACAAGAGACTGGGTTTCCCAAAGGCATTTTAGTGCTGAGATAATCTTTGCTACATTGTAGGTCAATGCGCAGAGAGATGTTTTGGGAATGGTTGTTGGGAAACCTTGAAGACATTAATGGATGAGGCCTGGTCTGTCTATTATTATAATCTGCAGTTGGTTGGTTGAGGGTCCCAGAAGGGGCCACACCATTAAAATTATTTTCAAACAGTGGTGCTACTTTACCTTGAATTACGTTTTACATTCATTATTAGTTAGGCCTAGTCATTTTCTGACCCAATATTGTTGAAGCTCAGGCAGAGATACCATTTAATGACTTAATGGCAGGACACACCTGAGACTTCACTAAACCACTGGTAATCAGGGAGAAAGAGAGACCTCTACACAGACAGATACCTAGACAACGACAGATCAGAGACCAGCTAATAGAGGAGGATAAGTAAAAAGATTTATCAAAAGAGATGGAGCATGACGGAGACGTGCACACCAACATAAACAATGAGACAAAAAGAAACCAAAGCAAGAGCGAGAACAACACATTAAAATGAATAATAAAGAGGACAAATGGCTTAGCTAAGTAATTAAAGAAAATGTGATGAGGCTGATGAATTCTGATGAGGATGATAATTAAAGTGGGTTCAACAAACAATGACACAAACAAAGCCCAATGAATATTTAAAGACGATGCTGTTGTATTTGCCGAGAGAAAACTAAATGACAGTATCACAGGTGGGAGAGGTATTTGTTCAGTGTATCCAAACGGATGCTGAAGTGTAATAAAATAAAGATTTTTGGGGTTGTTCATTTTGCTGGTGATCACTGGGAGATCCCTGCGTTTTAGCTAATCTATATGCATACTTACGAATGCACAACAGAAATGTGGCAGAAATTGGTGAATTCATGTGTCCCATTGTTCACAAATCCAAACAGATGCCAAGACCCAATAATCTATAATCATGTACTACATGGATAGCGTATTATGATAGTGCTAAATATAGATATAAAAAGGACTAGTGCTGACCAATGTTGATTCAAGTATCATTAATAGCTCCCCAAAATACTCAAAATTCTACTGACTGATAATGTGGGAATAATAACAATTAAGTCCTGTTTTAAAACGGGCTTGGCTTCACTACTTATAACCCCACAGCTGAGTAAATACAGGCATGGTAATGGATGGTGAGGTCACTGGTGGGGTATCTGACATGAACATGGCCAGCCTGTAGATGTCAGCAGTGACAAACTTGCCTTGACATGACTTGAGTGGTACGCCAAGCAACACAACCATCAATCAGCAATGAAGTAAAAACTAAATGAGCATGTTAAACTATGCAAGTTAACGTTTGTGTTGAGGTGAGAAAGACAGTTTTTTTTTTCTAAATAGAAGCTCCAGAGAAAAAGGAGTTCATTAAATTCCATAAAATGCTTTCCCACTATGCATTTAGAGCATAATTACACACTAAAACAGGAAAATCTAGCTGTTAACATATGCCTTCACTCATAACAGCTGTCCTCATGTGTTAAGTTAGCTCCCAGCGCAGGTTGTTACACCAGAAACCACAGACAGCAGCAGTTCACCTCTGTGAAAAGACACAATGTAGCTGCAGTCTTTTTGATTTGTCTGCTCTCGGAGTCGGCTTTGCATTGTCTCTTTCCGACCGATCTCACCTCTTCGCTTTGATTATCTTGGTTACAAATTCCCGTCTGCAGTCGATCTCCATGTCCAGTGGTTCACTCCCTCACTACAGCCTCCGCTCTCCAGTTTCCATGTCACTATTCCAGTCTTACTTTCTGTCAATTTCTCCTTTGGCCTTCATCCACCTTCTGCCAATTTTTTGGAGATATTTTCTATTCTTGCATTTCTTTCCCTACTGGATCAAACCCCCATTTCAGCTCCAACACGCAATACTGCATCAAAGGGAACAAGTAGGAATGAAATGACTGCAAGGAGCCTCATCAGACTAGCCAGGTGAGAACATTGGCACTGCTGTCTGGAACAGGACACACACACACACACACTTTGAAGCTCCAGATTTAGCCCTGTAGCATTGCAGAAAGCTTTGATCAATCAAGGCCACTTTTAGCTTGGTCGAATGTCGTAAGAGGGTGACTGTGTCAGGAAAACGTGCACATTCATGAGCAATACGAGAGAAAAATACATGCATGTACACACACACACACACACACACACACACACACACACACTTATTCACAAAGGAACGCCTACAGCAACCCATCCAAAAATGAATACACAACACAAAATCATGCCAATCTACACACACAGATAGAGCATATTATCCGTGAACTGCGCTGCATCTGGGCTTCATTCAGTAAAACATACACTGAGCTTACTGAATAGGCTTAGCACACAGCAATGCTCCACTCTATTACTGGCAAGTCCGCAGATGCTTGGATTAACATACAGTGAAGGGAGAAAGATGGAGATGGGGAGAAAATAAAGGGACCTGAAGTGAATATGACTGAGTGTAAGAGAGATGGAGAGACAGAGAGAGTGTAAAAGGGTAACAGTGAGAGGGGCAGAGTGCAGCATATGATTGAGACTGGATTGTGTGTGTGTGTGTGTGTGTGTGTGTGTGTGTGTGTATGTTAGAGAGAAAGAGCAAAGGTAGGGAAAGTGGGAAAGAGTATATAATAAACACAGAATTGACAGCAAAAGGTGGAATGAGGGTGAAGTGAAAGGGAGGGAACAAATGAAGATAAAAAGTCTAAAATTTCTCTTAAGAATCCAATTCTACCTCAGTCCAGACTACCATATCTCTGGCACAATGGCAGTGTGTGTGTGTGTGTGTGTGTGTGTGTGTATATACCAGCTGGGGAAAGGGGAGATGTAATGAATTGAAGCAAGAATTGGAGGTGACAACTGCGAAGGCAGACATGCCACAGAGAGAGGGAAAAAGAGAGAGAGTGGGTGGAGTTAGCAGGGGACCACACAGGAGATGAGGACTCAAATACTGTCAAGCAAAGAAGACACACACACACACACACACACACACACACACACACACACACACACACACACACACACACACACACACACACACACACACACACACACACACACACACACACACACACACACACACACACAGAGCCAGACCTACTTTGTAAAACGTGTCTCTTACTTGCAGTGAATACCTTAACCAAAGTAGAAATGTTTGTTAATTATGCATTCATACATTCTACTGGGTCACACATTTAGATTAACCCTAGTTAAGGGAATAAACACCACGTGTATAAGTATAAGCACTTGATCATGCATTGAGAAGAGTTTGTCCAGGAATTTTTACCCTACCTATGCAGATTTCCCCCATGATTGTGCAACGTGTTTGGCTGCTAAAAAAACAAGTCAATTCATAGTTCAATAGGTATACAGAAACCATGCAACTCATTGTACCGGGAATTTGACAACTAAATTAAACAATGTCTCAGCCCCCTGCTGTGAGTAATGTCTCAAAATTGGCTGCATGCTCATTCATCCCGCATGGTCTTTACCACTCATTCAGTTTTCTGGTGGCTTACAAAGTGAATAAGGTAATTAGAATGGGTCAGTACCCCTGCAGAGTCAAGTATTTTACTCTGGAGGACTGAAGGTATCACAACCAGGCTTCAGTGGAAATTCCTTTCTTTAAAGAGTGTTAAGTATGATTTATGGTTCTGCGGAGGCTCCACGCAGAGCATGCGTGTTTGTGGCAGCAGTTAGCAGTCGGTAGTTGATGCCGAACAATGTTACACTGGGAACACACCACCAGCGTAAGTGTTGCGTAGCGTAAATAAGTGCCTGAACGTGCAACCTGGCCTTTCACGCTGGATGCGCATTTCTACGCGCTGGTCACAAAGCGACCCTTCTCTCTCTGTCTCTCTCACACAATAAGAGACAGGATGAGTGGGGAAAACTGTGGTAATTGTAGCCTATACAGTATGTGGCTATGTTGTGTGTGTGTGTGTGTGTGTGTGTGTGTCTGTCATTCTGTGTCCGTCCGTTGGCCTCTCTCTCCATGTGCCTGATCACGTGTCTCGCTGTGAGAAGACGAGACAGCCAAAATCACCGTAAACCTGGCCGTTTTAGTTTGAAATGTGTTTATTTTGGTATTATATCCGGCTGCCCTGTGGTCTTCCTGTATGTGATTACCTGCCTGGCTTCACACATACGCTCGTGTATCGCGTAAAAAATAGAGGTGACGCCGAAACTATCGCTGTGGCGCGGGCATACGCTGACACTACGCGGCCGGTGTGGCCGGACAGATTGGATAACACGGGCTCCAGTATTTTTAATTTGTACTTCAGTAACTATTTTAAACACTAGCTGTCAGTATTGCATATTGCATCTTTAATTAATGGGATGCCCCCCACATCTTCAGTATTGGATGATGAATGTCTCCATTGGTTTGTAAACAGGGTCAACGTGACATCATGACTTTGCGTAAACATACACTTTCTAAAGCCAAGTGGCGTGTTATCTGTATGCATTTTGAGCTTTCCGCATGTATGTCTACGCTGTATTGACAATGAGGACATACGTCATGGTAGCTTGCTGTCATGTGACGATTTGGGAGGTGTCCTACGCTATCGGTTGCCAGGGGCAACAATGTAAGAGCTATACAGAGACGGATCAGGAAAGACGGCTCGAGGAATTAGCATCATGACGAACGGGTTGGATTTACGAAAAGAAGAACAGGACGGTTGGGTTTAGGAAAACAATGACGGGGTTGGGTTTAGGAAAAGAAGAACGGGACGGTTGGGTTTAGGAAAAGAAGAACGGGACGGTTGGGTTTAGGAAACGTGACACGCGGGACACAATCCCCGGTCTCCTGGGTGAAAGTCCTGTGTTGTCAGACCCATCCATCAACCCAACCAAACTCCCTATGCAGATTTTCGGGCTTTCATACTACTCGCTACGGCGTAAATTGACACGCAATCGCAAGGTAATCTAAGTCAATGGAGGCCAAACGGCGTTGATAAACACGCTAAAAAGTTATTATGAGTCTTCATAACACTCCAAAATGGCATACGAATTGGCGTGTCATACGCCACTTCTTGAGATCAGTCTGACAGGGTAATATGCTGGTCCAATCAAATGTGTATGTAGGGTTTCTAATATAGCGAACTTGATCGTGTACACAGAACAAAAGTCTTTCTTTTGTTCTGCGTGTGTGTGTGTGTGTGTGTGTGTGTGTGTGTGTGTGTGTGTGTGTGTGTGTGTGTGTGTGTGTGTGTGTGTGCGTGCGCACAGGAAGCTGCAAGGCGTCTCTGTCTGGGCCCCTGAGGAAGGTGGGCCACGGCCAGGTCTGCCGGATACAGGAGGGAAGGCTAAACACTTGGCTTGAATACTGACACGACTACTTGTGCATGCACACACACGTATGTGCACAGACACATACAGACACATACACCTTAGTACCTCCCGGCTCCCCTGTGATAACAGATGCTTCCTGCCCTGCAGCCAAACCCACACTACTTCATACATACAAAAAAAAAAAAAACACACATGCAGGGGGTCCCTGGCACCCATACAGGTTGACACAGAGGCCGGGTAGAGGGGCAGCCCCACCCTTCTCCTGTGGTGTTTTTGTAAGTGTTGTATCCTGCTTCACTCTTCACTCACCTCAGCCCAGACAGAGCTCACTACAATTCTGGTTCTATCGGCAGGACAGGAAATTAACTTTACTTCCTGAACTCCAACGTTTATCAGAATTTTATTATTTTTCCTGACAAAAACTATTCTTGACAACAAAAGTAGGTCAGAGCAACTGCTACATATGAGCCTGAACTGGGGCTAATATGGTTAAACAAAGCAACTCTTTCCATTATGGTTTGAATTTATAATCATTTGGCTGCTTTTGTCGTGAATGTCCCATGCTGCTGCCAAGATGTCTCAACATGACAGTCTACAGATGTGCATTTATATGTTAAAAATAAAGTATGTTAATACGTGTAATAAGTGTGTTAATGAATATTCAGTGTAAAAATGTGAATGCAGAAATATGGTTATAATAATAGTTGACTTAAATTCAAACCAAAAGAAATGCCAGGATTGCTTTTTCTTCACTGAAGCAAGCCTGCAAATAGCAAGTGTATTTGTAGGTTAGTGCAAAGAGTTATTTGCTTTAGAGATTGGTTGGTCACTTCAATGTGTGTCTCTGTGTAATTCGGCATTTGAAAGAAAGAAAAAAAGGGTTTAGTGGTTTTGCATGGCTAAACTGACCAACAGATCTCCTTCTTGCCTGACAGCCTTTGTTTTCATACCACACATTGTCTGCTTCCCCCATACTCTCTCTCTCTCTCTCTCTCATTGTTTTTCTTTCTCTTTCTCACACATTCACAAACACCCACAGAGCAATCACCATCCATGTATTTATAAATGCCCTTGAAAATTATCCAGTAAAGGCTCTCTGGTTGTGCAGGCAGAGGAGGGGATGGGGATCAATATCAGTGAGATAATGGGAGCCAAGTGAAATTGGGGGGGTGGGGACAATGGGTGGTTGAAATATCAGCACTAGGGTGTGAGTGTGTGTGTGTGTGCGTGTGTGTGTGTGTGTGTGTGTGTGTGTGTGTGTGTGTGTGTGTGTGTGTGTGTGTGTGTGTGTGTGTGTGTGAGTGTGTGCAGATGGGGGTAGCAGCTCATATCTGACAGAGCTCTGGTAGGTGGAGTCTGCATACATAAAATGAGGGGGATGTATGTGCACATGTGTTATATACATGTGGGTATTATGCTATGACCATTTTAGAGTGCCAGGATATAGGCCTGTGTGTGTGTGTGTGTGTGTGTGTGTGTGTGTGTGTGTGTGTGTGTGTGTGTGTGTGTGTCTATGCATTTGTGGGTGTTAAACTGCATCTAAGAGCACCAGCAAGGTCATGGGTCACATGCATGTGTGTATATGTGTACAGACAGTGTGTGTGTGTGTGTGTGTGTGTGTGTGTGTGTGTGTCCACGTGCAATTGTGCACAAAGGCTAGAGTGCATCTCAACATGAGCAGCCTCAATTTCAGTTCATTTAGCCCAGTAATGTTGACCAGCTTGGGCATGTTAACGCATACAGGCCTGAGTGGGCTTTTCACTCTAAAATGTCAGCCTATCATAGCTAATGGACAGTAATTACACCATTCAGGACAAAACACTGGCTCTTTTTTTGCCACTGTACCCAGTGAAGCAATCAAATAACACTGCATTTTCTTTTCGACATCAAAAGGTGAAGTGTGGTAAACTACCAAGCAGGTGACTTTTCTGTCAGCTGAGAATGGTCATCCGTGACCTTCGTCTGCACCATAACTAGTATTGTAATGGGTGCCATAATGAAATTTGAGGATATTTGCATTTTATATGTGACAGGGGACTGGCTATCAATTGTGACCAATTGTCCCCTTATCATATCCAGATCAGCTGTGAAAGATGTAAAAAGCTAATAAATTACTCAAACACTGCCAACAATTTGCCTTTGACCTATACATTGAATGTGCAAAAGCTTCACTAAGGCTACTTACTGACCAGACCCCATTCCATGTAGGATTTTCTGCTTTTTTCTCATTGTTGTTGATCTCAAAAAATCCCAACAAGATGCAAAAATGCTTTTTGGGACCTCCACTGTCACATATAGCATAGATATTGTTTTACACAAAGGTTTACGGTATTTGTGACGTTTTACGGCATGCCGCAAAGCCAGCAATAGTGTATGTTGTGCCTATACAGTATAATATGCAATGAATAGAGGAAGAAAATGTTAGCAACAATGCATGTTTTTGTTTCCAAGGATTGAATAGTAATTTATGACTTATGGGAGGGGAGTTGGGCATGGCCTGGCCTAATGCAACCCATATCGATCTTTATCACCCCTACTTCCTGTGCATATGATATCCTAGACCTCCCTTGGCATGCTAAAAGCCCTCTCTCTATTGTTGCCTCTTGCTCTGATTCTCTCTCTCTCAGTTTTCTGTCTTTGTCTCTCACTCATTTACTCTCTTTCCTCATGCTCTTAACTGGATGCACCCCCTCCCCCCCCATCTCTCTGGGCTCAAGGGCCACATTACCTTGACACCCTGTATGATTTCTGTCAGTCTGTAAATCAGCCTGTCTCTGGGCTTGAGGTCAGGGTACTACCTCTTTCACACCAACGACCAGGGTCAGACCAGGGTAATCTGACCCGTGTTCAACCCTTCTTTTGTCAATTCAAACCAAGCCAGTCAGCACGGGTTGATCCCTCGTCATGACAATTCAGATATGAACTGGGTCAAATCCCGAGAGATACATAAAATGACACCACGTGCTGGAAATGGGCGGGAATTTACATGTCATATAAATCACTCAATTTATTTGTCACGTGAAATTATATAAAAATACAGTTTCAGTTTACAGCTAACGTTATCACATAGGCCTACTCAAGTCCAGCTGCACACCACCAGAACTAGTGTTTTGTACTTGAATTCCTCATTGTACAGTAAACTGCAGGCTGTAGAGTCGTTGCACTGCAAGCTCGGGCAAGCGGAGGGAGAGAGAGCGAGAGAGAGAGAGAGAGAGAGAGAGAGAGAGAGCGAGAGAGCGAAAGAGAGAGAGCGCAGCGGAGTTTTGAATGAGAGAAATAAAAAAATACTTTTCTGATGGTTTCACAGTGGTTACGCTCTAAAGCACAAATAAATAACCATCAAACACTCAACAGATGATTGTGTGGAGACAGACGCTCTTTTCTCCTGCTCTGCATTTCATTCAATGCAGGTGCAGCAGTAAACAAAGAGTACTCTAGTATTGATTTATGGCCATTTTAGGACAAGGGGAGAACATTTATCTTAAAAAAGAGAGATAAAGAGATAAAAAAGAGAGATCCGTGATCTATGTTGCTGTTTTTTTTTCCTCAAAGTGTGTGATGACCTGTGACGACTGTGTGCCCCCATTTCCAACCAATGACATAGTTTGTCCCGCACGGTCAAGTGCAATTCACATTAAAATCGACTCGCGTCTGACCAACCGGGTTAACCCTTTCACACACAAAGTCAACCCTGGTTCAACCCTGGTTGAGCCCTCTGTGGGAAAGGGTTCTAAATCTGCCAAGGCCAATGTCACAGTAAGAGGCAGTATCACCTGGCAAAATGTCACAGTAATTATACAGTATCACCTGGCAAAAGGTCATCCTCTTGCTGCATCCAAAATGGTTCTGTCAACATATTCAGGTACCGAGGGAGGCACTGTACAACTATCGAATACTTTAATGGTGCCTGCAGTTTCTATGCGCTGATCTGATGATGCAGAGGATTACAGTATAAAGTGCAATTTATGATTGGCAACTACTCTTACTATAACCTGTTGACTGTTTTTTTTTTTTTTTTATATAAACCAAATATTATCAAGATGCTGAAAACAATGGGGGTCTTTTCTACTTTTTTAGTCTAACTTTATTCTTATGTACCACAGCAAAACCGATCCCCATAAACTAGATTTATCTTCATTTTGCTTATTTGACGCACTGGCCTCTGACAGTATTTAAAGGTCACTTTCTTTGTTATAGTAGCTAATTTGAATGCCCCGTCTTGTTTTGGTCTGCAATTGCTATTACATGGGCCACTGTTTTTCAGTAACTCTGGTTTGCAAGTTATTGTTCCTCTAAAGTAATGAGTAAAATATGTATTCCAAGTTTAGAAAACAACGTTCAAATGCTCCAGATGTCAGTTTTTAGGGATTGCACATGTGCAATCTGGATGCTATGATTACATTACATTTTAGGTATTTCGCTGACACTTTTAAAAAGGACCCATGGCATGAAAATGTCACTTCATGAGGTTTTTTAACATTAATATAAGTTGCCCCAGCCTGCCTATGGTCCCCCAGTGGCTAGAAATGGTGATAGGTGTAAACCGAGCCCTGGGTATCCTGCTCTGCCTTTGAGAAAATGAAAGCTCAGATGGGCCGATCTGGAATCTTCCCCTTATGACATCATAAGGGGAAAGGTTACCTCCCCTTTCTCTGCTTTGCCCGCCCAGGGAATTTGGCCCGCTCATGAGAAAGAGAGAGACATCATGGCTTGCAAACAAGCAAAGCATGGCAGTTGGTCAAGGCCACACCCCCACCCCCTCCTCCTCAATAGCATTTAAAGCTACAAACACAGCTATGGCACATACTAAGGAAAGCTCATTGTGGGACTGGCTCTAGTGGCTGTAATTCTGCACCAAGGCCGAATTTTGGTGAATGAGACTTCAGATACAGTATTAGGGGACCACTAAGGCTTATAGAAAAGCATCCAAAGAGCACCATGTCATGGGACCTTTAAAGCTTCTTCAAATGGTCAGTATGAGAAATGTCTATCTGAACAATAGGGACTAAATTAAACCATGTACAGTATATGTCCCATGTCACCATACTTTCTTGGTCAAGGTTTTTGCCAATTTCTCCTCCAATTAAACCACAACAATCACTTAATTTCATCTTTGAATTGAAATCAGTTTGGTAATTACTCGAGGTGTTAACTTTATCCCTCAGAGTGACATCTGAACATGTCCCTTCTTGGAAAAAAAATGCAAAGCTTCGAGGCGCTCAGTTCCTAATCAGACTCGTAGCGCTGTCTGGGCATGAAGCCACAGCACTGAGGAAAAGGGTCAATAGACTGTACTGACGAATAATTAATCTTCTTACTCCACTCAATAGATGTTCAGCAGTTTAATGTAGCTATCTATCCTATCTGATTTGATGATGAATGGTAGGCTAGTAAGTGTTGCGTGAATCAAATATAGCATTTAGCTGTTTAAACAGAAGTCTGAAGACACTGAACAGAAGATCAATAAAGTCTACTTTCAAATATCTTCCCTCATTCAAATCTACTTTGCACCCTAAAATTACTGGCTCCATCTTGTTATTGTTTGTATGCATTTTATTCCAGGGCGGTTCCTGTGGGTTAAGAGTGGCACTTATTTGGATATGACGCTTTGTTTGTCTACCTGTCCATCTGTCTGACCTGCCCTTCCTGCCTTTGCATTGAATCCATCATCCCACTGTAGCCCTCTGCTACCAACACCTCCACAGCCCCATTACTATTCAACGCAGCATGGAGTCCACACAAACTGATTATGCCAATGTTAAGGCAGGCCCATTGATTGCTGAGGGAAGCAAAGGCAGCAGCCTGGGTCAACCTGAGTCTGGACCTACTGCACTCTGTCAGGGAAGACTGCAGACGAGAAGGGGGACTAAGTTTTGTGCTTGTGTTGAGCACAAATCCTCCTATCAGCAAAGCATGACACTTCCTGTTTCTTTAAGCAAAAGCTTATCTGGTAAGAAATGACTGATGTTCATAGCACATATGAAATAAGAAAGCCAATTATAACTCATCTAAAAGTCTTTCAACTGAGCAACAAATATCAATAAGCCTGCAGTTCCTTTAAAGCAAGCTGTTCTTCCACAAATTAAGTCCATCCATTTTTCCACAAGTCTCAATATTCAATTTTACTTCTTCCTCCGTATCTTGGAGGCAAAGTTGAAAAGTATTGCTCAATCATGTGAATGCTTAAAGAAAAGTATGAGTAAATAACCTCAAATCAGTTACTAAGTCATTTGGTGCCACCAGCAGCAAAGTAGCCAACTTTAAAACAACTTGTAGATATAAGTTCATTGTTACACCACAATGCAAAGAAGCTACAGGGAAAGGAGTGAAAAGGAAACTCAAGGCATCTGGAAGGGTCATAAGTAATGGGTGCCATTTGGTGCATAAACAAAGAGCAAAGGCTGGACATGTGAGGATGCGGATGGTTTTAGAAGGAGTTGTTGTGATTTATAAGACAGGAAGCAGCAGATGAGTGAGAATACCACCCAGCAGGGGAGCAACAGCAGCATCAGGCTGGCATCAACAACAGGCCCCATTATTGATGTTTAAATAATAGATAGGAAAAGAGAGAGGGAGATGAAGAGATGAACAAGTAGTAGAGGATAGAAGAGTCCCTTACTAAAAACAGATGAGAAAGGAAGGAAAGGGGAAAGAGGAAGACAGCAGGAAGTCATTGCTAAAAACAGAATGAAAAGAGAGACAAAGTAAAAAAATAAAAAATAAAAAAAAGAAGAACACAAGAAAACACAGCTCGGAAAACAGGTCCCATGTAGGCAGAAGGGAGGGTCAGAGAGTTCGGCAGCAGAACATTTGGACAAGTCTTCCAGCAGCGAGAGGACGTGGACTGAGGTTGTGTTCCACCAGGATGAGCAGGACATGATTTAAAGAGATAGTTCACCAATAAAACAACACAACACAATTAAATAATAAAAGATGTTTAAAGCATCTTAAACATCACATCAATTGAGTGCTTTCTTAGGAGACTATTCTATCGTAAGCACACCTCCCTTTTAAAGTTCTGTCTTGTTTATTGGTGATGCAAATGAATCTAGGCCTCATAACTGCTCGGTGGCCCTGCTGACCCCACAGAGATACTCCACTGGCCTAGATTTCGCTGTCTGTCATCTGATGCCACATTTCCATCCACACAGTCGATACATCAATAACTATCCTCTGACGTTAGAAATTAGAGCGAGCGAGTATGTTGCCATTTGGTAAAGAGATGCAGTTTAGAACAGTGGTAATGAACAAAAGGGCCTAAATGGCAAAATAAACGGTTTGCTTCCATAGCAGTTCAGCCTAGAGGGTTATTCTCCAAGTCTGTCATAAACAAAGCAGTAGAAAAGAATGTAAAAGCCTGTTGGCAGCCGCAGATTCACTGTTGAGAAGTAAAACTAAGTGACTTATATGAATCAAACGGCCTGCTTACTACTTTCTCCTGTTGTAAGTTGACTAGTTTAGTTGTCAGACCAAGATTGCTTTAGGTTAATTACGCCGCTGACTGGTGGGCAATGTATTATATGGCTGACAATGAACTTGTATCGTATTAAATGCAAAACTGCCCATACACTGGTGGAATATGGACAGTTTTTCTTTCTTCCTTTCCTTATCCCTCCTTCCTTGAGATCGCAGAATGAATTCACACAGCTTTTTCAGAGAGTTAAAATCCCTTGGCAAACCACCCTCACACTCTGTTTTCTACTTTGCTTCTCTTCCCTGCAAACCCAAATGCAGTGTTTTTGATTGCTACTGTACCTCCAGATAGAGCACGCGTTGCCTAATGGGAGGAAAAGGGAAAGTTAATTAACCTTTGCAAAAGGTGGGCTCATCACAGACGCCAACCAATTAACTATGGACTTCAAACAGGGCGAGCTGGATGAAAACCTCAGTGGCTCTAAACTGAGGATAAATCAGCTAGACTCATGCAGAATAGATGGGCCAGTAATAACGTACAGATACAACGGTTCAAGTTATTCGGTGCAAAAACAACGATCAAAGAAAAAAAAAGCTTTGTCTAAGTTGCTTCTTACTTTTGGTTGTAATAACAGCATACAACATCGGACCTAAAGCATTTAACTATAGCCTACAGAGTAAACTTTTAACTAGGAAACCCCAATCCTTGAGATTTGAGAAGCTGTTACAAATGAGGTCACCTGCTCTGAAACGCAGACATTGGATTGGAAATAACCTGCAACAGTGGTGAGGATGTTCAGTTGAAAAAATCAGCGGGTATTAGCTCATCGCCAGTATATCAGTATCAGTATATGGCAGCTCATAAATAACAGAAAAAGCCAGTACAAAAATAATAATAAGTTTGAGGTCATAACAGTTTCACAAGCAGAGCTGAAAGGATTAGTCATTCAACAGTTCATTGTTAAACGGAACTCAACTGTGAGGATTTGCTCCTTTTATTTGTCTTATGTGATCACTGAAAGTGATTATTTTGGAGTATTGCACTAATAATCTAATAAATAAGATATATGAAGAAAGCAACTTGGGCCTTTTTTACTATCGTTTTGTTGACAGAGACTAAACAATAATAGATTATTCAAAGAAATAATCTGCTTATTAATCGATAATGAAAATAATTGTTGCAGCCCTATTAAGAAGTTTATTTTTGAAATGTGAAATGTCCTGCTCAGTACACATCTTGGTCACAATGATTTAATGTTCTTTGATTTAGGTACCCTTATCCAAAATGTCTGTTTATCTATAAAAATTTTAATCATAATTATAATATCAGACAATGTATTGTTGGAAGATGTTTTTTTGAACTCAAATATTAATATTGCTATGGGATTTACAATATTTTCATTCAGCAGCAGACATTAGACCCCTTGCCAGTAATGAAAGATCATTGTACAATCTGGATCACACAAGAGATGGAGAGCAATAAAGACGAGTAATAAGGTATTTAAGGCCATGTTCAGTGACTGCGTGTGGTACAGATTTAATGTGTTATCTTAGACTGAACATATTCTCACTTTATCCCTTTTCATCTCCAGGGACCTAATTATTACTTATCCTACTGAAAACACACATATACACACACACACACGCACACACACGCGCACACACACAATGAAGACAAACATCTCTGAGGCTTTCGGCACCCAGACAGGAGCTCCCAAAGAGACAGACACATAGGGATCTATCAGACAGCTATTCTGCTCGGACAACCAATGAGCCGTACAGCAGAGGAGTCCTGGCATGTTAGTTTGAATATTTAAAAAAAAAAATAGAACAAACGACAATACAACTCACAAGTCATGCCCCGTAGTTGCTTTCCTTGCATCACCAAGAAGTTCACTAGAGGCTAGGATAACTGGCGGATTATTCTGAGCGACTAAAACTAGGCCATCAAACTGTTAATTATACACATGGCTGCATCATTACCAGTGTGCTGCTGACTACTGGGAGCCAATAGACAGATTAGACAGCTCACATGGATTACATGTATAAGATGACAGATCTAAGGAAAAACAAATAAGTGTACGAAAATGTACATAATTTGTCACCCTGGTTACAACAGCACTTTACTGCAGAGAACGGGGACTTGTGTGTGTGTATATATATATATATACTTATAAACTATAGTGCAACCTTATTCAGAACCTTTGTCCCATCACCTGCAATCTTTGCTCTCTTCCGAATAGAATTTAAATATAATCTACACCCACAGCGGCTTCCTAATATTATTTTTGGAAACCCTCCAATCAGTGTGTCCTTTTGGGAGTAAGGAGTGGTGCTAGGAAGAATAAAACATTGGTGCATAGATATCAAAGCACTTCAGTGTCCACACAGTGCAATGTTTTGATATGTACACTGCCATCAGGTTTACCTTCTCAGGTGACTTAACACTGTACAACATGAGGAAGTCATTTCTGTTCCGTTTTATTTACTCTTTGGGCTTCGTGGCTGTTGTAAGGTGGTGTTATGTTCTATGTTCTACCACACCACAAAAAGGCTGGGGGGAATACAAAAGAAAAAAACCCACTGGAACCTATATCTGTACTGTGCATTTATATGTGCATCTCTGGTGTGAATCGAGTCCATTAACTGGGCATTTCTGTAGTTTTTGTATAAATGTATCATTACTTACAGTGAAGGGAGAGGAAAAGGCTTTGGCATGTTACCAGACGTTGTGCATATCAGTTTGTTTTCAGGATACAACAGTTACAATTCAAATTAAAGGAAGAAGCAAAGCATGAATGTGTTTTGAAATACATATTCATCAGATGCATATAAATCAAGCTTATTTTCTCTCATCCCCACCCTATCACACACAGACACAGACACACACACACACACACACACAGAGTGAGAGAGAGAGAGTGAGAGAGCGAGAGAGAGAGAGAGAGAGGCAGCAGCATCCTAAGCCAGAGGCACTGGCCAGAAAAGGGATTACGACATCGCTTACTTTGGAGGACCACGGCTGCAAGCAGTTGGCATAGCAACGGACCAGGAAAGCCATTTCGACAGGAGGAAGGGTGCTAGCGAGGGGAAGTTTCCCCTCGTTCACCAAGAGATGAAGAAAAAAAAAAAGAAGTAAAAGTGGAGGGCAAGAGCTGATGCCGACCTCTTTGCTGAAAGAGAATTGTCCAGGTGATTTTTAAAAAACCTTTGTGTTCATTTGGCAGTAAAAGGTAGAAGACTGTCGCTATAGAGGGAGACTTAAAGTCAAGGCAGATCCATTTATGTGTCACGCTTTCTCTCTAATGCATTCAAAAGAGCTGCAACAGAGAAGCTTAAAACCCTCCTAAAATGGAAAACTGCAGAATGCTCAAAACTGATCGCAGAGCAGGAGGTTGTGTGGTCAAAGAAAAAGCCAACTTCAGATCCAAATTCATTATAGTTTTCTGTTGAAAGTTAAATGTAAAAGCTTATGGAGTCATTTTTGTCTTCTTTTAGATTCACTTTTCTTCTTTAAAGAAGCAGAGGTTCCTTTCCTCAACGGATAAGCCAGTGCTGGATAAAAAGATGGGCTTGTCTGTGCATCTGCAGCCCCCTGGGAAGAAGCCTCTCTCCCGGCTTAAAGTCCTCCAAACAGTCCACTCCTCACCTCCCAAAAGCCTGGATCATTTGCCTGCAGCTCTCCTCTCCTCCTCATTCAATGCCTATGTCTGTCAAACTCCTTTCTCTGTCTCTTTGCAACTCTTTATCTCTCTACAGAGCTCCGGTGCATGTGCGTGCCCAGCAGTGCAGCTCCATGGCAGGGGCAAGTGATCCCCGTCCCTTAACCCAGTTTCAAGCGCTCTTCCCTGGTTGGCGCCCACACCTCACGCCGGCATTCTTCCTCTCCCTCCCACCCTCAGAGAGAAGCTACCGTGGATAGGATGCTGTACCGTGGAGAGCCAGCTGCTAATGGAAAACCGAGAGAGTGAGAGCGAGGGAGGAGGGAGGAGAATCCAGCTGAAAAAGAATGACATCACCTGTGCAGCAAGAGAGAGAGAGAGAGAGAGAGAGAGAGAGAGAGAGAGAGAGAGAGAGCCAGAGAGAGAGAGAGAGAGCCAGAGAGAGAGAGCCAGAGAGAGAAAGAGAGATGGAGGGGATGGGAGGTGGCGTGGATGACGCGAGAGCAAGCAGAGGGAAACTGCATTAGATGGATTGGCTGCTGAGCAGATGTGGATGAGAGAGAGATGTGGACAGAGACAGAGAATGGGAAAGACAGAGATAGAGAGGAAAGAAAGGAAGCATCTTCATTGATCTGCTGCTAACATAAAGCTGAGTGTATTGAGGCAACCCCCTCCTCTTTGGGAGCATGCCGCATAAATTACCCCCCCCCCCCAAAAAAAAAGTCATGGAGCCTCTATCAGATACAAAGACAGACGCTGGCGGCATTTTGGCGAATGTGAACACGCAACACAATAGCACAAGCTGATAATGGGTTTTCCCTGTCAAAAAGCCCCCGTCTGGAGGATTTGCGACACAGTAGACAGGATTGGACGTATAAGAGACAATCACTGATAAATCCCTCTAATACAGTACATCACTAAACAATATACTGACTGTAATAAAAAGGCATTCAGCTTGGGGTGTAAACTATTAGAAGCAGACCTGGATCTCTGCAAATAATTACTTGAAGCATCAAATGTGGGATGCCATTAAAGTAGGATAGACTGAGAGAGAATAGGCTTTTCAAGCCTTTTAATTAGCAAATCCTAAACCAAACGGCCTAACCCTACTAAGCATTGATTTGGTGATTTCAAAGCCAAAAGAAGCCTACCGCCTGAGTGAAAACCAAGCTAAATATGGGGGAAAGTTCAAGTTTTTTTAAAAGGACTTTCAATATGAAGCCCAACTACACATTTAAAAAAAAAAAAGAAATGTAGTAAAAAACAAGGCTTATATGTAACCTTGACAACAAAAAGTTTTGACCAAATCCCTAAATGGATTCTTAATGGGAATCACAGCCCCTTTAATGAAAGCAAATTAAGCAGAAACTCAGCAGGAACAAATAGGGAAACCGTGACTTGAAACAATGGATTTCCCGGGCCTGTTTTAGTTCTACTTAATTAATTATTAGTGGACATCTAGGAGGCAACAAATACACATTTAAGCCCAGGAAAATAATTGATTTATCTCAAAAATTAAAGCAGCATTTGAAATGTGTACATTTTTTTTTTTTATTTTCTTTAGAAACTATCCAAATCTCCCAACTTCAGAAACACATGTCTAGAATTTATGTCGCTCACCTTTTTACGCAATGTATCAAACCTCAACCTGACACTACAAGCAAGTCAAATTTACAAGTACTGTGTACCCTCAAAGGGAGTTACACACAGTGCAACTTCTGTCATAACAACTTTTATAGAAAATGTTATTATGTACTGGTTTAATGCAGAGACCGCATGTTCTGCCTCAATTGGTTATCCTGAAGAGGTAAAAGAGTTTAAGTTGCACACGTGTGAACAAAAACCCTTCAAATAATATGTCTTCTGAAAAGATTTAAATAATTAAACAAACATATTTTATTTTTGGTACTAAGCATCAATGCCTTCCTTAACCTTCTGCTCCTCTCGCATTAACCAGCTTGTGTACTGTGGTGTTGTATTGACGTTGAGAAAAGATATGAGAGAGAGAGAGAGAGAGAGAGAGAGAGAGAGAGAGAGAGAGAAGGGAAGAATTAAAAGCATAGACAATAAGCGCTGTCTGGTTGTGTAATTGGCTGATTCTCCTCCAGCAGAGGAGAGATGCAATCTCCTATTACCAGACACTTCAGAGAGGGGAGGATCTTTCTCACCCTCTCCCTTTCTCTCTTTCTGGCCTCCCTCCCTCTCGTTTAGTATATTCCCCCTCACTGCCTCCTCCTTCCTCCCTCTCTCGGACCAAAAAAATCCCAAATTTTATGCTATCTCTGCCTTCATCGTGTTTGCCTCAAATTAGCGGTTTCCTCTTTTCTCCTGCCTCAGTATCTGTTCTGGTGTAGATCATTGTCTCTTTTCAGCCCCACTTTTCTTTAAAGATCTCCTTTTCTCTCATTTTTATCATCCGTCTATCCATCTCCCTCTTTCCGTGCTTCACTCTCTTTCGGCTTGCTGCTATGAACCAGGATCTTTACCCTCAATTCTCTCTGCTCTATAAACGATACGCACCTCCCGACTAGGAATGACATCATCTTTTTAGTCCGCAGCCAATCAGATGTAAGCACATGGAGCTCTGCCTTCAGAGGAGTGTTATGTACACAAGAGGGACAGAGAGAGAGAGAAAGAGAGAGACAGAAATAGATAGATAGATAGATAGATAGAAAGATAGATAGATAAACAGGTAGACCGACAAACAGACATGTAGATACTGTAACTGCAGTATTTTCCCTTTTGCATACTAGTGCGTTCAGCACTACATCATTCCCTTGCCCTGCTGTCAAAGCCCCAGCCCTAATAAACATGCACACATGCACACACAGCTGCTGCATTTTTTTTAAAGAAATATAACAAAGGCTAACTACGGGAGAAAAACATCTAAAAAGAAAATCACTTCTCAAAGTTTGGAGCTTCCTTAGTTAAGCCCCCCCACTGGTCTGCTGTGAGGCTGCGTAGAGGTCCACCTTTGGACAATCTGCTGGTCTTAACACAAACAAGTAGAAACGCCGATTCATTAATAACTATTAATTGAGTTACAAACAAACAAATCCGTTGCTGTTCTGTTTATCATGGCAACAGCGGTGTGTTTGGAAATTGAAATACTGTTCTTGTTTGGGGATACAAAGTGATCACTAGGACTTTGTTACATAACTAAGTGCTGCCAAAATTAACAGAATCTTAGTATTTCATGACACCTAACTGGTTAAAGATGTGGCTACCTGGTGGGTCTAGAAAATAACTGGGATAGAATAAATTACCTCAGAGAAAGAGCCAGAAGAATACAGTACATAAGTAGACAAAATTCAAAGAAAAAAAGAGACAAAAGAAAAGAAAGGATGGAGTCAATGTGACACTAAAAAATGCCAGATAAAGGAAAATAGCTCGACACATCACTGTACTGTAGCAGTTTAGAATCATTTATTTATATAAAATTCCATTTAAAGAGGAGGATTTAGAGGAATTAAAGTCAAAGCTGTCACAAGAAATACTTTATACTCTTCATGAACAGAGTTCTACATAGTAATAACCACTATAATGTGGTTTCATAAGATGAAGTTCTTGTTCCGTGTAGCATCTTGGTCCGTGTGACTACCCTGATTTTAAGTTCATACCCAAAAAGTAAAGAAACACACGCTTGTCTGCATTACGTGTCACAGAGTAGCATTTACAGTAAATCAGTACACGATGATGTGGGATCTGTCTGCAAAACACAGAGCAGGATACACGTCACACAGGAAACACTTCCTGGAACAGTGTGTCTGCAAATGTGTGCGTCTGTGAGTATGTGGCCGGTTAAGTCAGTTGATTATAGACAAAGCATGAAGAAAAGAGGCGAGAACGTCAGAAAAGCAAAGAGCAAGAATCAGAGAATGCAAGCTGATGAGAGAGATAAGAGGGAAAAATGAAGAGAGACAAAGAATATAATAATAAATAATAATAAATACATTTTATGTATGGGCGCCTTTCTCGACACTCAAGGACACCTTACATGTACAACTAATATGTGTGCAGAAGTTTATAAAACAGATAATGTAAGAAAAATGGCAATGTTGTTGGAAAACGTGACAAATTCAGGCACCGACAGACAGGAAATGTGTCCTGTCCAATGACAAGCTGTCAGACACAGACTCACACACATCAGGCACTTTGCACTGACTAGACATACCCGTAGCATCCTGTGCGTGTGGTTGGGTGTTTTGTGTGTAGCTCACTAAGGTGCGACATGGTTCAGTGAGTTCGGAGGGGGTCCCGTCTCTCTTCGTCACCCCTGGAACACCACACACACTAATTTGTATATCTTCACATGCTTGCACAAAGTGGCCAACTGCATTGTGTGTGTTTGTCTGGTTACTGCTCGCAGCTAATCAGTTCTGCCAGGCTAATTAAAAAGAGTGAGCCGAGTAAAGCCCCTGTAGCTTTGTAACACACACACACACACACACACACACACACACACACACACACACACACACACACACACACACACACACACACACACACACACACACACACACACACACACACACACACACACACACACACACACACACACACACACACACGTCTGTATTACTATCTTTGTGGGGACATATCATTGACATAATGCATTCCCTAGCCCCTTACCCTAACCTTAACCATCCCAACTGAATGCCTAACCTTAACCCTTACCCTCACCCTAACCATAACCTAATTCTAACCCTAATCCTAAAACCAAGTCTTAACCCTCAAACAGCCCTTTAAACTCGTGGGGACCAGCACTTTGGTCCCCACGAGGCTGTGCAGACCCCACAAGTATACTGTAGTCCCCGGTTTTTGGACCCCACGAATATAGTAAAACAGGTACACACACACACACACACACACACACACACGGGTGGCCATACAGTAATTTCCATGGACACTAACAGAGACGATTGCCTATGAGGGGAGATATAAACCAGTGCTGGTTTGGTGCATCACAACTCTTTTTGCAACATCAAGGTGAAACTGGATTTTAGCAACATGCTTACAGTTTATGTGGGTTTCCATTCCTTCTTTGCCAGTTAAAATGATCATTATTAAGTCTTTCCAAAAATGTTACAAAAATATACGACTCCTTGCCTTCTGTACAAAATATATATGATGTCGCCTCACAGCAGAGAGTAGAATGTTAAGGCCCAATATAATCTGATGGTTTCCTGTGTACAGTAGACGAGTACACAAAGAACAGTAAGTCAACATACGTTCATGTAACCCACACAAAGAGACAACTATGTGAATGTGCTGACTGTAGCCATCTAATCATGTTAGTGTGTGTGTGTGTGTGTGTGTGTGTGTGTGTGTGTGTGTGTGTGTGTGTCTCTCTCTCTGAAGGACAAGACAGGAATTCCTGCTATTTAAACCAGCCCTTCCCTTTCCGACTACAGAGAGATTTAAGTTCAGAGAAAAAAATAAAATGCTACAACATAAAACAGGCTGTGGAAATTGGTGACAATCATCTATGTTTTGGCCTTCAACTGTAGCTGCAATTCCCAGAATGAAACAGTGAGATGCGTAATTTCTGCATATTTCCTAAAAAAAAACGTTGTAAGCGGCATCATATGTGACGCACATGATGTATAAACAAACCGATGAAAGAAAAGAGAAGAAGGCAAAGGGCTGCCAGCGGGATTTAGATGTAGGTGGTGTGTTTTATTTGGGGCATTTCAACTGTACTTTGATTCTGATTCTCCTGATTGGACATGAACTGATGGTATTCTCAACAGCTCAAACCAGCTGTTTATGCACTGGGAAGAAGTTTTGGACATCTTTGATTGGATTTTAAAACCTTTGGGTCATGGATTATCTTAACCTTATGAAGCAAGTAACCTAGACCAAAGACTGAAAGTGTATTAATATGAATGTAGAACATACTGTGTGCACACTATGTGTCCCTATGTCCATGCTCCACGTTTTATAGAAAAACATGTAATATGTTCAGGCAGTGGCATAAAAATTGGGAAGATTAGACAAAAGGAAATATCAAGGAGGGAAGATGACAGGAGGATAGGGGACTGAGGTAAGAAGAGGAGGAGGGAAGAGTGAGAGAAGAAGCAGAGAGGAATATAGAGAGGGAGTTCAACAAGGTTGTCATCTTAGCGATGCTGATGTAATCTCTAAAATTAGCAGCAACAACAGCAGCAGCAGATAGTGCCCCACTGGTACACTGTGCTGCCCAGCATACTGTACTATGTACACACTACGCACATCAGGATGTCTGCAGGTTTCTAAAGCCAATTCTAATAAACAAAGACCAAAGCTGCCACTGCATGTTAAAAATACTACCTATTATACTTCTGCCAGGTCATATATTTAAAGTCTTTTTAAGACTATTTACAGAAAGTGTGAGTACCGGTATGTGCTTAGTGCATGGACGATGGATGCAGCAGGAGCCCCGCAGCTGGAGCACCGCTGGCCGACTGAGGTCTGTGGTTTCTGTTGGCTGTTTGAAGGCATCAGTCCAAGACTGCATTGAGTATTTTGAGCCTGAGTCACAATTTGGGGAAGTAAACAAGTCACTGATTGGCACATGATCGTTGTACTCGACCCCGCCAGCTGTTTGGATGAAAAATATTGTGGTCTTTTTGGTTTTGTTGTTTCACTTGTTGCCAGTTATCTGGTGTATAGCTTTTCTGTATCTTCCGTAGACGCAGACTGTGGAAATTGCAGGTACGTTGCAAAGCCAGAGTTTTATTTGGGGTTGTCATGAGTTGTTTGGAGCCATACAATTTAACTTTTTTGCACCAACAGCAGCCAGTACAGCTTAGTTTGATAACTGGGTACACCTGTTGGTGTAATAATAACAACATTAAGATGGTCAGATACCTTCTTTGATGCAGGAAAAAGTCGACAAAATTAGCTCTCAAAAGGTTTTATCGGTTTGTCTTGAGAGGGGCTGGGTACCGAATTCAATACTTTTTAGGCACCGAACAAGTTGCCTCCTTAGTATCGAGTATCAAAAAATACCATTATCAAAGTGACGGTATTGGTATCGGTATCGAAAATGTTTAAACGACACCCAGCCCTAGTCTTGAGGCATTAAGGTCTTTCCTCACTGATGGTCAGAGCAAGTTAAAATAATGCTACGCGTATTTTGCAAGTACTATCAACCCCAGTTAGATCCATTCCTCCACTACCTTATCCTCTGACCGACCTCCCTCACTCTCTGTCTTAACCCCCTCTTGACCCTGCATTTCTCTCACCCCATCCTTCCTGCCTCCAATTAAATCCCCATTTGACCTTCCCACAACCTTCACCTTTTTGCCCCATCCCTCCATCCCCATGCCCCACCACCCCTTCTGCTGCACTCATCTTTTTCATTACCTGTCAACCCCCATTATCTTCCAGTCTTCATTTCGCCCTCCTTTCTCCATTGGTCCTTCAGAGCCCCTCATGCCTATATATCCATCATTCCTTATCGCTCCTTCACTCAATTCCTGACTCCTTCAGAGACATAGTAATTTCACTAACGTTTATGTTACATTTTATATAATTGTCACTTTTGCCTTCCAATCTCTGATCCCTCTCCCTCCTACTCATCTTCTACTTCTCCGCCTTCATTATGTCCTTCTTCTGGCCACCCCCCGCCTTCCTCTCGGATTAAAAAAAAAAAAAAGGTTATTCTCATGGCATCGCTGCTTCACTATACATCAGAGAGTGAAAGGAAAAACAGAAAAGAGGTACAGGAAATCTAGATCAAAGTAAAGTGGCATTGCCAAGTCAGTTTAATTTCTTGGACGGATACTGAGGCACCTGAATGCCGATGGGTTTTTCGTTGTTAGTCCTTAACGATTGTTATTAAGGGTTTGAATATTTTTTTACTGTTTGACGAAGAGCAGTTGCATTTTTTCTTTTATAGATACACCAACTTTTCCACCTCAGCCAAATTTGTTGTTATATATATTTATTTATTTTCTTCAAATAAATCTCCATTGTTTCAACTCGGGTGTTTCTTTTTTATGTGCATACTGAAAATGCACAAAAAGTCAAGCGGATGGAAAAACACGTATTGTTTAGGAATGATGGTAAAGAATTGGATTGCCATCTATACCGTAAAGACGGTAATGTCAATTCCTGATGAGATGAATAATGAGTGATATTTAGCTAGTTACAAAACAGAAACAAAACCTTAACACAAACAGAATAATAACAACTTACCATAAAAGGTGAATTAAGTTGGTTTTCATCTGCCTTGTAGCAAAGAAAACGCCCTATTGTATCTGAACACTTCAATACAGCTGGTAATCAATACCAATCTCTCATAAGTTTCTTAGGCTCATTCATGTCAATTACCGTCAGCGACTATAAGAACTGTCCACCCCTGTTCTTGCAATTCCTTGATTACTACGCGCCAACAAGTCTAATAGTTGGTACTTGATGCAATTAAAACATTTATACTATTAACTTGACATCATTTGCATCAATAAAACTAGAAACTATCATCACCATGGTCAAAGATCCAATAAAATCCAGCCCTCCTTACAGTTGCATGATTTTCTGAGTGAAAACATACACATTTCTTGTTCTCATGGCCTTTCTTATTCTTTTCCTTCCCCCTTCATCTTGGCTCCGTGTCTCTCCCTGGGGGCCTCTGCTTGGTCTAGCAGTGGCAGAGCTGGCTAGAGGCCCCTGGGGTTTGGCTGGCCCCACCTGAATTCTGATAGAATGAGACCAGATGAGCTCAGGAATGGACTAGATGCATTAAAGCAGCAACGGGCTTTAAAACATAAGCAGCGCAACTTTAAGCTCTGCAGAAGTCCGAGGAAGGCGAACAGCAAGACAGGCATGCATAAAACCTGCACTTTGTATGTATCCGCATTTAAACACAGCTGGAAATTACTATAAAAAAGTACTAAAAAAAACAGACACACCCAAACACTGAGTTATAGTGACATGCACAGCACACGTGCAGACTTTCAAAAACACGCACCCACACACACACGCACACACTAATGACAATGAAAATGAAAATGAATCCAGGAAAATTACGGCAATGTTAACAACTTCATCGTTACTTGATGCCAAGCAAAACTCTATAAAACTGACCAACACCAGTGAGTTCATTCCAACACAATCAGCACAGGAAATTGACTTTTTCAACAAACCACCACAGTGGATGGAGCTCCACAGATTTCCCAGACACTGTTTAACCAGCCCTTTTAACAGAGGGAGGCTCGGAACAACCAATTTCATCTGCCAAAGTGGCCGGTAGAGACAAAATTCCCGGGCCACGTCAAATTTAACAGAATTATGTGATACAAAGCAAGTGATCTTCCCATCTCTCCATCTACATGATCATAAAACCTGAGGGGAGGTTGAAAGATGATGCAGAATCATTTTTCCATAACTCTCCACATCAGGTTGACAGGGTTATGACAAAGCATTTGTATGAGTCACACCTATGACTTGCCCACTAAATGATGAACGCAACCTTAGATTTACCCTGAATGTAAGCAGTTACGTGAGAGTAACTTGAGTAATGTGACTGCATGACGAGCACAAGCTCATCAAATTGAGCAAATGTGATACCACCAAGGACAGAATCATCAAGGTGAAGTCACTGCTAATGGCTCCCTAAAAATAAACTGGTATTATATGAGGTAAGGGTAAAAAAATGAATGTACAGTTAAAGTGTTAAAGCTGCATGCACCACAACAAGACCTGTAAGCTTTTATATCTAGTCACAACAATGAAAGAACTGAAAAATTAATACGTTTTCAAGTAAAAGAAGATTATTTCTTATGATTGGGAGTTCATTTTTGATCTCGGAAACAGTACTTGACAAAACAACCTCGCCACCAGAGGCCATTTAGTAGCTGTTCTGGAGCTTTAGACACAATCTTCCTTGCTTGTCAGATACAGCTAAATGATGGCGCTAGTAAGCATTTAGTGGCCTTTTTGTGGGCATGCATCGGTTTCCTCGTGTGACATACTGTATATATGTTTAATTTAACATAATTCACTTAAATGCAACGTTGCATATTACAGAGCTAAAGAAAGATATATAAATATATAAACATATACAATCAAAAATGTTTGACAAAGTAACTGCTGTAAATGTGGGGGATTAAAGACCTTACTACTGACTATCCACCGGGCCAACTAGTGGTTAGAGCAGTCAGCTATTAAACTAGTAAAAACCTAGTCTCACTTTGCCAGACCTTCCTCCACAGCGCTGCGGAGGAGGGTCTGGCTAGCATTCACACAGCATTTCGGGATGCGAGAAAAACGGGCTTTGGTTTATTGGCAATTCTTTAAACCAATCACAATCGTCTTGGGCGGGGCTAAGTGCCATACGGAGCAACAGCGTCTCTGCAAAAAAAAACTCGGGAAGGAACATGTGTACGTTCAAAGGTTGTTTTAGTCATGCAACAGAAAACTCAGATTGGACAGATAGCCTAGCTAGCTGTCTGGATTTACCCTGCAGAGATCTGAGGAGCAGTTAACCATAGTCCTCATGAATCGACTGGAGTTTAAAATGGCAACACAAAGTAAGCCCAAGGTAACGGACATCCGGACGAAAATGAGGGACATTCGGCGGAAATTTCGGCGCCACCTGAGCAATCCCAGAAGTGAAACGTTGTGTATATAGACTAGGGACTAGACTAATGGGTGGGAATGAGAAAACAAATATAATATTTTAAAGGATAGCAATCCATGAATGGTTGAGCTGTCTTTGAGACACTTGCTCGCTGCTGTTTAGGAATAAGTTTTGTGTGATTTGTTGCTTCCTGTGTGTAGAGATTTCCAATCAGTGACTAAACACATCACCTACCTAATGTGGGAAAGCAGGACATGTCTAAAGCAAAAGGAGTATAATTTTAGAAATGTTGCAGAGAGTAGCTTTCATGTTAGATGTTCACTGATAGCTGAGGTTTTTAAAATATTAATGCAGGTTTTCACACTTAACTCACGTGTGTCCCAGGTTAGCCAGAGAGAGGAAACAAATGCTAAAGTGTTTGGAAGGAAAAATGTAGCAGACATCAGACGTTTTGACTTATGACACAGGAAGTTTGCTTACCACAGACGTTGCAAGAGACGTGGTGTTTCCGGTGTGTACAGACACTCGATTGCTTCAAAACAGCAGAGAGGACGCTTCTCCATGCTCTACATCAGATGTGTCAAACTCAAGGCCCAGGGGGCCAAATCCGGCCCCTTGCAAATTCTGATCCGACCCGCATTTCAATTTAGGTTCACAGCAAATTTTGGCCCAACTAGTTGTGCACCACACCCAAAAAAATAAATAAATAAATAAAAAAAAATCAGGAAACTGTTTTTCATACTGTAATTATGAGACACTGCTATGCAGAATTTGACAGATTTGCAGACTTTGAGACAAAGAATTCCCCACAAAAGCAGAGAGTTTTTTTTTTTTATATATATATATATATATATATATTTAGGCTGTGAAACAGGTTGTTGTGAGTCGGCTGGGTGGCAGCTGCTTTTAAAAATGTAATGTTTGTTTTTCATGACTTGCTAAATTCTATGATGGCTAAGAAACTTTTTAAAACTGTATGGGAGAAAGCTATATGAGACATGCAATAATACAAAGTTAATTGACTTTCTTTGCTAAATAAAAGCATGTCAATAAACTCAACATGTCTGGCCCTTATTGTGATCGTCATTTCCAGTGTGGCCCTTAGTGAAACGGAGTTTGACACCCCTGCTCTACATGTTTCCCCCAAGCACAAGGACAAATCTAGCTACTTAGAAGACAAAGGGCCTCGCGCAGCAGCACATGAATCCTGAGAAATATTCAAAACAAAATCACAATTTCAAAGTGTATCTATAGTCACATGGTGCAGGTGCACCGGCTTGTCTCTAAAATACAATGTATGAAAACTTTGAATTTAGCACAACTTGGATCACTAAGACAGCATAACATCACTATTTAGTGATTTTATTCCAGTGTTGTGCACACTGAACCATCCTGTGCAGATGGCTGAACCTGCATCATGTTAAATTGATGGTCCAGGGCTGGTATGAGTAGCTTGGCTGTAAAAGCCCCTCCAGCAGGTTTCCCCTGCAAGGCAAATGAGTTGATGGGTTCATCTATCTATCTATCTGGGTTTGTCCAGTGAGAGAAAGAAAGTAACACAGCAAGGCATCTGATGTCTTAATGAAGTGACTTTCTCTGTGTGCATGTGTCTATTTCTGTGCAATATGTGAGTGCGTGTGTGTGTGGGGTATGAGTCATTAGTGAATCCCAGTGGTCTGTCATGATAGTGAGAGAATGCACAGGATCTTTTGTCTCTGGCACTCCTGGAAGAGGTATTAGGTTTCTGGATCAATGAGAAACAATCACAACCAGAGCCATCTAATCGGCAGTTTCTGAAAATCAAGAAAAATACACCCAGTAGCCTACTCATTGGTGTGATTTGTAGGTTGTGTTGTCCTTTATTCTCTGCTCAAGATACAACAGATGCTACACGTTCTTCATATCCCTGCACCATTTTTAGGACTCTTCTCAATTCATAGCTCCAGGAACTTTCATTCACTCCAGAGCGAGCCATTAAGAGATGAGAGAGAGAGACACCAGACACTGGTGCACACCAGTGATAATGGATTACTGATGTTATTATGGTTCAATAAGGTCTCTAAACAACATCCTCTGATCCACTGCCAGAAAAACTGTTCTCTTTTAGTGTGTGTGTGTGTGTGTGTGTGTGTGTGTGTGTGTGTGTGTGTGTGTGTGTGTGTGTGTGTGTGTGTGTGTGTGTACAATATTAATTTGTAGTCTGTGAAACATCCATCTATTACCATTATATCATCGCAAATGGGCGACCCCCTTAAAGCTATAGTGCGTAGTTTCTGTCATCCCCATGAGGAATTCTTGGTAATGACAACAACACTGTCAGAGCATCCACATGATGCAAGCCTTACGTGATCGCGCACGCGCCCTTACCCCTCCCCCACGCAGTTGCGTGTAGCCAAGGAGGACACGGAGGATTAAAAAAAAACATGATTGACTCTTCATAAGAGGTCATTATCTTCACTCGAGCTTCTGCGCGGGAAAGTCACCGGACGACACAATCTTCTGAATATAGCCATACTGAGAAATACAGAGAGAGTTGTGTGGAACTCATAGTCTTAATTAGCTTTGTAGCAACTCATTTAGCAATGGCTTGAACGTAACAGACATTTATTAATATCAAAAAGTTACGCACTAAAGCTTTATGATACATAAAAAAAAAGTCAATAAAAATAATACTCCGTGTTGGTACAAAAACAATGTAAATGTATTTTTCTGCTGTAACAAGTTATTGGCCCTGTTGGTTTATTAATTACAGAGAAAATGAATGTCTCCAACTGGTCAAATGATAGAACAATATAGCAATCAATTACTTTACAAAAACATTCAAGCGAACAAGCATACCTTCATCCACACAGCAGCAAACGACACTTGAACTTGGAAATTTAAAGTTTGCACAACTTGAACTCTAATTCAGAGATTTGCTTAAACAATTTCTCATCATTATTTTTGCAGAGATATATCTCTGCATATGTACAGTATATAGTAAAGTGATGATCGTTGAGCAGATGTTGCCATTGTAAAAGCCCCACATTTTATAGCACGGCTATTTCAGTGCTGCATTAATTGCAGTTTGGAAAATCCTAAATTTAGACCTCTCTCTGCGCCGTAGGAATTGGTGCAAAGAAAGCTCTGGCACTTAGCAAGTATGTGTTAAAATATGTATTTTTATTTGTAACATTTGAGAACAATACATTTCTCAATGTATTGCTACTATGTCCATTTATTTTTTTTTACTCATTTTTCAACTGATTTTTTGCACAGTACAACATTTTCATTGCAAATCAGTCCTATTGCACAATCTTGGACCATGACAATTCAGCATTTCACTGATGATGTACAGTATGTGCTCTCTGTATAACACAGACTTTGTGGGGAAATTGACTGTTGGCGCTAATGTGTGTCACCTAACCACCAACGGTACACTAGATGGTCAGAGTGATAGCAGTTTGAGAGTCGTCTCGAACCTGTCTCTGTCCCGTCAGGTTTAAATGTCAAAACTAAGCGCCTCGTCTTCCATTTGTTAACCAGTATGCTGTTGGTCCCAGCATGCATCTGTTTATTCCACAGTTGGTCCCTTTCCTATGTGCCACCCACAGTGTTGGTTGACAGAAGCATGTGCATGTGTGTGGCGGCCTCGAAATTACCCGCTTTTCCCCCCAAAACTGCCTGTGTCTAAACAACAGGTGCCTGTACCAGAAGTGACTCATATACACATCCACGCACACATAAACACACATGTACACTAGACATGTCAACAACAACAAAAACCTGATGGATGTGAAAACACTGCAAGATAAAATGATGGAGCAGAGAAAGACCTACATGTAGGGAAAGATTCATTTTGGGGAATCTGTCCTACCTGGTTTTTGTCATAGTCCTGAAGACACAAGACATCAGCAAAAACATAAAAAGGGAAGAGAAAGACACAACTTACAGTCCTAATGCGACAGAATGCAAACTGTCTGTGTGGGGTGAGAGTAAAATGGGTACAGGCTGGCATATGATTTTTTTTTATTTTGTTTTTTTTTTCAATAAAAAAAAAGTGAGCATGTCAAGGACTCCATTTAGTCACTTTACAATGGCCAGAGTAGAATACATGTCATGGAACTAGGATCCCTTGTATTAGGGATGTTTTGTTTTTGCCAAATGTGTCTTGAGTTCAGCCTGCCCTCCAGTCTTGCTCAAATTAAATGCAGGACTAACATAATTATCTCTATTTTCCATGACATTCACACTGTTCAACTTGTTTTTGTCCTGCTTCTTAGTGCTGCGCAAGCACATCAGAGTGCTTAGCCTTTACATAATAAATGCTGTCACAAAACATAATTTGGTGATGCTGAAGGCAAGAAATGTAATTTAAAAAAGTGGAACAATCACAAAGAGACTACAGAGCCACGTCGGGTCGACAGAGGACATTTTAAGCTCTCCATTAAGCCCCTTTGCAACACCCAAGGGAGCTTTACATGAGCTGGGAAAAGTGTGTGAGCTAAGGGCTGTGTGTGTGTGCGTGTGTGTGTGTGTGTGTCTTTGTGACTGTGTCGGCAAAGCGTGGCTTCTAGTGATTAGTCAAAACTGTAACTGACATACGGCTTGCCCAAGTGATCCTATCAGGAGGGAAACCACACACACACACACACACACACACACACACACACAGAGTTTCAACACTTTTCTTACACACTTGTTCAAGTGGCCTTAAGAGAGACCTAGTTTGTTTTTCCCTAAAAAAAAAAAATCACTTAAATGGTATCGAAAATGTCGGTGAGATTATAATCTTTTTGGAGTTTTTGTTCTCTGTGAGCGTTTAAAGACATTGGCAAGAAGGTTCAGTACCACTGGGCAATAAATATAAAATGTTTCCACCAGTACTTCTAAATCTTCATCATAACACAGAAAAGGTTGATCTTTGCACATTTAGACTATACCATGCTGGTAGTAAGTATTATAGCAAGACAAGCATAGCAGGATTAGACAAGTAGAAGCTGAGGACACTTTCCAATAGTGTGTGTGTGTGTGTGTGTGTGTGTGTGTGTGTGTGTGTGTGTGTGTGTGTGTGTGTGTGTGTGTGTGTGTGTGTGTGTGTCACCTGCCACTGCTGAGACTTAAAAGCACTAATTAGTCAGGATGTCAGCAGGTTTCAGAAAATCGGACTTTTTGAGATCTTGTAAGTCTACCACGGATGTATTTCAAGAACCCCTGAAAACACAACCAGCTATGTATGTTCAGTGAGGGGCATGAAGTGTAAGTGGGTTTGGATAAGTTCATACTGTGCACATTTCTTACTATGTCACATTAATCTAAAAGTTAAGATGAAAAAAACATCGTCCGATGCTACTAGTAACGGTGTCACTCTTACCGTGTTGTAGCCGGCGGGTTCTTGGCCGTCTGTGATGAGTTCCCGCTCTCCCCTGGGGTTGACCCTCCTGAAGCGCCGTCTGGACCTCCGTTGGGATTCTTCTCTCTGCAGAAAACTGTCGTCCCCCTCACTGCCGTTATCCACCTGCAATACACAGTCAAAACCCTCCTGAGAATAGTAGTTTCGACGGGCTTCGCACCCACAACCCTCAGGTGCGTGGAGACACCTGGAGGACTGATCCTCACTGTCTGAGACCTGAGAGCACGGCTCAGAGCTGCTCCTTTTTAGCAAATCAGGCTTTTGGATCTCAGGAACCGAGTTCAGATTTGTAAATTCCAAGTTCTGGTTCAGAACTTTAGATTGCTGGTTCTTGTAATCCAAGTTTTGGGTCTTAAACTCGGTTAGGTTCTGAACGTCTGAGTTGGGATCCTTGAGTGTGTTCCCTTCCTTTCTCCGTGGCTCCGCTTCATGCCCTGGGGTTTCTGAGATCTGGTCCTGCTCTTCTGCTGGCTCCTGGTTGAACATCCAGTTCTTCCAGAGCGCAGAGAGCCGGTGCCAGCGGAGCACACTCATCCGGACGCAAGGACGGTATCAGAACAACACATAAAAAGCAGGAAATACCATGGGAGGGGAGAAACAAAAAAAAACAAACGGGGAAACACTTTTTGACAAAAGATGAAGTGCTGCGTCCAAATGTTAAAAAAAGGTCCACAAAATCCTGAGGGATCCCGCAACATTACATCCTTTGGGGCGAGCATCCACAAAAAAAGAAAGAAAGGAAAGAACCAAATTAAATGAACGAACAAATGGATTCACAATGAGGACAAAAAAACAAGGGTAGTCTCTCTTTCTGTCTTCGGCGCGAGTTGCCCTCTTCTGAGAGCCGGAGAGTTCAAGACAGAGTTCAGCTGCTCAACACGTTGCATACCGACTTATTCAAATTCTCTCTCTCACGCTCTCACGCTCTCTCTCCCTCTCTCTCTCTCTCTCTCTCTCTCTCTCTCTCTCTCTCTCTCTCTCTCTGAGACACGCGCACAGAGCATACACTGAGCCCACAGTTTCCTCCAGGAAACCGTAAATACACAAATATCCTCAGCCGGCAGAAAAAAAACAGCACAGCACACAGATTCCGGCCATACAATTCATTCCCTGTAGACTTATTGTGCCGGTCTGTTGTTGCAGGAGGAATTTGTTTTCTTTCTCCATTGCATAATGTTAAGTAAGTCAACAGCCTTATTATTTCAGTAACAATGATATTTTTAAGAAATTCTAAATATGTTACTAAACCTTGAGAGGACAGACTTTGCTTCAATTTTGTAAGCCATCTGGTTAGATTTTTTTTTAAATCATCCTCCAACTTTTGTTACTTTTGTTTGGTTATTTCTTACAGCTGGAAGTTTTATGATTGATAGTTTAGATTTTTTATTTTTTTTTTGCTAGATCGAGCAGAAATACAACTAGATACACCAACTTTAACCCTTTCTGTTGTGTTCCTCTCTTCAGTATTGTTCCAGAACATGTCTGTTAAAAGAGTACTGCACCGATTTAGCATTGCACTTTTACAACACTGTCAGACTCACGATGGACATGGATGTCGTCTTTTTCGTTACTGTCATTCCTTTTCCTTGTTGAAACCTACATTCGCCTACATTACCCATAATGCAACCCAACCAACAACAGTTAGGTTCGAGAATCAGGTGTGTTCTAATCATAGACAGTATATCAAATGGACCAACAGATCCCGTTGCTCTGGACGGAGACCGGTGAAGGATATTAGAAGCACTTTTCCGGTGAGCGCTGAGAGTTACTGCGCAGCCTCCAACTGAGAGAGATGATGTAGATGTAACGTGAGCAACCTGTCTGAAAGTTGGAAGTCTTCTGGTAGCTGTGCCAAGAGAAATCTCAATCATTCCCAATCTTGAAGAGACGGAGAGCGTAGGTATATGTAAGGAGATAACATAGACACAGGCTAATTATTGCTAACTAAAATGCTAGTTAACATTAGTAATTCAACTTAAACAGCTAATATAAGTCGAAACTGCCTGCGAGCTTCTCGTGTACTATACGGTAATTCCTCTACTATGCGACAGTAAGTTGCTTAGTTATGACACAATCTTTAGCCTATTTTTACAAAAAAGTCTGCTACACAGCCGTAACGTGAGGTACAAGGTAATGGAGCCATTTATACATTGTCGTGTTTCTTTAGAAATAAACCATGGACAAATAGAGTCTTTAAACGCTTCAGATGTAAAGTTATTCGCTGTCAAAGTGACGTCAAAATGAATGGCAGTCAATGGAACTCTAACGGCAGGTGAGTGCTTGTTAGCATCAAAATGGCGCCATAGGAGCTACGCGTTGTGAGGAGAGGCTTACCCCCTTGGTTATACTAGTAGCGGCTAATGTAGTCTCAAGCAGCTAGCCTCAAGCAATGACAATCATGTCATGCTTAAGGGGTTTGTGGTCAGCTGTTATTGCTTAGTAGTTCATCCTTGCCTGTCCAGAATATTGATTGGATAATTTGGCACCTATTAACAAGTGTGCTCTATGTTTCTGTTTGCTTGGTCAGAGTATTGCTGCCTGTTGTTCAGCCTTCCAGTTTGTCAAGATTTCTGCGTCTGCCAGTCTGAGAAGCCAAGAGAGGACAGAAATGAACGTGATCCAACTGCTGGTGTTTGGACATTTTTAAGCTGCATCTTGTTGCCACTCCTCTTTCTGTGTCTCTATTGCACTTATCTTCACTTTCTATCTCATTATCTTTATCATTTCCCTTTCCTGGTTGGTTGTGAGGCTTTCTTACTCCTTCTACCTCTTATGTGCATAACAAGTATCAGAAATAGGTTGACTGAATCTATTTTACAATACTGCAATCCATCTACAAATGATTATGTGCTTTCAGTGTGTTTAAAAAAAATTAAATCATCTTGTGGAGAATATTTATCTTTTTCAACTAAAGAAATAGTATTACTGTTACTTCACAGAACCAATGCAGAATACAAATGTATAATGTATGTATGTACGTACATTATAGGCTACATTTACAGTTCAATGTTATGAAAGATAAAATGGCTAGGCAGGATTTTGGTATGGAACCTTTCAAATAGTCATTCTACTTGCCCCTTTCAACTTAGAATGTGGTAATGTGCTTACTATGAAAGAGCAATATTTCATCAGTGTATAAATGCCACAGACAGTTATTTCATAAGTGACTATTATTTGTTTGCGCCCCAACATATACAGTGGCCTTACAGACCTATGATTGTCCAGGAAAAGTTGAGACAGGGGGTGAAAGACTATGAGCTGAAGAACCACCAGAGAGAAATTTGCTGCTTGCCTTCCTGTATTCCCACATGTAACAAATACAATAACACCCATGATACCTAAATACCATTGAAAAGACTAGGATTATATCTCTCGAAAGCAAACATCACAGAGCTGTTTGATTGAAGACAATCTCACACATCGATTAGAAAGCGACTTTAAAGTAAAACACAAGAGAGAAGATGGACCCAAAGTTTTTCTGTCACTGCTGTGTGCTGTCAATAGCTGTTATGGGGTCAAAGACAGAGCAACAACCTTAACACCCCCCACCCCCCCACCCCATCTATCCCATGACCACCACTTCAGTCAGAAATTCAGAACTCTTGCCTTAATGTTTCGGACTGTATGTCACAGCCATAATGTGACCATATTTCCTGTTTCCTCTGTCCATTTAAATATATGTGTGTGACTAACTTCCCATGTACTCATCAGTCAGTTTACATTCCTCTCTGTGTATCTGATGGGTTTGGCTGCCAGCGTGCCTCACCCCCTTTTGCTCTATTCATTCATTTGTTACTCCACTCTTCCCACTACTTACGTCCACACACACACACACACACACACACACACACACACACACACACACACACACACACACACACACACACACACACACACACACACACACACACACACACACACAGTCAGTCTGTGAATGTCACCCCTGTCCATCCTGTGACCAGAGTCATGACGATAGCCACAAATTCACACCCTCTACTATTCCCATGGCCCTAATTAGCTGACTGGCTGCAATGCAGTTTGACTAGACCACATTCCCGCTGCTCTTGTGTTTATCCATTTATCTGAGTGTGTGTGTGTGTGTGTGTGTGTGTGTGTGTGTGTGTGTGTGTGTGTGTGTGTGTGTGTGTGTGTGTGTTCATGTTTATTAGTGTTCCTGACAGCTTTTGTTTTATTCCTTTTGTGGTTATCCAATTCCTTCCTTTTTATGTCTGAAGGGATCATTGATGATGAGCACTCACTGCTGAGGTGCTTCCCAAAATTCATTCATCACTCAACCAGTGCCATAGTGTGTTCTTTTGGATTTGGGAAAAGATGTGCCACGGTTTGCGTCGTCTGTTCCGCTGTTAAACCCAGTTTTTCTCCTGTTTATTCCAAACAAGCCGCTGCTGCCTGAAACCTAACATGCATCACCTGCTGTGTGTCAGAAGCATTTTTCCAGGAAAGTCTCAACTGACAGCAAATGCAAAAGCTTTCTGAACAGAGTATAGGTTCAAAGGCAACTGCGTTAAAAATCTAGCAAAAGAGGGATTTTATTTTATATAGACAGATTGATACCCAATCATCATCTGCTTGCAACAAACATTCCTATAGACGGACATAAGCAGTACTTGATAAATTAATGTACATAGTGAAATCACTCCTTAGTCTTAAAAAGGAAGAACATGAAGCTGACAATTTGAATCTCTTGACCTGAGATTGGCCTGACTTGACAATACGAGTCCAACCTGCTTTTAAAGCCAGAATCTGTCGATAGTGTTCTGGACCTCTGCACACAGTCACACAACGTGCTGAAGAATCAGTTTTGGTCATAGACTTTTGTCAGGCAATAAACAATCGACAAAATAATCTTTAAATAACAGTGCATTAACCAATCTAAATGCACACATAAGTCAAATAAAAAAAAAATAGGTAAAAAAGGTAGAATGTGTTATACCAGTATCTGTAACACAATGCCATTTCTCAAGGAGGCTTTCTTTCACTGGCCTTTCAACAAAGGTGAAAGGTACATGGGGTTTTCTGTTCATGTTTAAAGATAAGTGGGTATCTTTACAAAGATAAAACAACTGTTTTCTTGTAGCACTATACAACATCTCCCATTAGTCTGTCAAAGCCAGGAGATACTGGCTCACCAGTCCAATAATCACAGGGTGTTTAAGACTGATTTCGCCTTTGAAAACTGGATCATCTTTTTTTTGTTTAGCCCTATGTACAGCTCAAATCTGTCTAAATGTAGAGGTAGTCATAATCTGCCAACAAGATGTATAGTCTGTATTAATATAATTATTACTATTGCACATCTGTTTATCCTCCACAGCCAACACCACTTATCACACTGATGTAGTTGTGTAGTTCTGTACATCTGTGTCTATTTGCACATATTCTTTATACTGTGCACAATTGCACATTCCTTATTCAACATTTGGTTTGTTTTAAATCCATGTACAGCTCTTTATACTTCAGAAAATATATTGCACTTATATTTTGACTGTTATGCACCACAACACCAAGGCAATTTCCCTGTTTCTGAAAAGCTACTTGTCAATAAGCCTGTTTCTGATTCTGGCCCCCGCTTTAGCATATTGTACTGGTACTTTGTTATTTACTTCCAATGAGTCTTGATACTCCAGATTACAATACCCATCCTGCTCTGCTGCACCACAGACCATTAAAAAGGTGGCCAAGACAAGGATATGCTTGGATATTAGCAACAATAACAGCCTCTACATAGTCTAATTTTCGCAGACAAAAATGCAAGTACTTGCAAAACAGACATGCCCATATGTGCCCCATTATCTAACTGCTAATTCCCTCCATTCCTTCCTCCCTCTCTCCTTCTTTCTCTTTTTCTCTCTTTCTTTCTTTACACTCAGCAACCCAAACTAACAGCACACACAAGCAAACAAACGTTGAGTTCTGAACTCTTCCCATATAATGTATAAATAAACATCATACGTGCAAGTTGCCTTAATTTGCTTGATAATGTTCGGCTACTTATTTATATTGAAACAGAATATAAAAAGTACGCTGTATGATTAGAAACAAAATGATGGTTGTTGGATTGCAATCAATCATTTCGCACACTTTTAAAAGTGTAAATTGACAATCGTTTTTACACTTTGGGGTAAAAGCGTATTTCCCAAAATTTGCAGTGGTGTGTTGCTATGCCAACAATTTTAACTGTGTCAACTAAAACTGAATGCCACATATACATCAATGCAATCAGTGGTGCAAAAACTTTCTGAAAGAGATAGTTCTCTATTTTTTTTCTCTTCAAAAATGACTTCCTGTAAAACAGGGGGATTTTCCCAGTGAAGAACTGCCTGAAGCACTAAATATAAATAGTTCCAGAGCGAAACTGGTTTAATCATTATTGTGTTACAGCGAAAAGCGACATTAATTGAAATAAAAATCTTGCACAATATTGCCTCAGTTTAAAGCGAACCAAGTGGCATTGTCTAAGAATGATAAGGGTTCATCGTTGTTACCCTGGCTGCAGTTATGACAGTTATGCAAGTCTGTACAGCCATAGCAACCGAAATCTCAGATGAGGGTTTCTTAAAAGTTTCGGTACAAAACCTTGCAGGGGACTTCCTGTGACGTCTGAGAGTCCATTGACCTCACTATTAAAAGTCAAAGATAATGGACAGGTAATGATAAAGAAGCCACAAGTCAAATCTGTGCAGCGTCTTATATTCCTGATTCAGTAACCGTGGAGCTGGTGCTACCTGCTGCTTTTTGTGTAAAACTTTACTGCTTATCCTGTTGTATCCCTTCTGATCCCTCTAGTCCCTCAGATACAGAGGCTTAAGGAGAAGGAAGATTGAAGAACAGCAAAGACATTTAGGGAAGAGACAGATAATTTGTAAGCACTGCAACCTTGTGGAGGCAAACAGAAACACACTGCATGTATTATGCTAAATATAGCATGGTAAACTTCAGCTGAAAGAGTACGTTCAGATTAGAGATTGAAATTAATCAAATAATCGATGCATCAAATCGTGGACATGGACAATCTGCATCGATAATTGTTCTGGCCATAATCGATTATTTCGGTTTACAATTTAATGTATGCCTAACAACCTTTCTGTTTACATATTATGCTTATTATGACTTATTATGTTATGTTTTGCACATTCAGGAAGTGCCATGTGCTCAGTGCTGTAGTTTTATGTATCCAATGGATTTAGTATTAGAGCACTGCAGAATGTTTTGTTTTTGAAGCTTGAAAATATATGAATTAAGTATCCTATACGGCATAAATAGTAAAAATGTATTTGACGCATCGTGATATAGAATCGAACTGAATCGCTGACATGATGATCGTAATTGAATCGAATCGGGAGATCAGTGAAGATTCACCCTGTAGTTCAGATATTCTCCTTAATGTAAGGAAAAGTTTTACCAGTAGTTATACAGATGTCCAGACTTTGCTGGTGGTCTATGTACTTGGTGAAAACTACACTGGAAGGAAAGTGTTGACGTGAAATGACACTACAAGCCAGTTCACATCCTGGCTTACAAAGACTACATTCACCAATACAAATCTGCTCTTAACACTGCTCGCTCTACCTACTACTCTAGCCTCATACACTCTGGTTCTGCAAATCCCAAGATCCTTTTCTCCACTATAAAAAAGCTCCCCAAAACCTTGAACAACTTCTCCCACTCCTTCACAGCTGATAAATGCAACACCATCCTGGCATTCTTCCAACACAAAATTGAGACCATATACAACCAACTGGCCATCTCTAGCCCCGTCCTCTCCATCCCTGAATCTGTCCCTCTCCCCCTAACAGACCGGCCATTCTCGCAGTTCTCCCTTCTTTCCTCTGATCACAGCAAAATACTGTCTGGCATAAAGACTTCCACCTGTGCACTTGATCCCCTACCCACCACATTAGTCAAAGCCTGCCTCCCTGGTATCTGCCCACTCATCCTCTCTCTCATAAACTCCTCCCTGTCTCAAAAAGTCCAGCCTTGACCCCGACATTCCCAACAACTACAGACCCATCTCCAATCTCCCATTTCTATTAAAAACACTGGAACACATTGTCGCCTCTCAACTCAAAACCCACCTTGACTCCAACCATCTCTACGAGCCATTTCAATCTGGTTTCAGTTCCCAACACAGCACGGAAAGCCCTGATCAAAATCACAAATTACCTCCTCCTCTCCTCTGATGCACACTCCCTCAACATCCTGATCTTACTCGACCTCACTTCTGCCTTTCAACACAATAAACCAATCCATCATTCTCTCCTGCCTTGAGTCTTCCCTCGGCGTCACTGGCACTGCCATCTCCTGGTTCAAATCATATCTCTCTGACTGCTGCCAGTTCATCAGCATCAACAAATCCATATCCAGCACTGCCCCAGTCTCGCAGGGAGTCCCCCAAGGCTCAGTGCTTGGTCCCATCCTCTTCATCCTCTCCACTCCCCCTTAGTCACATTATACGCCAGCATGGAATACATTTCCACTGTTATGCCGAAAAGCATGGATGCAAGCTAACTTCCTCAAACTCAACATCGACAAATCTGAAATCCCCATCATCGGCCCAAAATCCCTCATCCTATCCTGCCAAAACTTCTCTCTGGCATCGATGGTTCTTCTCTTCCAGCCTCCACAAAATTCCAAAACATCGGGGTGATCTTTGACAAAAGCTATCCTTCGAGTACCACATCAACCACATGACAAAATCTGCATTCTTCTATCTCAAAACACTGCCCGCCTTCGTCCCTCCCTTTCCTTCTCAGCCGCTGAAAAACTCATCCACACATTCATCACCTCACGACAGCCCTACTGCAACAGCTTTCTGTACGACACACCCACCAAATTCTTTTGGTATTGTTATTGTTGTTAAACTGATCTTGTTATTGTTTTTCTTTGTCTTTACCTTGTAAAGTGCCTTTGAGTACCTTTTAAAGCGCTATATAAAATAAATGTATTATTATTATTATTATTATTATTATTACTATGACTAACAAAACGAGTTTTAGAACCGGATAGAGTTCCTTTAAGCACCCTGTCACAAAGCTACACCTAGATTAAGGGAAGGATGAGAGTTACAGAGCTCTCTGGATAAACGGAGAACTCCATTTCTGACTGAGACTTGCAAGCCGCGCAACATCAAGGCTACAAAAGACCCATAATGCAACACTTTCTGTAGGAGCTAGTGTTTTTGTAAAGATGTTTTGCCCATTATGTGATAGGTAACAGTGTAGACATGAAACCTAATTTCTAAACATAAACAACATAATTCAACCCCCACTTTTCAAACGTAATGTCCATTAACAAAATATCCTCTTATGTTTACGGTTAAAAAAAAAAAAAATTTTAATATTTTTTAGTTTTTTTTTTTGGGGGGGTTTAAAATTTAAAAAAAAAAAATAATGGGTGGTTGGGGCACCAACCCCTTTGCCAATGAGGCTGATTTGAATTTGTAGACAAAGATACAGCACAAACAGAGAGAAGGGGGAGAGCACAAAAGAGAATAACTGAGATGGGGGAGACAGAGAGGAAGAGATAGAGAGATGAAAGAAAGGGAGAAAAAGGATGAACAAGAGAAGAGTACAGGAGGAAAAAAGGTGATACAGACATCAAATAAAGATGGAAAAAATTGGGAATAATATCAAAGAGATAGGAAAGGTGGGAGGATAAAAAGGGAGGTGCTTGGTGGAGAAACCAAAGAGTCTAAAAGAGGGACAAAGGCAGCGCTTCTACTCACCACAATCATTTCTGACGGCTCCAAAGTGATGCATTCACAGCCTCGTCTGCCCCCCAGCTGCTTGCCAAAGCTGTAGAGAGAGAGAGAGAAAGAGAGAGAGGGAGAGAGAGAGCGAGAGAGAGAGAAATACATGTTAAAACACAAACAAACCAAAAGTAAAAATAAGACAATTCTCACACTGACAGTGTCAACAAATGCAGTCAATCACATCTGCCCACCCATAGAGAGTTGTGACAATGAGCATTATACGCCACTGAATGGCAATAATTGCTCAACTCAAAATTGAGATGTCCGCGGATTAAATGTAAAATAATACCAAGGGTTCATGAAGAGAAGTAGCATCTGTTTGATGTTGTATTTTTACATGAAACTAATGTAAACTAGAGGACTGGCTCTACATACAGACATCAACTGACCGTTTTGTTTTGGCCACTTGTTCCGCTTACTATTCATATGCATAATATTAAACATTTGGCTGAATTAATAAGAGTTGGAGCAGGTGACACATATACCAAAGTGATGATGATGTAACTGAAAACAGCTCCGACACCAATGGGTGTCAATCTACAGCAGTAACTCATAAACATTTAACAAGCAATGAGACAGTTCACTTCTATCAAATTGTTGGAGATAACATATTTTTAAGATGCCCCGAAGAGATAGTTTCAGAAAAGCATTGCCTTCAGTATTTTATGAGATTAGTAATGCAGTTTTAGTGATTTAACAATCTTTTATCGAGAGACACTAGGTCTATCAACTACAGGTAAGAGAGACAGGATGCATGAGTTGTCACCAGACACCTAAAATTTGCTACCAACATATAACATATAACATTGATGACATGGCTCTGTTGGCATTAGAGCAGTACAGTTGAACCAACAGTTTGTGGTGGCCTAACCACTGAAAGAAAAGAGAGTGCAGATCAACAAGCATTTATGATTGACACCTTAATATAACTGTACACAGTCCGCAGAGAATTAAAACACAATCAGTGCTTCACCACTTTCACCAGACAAAAATATAATCCTTACAGAGACATGTTGGGAACTTATACATTTATATATGTTCTAACGGTCTTCTCTTAGCAGCTGACTGGCGTTAACATACAGGACATCACTCAGATCAATAGATACAACTGACCACAAACACTTCAGCTTGCATGCTTGAGTGAACTTACGAGCATTGTTAAAACACTGCAGTTCCAGTTAATAGTATTTGCACAATGGGAGTCTGCAGGTCTGACAGCTTTAGCCGCAGTCGGCCGTTGTGTCCTCTGGTACTGTAAGCAGTGTGGTGAGACCATTTGGGTCAGTCTGCTATATGCTCGTCACATGAAGATTCAAGTCAGAAAGTGTTTGACTTTAACATAATGATATTTTCAAACCTCAAAAGCCATTCACAGCTTGTGTGCAAAACACACGCACAACAGAAATAAAACCTACATTGGGTTGATTGTTTTCACTATCAGTTCAGCTGTTAACTATTAATCAACATAATATAAATACATTGTTTAAAAGAAAAAACAAATGCCTGTTATAATTTTATAAGGCCCAAGGTGACGTCTTAACATTGCTTGTTTTGTCTAACCAACAGCCTACTGTACAACCCAAACACATCCAGATTACTATGATAAATATAAAATGTGAATTCTGACATTTGAGAAGCTGGAACATAGGAATGTTTGGCACATTAATGATTAATCGATAATCAAAATAAGTGCCTATTCATTTTCAGATGATTGACTTATCTATTATTGACTAATTGTTTCTGCTCCGGGGCTGACATTGTTCACCCCTGATGTACTGTCCGTGCACAATGTGATGCAACAGACATGCCAGCAGCATACTCAGTATGCAAAAACAAACAGGGGTTTTAAAATGTGTTTGAATTTTGAGACATTTCGTCTTCATCTCTGAAAAATCGACAACTCCCACTGCGAGTGTCTGTGTTTATGCATGTGGTAAGTATGCATGTCTTTGAGATTCCCCTGTGCTGTCTAAGCGTGCGAGCGTGTGAGAGATACCCCGGCCGTCTGAGCAGCTCAACCACTGTGCGAGGTGATCCCTGAGAACAGACTGGGCTGTGAACGTGTCTCGCTCCCTTTGGCATGCTAAAAGGGGCGACTCAGCATTGTATAGGAACTGGAGGAGCGACTGGCTTTAATTATGGAAGCGTGCTGAGCTCACATCTCCTTTCTGGTTACGTTCTCACACCGTCTCTCACACGGTGGCTCCCCCCTTCTCTCTGGTTTACAGCTTTCTGCTCTCCTTCCTTCATTTCTCTTCCTTTTGCCCTTCACCTCCACTAGCCTCCCTGCCAATACTTTCTCTTCACCCTTCCTTTTTTTTCTGCGTATATTGCCATCTGATGCCATTTCTAAACATTTTCTCCTGTTTAAGCTCTTTTTGTTGTTCCCTGCTCCTCCACTTTTTTTTTTCTTTTCCCACCTCTGTCTCTCCCACTCCATTCACTTTCATTTATTCATCTTCCTGTTGTTCTTCCTTTCCCATGTCCTGTCCACTTCACTTATCTGCCTTTTTCATCTTATTTTCTGCTATGCCGTTTTCTTCCCTTCTCTCCTCATCTCCATTCCCTTTCATCCTTTCTCTTCTTCCTGTTGGCCCTTCCTCTCTCTGGGCCCCCCCAAAAAACAGAAGAAGTAAACTTTCATCTCATCACCTCCTTAATCACAGTTTCACACCGGCACAGACACTACTCTCAAAATTTCAGCCTCTTGATTTAATGCTCAGATGAAAGCCTGTCTTCATAATGTGTTCTGATGATGGAAACAATGATGAAAGTCCTCTTCTTCTTTTTTTTTTTTTTTCCCCTTTCAAAATTGGATGAGCAGCTATTCTCAAAAACACAGATTTTCTAGGAAACAGTATAAGGAAGCGATCGTAAAATCAAAACTTTGGTGCGTGATTTTTTTCTAAAGAATGAGTGATATTCACAGCGGCTAGAGTTGAAAAAAAGCTGCCACCGGACGAAAACTAGAACCATATTGTTGCTGGAAACCTCTCTCATTGTAGCTGAACAAGGGCGCAATTAGCTGGGAGTGGATTTATTTGACACTTCACTGCCACATGCACTCAGCTACAGCGTGTATCCACATGTTCAGACTCAAGATTTCCAGAATGAGTTGAAACAGAGGTTCACATTTGAGCATCCATCCCTGCTGATACAGCCTTTTGGCAACACAATTAAGGCTAAAAGGATATTTAAAATGTTCTACAGGAAACTAAATTATTCACTAAACTTACAGTATATTTTCACAAAGTGCACTGGCCAGGTGAATCCAGGGTCAGTAAAAGCAATTATTCCTTAGCATGGGATTTCTTTTTTTTATTCATGTTAATACTATTTATAGCATTGGCAGAGAAAGAAGCATATTCGTTCAGGAGAACCCAAAATGAGGCAAATGAGTTTCAACAAAATATTTATGCTTTTAACATGTGTATATTGTTAATTTGTTTGTATCTGCATCAATTAATCAGGTCATATTTTACGGAGTCCCCTCTCTGGAAATCCTGTTTTTGCATGCCTCCCTGCACTTAGGCCACAGACCAGTGTCAGCTGCAGAAAGCATTCCCAGAGCTGCGAGGGGTTTACTGTCATCTATGACACTTCAGTGAGGAAGATGCTTGCCAACACATGGGCTACAACACCAGGTCCACCAGTTAAAATTCCCCCAAATTGTTTAACACCCCAGGAAATTGTGTTTTTTGTTTATCTTTGAGAAATAAGTATCAAGTTTCTTTAAATATTCTGAATTGGTTTGATCAAAAAAAGCATAAGGTCCTGCATCACAAAGCCTAGTAACTGAATTTAAAAAATATGACAAAATATAGTGTACAGTACAGGCAAAAAGTTTGGACACACCTTCTCATGCAATGAGTTTCCTTTTTTATTTTCATGACTATTTACATTGTAGATTCTCACTGAAGGCATCAAAACTATGAATGAACACATATGGAATTATGTACTTGACAAGAAAGTGTGAAATAACTGAAAACATGTCTTATATTTTAGATTCCTCAAAGTAGCCACCCTTTGCTTTTTTATTAATAAGGGAAAAAATTTCACTAATTAACCCTGACAAAGCACACCTGTGAAGGTAAAACCATTTCAGGTGACTACCTCATGAAGCTCATTGAGAGAACACCAAGGGTTTGCAGAGTTATCAAAAAAAGCAAAGGGTGGCTACTTTGAGGAATCTAAAATATAAGACATGTTTTCAGTTATTTCACACTTTTTTGTTAAGTACATAATTCCATATGTGTTCATTCATAGTTTTGATGCCTTCAGTGAGAATCTACAATGTAAATAGTCATGAAAATAAAGAAACACATTGAATGAGAAGGTGTGTCCAAGCTTTTGGCCTGTACTGTATATATATGCTCTATACAGCTCCCACCAGAACATGAACACCCAGGCGTGGTTTTAAGAGTGCCCAGAGAGGAATGCAGTCTGCTGGGCTCAGAGTTCTCTCAGAGCCCTTAGCCTGGAGGTCAGCCCTACTCTGACAGATCTCTCCACACTCCACTGAGGCGAGACGCACTGTCCCTGTCAGCGCAGTACTAAGCCTGCCAAGCACGTCTCCTCACTGTGTGTGTGTGTGTGTGTCTATGTGTCTGTCAGCAGTGTGGTGAGATAGGTTGTGTAAGACAAACAAAGGAGACATATAGTTTGCTATTGATAAAGGAGCAGGAGGAGAACTACAGTTTGCAGACTTGTACTGTATGCTCCTTCCTCCTTCTCTAAGAACTCTCTCTCTCTCTCTCTCTCTCTCTCTTTTTTTTTTTTTTTTTTTTTTTTTTTTTTTTTTTTTTTCTCTCTCTCTCTCTCTAATATTAATTGTTGTGTCTTTGTAAATTATAGAGTGTGGTCTAGACCTACTCTCTGTTTCTCTGTATCTGTAAAGTGTTTTGAGATAACTCTTGTTATGATGTAATACTATAAATAAAATTGAACTCCTGCACAATAAAGTTACTCCATGTGTGCAGGAAAAATCACTGTTGTAGTAAATCTCACTGCACTCCAGTTCTTTAGAAGTTATTCTTTAGCTCTGCATGAAATAAGTTGTATTCGAAATGAACGTGTTTCTTGATAAACAATCTTGAAGAAGCTGATACAACACACATTGCTTGATCACCACTACTTTGGCATCTCCACAGTAGGATTGATGATTATTTCAAATCACTAAAACTATGTCCTTAAATGATCTAGTGCTCTTACAGCAACATTTTGTAGGATGAGCTTTTATGGGTTTTCTTTTTTTCTTTAAATAAGTAATTTTTCCTTGAAATTGAAAGCTCTCCGCACAGCACTGAAGCGGCGCCTGTGCTGGATTTCAGCAGGTGATGATTTCTCTCCCCTTTTTTTTTTTTTCTGCAGAAACAAGTTGCTGGCAGACGGGAGAACAGGTTCAGCCCCGGTCCAGTGACAGCTGCAGTGCCCGGGGCAATAAACCATGACAGCCGGCACAGAAACTAAGGCCACACACACATACCCTAAGCTGTTGTCAAAGTCCAGAGAGGTGGCCAAGAAGGCAAAATAAAGGGAGGTGTCGATTTAAAATAATAAAACAATATGAGAATAGAGTTCATAAGCTTTGTTGACAGCATTCTTTGAGAGTGTGATTTAACTCAATAGAAAGTTTGAGAGAGTTTCAGTCAAAAATCAAACCCAAACAGAGATCAAATCAGGGCCCATTAGTCACCCATGTCTCCATGGTAATGATGACCAACAGTAAAGAAAGAAATCCGCAGACCACAGTCTAACATACAGTACAGGCCAAAAGTTTGGACACACCTTCTCATGCAATGAGTTTCCTTTTATATTTTCATGACTATTTACATTGTAGATTCTCACTGAAGGCATCAAAACTATGAATGAACACATATGGAATTATGTACTTAACAAAAAAGTGTGAAATAACTGAAAACATGTCTTATATTTTAGATTCCTCAAAGTAGCCACCCACCCCCAACAATTCCACTAATTAACCCTGACAAAGCACACCTGTGAAGTGAAAACCATTTCAGGTGACTACCTCATGAAGCTCATTGAGAGAACACCAAGGGTTTGTAGCGCTATCAAAAAAAGCAAAGGGTGGCTACTTTGAGGAATCTAAAATATAAGACATGTTTTCAGTTATTTCACACTTTTTTGTTAAGTACATAATTCCATATGTGTTCATTCATAGTTTTGATGCCTTCAGTGAGAATCTACAATGTAAATAGTCATGAAAATAAAGAAACACATTGAATGAGAAGGTGTGTCCAAACTTTTGGCCTGTACTGTACAGACACAGACACAGACACAGACACACACACACTTCTACTTCTCAGTTTTTATTCCTCTCAGTTATGTTTTAACACTGACCACTCTGACTCACACACACACACACACACACACACACACACACACACACACACACACACACACACACACACACACACACACACACACACACACACACACACACACACACACACACACACACACACAAGAAGACTGAAAAGCTGATGGCCAGCAGTCAACACTACAGAAAGACCACCAACACACACCCACGCACGTCACACACCCACACCAAAAACTGCCAGACAGGCTCAAAAGGAATGATGTAGCGGGTCATTCGGAAACTTTACGATTCATTTGCAAAACAAAAGGGTGACTGATCAGTTAAAGGCCTAATTCAAGCCTCAGCATATCAGAGCAAAACAGAGCACCACCGACAGCTGCTGCTCAACTCCAACGCAGTGAGTAGCTTAGAGAGATAACCATTCACACTTGACTGAACGTACATTCATCTCACACACTACTGTAGATTATCTTGCTGGAATCTTGTAGTGCAACAAGTTCCCAGAAAATCTGAAAGCGAGCAATGTGGTCAATCTTTTACTTGTGGAGGTTCAAGGAAGTAGAGCTTCAAACTAATTTGTGGTAAACACACTGAGATATGAACAATCCTTCCAGCGGACGGTTGGGGTTCAATAGTTTTTAATTAAAAACAAATCTAGTATCAAATTCACTCATCAAATCCAGTCGCTTATGGAATGATCAAACTAAAGTTTTCATCATTTGCAAGTCACTAAAGTTATAAATAACCACAGCAGAACGATTCAGTTTCGATCTGTGATCACGATATTGGGCAAAAAGTCAGAAATACTACAGCTTATTTGACTAAATTAACAACATTAACATTAATTAAGATAATAATTCATTTTCATAACCTGTGGCTATTGTCTGATAATGAGATGAGCAGCGGGAGATATAAAATGTTGATTGATATAAATTGTTCTGACACAGTGAAATAACAGCAGTACAGTACCATTCTAACTTTTAGAATTTACGCGATCTAATCTAATCATATCAACCAGCCCTAGTTTTCGTCCAAATCAGGATTTGGATCGCTTTCACTTGCACATTAAATCATTAATAATTTACCAACACTCAACTAAACATTGTCAGCACAAACATTTGAACCTAGCTCACTACTTTTTATTGTCAAGTAAAATAGAAGGCGTTTTTTCTTTTAGAAAAATGTGGTGTAGATAAAAAAGGAACAACACACAGAAGTTAGCATTGTGTTTTGCAGAGCTGTGGGGCCCAGCGGTGGTAAGCTACCACAGCTGCCACAGCGCCGTAGGGAATTCCTGGCTATCTAGTGGGTAAACTATGGCAGGCAGGAAATGAAGCATGCTGGGTTGAAGAATGCGCAGTGAAAGAGAGAGGGAGTTTTGAAAAATCTCAAGTGAATTAGCGCCTAAATCACTACATACATTACATCAAATGTCTGAGAAACAAAAGCTTCACTATCACTAACCACGAACGGGAATTTTAGGGGTCCCCGTCTTTGGATTCCTTGTAAGTGAAATGATATCCAGCATATTATCCACAAGTAGGAGAGGGAGAAGTACAATATTCCAGTAATCCAGGTTTAGATCCAAGCGTGTATGTTTTATACTCCAGAGTGTAAACGAGAGAAAAGTTTCCTCAGAAAGCAGAAGTAGGTGACTGTCAAGCCTTTTAGTTTGTCTTTAACTGAGGGAGGAGTGTGTGTGTGCGTTCCCTCCCGCTCTACTCAGTTCTGTTCTGTCTGTCCGCTGGCTCCAGGGAGGTGTGTGTGTGTGTGTGCGTGTGTAGCCTGCTCATTTCCTGCCTGGATGTGCTTCTGGGCTCCAGGCGGGCAGGCTGCTCAGAAACACATGGCCAGCCACTGTTCTGCCAGGGGTTCCACATTCCCCGCAAGTGTGTACACACACACACACACACACACACACACACACACACACACACACACACTACTCCACCCTATTAGCTCCCTCAGTGACCCTTTCCAAGCCCCCCCCTACTACACCCCCTGTGTACTACAACACAGACACATGCATATAAAAACAGCCTCCAGTCCTTTGCAGGGCACCAACCTTCCCCCACCCCACCCTTTACTCTGTTATCAGCTGAGCCCCACACCAACACACACACACACACACACACACACACACACACACACACACACACACACACACACACACACACACACACACACACACACACACACACACACACACACACACACACACACACACACACACACACACACACACACACACACACAGTGCTAGCCCTCCTGAGGTTGTTGACAATTGCCTATTCTTTTGCCTATATTATTCTTTCCGCTACAGTTGGTGCTTTGTTGTTGGATAAAGTACCTTAACATAACACCAGCTTCTTTTATCTCTCGGTTACTTCAAAATGTCAGTCTTTACTACAATAACCTGCATCAATTGTCGCATTAAGGTTTTTTTACTTCATTTTAATTAATTTCATTTAAGTAACTACCAGTGAGAGAGGATGGAGGTGTTCAGCATCTTAGCTATGGACACTTACACGGTTGATTTTTCTGTAGAAGCTGGTCTGCCCCTCTTTGCCTACTGCCAACTTCTCAATTGATATGATTTGATGTGGTTCTTTGTCTCATGTGATAGTAAACTCAATACGTTTAGGTTCTGAAGTATAAGTTATATGGAAATGTCATAGGGCTCTGAGAAATAGCAAATGGGCATTTTTCACTATTCTTTTAGGCATTTTATAGATTAAACAATCAATTGATGATGCAGTGCAGTGCAGAAAACCAAGTGAAAACCAACAGCTAATGCAACAGCTGTGTAAAACGTGAAAAATGGACTGTATAGAACTTTCCAAGACTTTCACTCAGATCCCCAAAGAATTTGGGATACAACTCCCTAAAAGCGGCTTCCTTTTCCAGAAATTCCATGAGCGGTAGGAAAAGCCTGCTAATATGAACGTATGCCGGTGTGTGAAACCATACTTCAGCAGTTATTCTCAACTCATGAGACCTGATATTTTATTATGATTTACGGCCACTAAATTCATGCACTTGCAACACATTTTAACCTTTTTTCCACTAGTTTTCACATTTTTGCCCTTATAGACAAGACATTACAAAGAAATTTTTGTATAATCCAACTACAACAAACAACATCCTCTAAAATGAGAAGATGGAGTCATGTCGTCACCCTGAAGTTTCTATCCAACCAGCGACTACTGCAGTGGTGTTTTTCTACTGGCACTCTTTTTTTCTGCGATTTACAATACTGTGTTTGTTATTTAAAGTGCTCATATTATGGTTTTTGGCTTCTCCCCTTTCTTTATTGAGTTATATATCTTTTTGTTCACGTTATAAGTTTACAAAGTGAAAAAGCCCAAAGTCCACCCCAAAGGGACTTACCATCTCCAACAGAAAACACTGTTCACAAACTGCTCCAAACGGCTCTATTGTAGTCCAGCCTTTACTTCCGTGACGAACGTGCGTGACTTTGTAACACGTTATAATGCTCGCCTAGCTGCTAGCGTGGCACGCCATCATACTCTGCACCTGACTAGCTAGCAGTACTTACTGCACATGTGCGACTCCCAACAAAGATGGAACAGAAGTGAGATGTCTCACTCTGTAGCTAAAACAGAGAGCTGAACACACAGGGTGAAAAGAGGAGCTGCAGCAATGTGCAGTACAACAAAAATATGATGTTTTTGAAAATTAAACCACATAAACCTATTCTGGTACAACCTCTAAATACAATTATGAACCTGAAAATGAGCATAATATGAGCACTTTAATGATATTATGAGTCTACTTGCTTGATTATCAAGGGAAACGCACATAATACTCACATTTTGTTAGTGTGTGTAAATGTGAATTCCTAAACTTAAAACATATAAAGTTAAAGGAGTACCAAACGTGTGATGTGTAAGTATGAGTGTGCGTGTTTACAAATACATACACACCATTCCCTTACGTGTCAGTAAAATCTTTTCATACCTTTGCTTATAGCTCTGTAATGACACGTTCTTGTCTCACCCCACCATGATGGTATATGTGTGTGTGTGTGTGTGTGTGTGTGTGTGTGTGTGTGTGTGTGTGTGTGTGTGTGTGTGTGTGTGTGTGTGCGCGTGATTGTTACATACCAACACCTCGTCAGGTACATGTGCTCCTTGACGAAGACAGATCCAGAGAGCAGGATGTACCAACAGGTAGCGATGCTGTCTGGGCTGGAATAGAGAGGAAGAACACACTGGTGTGAAACACTGTAGTCTGTGCTTCCTAACACCTCACAATCTAACGTGTTAGAAAGTGTACTATATGTGAACCTTCAGTATTCCCATTTTTGCACTTTGGTTACATTTCATGAATGAGAATCAAATCATACTTGTATGTGTCATATGTGCCATAAAAAAGCTAGCTTTTATGACCTGGTGAGCTAAAGACAATTTATATACCTAGGATATTCTAATCATCATGGGTATCTATACATTTATGGTTAAATTGGTTAGAAAGAAGAGTTAAATACAAGCCAGGATTCTCCTGTGACTTATTTTTCCAAGGCTTTAAAAGATGTAGGAGTTATGTAAATAGAACTGAAGACAGAGATGTCGGATAGAAAATATGAAGCGCACATCCAAGCTTTGAATCCCAAGTGCTGCATAAATGTATTCTTAGCATGCCAAGCACTATAGAGCCATAATATCATGTGCCATCAATGCAAGGTGGAGAGAATCCATTAAACACAGGCAGTCACGCTAAAAGGACTGGAATAAACCGCACTGAAAGAATCACGCAATAATTGTCTGTCACTCACGGTAGCTGCAACATGGAACTATTTTATGTGAGAGTAAACAAATCCAAAACACGGGCTTTGTTACTGCCAGTGCTATTTCATGTAAACATTTTATCTATCAACTCCAAACGCCAGACTCGATTCACTGCTTATCAAGCTGGGTGCTCGAGTCAGCAGCAAGCCAAGAAGCAATCCTACATGAAAAAGTCAGTTAGAGGAGAACATAGGTACCTGTGTGGTTATGAATATGAATACAGAGACTGGGAACATAGATTGAAAAATGAGGAGTGTTTGAAGAGTGGAGATGAGAGATGCACCATTGCGGGAAGAGCAACACATTATGGAAAGATTGTAATGTAATCGCCTTTTCTACCATGACCGAAAGACTTTTCTGCTTTTTCAGCTTTTCTGTGTGATACATGTATACTAACAATTGCTAGATGCATTAATTTTTTTTTTAATCACCTTGTAAATTGGATAAAAAAAAACACAGATTATTTATCTACAATGTGACACAGTTTGACAGCTATGGACAACTACCAAGCAGGGGTTTAGATTTTTAGGAAATAACCATTATAATAAATTATGTGATCACAAAAAGGGACCTTTTTTTTCTAAAAGATTTCAACTTTTAAAAACATTTGGTGCTGGGAATTTGCATTTTTTTGAGTAACCAATTTATTGGGAAATAATTGACAAATTACACAAAATGGAGAATTATCGTTAGTTGCAGTCCTACTACTGCGTACATCATCCATTCATTGTGCCGTTGTTTTTGTTGCTTTATCATTGGACAATCTGACATTATCATGTTTGAAAGGAGATATAAAAATATATGTTGGGGTTTAAGTGAAGCCAACATGATTAACTACTATTATGGTTTTATTGGAGGGACCGTGATTGCTTTCATCTGCTGTGTGTGTGTGTGTGTGTGTGTGTGTGTGTGTAACAGCTGACTAATTGGACATGGCAGGCGCTTTGTTCTGGGTTAAGGTACTTAAGATTAGCCCCTGGTAGAGAGGCAGGAGAGTATATTGGCCAAAGAGATTTTCTGTGTGTATGTCTGTTTATTTGATGGTAAATTAAACCATTGAGTGTCTAATGTGATTCCAGTGAGCATGATAATACATCAACAGCGTGTAGAGCTACGCTCTCCCTTTTTCATCTGTCTCTGTCCTCCCTCCGTCTCTAACACTTTGTCCACGTCCCGGCCGCCCTCGGCCCTTTTCAACCTTGCTTCAAATTCCTCGTTTCTCGCCCCGCTTCATTTTCTTGACTCTCCTTCCTCTTGACATTGCTTTTCTTTCCTACTCTCTCTCTTATTTTATCGCTCATGTTTTTTTTCTCCTCATCTGCAGTTCTCTCCTCTCATGTCTTCTCTTTTAATATACCTCCTTCCAACTCTGTTTGCAGCCACTTCCTCCCATCTCTTGTCATCATCTACTCTCCTCTTTTCAACACCCCTCTCCCTCTTTCATTAGCCTCTCGTTCATTTCTCATTCCTCTTCTCTCCTTGTACTCCGCCTTCCTCTTAGTTTTCTTATGAATCCACACTGTATGCGATGCTAAAATGACTTTTTACTATCTGCCTCATCCATCTCAGTATCCGTTTTTTTTCACACATCCTGACAGACTTCGAGCAGGGCATCACTCGCTCTAGTGCAGCTGCTTAATGGCCAAAACTGACACACTGTTGTTATTCTAGGCAGGTACAAAGTGTTAATGTTACAGATTCTGTGATTGTATGGCAGGATAATCTTAAAAGAAAGATATTGTCAAACTTCAACTGGGTAAATACTGGTAATAAAAAATATAGAAAACATCTCCTATTTGAATAAAACAAGCTTTCCTCAGCAGATATTTGAATATAAAGAGAGAGTGGGTGCAGCGGAACATAGCAGAGCACTTCCTGCTCTGTGTGACTTGTACTTACTGGAACAGGACGTGGTTAGCCTCATGTCTCTCATACCTGGCCGAGGTACACATCGACCTGAGACAGAAAGGCAAAGATGTTCACGTTTTCTCTACAAACCCATCACTAATACATTTCAAGCTAAAAAAAAAACAAAACAAAAAAACATCACTTATCCATCCAAAAGCTTTTTCTCAAAAAAGGCACCAAGCGCTCCCATTTTAGACACCATCATTACTGTCTGTCAGCTCAGAGTGTTAAAGTGCAACTCAATTTCTGGCTGCAGCCCAACCTACAATTTCTTTGGTCTGAGTTGTAGCAGAATTTTGCTGCGTCTTTAGTCGATTGAACCCAATCACAAGAAAGCCAGTGGTTTGGAACCACAGGTCAAATTGACTCCCATGTACTGTATTTTGCTAACTGGACAGGGGTTTGGTTACTCTCTCACCACTGTTTGTAAGGAAGAGGGCTCAGACCCGCATTCTCCCGTTCAAATGTCATTGTTGTCACCTGCTCAACTGAACCAAACCAGCAAAGGGAACATTCCAGACAGGCCGAACATTTCAAACATGCTTGCTATGAACATGTGAATGTCTAAAAGATAAGGGTGTCATGATTTCGATTTTAAATTGAAAATTGATCGAAATGAGGTTTCAATTTCGACTATTGAAATCAGAAGCAGGATTGGCGATTCCCCCAGTAATTGTTTCTCTCTCCACACCTGCCTACTTGCGCACGTCCGAAGGAAAAAACGAACAGACACAGCGTAGCTTACCAGTAGCCTGCAGCTTGACTATGCCAGACACCGTGACCACTGCCGGAGTCGGAGACGACAGAGAAACATCAGAAAATCCTCATGCTTCCCCAAAGTCACCGGTGTGGCAACATTTAGCTTTCCCCATGAGTGAGTTATGTTAACAAACAACAAAGGTAAAGCATGTGAGCTCCGACTGGACTCCATGGTGCACTTTGTTAAATTAATGGTGCATTCAATTGCACCACTTAAATAAAAAGTCTGAGAAACTCAAACTGTTGTTGCAAAGTACCCTTCTGCCACCTAGTGGCTCTTATTGTGACTTTGGCGTCCCTTTTGAAAATAAATTGAAATCGAAAATCGAATTGTGACCTTAAAATCGAAAGTCAAGTCAAACTGAGGATTTGAAGAATCGAGACACCCCTAATAAAAGACACCGGAACGTCCTTTGTATGATAAAGCAGGGGGGAGGAAATCAACCTGGGGCAAAGGGTATTTGCCAAAAAAATTCGCAGCACTCTTAAAACCTGTTTGGGTAGGGTGTGCCACATATAACAATTCATGCAGTAAGTAGGCCTAAAGGCTTATCTACATTTATTCTGGTAAAGGGATGCTATGGTTGACGCTAGGGCTGCACAATATATTGTTTTTTTATCTTCATCGCAATATCAACTGGCACAATAAACACATTGCGAAAGGTTGCAACATATCACAAAAGACAGAGATTTTCTGTGTTAGTTGGAAAAAATATTCAGTAGAAAACTGCACTTTAAAATGTAACGGTTATTGTTTTTATGTGGTGACTTTAATATTCTAATCAATGTTCACTTTATTCATTAAAGAATGGTGGAAATGATTTCCTTTCCTGTGTTTTAAATTTAACAAGCAATGTGTTGTATTTAGCAGAATACTGAAAGCTGCAGAAATGTAGAGCTTTATTTTTGTCGCAAGTAATATCGTCATCACGATATTCAACGTTATCGCATATGTTCCTCATATCTTGCAGCCCTAATTGACACCTCATTTAAAGGTCCCATGGCATAAAATGTCACTTTATGAGGTTTTTTAACATTAATATGCATTCCCCCAGCCTGCCTATGGTCCCCCAGTGGCTAGAAATGGCGATAGGTGTAAACCGAGCCCTGGGTATCCTGCTCTGCCTTTGAGAAAATGAAAGCTCAGATGGGCTGATCTGGAATCTTCTCCTTATGAGGTCATAAGGAGCAAGGTTACCTCCCCTTTCTCTGCTTTGCCCGCCCAGAGAATTTGGCCCACCCATGAGAAAGAGAGAGACATCATGGCTTTCAAACGAGCAAAGTGGCAGTTGGTCAGCCCCGTCTCCTCCTCTATAGCTACAGATGCAGAAATGGCACATACTAAGGAAAGCTCATTGTGGGACTGGCTCTAGTGGCTGTAATTCTGCACCAAGGCTGAATTTTGGGAAAGAGACTTCAGATACAGTATTAGGGGACCACTAAGGCCTATATCAAAGCATTGAAAGAGCACCATGTCATAGGACCTTTAAATGGCGGCAAAACAATCAAAAGTCAGAGTAAAAGTGAATTTTGTGTGAAGTGAAATGAAAAGGAGTCACCTTAGCTGATGTTCCCTAAGGTGAGAGAGGACGTCCATGTGGTAGAGGTGGCTGTAGATAGTGTGCAGATCCTGCAGGACAGAAAGACAATCAAATTAATTTTTAGTGAACATGTTAAAACTCCACCAAGAAAATACTACATAAGAGAAATTATTAAATGATCTCACATTTCCACACACACAAAAGGGAAAAAACTCTGAACGCATGGCAAGCACACATGCTACAGTGTTCTGTGCTACAAGTAGAAAGCCATTTCAGAAAAACATCCCTGCCTTTTCAAACAATATATTACAAAATATTTGCACACGCATTTGCAAAAACTACACACTGGTGAGACTGAGAGTGTGTTTAGTGTCTAAAAAGAGAAAGCTTTTAAAAGATTAGCTCATTGTTTAGAGTGTGTGGAATGCCTAAGCACCATGTAAATCACTTCTCTTTGACCGAAGCCACTTGGACCATGCCACACAATGCCTATCAAATTGACACCCACAAACCAGACGAGCAGGCATACTACACTTATGTATGCGCATGACAGCAGTGACACAAGCACAGATATATCCACCCATGGCCTTAAAATAGTACCCTATCGGGGCCAGCTGTCAAAACATTAAGAGGCTGACAGTGTGTATGTGAAGGGAACAGCTTCACGCAAGCATCTGTAGGATCAAACAAACAGAGCGACTATTAAGGCCACATGGGAACTACTTTTAACAGGTGGACTACACTTGCTCTCTCACACAAAGACAAAAAAGGCCAATTCACACAGGAACCCATGACTTCTTCCCTTTAGGAAATCTGCTCTATTTTCTATTCCAGTCTATCTGATGCTATACATAATATTTTAAGAGAAGAGTTTGTAGTAAATCAGCAAGTTGAAACAATATTTTGACATTTAGGGGAAATATGCTTATTCGCTTTCTTGCCAACAGTAAGATGACAGGATGGATACCACCTTCATGTCTGTATGGTAAATACAAAGCTACTCCCAGCAGACTGCTAACTTAGCTTAGCTGGCACAATGACTGGAAACTGGGGGAAACCGATAGGCTGGATATGGCCAATGATGATTGACTTACGGGTGAGTTATGTACCGGACTATTTCTTGGTTGGGACCAGTCCCTTACTGGAGTCTCTGCTGGTTGCCTAGCAACTGGTCCTGGCCTTTGCACAAATTCAGGCTTGCTGTTTCCCCCCCTTTTTCCCCTCAGTCTTATGCAAAGCTAAGTTAGCCGGCTGCTGTCGGTAGCTTTATAGTGCTGAGACATGAGAGAAAGCTAACAAGTCTAATTCCCAAAATGTCGAACTTTTCCTTTAAAGCACAACCCATCTACTACTAGTTTGAACCCAAATCACGGACGAGTTCTGACAACAAGAAAAAAAAATGTTCCCTAACAATCGTCTTCAGGGTAACACCAAAAAGCACAGCTGCAGTTTAACAAGAACGCACACAATAATGGGACAGCTATAATGAACTAATCTAATCTAGACTCCACAAATCTGATCAGAGTTAGTCTAAAATATTATAATGGACATTACAGATTGGTCAATGAATAAAAAATAATAATAATAAATGAAACCTACCTATTGGTGAACTATTTATGAACTATTTCAGGTTATAAAAGCAGTACAGAGTCAACCGAATCAATACAGCCGAGAGAGAGAGAGAGAGAGAGAGAGAGAGAGAGAGAAAAAAAAAAAAAAAAAAAAAAAAAAAAAAAAAAAAAGCACAAGAGAAAGGATCATGCTTTTGCGGAAGCTTTACGGGAGCCAACGGAAGCAGAGCTGAACACTGGGGGCTGGGGAGCCTTTAATGCAATGGACCAACACACCTCTGATGTGTTGTTGGCTCTGTCTGACACAGGAAGGAAGGGTTTGGGGGAAGAGAAGGAGGAGAGAGAAAGTAAGCAAGAAGGGGATAGAGAGAAAGAAGGGAGTGAGCAGAGACAGCGAGTAGTCAGACAATACCAAGGGTGGAGGGAGATGAGGATTAAACATCAGATTTAAGAGCTAAAAGGTGAATATTAGTCTGCCAGGTTTGTTCCATGCACTTTCTACAACACTACTACGCTACCTGAGTGCTTTCCTGTTGCCAGTAATGTCACAGAGAAAATGAATGTGAATGTACAGGTGACTGACAGGTTGGTAAATTCTCAAGTTTGTTATGTACACTGCATAATTTAGTCCTAATGTTGATACTAGAGTAGTCTACTTCCTTCATCCATGAATGAAAAAGTACGTGATGAAGTGACCGTTGCTTATGTTTGACCAGTCAGCAACTGGTGAGCCCTGCAAACCCTGCCCCTAAAGTTTTTTTTTTACTTTTCTTTTGGAAAGTGCAACCGCCAGATAAGGGACTTTACAGCACTTGGAGCTACATTTAGTCTCGGTTTCGTCCAGTCTAAACAGGTTAAGATTCTCAATTCCTCAAAAAGGTTCTTGGTCCCGTGGGAAAGTTCCTGTGATGGAAACGTCCTATTGTCTACAACTGATCCAAGGCTGTTGACCAGGTCCAGCAGGACTCACATCACACCCATCCTATTTTCTTTACATTGGCTTTCTATTAGGTTTAGGATTCATTTTAAGGGTCCTGTTCTTACTTAAGAGCCCTGCATGGTCAGGCACATGTGTACATATTTACCTGCTCCGTCTTTATTATCACCAGTCGGTCACTTAGGTCTTCTGACCAGGGGTATTGGTTATCCCTCTCCCCTGCTTGACTAAAAACAAAAAGGTGGCCGGGCCTTTTGAAGCGGGGGTCCCAACACTGTGGAACAGTCATACATTCTGTGGTCTCTGTTGACACTTTTAAAAAGGTGCCCTGCCACACAAAAACGTTTTTACTTGTATTTTTTTTTTAAATACGTTAGGTCCATATGTGTTGGTGTTATGTCGTGAATGTGAAAATTAACTGCTACCTCCTCTGTCAGCTCTAGCCACTGAAAAGAAATAAGCGGAGAAATCAGGCCAATTACAAAAGCTGGTCAGTCTGACGTGGTGTTGCCTGAGCTCATTACTATTCATGAGCTCGCCCAGTTGCGCTGGGTAAAGGATGCCGACAGCCAGTCTCTCATTGGCTAGCTGTTAGCCAATCAGAGTCAAGCAGCTTAGCTCATTGAATATTAACGAGAACTGGCACAAATCGAGCTGAGTCTTCCTGCAGGCTTTCTATACCACGCTAGAATGGCTTGAAACAAGGTAACCAGGTTTTTTAAAGTTTCGGTTAACAATTATTTTTTTTTTTTTACTCTTGTGAAGCACTTTTTGACTTTGCTCTTTAAAAAGGGTGCTATATGAAATAAGCGTATTATTATTATTATTATTATTATTATTGGACTCCCTGGAATAAAGTGATACATTAAAACAGGCAGACTGGTCCTCTCACCATGGTTTCAGTATGGATATAACACACTGGTGGTTAATTCTTTCATGCACTTTTGGGTAGATATATCGGATTACTGGTATTAAAAGAAACTGACTTAGGCTAGTTTCCTCTACGAGGAAAGCACAGCATGTTCTTTAGGGCACTGGAAATTGGGCACTCTCTCGCAGCCATTTAAATGAGAGTTAAACACCAATGGACAGAGAGCTTGACCTAGCCAACTGCTTTACAGAGAGAGTTGTTTACTGATCATGAGGCAGAAACAGTGAGCCGAGAGCAGGCATGGAACAGCCTGGTTCACGGTGATGAGGAAGTGGAACTGTATTGACTTTAACTCACAGTTAACTGGGTTAGGGAGCACACAAATTGCTGCAGTAAGCACTCCTTTCATGTTGCTGAGCGTGCATGTGTGTATGTGCATGTGTATAGTAAGTGTGTATGTTTAGGACATACAGGCCTGAGGCAACTAGCTAGCATGGGGTCTCAGAGTAGATGAGACAGCCCAATATCAACTTCACCCCTGGTTGTTAACGTGTTCCTGGATTACATTAAATACGCCTGATTCAAAACGACATAGAAGTACCAACCTCATTATTTCACCAGTGACAGACACTACATGTATAATGTGGCCAGGACACATTTATTTAAAGAGATATTTTGCTAATTTCAATCAATCTTTGTGTCATGGATGGTGTGTGCCTTCCCTCTATGATGCGTTTTGCTTCATTCGGTGGATTTCATCAAGAAACACACCAACAACGCCACGGAGGGAGGGAAGGCACAGGCCGTTCATCAAACACACTGCCCAGACAACGATGACACAATCGGCAAAGTATCCCTTTACTTGGGAATAGGGCTGCACGATATGAGGAAAATATCTAATTGTGATTATTTTGACTGATGTTGCGATTGCGATATGATTCAAGATTTCGGAGGGAATGATCGTTTTTGTGTCATTCTCAATTTCATCGAAAATTATTAACATTGAAAGCAATTAAAATGATTATAGTATGATTTTTGCGAGGATCTGTACCAAACAAAGATTTTTTTTCTTTAGTCTGTAGGATACGATTTGTAGGCCGGAACATCTCTGCAGCACCACAATACTTAATTCAGAATGGTTTGACAAATATTTTGCCATTAATAAATATTACGCCCCCCTGCGATTTGGATACTGCACTAGTCCATAATGCGATTTCGATACAATTGCGATTAATTGTGCAGCCCTACTTGGGAAGTTGGTATAGTGGAGGCAAAACAATCCCTCATAATAGAGAAATGTCCCACATCACTACCTTCAATGCCAGATAAGACACAGATCTATGCAACTATACTTTCTTTGCATTTTGATACTGTAGATTCTGAATTTTTCAATGAGGGAGAAGGAATAGATGCTTCTGTATAGGCACCTTAAATAAAATCATCTATTAGTCCACTATTTAAATGTATTAGTTTTTAAAACTTCAGAACATGCTCATCACAATTTCCTAAGCTGACATCTTCAAATTGTTTGTTTTATCGAATCAAAAGTCCAAAGCCCCAAAACAGAAAACAACAAATCCTAACATCTGAGCGGCTGGAACCAGCAAATGTTTGCTTAAAATGACGATTAGTGAAATTTCACAATTGCAGTGAATTCATTTCCTGTAGTTCAACTGAAAAAGAAAATAAAACAACAATGGTACCAAAACGTCTTGAGATTTCCCATAGATAGCTCAACCTGCAGTAAAACCTCATCTAGTAAATATATGGATTTAACTGCATGACGATTAAACAACACACACAGTCCTTCTACTACTACTACTACTACTACTACTACTACTACTACTACTACTACTACTACTACTACTACCGTCCATGAACACAGCCGTTTCACATATTGATTAGTGCAAAGCAGGTCATCAATAGACCCAGACAGACAGACAGACAGACAGCAGGATGTCTGAGGAGTGGATCTCTGCTTTGTCGTTTCAATCAGTGGTGTCCCAGAGAGAGGATGGTAATGTGATCACTACACTGCCCACGCCAATCTCTCTCTCGCTGTGCCCTCAATATACACTGCTAAGACTTGAACTGAGGGCGTGGTAGCTGTGGTCTGGTTTCTGTTGGCCCACACTAGGGAAATGATACCCCTATTTTAATGTACTAGTGTCAGTCCACATCTATATTCTGCAGTGGTGCCTCCATTCTTAACCCATATGGAAAATGTCCAACTAACAAAGCCATTACTTTCATGTCATCCGCCTTAAGCCCACGTGCCATGCATTGTTGTCTCATTGTCCTCCCCTCCCTCTGGACAGCACAGGTCAGTGAAGCAACCCCTCCTTAGTGACTTGTGACCTTTGGCCAGTCCTCCCTGGAGGATCATGTGGTGGCCTGATGACCCCATCTGTGATTATGACTTCACAACCTCAGGAGAGACATCCATTAACTCATCGTCAGATGAGGTCGTAGCCTTTCACTTAAACCTGTCTAATATAGCCAAAATCAAACAGCGGGAAAAACTTATTTTAATTTCTGAGGATGAGACTCTATCAATACATGTTTAATTATTATAGTATGAGTCAGAGTAATTTGGTATCTTCAAAACAAAGAGACCAAGTTACTTTTGCTGCAGCAGTGCTCAGATTTTCCTGCTTTATTTGAAGTTGCACATGGCCGCACGGCACATTAAGCAGAATTAAACCGTATGGCGTTTTACAACTGCATGGCATGTCAGTCAAACGAAAAAGGCTGTTTCTCCAAGTTCCTAAAAAGTCTACTCTTTGAAGATACAACTAACTGTAGAAATATCTAAAAATATAGTCTACTCTGAGCCTCAGAAGTTTGGCTGTCGAACTAAAAATAAGACTGATCAGTGATGCTCTGAGCTTGCTGTGCTTGTCCTGGTGTGTGTGTGTGTGTGTGTGTGTGTGCTGGCAGGCGGTGTGTGACTCAGGTATCTACAGTACAGTGGTGCTGCTGCCACCTCCTGGCAGAAACACCGCTCATTAAATAAGATTTGGTCCATCAATACTGTGTATCTACTTACTGACACATTTTACTAATCTAAGAAGGATTAGGGATTAGCAGCTACCCAGACAGTAAGAACACATTGAAAAAAATGACCTTAAAAAAAGTTACTTAAAATGTCTGTTGCTACTTACAAGTACATGACTACTGTAGAACAGTGGTGTGAAACCAGCTTGCTGCCTGTGTCAGTGCTGTCATGTCACCCGACCACAGAAATTGAATCTTAAATTTGGTGAAACTATTCTATCTGCATTTTACAGAAATAGTAGTTCTGTAGGTTTGTTTTTAGCACCCTTAATCTCGCACTGCCAGACCCTTCTCCACGGCGCTGCGGAGGAGGGTCTGGCTAGTCCACACAGCATTCCGGGATGGGAGAAAAACATGCTCTGGTTTATTGGCATTTATTTAAATCAATCAAAATCGTCTTGGGCGGCGCCAAGCGCTGTACGGAGCAACAGCGCCTCTGCAAAATAGCCTCGGGAAGGAACTTGTTTTTGGTGGAACGTGTATGTTCAAAGGTTGTTTTAGTCAGTAAACTCAGATTGGACAGATAGTCTAGGTAACTGTCTCGATTTACCCTGCAGAGATCTGAAAAAGGTTAACCATAGTCCTCATAAAATCGACCAGAGTTTAAAATGTCAACACAAAAAAAAAAAAAAAAAAGATATCCGGCCTAAATGAGTGAAATCCGGCGGAATTTCCGTGGGCAACGGAGCAATCCCGGACGTGGAATGTCGTGGATATAAACTATAGCACCCCTAACCCTGACAGGATACTGAAAGTTTGAGATGTGGCCTGCTAAAGTATGCCAGTTACTCATACATAAACAAGCTGTGGCAGCACAGAACTAGGAGCAGTCGTACAAAGGCAAGTTGTTGCAGCACAGAGGCTGTTGTCCCACCCACCACATTTCTCCCTTTACCATCAAGAGACAGCCTGCTAACACAGCATTTGTGATATGTTGAGGCACTCCTACATAAGTAGGTAATAAGCCAGCTACTGTTGTGCAAAAACCCTGCAATCAACTCTGGAAGCTCGGTTTTTAATTTCCTTTAAAAAACTGGTTATAATTTGAGCTGTTCGTTATGTACCAGGTATGTTCAATGTTCCTGGGGCCAGTAAAATCATTTCAAACCCTTTGTGGAATGTACAAAAAGCATGGATGTAATATTTTCATACATACCGTTAAGAATAACGTTGCTTTAATTTGCTGGTTTGAAATTATATGACATTAAATTATATAGTGGGTCCTTTATGTGAAAAATTGACTTTTCAGGAGGAGCCGGGTCCGTCTCCAGCTTAGCCTGCCTTTGTGGGGAGTTCAATCACCCCTCTGCCCACGCCCACCTCCACCAGAATGTACATTATGCCAGTCGAGTCGGTCACTGACACAGAGAGGATATTGTAGACAGACGATACAACACATCCATTCAAGTCAACAGAACAACCAGCTTGGCTAACATTCTGCCTGCACAGCCAGCCTTTTAACATTTACATTACATAGACTACTGACTCCCCAAGCTTAAGTGTCAACATTGTGCTAGGCTACAGCATAACAGGGCTTAAAGTCAGGGACCAAAACGCTTTAGTGTACAGTATATTCAGAATACTCCAAAAAGTCTCTGGTTGTATATATTATAATTATATATCTTGCGATTTGTATATGAGAAAGTAAAACAGTTCGTCAGAAGAGGATTTAAAGTTGCTTAGAGAAATGCATCAGTACATCTCTTTAGACCACAGAGACACAGGTGATTATACCTCATTAGCCATTATTTAATAAGAGTAGGCCTTTTTCAAAAATGGTTGAAAGTATGAGTTGGAATGAAGCTCTCTATACATTGCACATGAATGCACATCTATAAAAAAAAAGGTACAGTAAATCACTGAGGATGCATGTAAAATGGTGGATCAAATGGGATAAATATTAAAGTCCTGTATAACAGCCATTTAGCTTGTACATTTAAATATTATGACATGGTCTGCATACAAAAACCACACAGCCCTGCATGCTTGAAAAAAAAAAAAAAAAAGTACATTAAGTGTCTCTGTGGGATACCACTGACGTTACAGCATCCTACAAAACTTCCCGATGCTTACCCTGTATACAATAGGAACAGGTCAACTCTACTCTATAAACATGGTACTGTAAGCCCCCCTTACATCTGCGCAGAATGGAGATGCTCTATTTGAGTTTCAGTAATGGACACAGGGACTGCAGTCAGCTTGTCAGAGGTTGCATGAGATGGGGATTCAGCATGAGTGCTCCCTGTACCATAAACCTAAGTGAGCCGGTAAGTCAATGGAATTAGATGGAGAATGAGCTTAAGTAGCTATCTACATGTATGCTCGTTATTTAACCCGTGTGCCCGTGTGCGGTCTTCCCGTCAACCTTGGAAAAGGTTTTTCCGACGTTTTTTAAACCTTTTTTTTCACAGTTTATTTTGGCTTTTTCCAACGTTTTAAACTGTAAAATTTTTCTTCTTTACATTTTCAGCTCTTATTTCTGCGTCCCATATTTTCTGATATAAAACTAAAATTGAAAACGGGTCAATTTGACCCTAAGTCAACACAAGGGTTAAAAGAAAAGTCAGACAAGCAGTTGAAGGGCCTGAACGCCCATCAGTTCGACAAATTCATGCCTGTGTGCTTTATGTAGATACTGATGCTAATGCTCCGATACTGCCTAAATGCTGGTATCGGTATCGGGAAGTATTGGAGTTTATGCACCGATCTGATATCACGTAATAAAGTCCTAAAGAAAATCTTCGTTAAAGTAGTGTATTTATGCTCTTTTTCTGTTATAACTAACTGTCAAACTGGATAATAAAAGAAATTTCTGGGGCGTTCATTGTTTGTGTTTGTCCATGTTTCACAAAGAGTTTAACCTGAGCCAGACCGACAAAGATAGAAATAATATCACATCCATACAGGGATAGTAGTATACAGTTTTTAAAACATAATAAAATATATGACACATTGGTATCGGATAAGTACTCGGTATCGGCCGATACGCAAGTTCAGGTATCGGAATCGGTATCGGGAAGAAAAAAATGGTATCGGGCCATCTCTAGCTTTATGCAATGTTTTTATGTTCCACCACCTGGTTAGCTGTGTGTACAGAACAGTAAAGAACATGATACATGAAAGAAACGTAACACTACTCAACACCACCAGGTTTTCCACAAAGAGTAGATTATTGGATTTGATTTTGGAGCACCTTTTTTTGTTTAAATGACAAAAATATATTTTTATTTATGTTTTGAGACATGAAATTCATATGAGTAAGGGAGCCGATAAGGACACATTTGCTAATTAAAGCTGACTGGTTATGTTAACTATATTGTGGTGATTATGACAGCTGTAACGCTTCACATTTGGAAGCTATTGGAGAAAGCTACACACATATTCTTGATAAAACATCACGTTGGAATCAAAAGAAATACAGCAGAAGAGAAAATGATATCCATGGTCATTACTCACAGCTGCTCAATCTCTTTCCCAAACAGCTGAAAGTGAAAGCTTAACACCAAGCACGATATAACGTTAAAATTTATAAAGCCTTAATGGTTTAAACCTACAAGGTTTGACCAGGTCAACTATGATCCCATAGTATCATAACTCCATACAGGATCAGTATCTATACAACACAGAGGCTCACTGATAATCCCCTGCACAGTACAGCCTTGTCAGTCAGCATCAGTGTGAGGTTTCAAGTACACTTGCAGCACTTACATCTTAAATCCCCTCTTTTTGGTCAATTCCCTGCCTCTTTTCTACTCAGAGAAATTATTTTCAGGAACAGACCCAAGTTAAGAAGATGGACTTAAAACTGCTCGCACCAAGACCTTTTTCAAGTCAAGTCATTTTATTTGTATAGCACATTTAAACGAACAACAGTTGACCCAAAGTGCTTCACAGGTAGAGCAGGGAAGGAAGAAACAGTATGCCTTAAAGATACATAATCAAGTGTGCAAGGTACCATGAATATAGTTAGGCAAAGGTAGAATTAATTAAGCTCTTACCACAATGTGATCCTGCAGAATTAAACACACACAAATCGGATAATTCGGCAAATGCGTTAAAGAGCGTGGAGTGAAACTAGCCAATTGTCTGCTAAGCAAAAACATTTTTTTAAATAAATACAGTGCAAGTTTTGGATCCTGAGAGTTTCCGCGATGAAAACTCAAGAGGTGGGTTCATGAAAAGCAAAGTGACGACAGTCGTGGTGCTGGTGGTGGAGCGGGTTATGGAAACAGCGGGAAGGGGGGGGAAGGAGAGAAAAAAGAACTTGACTTGTATCTGACTCAGACAAGCATGTGAATGAGACGATTACATTTACAATACTGCAGCTGATTGTTAAATCACCAACAAAACACGTGGAGTTGAAGAAAATAACAACCCTAAACACAGATAAACACAAGATGAATAGCCCAGTGAACAGAGGGTAGAAACACTTCCTCTTTAGAAGATGGTTAGTTAGAAATAAGTCTATCAGATGAATCACCATTTCCCTTCCTGGGAAGGATGCCAACTGTGCAGCATGGCAAATTTTTACCACATTTTCTTTTTACACACATCATCACTTTACAAGCACTGCACTATGATCCCCCGACTTATTGTATTGGGAAGATCTGCTCCTCCTTTACTCCTGCTAAAAAAAAAAAAAAATGTGGTGAGGATGGAGAGAGTCTGGCCCAGAGAGCACCGAACCAGCTGCCTTCCCTCCACCAGCCAAACCAAACTGCCACACATACGCACAGAAACAGTGCCACACAGAAATGGAAAATCTGACCCTTTTATGTAATCTTAGCTGCAGTTTTATTTTGCTGAAATGAATGAAGTAGTCTTAAGAACCTTTTGTGTCTGCAATAAACTGTCTTAGGCAGTGGGGAAAAGAGTACATTCATAATTTATCAAACATCTACATCAAGACATGTTTGTATATGTGAATGTCTGTTACCTAATGGTTTTGTTGTTTTGGCTTAAGGTGCTAAAAAGCTATTTTCTAAATGTTTTATTCATGAAAAAAATTAAATAAATCCCTACTTGAAATATTCACAGTGATGAAGACCATCATCAATATTAGCCTCTGACATTTTGATGACTGCCCATTATGTTCCATAAATATATAAAATTCTACCACTCATGCTTTGAAGTTGTGGGAATTTGAATGTTCATCCCTGCTAATTACACTGTACCTCTTTCCCAAACTAGCTGTTGGGTTTCACAAATTTAAAAAGACATCTTAAAACACTCATCAAAATAATTTCCCACGTGTTTTCCACTCCCTCCTGCTCCCTCTCATTACCAACTCGTTTTGTACTCATCTATCATTTCCCTTGCTCGACAAGAACACTGCACCTTAGGAACATGCTCTCGTTTACTCAGCTATTAGCATTACTCTATATTTAATCTTAATTATTCAAGCTATAAGATTTAAAAGTTCGACACTTAGAGCTACTCAGCTTGACATTACCATTTGGAAGTAATTTGTCTTTCATGCTTCTGCCTCTCTAACTTCTCCCCCACTATCCCCTCTCCATCAGGACACACCGGCCAGAGAGGTTTATGTCAGCAGATGTTAGGGGCTGGACACACAAGTACTGAGCTGAACTCACTTACTGCAGGTTTTCTGCCAGACAGAGCTCAGCTGATAGCTAAGGTTTGAGGGACGGCTTCTAATTTTAGGCAGGCACACAAACATAAATGTGCAAACACAAACAGGAAGAAGCATGTAAATGAATACTGCAGCTCTGGTTCTTTGCAGGAGTTCAAATAGATGATGCACGCACCCGCTTGGCCTACGAATCGCAGTCGTCTACATGGCCTTATAGCCACAGGCGGGCTGTCAGAGGGCCAAAATATGGAACAGATAGCTGATCTCTTTCACCAATCTGTTCAGACAGGCAGCTCTGCTCCGCTTCTCACACTGTCACTGCAGCATAAATCAAAAACAGAAGCGAGCAGCGTAGCTCTGTGCTTTCAAACTATTTTGGCGTTTTCATAGGAGACCGTTTGAGACTGCAAAAGACAAAAAGCACCAAGTCTCTTACAGCTGGGCTCGCGAGCTATATCTTGCCTCTGGGACTTGAGGAATTAATTTGGTTTTTGTTTGGTTTGGTTTCTTGCACGCCTCATGTTTCTTGAGCCCCCGGGGGCCACGTACGAACCAGGTGAACCTGGGATGCATGGTTTCTCTGGTGAGAGCAATGCAAACATCAGCGAAATGTAACCACTACTAAAGAAATGGGACTCATGTGTATGCTTTATTATTCCCGGTCAGATGAAAAAACAGCCATCATCCTTTAAAGGTTTCCTGAAATAGAGATAGATAGGCCTAAAAGCAACCATTAACTTTGGGTGTGGGGGGGCACAGCAGGGGCTGACGAAGGATTTAGTGCACATGGTAAGCAGTTAAGCCATAACCTAGAAACTGTATCTGTATACCCAGAGCAGATGCTAAAGTGAAATTTGTATAATTTTCATAGATGCAAGAAAAAAGTGACAATGTGCATACAGCATTTTGCAGTAGTATTGTCAAAAGTTTAAAAAGAATAAATAAGTATAAATGCAAAAACTACATGAGAAAAAAAAAATCAGAGCAAACTTTTCTAAGGCCATAGGCATTTAGAGGACATTAGATGTCTTAGTCAAATCCACTTGTTCTGCTTGTCTCCCAGACAATAAAATAACTCTGTAAATGAGCACGTGCCAACATTCACATATAGTTTGAATATGTTACATGGAAAATATCATGGTGTGTCACATTGAATCACAACGTCGGAAGCCAACTCACTATGTTATCATAAAAGTTACATATACAGCCAAACCTTTGCAGCGACCTTACACTGACACACACATACACACACCAGACACACAGAAATCCCTGCCAGTGAAATGTATCTTATCTATAACCCAATGTAATTTCTAGTTAACAGTGGACTGACTGGATGGAAGACTATTCGACTGAGCTCACCAACTGCCGATTAGGCCACAGAGGCTGGCGAAATAAACATTTCTCTCACTTACTCAACTCTAGGTACTTGAAACTTTCTCAGCCCTTGGACAAATATAGTTTCTGCCTTGAAAACCAGGCGAACGAAGAAAAAAAATAGGCTAATGCAGTCCAGACCACCCTAGTGAAAAACAAATCTAACCATGGTGACCGATAAAGATTGAATCCAAGAGCATTTAAAGCAAATCTAAGGACTGTATATCAAACTAACACTTTTTTGTTGACATATATGTCAACATACAACATTTCTAATTTGAGGAAAATTGCTCTAATTATATTACAAGATTACAAAAAAAAAGCATGTTGTCAGTAACTGAGTTCAGTTGGTCGATTTGTTTAAATATAGCTTTTATAGCTGCTCTTATATAGGAACACAAATTTAAAAAAGCAAATTTAGAGTCCTAAGTGGTGCTCCTTGCTGTTTCTAAGTTCAAAGTCATTGATGTGAAGTCCAACTTTTTCTTAGAAAATGCATGAAGTACAAAAGCACATTATGGCATACCATTGTCCACCTTGCATAGTCATCACATTATTGTTGTTGCTGATGGCAGACACAGTAAGTGATCACTGACATCACTAAAACTTAACCTCACTTTAACGGTCTCACAGGATTTGTGTGTGGAAGTTGTGTCCACATGGAAACATCAATGTGTCTCCATCTGCTCCTCCGACATGCCTACTTACTGCTGTGTCTGCTCAGTTAATGTGCTTTCTCTCGTGAAGTACAGCCCCACTTATCCTTCTACTAAACACACTGTCAGTCAGCCATTGAGAGCTGATCTAACCCTTATCAATGAATGGGACTGGGTGGGCACCTGGACCTCCAATTGGGAGCAGACGATGAATCAATTCAGTCACAAGTGAATATGGTTTTTAGTCTCGCAAGATGTTCATTGGGGCACCCGCGGAGGGAGAGAGAGAGAGAGAGAGAGAGAGAGAGAGAGAGAGAGAGAGAGAGAGAGAGAGAGAGAGAAAGAGAGATATGAAATGCTTAAAATGGCAGCTTTCAGAGGCAACCTGTTGCTACTGCCCCTTTGGCTCAGTTCATGAGCACTGGAAATATCAAATCTTTTCACCACTCAACTAGAGGCCTCCTTCTAGCTAGTTTTCTTTTTCCAAGTTGTATCTTTGTTGCAATTTGGCTGAATTAATATTGACAAGTAGTAAGCTATTATGGTTGGTTTATTTCTTTCTGTGTTGGAGTTTTACTTACTCGTTTGCTCCCACTTATCAAGCATGTACCCATTATAGATAGTATAATCTAAGATAACATGAAAAAGAAGACATTTAGGGTAGAGTACTTTATTTAGCAATATTTTAGCAATCATTAAAGGCCAAAGAAACCAATATAGTTTGTAGAAAAGATTAGTTTGCAAATCTGCATAAGAATTAGACATTACATTCTTAAATGAATTAATGCCGGGGGTTTGAATATTTTGAAAACTTTAGTGTTGTAGGAAAGTGATGTGACATGTCCCAGTAGTTGTGTGTCAGCTATGGTTCTGATAAGAATGGAATGAGTGGCAATGAACTGATCCGATAGAAGTGTGTGATAAATGCTGACTGTGCCAAAGGGCAGGCCAAACACTGTGCACATAAGAGCAGCCATGTACAGTAGTTAAACACAAAGGACACAACTTCAGCCAGCATTACTTTAAAACACAAAATGCATTAAATGACACTAGTCATATTGTGATATATATTCCCAGATGAAAATGTATCTATTCTGCCACAAGCAGTTGGTTTCAGTTTAACATTTGGTTACCGTAGCAACATCTACTGGCCCAGTCCATTGCTGCTTAACGGACTACACCCAGCCTTTTGTCAGATCTGTAACCAAGCAAATACTGACATTAGGGTTGCCGCCCGTCCCTTAAAATGTGAAATCGTCCGCTATTTAAAAATAAAATAGTGCGTCCCGTTCCTGTGGAAGCCACAAGTCCATATGAAATCAACGCTGTTTTAAGAAAAATATCTTTGGCGTCCTTTATCTATTTATTTTTGCATCAGTTTACTGCTAACCAAGCTACCATTATACTAGTTGAGACTAAGTGTTAACTGTTTATTGTTGGGCTAACATACTTTTACTGAATTTACTTTTAATCTATTGTGGACTGTGTTTACTGGGGCAGCAACTAACGATTATTTTTATTATCGAATAATCTGCTGATTACGTTCTTAATTAATCGATTAGTCATTGGTCTATAAAATGTCAGAAAATGGTGAAAAATGGCCATCAAAAATTCCCAAAGCCCAAATATCTTGTTTTGTCCAACCAACAGTACACCACCCAAAGATATTCAGTTAACAATCAGGGCAGTCTAAGAAAACCAAAAATTAGGCTACAAACATTCGAGAAGATGTAACGAGATGATTTTGGGGTTCTTCTTTTCTTTAAAAATGACTTTAAACTTTTAAATCTGTTATTAAAATAGTTGCAGATTAATTTTCTCACTCGAGTCACTCGACTAATTGATAAATCAACCAATCGCTGAAGCTCTAATGTTTACTAATTTAACGGTCTTACTTCCTATGGGGACTTGTTGATGATGCTTTGTTTTCTTCCTGGCATTTAAGGGACAATGTTACTGATGTGACAGCTAATCTATACTTTTGTGAATCCAAAGTTCTGTAACTGTACAAATTAATTTCAACAATACCTTTGATCTAACACTTGAAATCACCATCATTGAGTGTGTTATCCAATAATGTGTTCGCTGTTGCACTTTGCTTACAGTAAAAACCTAAAAGGTTTCTGTGCATCTAGAAGGCATAGTAATATACGTACTGAAGGCTAGGCCATCTAACCCTGCCATATACAACAAAGAAAAATAAAAGAAATTCCCATGACTTAAATAATAGTGTAGCTTTAGTCAAGCTACTTATACTGTATGTCTGCAATGCCCCAGCTCCAAATAAGGTTTCTCATTAAACACAAATCTTGTGACCCCATTTCTTCCTCCAAGTCTCTCTCCCCCACAGCCTTTTTTAATCTCTTTCACATTAAGGCCCCCACACACACACAAATTTCATCGTCCACTACCACACACATTGCCGCTCAGTCATTTCAATATAAACGGCTGTAAAACCTTGAAGAAAAACATTTCCTGTGTGTCACAATAGTGAAAAGACACCAAGAGCGATACACGGTTTTATTTTCAATACTGGACGCACGCAGGTAGGACGTGGGTGAGACATTCTCCAACTTATGCTCTGGGGGAGTAGCTTTTCTTTATAACGAATGAGCCGTCAAGTTTGGGTTCCTCATTCACGGTTTATTACAATCGTGGTGCGACAGGCGGGAAAGTTCAGGAAATCCAGCTGTCACATTCCCGGCATTCCAGAGGTGAGCACTCTGCATTCTTTTCATACTTGTCAGCAAAAGGAGTTGACCGAACAACCCAACAAGTGAAATTCAAACCAAGCCAGTCTAAATGGGTATATCTCTCGTCGTGACTTTCGATATGACATGACAATTCAGAGCTCACCTGGGTCAACCCGGGAACAATGCTTGACAATTACCGTAAGTGCTAGAAATGGGCGGGGCTTTTCATGTCAACTGCCTGTAAACAATCACTACTCAGTGAACAGCTGAACATCACACTCCAGTCCATCTGTATACCAGCAGAACTCCTATTTTGTGGTTTTATTTTAGGATTGTTTCGCAGTGATTACGTTCTAAAGCACAAATAAATAACTATCAAACATTTCTCAGGTGATTATGTGCGGAGTGATTCTCCTCCTCTGCATAGTTATTGCAGCAGCAGGAAAAGGAAGTAGGTTACTCTAGTATCGATTTTATTTTTATATATTTAAGACGAGGGGAGAACATTTCTCTTTGTTTGATTTCATTAAAAGTAAAGTTGGGCTTTGTTTGTTGGCTTCAGGACTCATTTTTAAAAAAAGACAGAGAAAAAAAAAAGAGGCTGATTCACTCTACCCAGCAGCTGCACTGAACTGCAGACGGGTGTCAGAGAGAGGGAGTGAGAGCGGCAGTGCCGAGAGAATTAAACAAAACATATTTTCATACATTTACGTTCTACGCTGGGTTTTTACAGGCAGTTTTGCCTGTAAAACTCTGCTACCGCTCTGCAAAAGGCCGACAGGTGAACGTCCAGACACCCACTGCCAGCGGACTGTTCAGAAATAAATTGAACCGCTCTGCTGTTGTTGAAGCGGCCTGTGAAAATCCTACTTTCATAAAGTCACGGGTGTAAATTCAGCATAAAGCACAGTGAGAGAAAATTATGTTGTTGTTTTTTCAAAGTGTACGGCGACCTGTGACGACTGCCCCACTGTCATTTCCAACCAATCACATCATTTGTCCCGCCCCGGCTGTTAGCTAAATCGACCCTAGTCCACCTTGATCAAACCCACCTGGCGACCTGGGTCGCCAAGACGAGTAGATCGAGGAGGGCTTACCCATTCAATCACACAGTCGACCTGGGTATAACCCTGGTTGAGCCATCGGTGTGAAAGGGGTACGAGTGAGACGCGAATCAACGTGGAGATGAGCAGCAAAATGATTGAATAAGAGAATTCATTTCTGATCCAGCAGGGACACAAGTGAAAGAGGGAGTGATAAAAAAAAAAAAAAAAAAAAAAGACGAAACAAAACAAGCAAATAACTGGAGAAGAGGTGAACATTTGAGTGAATGACTAAGCAATTGAGCATGCAAAGGATGGAATAAACGTCTGAATAAACCAGTGATTCATAAAGTGATTAAGACAGCAATTGAGTAAAATGGGTGGCTAAGGGATGGAGTAAAAAAAATGTGTGACTCAAAATAATGGATAGTTCAATAATCGACCTGAAAGGACAGCGGTTGTGTTGCTTGTGCTTGCAACATGCATTTTATTATCACCTTGTGGAACTTGCACTACTCATAAGTCTTTGGAAACCAAACCACCCGTGCCTCAGGGATATACATCTATGCTTCACAATGCTCACAAACTATTTCATATCACACTGTTGGCCTCCAGGTGCATACTTTGCAATTTCCACGCAGGCTACATGTGCCTTTAGTGGAACATCGGTTACTGCACAAACTTGCAGATACTTTAATTAAATACTTATATATGGAGTGGAGATGCACAGATTACAACTTTCTAGGCCGATTACGTCATTTTTTCTAACCACTTTACAGCACACGCAAATATTTATTTTCTATCTTTTCTTTAATGGAACATTTTGCACAGAACATATACATTTGTTTTGTTTACAGATAATGGATCTCTATAAAATAGAACTATATAAATTACTCCTGGTGTGGGAAATTCACACACATCTAAAGTGCCATGTTAGAACCATTTCCTTCTTTTCACATCCAATATCCAACTAAAAAAATGTGATTTTTGGTGTCGTCCCTCCACGCCCTACTTTTTCCTTGCGGTTTGCATATTGCAAACTTGTTATCTTCTGCACACATGCTGAAGAATTTCCAAACAGCCGACATGTTGCAGGTTAATTCACGAGGTTCCATACATGTGCGAGAATAGCGCGGAGGCGCGCTTCACACCGCGAGCGGGTATGCGCGACACAAAAGTTGAAAAAAAAAAAGACTGCTGTCGCGTCCGTGTGTGCGTGCTATCGGTGCATCTCTAATATGGAGTGTACATTCCTGTACTGTAACATGTAAGTATACAGAGGTCACTTAAAATGTTCAAAACATCCATCAACCAATGCAATGGGTATGTTTTACATGTAATTCGGATACTTGGTAAAAGGGCGCCAGTTTACAAGTGACTGCGTGCACAAACCCATCAGGACTAAACAATGACAAGGTAGAAGAATCTGTCATTTCCAGTCTGGCTTCATTTTTGTAAAGAAAGGCAACAAGTGAAAGGCAAATGAACTTGGCCTCGATCTCTCAGACAGCAATGTTGTCCGTATAAAGTCTAGCAGCAAGCGTCTTGTTTTTACTTAACAATACACTGTGGTATGATCTGTCTGCATGTCCAAAGTTAGCTTCACCTGCAATAGATTAGCTTATCTCTGTTTTTGAATATTAAAATAACAGGTCAACTGCTGCACTCAGTGTTTGAGACATGTTGAAATGAAATAAGGATAGTAGATTAAAAAGAAGATCAGATTTTCAGACAAAATATTTCAATGATGTATTTAAGACTGGTTCAGCAGAAAATCATATGCTGTTCTACTTTAGCATTTTTCCTGCGTAACAGAAATTACATTTTTAGCAACACATGAACTCTACACATTTATATACTAAATCTTATGTACAACTTTTAAAAGAGACCCATAATGAAGAGACAAAACAGACAAAATAAGGCAAAAATATGTATGTGGACAATTGCTAACTTTCCTATCAACTTTTTCATTAATACCAATACTGTTTTTTCAAGGCCGATACCGATTATTAGTAGTTAATGAAACAGATAACAGATTTTTGGAACAGATATGCATTTACAGTAAAAATGAAAATCTTTAGGTCAAAATTAGGATTTTGGAATGTCCAACACAAAACTTTGTTCAAATGCTTTAAGCAATTATTTAATAAATTAGAAACTTTCAACCTAACACACAGTAAAAGAGTCAGATAGTGTTGTGGGCGGGACCTTAAGTCAGACTCAGTGGTGAGTGAAACCAAAGCAGAGGGACAGACGCAGTGCTGTAGCCGAGCCAACGTAGTGCACCTTTTAATTCATTAACTTTATCGTTGATCAGGCAAATAAAATGCTGATACAGATCATCTGCAAACTGCCAAAAAACAGGCAGATAATCGGTCCATCCCTACAATATATCACTCAAAGTAAGACAGAGCAAAGCATTTGAACACAATTTAAACGATTGTTTTTTTTCCCCCAAACGGCTGTGTGATAATGGCTGATAAAATATTAACACCCTGGTTTTGTTTAGAAAGAGGTGAGGTGTTGGGGCAGAGATGAATGGGAAGCGGTGGGCAGACGCCAGTCGGCAGCGCTGCATTTCTGTTGTGATGTGGACAGTGACTCAGTGTTTCCACAGTGGGATCTGCCAAACAAGGGGCCTCCCACAACACTGCTTCTGTCAGCGCTCCAGACTCGATCACACTCAACGGGAGCATCTGGCAGCCAGTCAATTTCAAATGGATGGGAGTTGACAGTTGATGCAGACTTCTTAGCTAGTTACAGCTAAGCAGGAAGTATTTTTGTGATCCAAGTGACTGATGGATTCATAAATTTTGGATACACTTCTGGGTTGGACCCTGCCAAAGTGGTGGGTGAAGTGGCACACTTGGCAGAAACAACCAAGGAGAAAGCCTAACTGTATCCATTACCCACTTCCAGTACCAGTGCATCTCCCTTTACTACAATGTCAGATTTTAGGTCTGTATGACTACAATTTTCAGGAAGTGTCTTATAGCCCCTTAGCACTGGCTTTGAAATATTACGTACTTCTCTATAACGTTAAAAATCAAAAACAATACCGATTTTGGATCAAATATTGCCAACTTTTGATTGGTGCACTGAAGTAGGTGTCATCAACTTTTCCAACTGAGCCATGTCAACTTAAAACCAGAAATGGAGATGTAAAATAACCAGAGCTGCTCTAACTTTGGTAGAAAATTGTGTGTTCATGTCACTTATGGCGTTTTTCCATTACATGGTACCTGCTCGACTCGCCTCGAGTCTACTCGCTTTTTTTGGTTTTCCATTACAAAAAAAAAAAGTCCCTGGTACCTGCTAACAGGTACTTTATTCAGTACCACCTCCGTCGAGGTTCCAAGCGAGCTGAGGTGATACCAAAAGGTGACGTGAAAACCTGCAGACTACTGATTGGTCGGAGAGAATAGTCACTAATCACTGCGTCATCATTGCTAGCGACAGACGGGGGTGTCCTGAACAAACCCGCCTTTTTAAAATAGTTTAGCCAGCAGTGTTTTTTTGCTGCCTCCAGCTTCTTTTTGAAACAAAATTTGAATTCTGGCAAACAAACAGTCACATGCCGACAATCAGAACCAACACACCTTCCACGTTCTGTGTCTGTGTCGCGTTAGGTCACGGAAGTTTCCTGCGGCGTCGCTAGGACGACCAGCCACGTCAGTGTTTCCCACACATAGACTAATGTGTGGCAGTGCGCCTCACTATCAACACCGGCCGCCGCACATCGCGTTTTGTTATTCTTTTTTTTATTTGTTTTTAAACGCTATTTAAAACACGTTCTTCTGCATTTCCTTTCCCTGCTCTCCTCCATCTCTCTGTTACTTGTGTCACACACACACACACACACACACACACACACACACACACACACACACAAGTATAAGTATCCCCCCCCCCACCCCCCCACCCCCCCCCGCTGCCACAAATTGCTTTCTATTCTGTGGGAAACACTGCACGTACTAAATCTGCAATGGAAAATGAAGGATGGGGCACCGCGGCCGAGCCGAGCAGAGTAGAGCTGGTACTAGCAGTGGGTAAGCGCCATTATAGTAAGCTGATTGAGAAAATAGGTTTCCGGGGCCTTTAAAGATTGCTCACTGATGCGTGATATGCAAATGTGTTATGTTTGTGTGCTGTGATGAAGGGTGAAGAAGCAGAATGAGATAGAGTCGGGGTGGCCTTCTGTAAAGCAGCAGAACTTCACATCCCCAAAAGCTTCCTAAGGTTGTAGACACAACACAAAAGGCAAAGTATCGGCCGCCTTCAAAAGTTGATACCATGGATCGAGGTCAGAAAAATGTCATGGCTGCTAATAATGTGAGGCCGCATACAAGAATAATAGTAACTGAGCTGGAATCCCTTGGTGAGACTACAATTTTATGGCCCCACGCTGGAAAAGTTAAAGAATATATACAAAGTCTTGAAGGATGTGTAGCAGGTGTGCCTCTTTGTATAACCTTTTACCTGTACACTCTGCCAAGAGCTACAAAGTGGCTTCCAAAGAATCTATGAAAAACATGTGAAAGGCAGAGCTCCAAAAAAAATAAAAATAAAAAAAACACTTTAAAAACAAGAACACTCGAACTCAAGTCAAATCACTTTTGTAACATTGATCGGTTAAGTCAGGAGTTGTGGCTTCATCAGGATAATGTTCTGTTATAGACCTTGGGCCGACAAAGCCAGTGCAAAGAAAAGCTCAATGTTACATAACGCGTTGTAATTTGTAAATCTGAGCAGATTGAGAGAACATTTAGAGATTCACAGTGAAATGAAAAAGGTTCGCTTTGCAATATTTAGTTAATTAGCTAGTCATTTCCTCTCACACAAACACAGGACACGCGCTACAAAACATATTCTTGGTACGTCAGGGCCCTAAGAGACAGGATAAACACTCTTTATGTCTAGTAACTGTTTATGAAGCTAAACATAAACCAGTGAAGACTCCCATTCGCCAAACACAACGTACTGATAACAATGGGAATGGAGAAAATCTGAAAAGAGCTGTTTAGGAAGGTATATCAGCTTCAAATGGTGGCTCTGAATTAGTCATGCCTCGTAATCACTTTTCATTGTGTCACTGTGTGCCGCTGCTTTACAAAACTCAAACAACTCACAGACCGGTCACGCATACAAACAGTGGAAATGACGCGCAATAGCCACGCAGACAAACACACAGAAGCATTTTTAATCTGTGGTCCTGACTCATCTCAACAGACTGCATAACTCACTGTCAATAGCTCAGACCTCTGGAGAGAATTTGTGCTCTAACCTTGCCCCGCTCTTGACATTTTCTTCCTCTTGATGGGCAAAACACAAAAGACAAGATCAAAATAAGACAGCACATCAGTTCGTTTTCCAGGTTGTGTTCCCTCGTGTATCAGCACTGCTTGGCTACCGTGAGGAATGCTGCTGCTGTTGACTACAGCCCAGTCTCTGAGGGATTTACAGGGCAGGATGTTTGAAACCTATGTACCGTCTGTGCTCTACTGAACACTCTCCAAAAGGGAACATATTGTATTGCTGTGGCAACAAACAAAAAAGTATTCAAGATCCTGAAGGTCAAAAACGCAACAACAAGAAGCCGCATGTGTAACATTGAAACATCTTATTTGCATTTTTGCAACTTGGTGTTTGGAGAGATAGTTGGGCAAGGAACAGGTTTGTTTTGCCGTGTAGACCTCGATAGTGGCTGATTAAAGTGATCTCAAGCGTTATCTGGGATAACCTCCATGGCGAGAAGAGCTCAGTGCTTTAAAAGATAGGCAGTCCCCTCACCGAATAGATAAAGGGATAAAAGAGGCATCAATTATAGAGGAATATCCCCATCATTTGTTGCAGTTAAGCTATTGTGAGAGAAGGGCCTTTGGTTGCGTTGGCCAGAAGGCAACCCAACCACAGGCTTTATATTTTGAGTGAGAGTGTAACTTTGTCTTGATTTGAGCAGCTCTCACTTTTCTTACCATAAGCTGAATTTTGGAAGATAATCAGTTTATTACTTTTTTCCCCCCTAATTCTGAATACTTAATATGTGAAATAAATGTATCTCTGGCACATAATGTGTGATTTTCTAAAGAGACATCCAATATTAGGACAGAGAATCTTGTGAGCAGTAGATTGTAAAAAAGTGATACAAAAAAAAAGTGTATTTAAAAAGATATTGTTTCATTTATCATTCCTAAGATAAATGTAAAAATTAACCATGATACTGATTTCCGGTGTCATCACACAGCCCTAGGACCATTATTGCCAAATTTAACTTTCTTGATGTTTTTTAACAGCTGATAGAAATTCTGTGTCCCAGAAATAGAGCTGGTCAATATATTGATATTATACTGATATTGTGATATGAGACTAGCTATCGTCTTAGATGTTGGATATCGTAATATGGCATAAGTGTTGTCTTTTCCTGGTTTTAAAGGCTGCATTACAGTAAAGTGATGTCATTTTCTGAACTTACCAGACTGTAACTGGTCTATTATTTGCCATTTCACCCACTTAGACATTATATCCACATTACTGATGATTATCTATCAAAAAACTAATTGTGTAAATATCTTGTGAAAGCACCAATAGTTAACACTACAATATCGTTGCGGTATCGATATATTTCGTCAAAAATATCGTGATATTTGATTTTCTCCATAACGCCCAGCCCTACCCAGAAATATGTATGTTTCTGTGTCAAGTTTGTGTGGAAAGATACTATACCTTCTCTGCTTAATGCAAAGGTAGCATAGCTTTACACAATGCATGAGGACAGTGTAACACTATCTATCTAACTGACAAAGAGAGGGAGATGGTGGGTTTGTGTGTGCTGCAAGTTAAAATTGCGTTGATGTGAATGGGAAATCTCCACCACACTCTGCCAATTCCTTAAACTGTATGCTTTTGAATTCGGTTAGGGTGGGGTAGGGTTGAATTTTAATTTGGGAAGGGGCACACGATAGGCATTATAAAATGCCATTTACAAGGTTTTCCTGCATACCAGCACTGCTAAGCTACTGGAGGAAAACACACAGCTGCTGGCATCAGCCAGGTCGATGTGGACTAGACTGTCAGGGGGATTTTTGTGACTTATATGCAAAAAGTTTGTATATCTAAACGTAATTCTACTTTCAACATGTACTCACAGCTGTCACTTTCGGAAACTATGATTCTCCAAAATGCAAATATTTAAATGGTCATTTAGACTATTACTCTTTATAAAAAAAATTAAATAAAAGGCAGTTGCCATAAGAGTAAAAGCTATAGTATTATTTTGTAAGCACCTGAAGATGTGGGATATCATGTTGTATGGGTTAAAACACTATTATGTTGTTTTATATAGCAATAAAGAGAAACAATGGGAGATTTATTCAGGTGAAAACATTGTGGGGGTTAAATTGCCAAGTCATATAGTGGCTCTTGTGGCATTTTAAAGATGGATAATTTGTGCAGAAAATGAAAATGGCATGACATTATTTCTGCAGCCTGCCACTGAGTTATCATGTGTAATATCATAGTCCGGTTGAGCATTCTTTACTGTGTTCTGCTTATATACTTGTGGTAGAAGGCCTTTTCTTTAGGCCTGGGCAATATATTTGAGCAATTCCATGCATACATTTGGTGAAAATATAATTCATAATCATAAAATATAAAAAAGAAAAATATATCATTTTTTTCGGATATCATTCAGACCTAACAATTGCCCCCTTGTACACAAACACACATTCAAACTTTGTCATAAATACCCTTGAAGCACACTCAGTGCAGGACACCCGCACACAAACTGGAGGCATCTGCTGCTTTCCTTTTTCTGACACACATTCCAGACCAGTTTTGCAAGGTTATAAAACTGCTTTAATAAGAGTACTGTGGCAACAGGTTCTTACGAATGCTGCTTCTTGGCCTACTTCTGCTCGGAGAGAACCAGAATGGTAAAAGAGCCACGGTTGAAGGATTTCTGGTATCATGCCCTTTTAGTGCTGAAACAACAGACTGAATCAACAACTATTTAAATAATCAATATATCATTTTAAGTTCTTTGACAAGTAAAATACAGAACATTCGACTGGTCACAAATGTCAATTCCAGCATGTGATAACAGGGCTCCAGACTAACTTTTTTCACTAGGAGCACAGTGGCCCCCAACTGAACATTTTAGGGGCGCAACCACAAGATTTAGGGGCACACACCGTAAATCAACATGCTAACCAAATATTCACATTTATACTAATTTCCACTATTTATTACTAATAAACACTTTGATAATAGATGCAGAAATGTGCTGTTTCAAATTTAGTTTCACATTTTATTTTGCACTTTTGAAGATGCAACATAGAAGGTAAACCTACAGCACCATCGCTGTCATGACAGTACAAATATTAAAAAAATATACCAGCTCTAGTCTCCAGTCTACAATTACAATGAATTCAACTTAAAATTAAACATGCATTGTTTAGGCTACTAAACTATATAATAATAAACCCCTCCCTCTCTCCTCCCAAACCTGCCCTACAACCTTGAATTGAATAATTCTTAATTTCTTACTCACTGTAACTTTTATTCTTGCATTTATATTATTCTTTTTTAGCCTGTTTTATTTTCATCATGACCGCTTTTAATTGCTCTTTAATTAATGTAAAGCACTTTGAATTGCCTTATTGCTTAGAGGTGCTGTAGAACTCAAGCTGCCTTCAGCCTGTCAGTCAGTCCCCAGGGCAGATAAACCAACGTTGTGCCTGCTTGACTCAGAGGAAGTGTAACGTCAACAGCCCCGCGACCTCTTTCGCCTGGATATTAATATAATATCGCAGCAAATGCTGTCTGTGTGACGTTTTGAAAAAATGTAACCACACTTGCAACCACTTTATCGGCATTTCCGTGACTAACTGTGACTTCAACAAAACTGCAGAGCCGACGAGTCTGCTTCGTCCGCACCTTTGCATGTGTGTGTGTGCGCGCCGGAGCACCGCTCTCTGTCACTATGCAGAGAGGACCATGGATATATTAGGAGAGGACAGATAAGCTTTGTGCTTACACGCTCTCAGGTACCGAAATTTCCATGTTTAACGTTTTAAAAAGGGGGCAAATTTACTGGTCACACATGTGCGACTGGATGTAAAATTTAGTCGCACACTCTAAAATTTTGGTCGCAAAATGCGACCATTTGGTCGCAGTCTGGAGCCCTGGATAACTTTACGATCACCCCGAATTACACCTCTGACTGCTGCACTCCTTAAAGGGATACGCTACTCGCTCCGAAGCTAACTACGTCACTCTCTCACTCGCTCTACCACACCGCACCACACACACGCTGGCCCTGCTATTAGATCGACGCACACACCAGCGCACAAGTATAAACTTCCGGCTACAGCGAAAGCTCTGCGTGGAGCCTCCGCAGGACCATAAATCAAGATTAACTGCTGGTTGTTTGTAATTTGTTCAGAAATGAAGTGGTCATTGCATTCATGGAAAGCCACTCTGAATAACTGCACCAACCATCCAGAAGCCTACAAAGTGAGTAAAGTCTAAGTATTCCTTTTTTAGTATTTAGTATTCCAGGTTCTCTTAATTTTTATCTAAGGTTTTTTAAAAACACCTCGAAAAGCCTACTAAGTTTGGTTGGAACAATAATATTGCCATTAACGGATACTCAAACAATTTGAGCACCTTATTTGACACTAGAGATGTTCAGATACCGATACTGGTATCGGTATCGGCTCCGATACTGCCTAAAACACTGGTAGTGGTATCGGGAAGTACTGGAGTTTATGCACCGATCCGATACCACGTAATAAAGCCCTAAAGAAAATCTACTTGGAAGTAGTTTATTTATTTTCTTTTTCCATTATAACTGACTCTCAAACTGGATAATAAAAGAAAGTTCTGTGGCATTCATTGTTTGTGTTTGTTCCACACACAGTTTGTTTCACACACATTAAGAGTTTAACCTGAGCCAGACCGACAACAGATAGAAATCATATCACATCCATACAGGGATAGTAGTATACAGCTGTTAAAACATGATCAAATATATGACACACTGGTATTGGATCGGTACTAGGTATTGGCCGATACGCAAATTCAGGTATCGGGAAGCAAAAAATGGCATCGGGCCATCTCTATTTGACACACCAGCTAGCCTTGTGAGGAAACCAAATGATCAAGTGATGTTGAAAATGTCAAGGTAACCCCGTCATTGGTTAACTGAACTATGCAAGGTGAGTCCACCTGTAGCCCAGCTCTGTATTCCCTACAAACAAAACAGGTCAGAGCTGACGATGTCTGTCTGTTCAAGCCTGCAGCTGTCCTGCATGGAATGTAGCTGCACATTCCACACACACACACACACACACACACACACACACACACACACACACACACACACACACACACACACACACACACACACACACACACACACACACACACACACACACACACACACACACACACACACACACACACACACACACACACACACACACACACACAAAAAGCTGACGTGTTTACAATCAAACAATACCCAGCGGGACAAAGTGCAGCTGTTGTTGTGGCCCGCTGTGTGAATTACTTAAAAACAGGTTTTAAAAAGCCAAGCAACTAGACACTTAAGTATATATGTGTGTATTACAAGTGCTTCTGTTTCACTGACATGCTCATAATTAAACAAGTAAAGTAAACTATGTGGATTACAGCATGATTAAGGCAGTAAACACAAGCTACAACTTCTTACAACTATTAACTGACTTTCTTTGTGGACTGTTTAATTTAGCTTCAATGTTAGTTGCACGTTTAAAAGTGAGGCTAAAGCTAATTATTAGTTTTTTATTATCAATCAATTTCTCTTTCTACAGATGAATCAAAGTATTGCTTGATCTATAAAAGGCTATAGAACAGGGGTCTTCAACAATTTTTAAGCCAAGGACCCCTTAACTGAAAGAGAGACGGATCAGGGACCCCCTACTACATACATTGTATAAAATAAAGTTGCATATTAATCTGGTCCTACAATAACTTTTAGGGGCACCTAAAGCATTTATAGATACCTTTTTTGCATAGAATACAAAGCTATTCAAATAGCCTAATAATTGTTGGCATGATTTCATAAATCATGTTTTAATGTTGTTAACCCTTAAATGTGAAACAAAATGTGTAACAGTCAGTCCTTTGGGATGAACTGTATCTGTGGATGGCTACCTTAGTGACTACATTACTTATTGGCCAGGAAGCCTACCATCAGTGGGGATTTCTATTTGCTAATAATATGTTGGAATCATGTTAAGACTTTGTAAGTTTTGAAAAAACTTTCAAAAGTTAACAATAATTTGGAGGCCCCCCTGGATTGACTCAGAGGACCCCCTGCGGGTCCCGGACCCCCTGTTGAAGATCCCTGCTATAGAACATAAATGCACATCCTAAACTCCCAGAGCCCACGGTGTAGTCTGCAAATTGTCTACACAGAAAAACTGTATTTTAAATTTGGTTTAAAACCCATAAGCATCCCTTTCCCACACTGGAGAAGCTGGAGCCATTTTAGCATTGTGATTTAAGATGCAGTTGTGTAATGGTGACGGTGAAACCGAACTTCTGAACCGGACTGTTCAGTTTTTTAAAAAGCAGTGTAATCACATGACTCACTATATTCAAATGAAGATTTTGTAGGAGGCTTTTTTTTTTTTTTTATTAAGGTGATCATTCGAGGCTTCATTTGAAAACTTCAATAGTAGCGTTAAAAAAAAGACACACGGTACAGCCCTGTAATAAATTGTTATTTCAATAAGGTCACAGTGCGTTTTTAAAACAGTGTCATGTCGCCCTTGTGCTGTTTCTCAGGCTTCACCAGGCAGCTGAAATATACTGTATTTATAAATAAAAAAAATAAAAAAAATGGGGAACTGGTGTCACAGATCTTTGAAACCAACACAACCACAAACTACAGAGCAGCAGAGATGACCAAGAACTTACTCACAAAACTTGAGTCACTACAGTTTTTAGCATCTGTCTGCCTTCCAATCCACAGGCCCAGTCAGTTAGGAGGGGCCTTTATTGGCTCCACAAGGAGAGCTTTCACTGCTCTAGGTCAGGCGAAGGCTGTGTTTATTCACCCATTTAAAACACAAACACACACACACACACAAACACACCGTCTTCCAAGGTTTCCCCCACTCTGTCTGTTTCACACACAGACTCCTCTGTATCCTTTTAATTTCAGACTCTCTCTGAACCCTGCAGTTTGTTGGCACATTCAGGTTTGTTTATGTTGTTACTGGCATGTGTGGATGTGTGTGTGTGTGTGTGTGTGTGTGTGTGTGTGTGTGTGTGTGTGTGTGTGTGTGTGTGTGTGTGTGTGTGTGTGTGTGTGTGTGTGTGTGTGTGTGTGTGTGTGTGTGTGTTTTGCATTTACGTCATACTGGATGTACTGAAACTTAACTTCTTTGGGTCACAAATGTTGCCAAATGTGCCAAAAGAGGCAGAAACATGGCAACGAATACATCAACGTACAGTATGTTGGCAGTCCAAGGTGATGAAAATGACAGCTGTATGTTAAAATAACTCAGGGTTGTCGCCTTATAGTGGATGTGGACTTTCCAACTACTCAAAAGCCCTGAAAACATATTTTCTTAATCAGCGTCTTACTATGAGTAATGGGGTTCTACATAAACACACAATTTCCTGACAAAGTTTTGGTTATTTCAAATGGGAGATTTCGGCATTTATTTTTTTGTCTCCGTTTTTGTAACTGGTCTGAAATGGGCAGTTAGAGAAAAGTGATGTCACGTACTTCAGTGTACCAATTAGGAGTCAGTAATAATTTGCATTTGAATCTGATGGCAGTTTTTGTTAAGAAATCAAGAAGAAGCCAAGTTTTCAGGGGCTTTCAATCCAGAACGCCACAACCAGAACTTGAAAAGGCCATGGTCGGACCCATAGACAGTGCAAGAAGTGGACACAGCGACGCCATAGACTTCGACAGAGACCAGTGAAGTCAATTAGAAGCACTTTTCCGGTGAAGGCTGAGCGTACTGCGCAGCCTCAAACTGAGCTTGACGAAGTAGATGTGACGTGAGCAACCTGTCTGAAAGTTGTAAGTCTTCTGGCAGCTGTGCCAAGGGAAATCGGTTTGTTCGTGGATAAATGTTACTTCATATGAATTCACTTGCAACATACCTAAGTATTTCCAATCCATCAAAACATTGCTGAAATATTTTGTTCCGATGCTTTCATGGACTCTTTATGGGCTTCTCCCTTGACTGTATGCCTCCACGTCCCCCCGATTGGCTGTGAGCTTCTCCTGACTATACGGTAAATTCTCTACTGTGCGACAGTAAGTCGCTTAGTTATGACACAATCTTTAGCCTATTTTTACAAAAACGGCTGCTAGGGGGCCATAACTTGAGATACAAGGTAATGGAGCCTTGTCGTGTTTCTTTAGAAATAAACAATGGACAAATATAGTCTTTAAACGCTTCAGATGTAAAGTTATTCGAACAAAAAGATAAAATAATTGCTGACATGATATTTCCAGAGTTGTAAGATCTTGCCTACAGCATCATACGTGTTTTGGTTGTCTGATGAGCTGTACAATTCCTGGATGTATTATTGTTATTAAAGACAGTGCTATTTTTGGTTTGAGCAACCTGTCTTTGTCATTCATGCTTGAAATTTCACTTTACTATGACATGGTTTTTGGAACATTTATACCCACAAACAAACTGTGATGCTGTGCGCTTGCAGTTCTGCCATCAAGGTGTAAATTACTTTTGGCAAATAGGACATGGCTTCAGATAAAAACAAAACTAGTAGGGTTAGGGGGAGGAAAACAAAAAAAATCTAAAATATTATGTATCGTATTTATTTATTTTTTTGCGCAGTGTTTTTAAAAATAGTTAATTTTTTTGCAGAAAATGCTGAAATGTATGTACTGCTTTACAAATGAAATACATAGAGTGACATGTGATATTCATTCTTTTTAGAAAACAATTATTTTTTAGAAATGTCTCATGATATATTGTCTAGTGTATTATTCAACTTTTGTTTTTGTGAAAGGAAAAGAAAATCGCAATACTTCTAGAATCACAATAAATAAAAAAATTGCAATACAAATCGGGTCCATGTATTGTGAAAGAATTGAATAGAGATAAAAGCATATCGTCCCAGCCCTAAGAATAGTGAGATTTCTTTGTTTGTAGCAACTAATGTCATTTAGTTTTCACTGTTTTTCCTGATGAACAAGGCGTGTATTTTTAATAATTTTCTCCCTCCGTATTGTAGCAAGGAAATTCATTTTAGATCATCACGCTCGCAGGTGCTCTATTTCCCCCACTTTTCTCAAATTCACTTCATAAAATAAGCACAAGCTCTCTCTCGCTCACTTTCTATCGCTGCTCTCATCTTATTCTCTCAACCCAGCTTTTGATGGTGTGTGTAGCTCTCTCTCTCTCTCCATTTCTCTCTCTGCCATCTCTTTTGATCACTTCCTCACAGCCATAACTTAGGCGTTAGCCTCCTATACCTTACTAGAATTGTCTTAACTATGGGAGCATCTCCCCTCCTGTCTGTGTTGCAACCACTCTCCCTCTCTATTAGTCTATAACACTGTTTCTGTCGCCTATCACTTCCGTTACAACTTGGGGTTTTTTAATCAACCAAAAATCATCATGTTCCATCTCATCTCCTACAGGCCTTTTCTCTTATTTTGCACATATTTGCTTCTGCAGTCTTAATATCCCACACCCAAACATTCCTTTCATTTCCTCCCACTGCACTGATTATATGTTTGTCTAGCAAGTCAGTTTTCAGCTGTGTCATGTGGTTTGCCACCGAAGGTATGCCACTGTGACAGGAAGTGTCCTCATCTCAGTTTCATATCAACAGCTGCCTTACCCATAGGTCTTCTGACAAGGCGAGAAACAAAAAATTCTTAAAGCAGAAACTCTCACCAAAAAGCTTTCAACACGATAGGTTTGGAGGGTTACTTCTCTTCTAAAACACCACTCCTAGGTTATCCGCCTTAACAAATTCGCAGGGCTAAATCCTAGCAAAACAACAAAGCCCAGCATGACCAATTCTTAAACATGTCACAAAAAAACCCCATTAAATATACTTTTAATCCTGGCACAGTCACAGTTGAGCCAATTAATGCCAAGGTACACAAGCAAAAACTAAGTGGATTCATCAAAATGTCATAGCGAGTCCTCAAGAAGACCTTGGCAAAAGTGCTGACATTTCTGGCTTCCAATGAATAAATATCTCAATAAATATGAATACACTAAAATAATTTAAGAACACAAGTAGCCTGAACTAAATTAAATATTGTGAGGATGACATCCTAGTTCATCACATACTTGACACAGCCGGTTACCAATAAGATGCCATGGCTGCAAAACAAACTTTTTCTTCATTTCCATCTATTTCTGGAGTATCAGTGAAATAAAAATGCAGTGGGAGGGTATTTGAGGTATCCTGTACAAACAACACAATGATGCCCTACGCAACACTGGAGACAGTTGAGGTAATGCCAACAAGAGAAAGACACGAAGCAGGAGGCAGACAGGCTGACTTGTAGTGCTGAAGATATTTTTAGTTTTAAACACATGCACTGAGCTACTGTAGGTGTGCACACTTTGTACATAAACAGGACTGTATGTCCAGCTACAAACATACACAGTGAGGCCTGCAAAAAAAAAAAAAAAAAAACACACACAGGCGCATCTTTGTGTTGTTTCCCACAGTACTGTGACCTACATCGTCTTCACCAACACGAAAATGAAACGGCTCAAACCAACAGGCTTCAATTTGATAATCTAACCTCAGAGTAGGTATTTTGACTTCTTTTATTTTTTTTATTTTTTTTAAGGAGGAGCACAGATGATTTTTAGAGTTTAGGTAAAGCCAAATTATAAAAAAAAAAATAAAGGTTTAACCATGCTATTTTGGTATAGTAGGGCTGTGTTCGATTGAAGAAATTCTTAGTCGACTAACACTCATTCAATTGTGTCTGCTAATCGATAAGTTGATTTAATCGGCAGATCTGTAAATCTCAGTTTCTCCGCAAAGAGTCATGCAAAAGGATGCATATATTGAATAACATAATGCCTCCTTTGCATATTTAAACACATTTCAGAAAACGTGTAATACAACAACAAATTGCCTTAATGAAAAGTAATCAAAGTAGGTTTCACAGTGATATCTATTAGGTAAAATGTCAACCCTTAATTCTTGTGTTTACTAGAGATGTGCTCGTACGTTTCTTGGAAATAGGTCATTCAGCATGAAAACAGCATAAAACATGACTAATCGACTAAAGAAATCTAAGTTGACTAAGACCAAAACGACCGATTAGTCGACTAATCAACTAAAAGAGAGCAGCCCTAAGTAAACTGCAAATTCTGCTCAGAAAAATGCTTCAAATGAGAAAATATGGCTGGATGGCCAAGGGCCAAGGATTTGGCAACATCTCCCTGGCACAGCCTTCTAATTCCTTATGACAGTGTGAATGACGACTCTTTGACTACGACATAATGTGCACATGAACGTACAACTCAATGAACAACTCAGGCACACTGAAATGACGATAAAATAGAGAAGGTTTGACAAAACCAAACTGTGTCATACATTTACAACGTTGAATCATCTTTTTTTTTACAGTTTTCTTGTGTGTGAAAGCTGTTCTTCAGAATGTACAAGAATAAATGGGAGCCAAAGGCCTCTAAAGAGAGGAAAACAACAGACGTTGACATCTCTGTGCTGACGGTGTGCAGATGGAACCAGGAATTGGTTAATGAAGACGGCAAAAAGAACACACCAGTATTATCCTTAACTTTAATTTGTTGAGCTGCGTCAGCACTGAGCAAACCACCCTCTTGGGTAACTTCTGCTAAAACACACACACAGACTCTTTTGAAACATGTCTCTTTGTATACACTCCAAGAATACAGCATCATCGACCACACACTGGTCTGCATCTCCTGCTCTGCTCTGTTCGTAGCGGCTCCACTGCTTGCTTAGAAAGCAAGAAGTTACCACTTAAGTCTGTGTTTCTCTTTCTCTTCCTCACTTGCACCTTCTCTAGGGAGCCTGTGGCTTTGTGATGGTTGGAATTCCCATAAATGTCTCACATGTACTGGGCGCAGCTAAAACTACCATTAATCACCCGGCGTGATTTGTTGTCTGTTACCACCAGGGCGTCTGGATGGCACCGAGAAAGGTAGGCAGGGAGGGAAGAGCTGGGTGGAAAACTCACGAAACTGGGAAAGGTCGACGCCGACGGGGCATAAAACCTGCGGTAGGAGAGATTACCCACCGAGCCAAACATCTGCACAGAAGACAGACCAACCTACAGCACGTCTTAAACTTTCAAAACCGAGAAATTTTGCTCAACAAAAAACACTTTCGAATCAAAGACGACTGTGAAAACAATAGGCTACACCTTATTCTTATGCTATGCTCATCCACATGTCATCCCCTGTTGCCTTAGAGATAGAAGAAGAGATATTTAGCGGATTTAAATCCAGCTCTGTGTCACGGCAATGTAGTGCAGAAAAAGGGTGTTTTGCTTCCCTTCGTGGCCGCATCGCATGGAGCTCCAAGCTCAGCTGAGCAGAGGTCTGCCCGAGATCCGCCGGCTTAAGACCTCGGCTACTCTGAGCTCCATGCGCTGGCGCCACAGAGGGAAGCCAAACACTGTTCATCTAAACACACTGCCCACACAAAGATGGCACAGAGCTGCAAAGTATCCCTTTAACTCCAAGGCTTATAACATACTCAAAATAGAATCAAATTTGGGATGTTTACACAGGAAAAAACTTGCAACCACAATTAATAGTGCCCATAAAAATGGGAATGTATCCCCATCAAAGGCTGCTGAAAGACCTGGAGAGGGAGCCATTCGAGGAACCTAACGTGACTAGTGAGCCCCCGACGAGGCAGCACAGACACCGGGAAACGGCTCAACAGATTGTCCATCTCCGGGGATGTCAACGCTGTGTCTCGGCAAAAAAGTGGAGGGACCGAGCCGTCCCTGCTGCGGCCGCTGGCTAATGTTATTGTTAGTTAGCTAACATTAGCTTGCTAATATCACCCGGCACTGGGCGACACTGGTTACAGATAATGAACCAAACAAAGTTGTCAGTTATCTGGCGAGAGCACTGTGCTTTCCTACGCTGTGACAAGAGTGTGTGAATGAAACATTAAGTTGTTAAAATGTTACTAATTTAGTGGCCGGTCGTGTTATTTTGACATAGGTCAACCAGAAGAAAAAGCTAGTTGTGCGTTGAACGTGCGCCACCTACTTTACTCCTGTCACAGTTTTTTGTGATTGTTGCGGGCAAAAATCCTTGATTTTGTGGGACGTTTTCTTAAAAAATGCGATGGAATATGCGGGATATTTTTGCGATGAAATTGCGGGAACTTGCAAAAATTGCGGTTTCATGAAAAAAAGAGATTCCCCCCCCCCCCCAACACCCTGCTTTTCGATGATGTTCACGTCGCGTAATTACGTCACTTCATAACGTTCCCATGGCGACAGGGGAAAATGGCTGCTCGTGTGAAGTAAATGCAACAATTTTCAACGAAAATGCGGGGATTGTGAAATCATGCAAGCCCCGTATTTTGCATGAAAATCGGCAATTTAAGCGGTGAAAGTGCGGCGTATTTGAAAAAATGCAGCCCTCGCATCAATATGCGGACTTTGGCTGATTATGCATTGAATTATGCGATCGCATAATCGCGTTTTTCTGGAGGGACTGTCATGTATACGGGGAGAACTGGCATAACCCGGTTATTCACTTAACCTGGGTAACTGCTGTGCACACACTGAGTGAGTACTTGCAACACCACATTCAGCAACAGTTTAACAACCTTTCCAACCAGTCTCATAGCATCCTTGAAATCTGGGAAAGGTCTCTAGACTCATGTTTTGTCTGTACCTCCTCCCTTATCAAAGGTTCACCTATATAGGCCTGAATTGATTGGTGGTTGTGATTCATTAGTGGGGAGAGGTTTAATGATTTTGTCTGTATAATGGCCGGCTACACAATTGCTTGGTGAGAGCTACATTACCACCGTTTATGTCTTAATATTTGCAGTCTGTTCAATGAATCATGATCGACAGGCTGAGACAGCTGTAGACTACAACATGGCTTTATCGTTCTACTGTTGCACTGAATGTACTTTTGGTGGTTTTAAACTATGACTGAAATAAAAAAAAAAAAAAAGACATTAACACACTGGCTTCTTTTTCAGGTCGGGATCTGGCTTTAGTTTCAGTTGTAGCACAATCACACGTGTGATGTGTTTTTACAATTACAGGCACGGATCTCAGTACAGTACTCATGTCATGAAAAGAAGCATTTCATTTGTAACAAATGTTTGCAGAACAGTACCACACCCACCCCTATAAACATTATGAATAACTGCATGGAAACATGTCCCCTTATTTTTCTTTACCTCAGCTATATTAATGCTGGTTTTACAATTGGAAGAACAGACGGAGTGTGAAAAAAAAAAAGAGGATTCTTCCATTGCATTTGGGAGGATACGGCTTAATTTAGTTACTTTATCAAAGTGCTACCTAACCTATCATGTGTGGCTGATTACAAAATCAGAGATCCACTTCACTGCTATGACTGTGTCATATATTTGTGGACTAAACAAGGTTGTTATGGTTTGTTCAAGTGCACACAAAAGCCCTCTATGAAGGTGTGAAAGAGGCTTTCTACCCAGCATGCACCCACAAACAAACAGAGGATCAGAGCCTAAAAAAAGGACCTTTTCAATAGTGTCATGCAAAGCTGAAGGCTAGCAGGGTTGGATTTTTTTTAAACATGTTTTGTGCTCTGATAGTGCTTTGAAAAGTGCTTGCACTTCAAAACTATAACCGGCAGCTGAACATGGAAGGGAGTACGCCGTGAGCTATTTTTGGGCTCAGAGCATAACTAAAGCAATGACAAGCCAGCTGTGTTTCCACAGCTTCATGTAGGGAGGAGGCATCGGAAGGAAGGAGGAGGGATGAGAAAGCTGTGGTGATTTAATTTAACTGGCCTCATTCAAGCTAAAGTTTACACAAACTACCTCCTGGGCTTAGGCATAAGCCCTCTGATGGGAAGCCGTGATGTTATGTTTTGCTTAGTAAGACTGTTGCAGGCACAGAATGTATTGCAGTAAAAGAGGGTTATCCCACACTTGACCATGTCAAGGACCAAAAACCGGTGGGGCATTCTTGACTAAAGATGATAAAACTACCCTGAAAGACTTGAACATTTGATGGGGACCACGGAGACCCTCTCAAGGACCCAGTGCAGTCCCTGCACCCCAGTTTGGGTACCACTGAAGCCCCTGATACATTTTGTCCTGAATGATTAGACTTGACTCTAGGTTTTTCTATTTCAGTGTTATTGCTGCATTGCACATACACAAAAACAACCTTTTTTTACAAGGCATAACGTTAGAGCTGTTGCATTTTAACCTGGCAAGGACTTGCCCCAAAACTAGCCAGTTAGCTAAATGTTGTTGGGAGTTACAGGCTGTTAATGAAGTCATGCATCGCTACAGTGTGTACTAATTAGCATGTGAGTGTATTGAAAAGTCCTAATGAGATAGTTAGCTAGACCACAAGCAACTTACTGTGGACTAACTCCAGTCAAACTCCACCGACAGCTGAGTGAAGTTTTCCTGCAGCGAGGTGAAGCAACAGTTTGATTTTGGCTAACATTAGCAAGGCGATGCTAATTTAAAAAAAAAAAAAAAAAAAACGATAGTTTTGTTTACCTCTGCTGTCCGTAGAGAGGGCGGTTTCTTCAAAGCCAGTTTGAAAGAAGTTTCCATGGCTCCGGTCATTTTCATAACTCAAATCCACCTTTTACTTCCTCTTTAGGTAGCCTCACATTCACGTCTCCTAGTTGCTCCTTTATCCTCGCCGAGCTGAACAAACTCACATCTCCGTGGATCTTGTCCTCGCCGAGTCGAGCATGGATGGAGTTTACCGAGCAGCTCCTTCTCCTCCAGAAGATTATAACACTTTTAACTCGCGTTACTGCGCGTCCGAAAAACAGTAGATTCCAGCAAAGTGTGACAGAAAGTTAAATCTATGGGACCAGTGGTCTTGAATTCTGTACATTTTTGTTAAAAGGAAATATCCACCTCAGTAGCCAGCGTCAGTCAGATCCAGGAGTTCAGATTTAGATCCCTCCTCCTGCCGATCTGAGTGTGGAGAGTTGACGACATCTGTCTGCACAGATATGATGCTGCATTCACTTAATGTCGGAAATAAAGGCATTTATGACACTAGTGACATACACATGGAGGATTCAAGTGTTATACTAATGTTAGCTTACTGCGCAAGATTGGATTATTATGTAGTATGGATGTCCATTACCGCCAAAGTGATGAAACGTCATAATGACAAACCTTCTCAAAATAATTACTCAGTAGCCTATCTCAAAATGACTTAGTTTCTCAAAATAACGAGACACGTTCACAAACTAATGAGAGAGTGGCTAAACAAAAAAGTATAAAAAGTAGGCCTACTGCAGCAGTAGCACATATAGCCTGGAGCAGGGTCATTAAGATAGTGACCTTAAGCAAGTTACAAAGCAATATCTAAATAACTAATATTACCCACCATAAACTATAGGCTACTATATCAATGAACTGAATCGGCAAAATTCCTGCATGTATACAAATTCAGCACGGGTGCATTTTATTGCTTGAATGAATTCCATTTATCATTTGTAAGACTATTTATTTTCTGGGAGCTCGAGTTTACGAGCTTCAAAAGGAGTCCTTCAATACAGCACAGATCCTCCCTCTGACTTCTGACACTTCTGAAGTCAGATTGCTCAAATGCAAAATGATCAGGAATAATCAGACTACTGAAGTGCATTTAAAAGCAACAGCTCACGCAAGACATTCATTGTGGTTTAGCGGAAAATGACAGTTAAACCTGTAATGTAATAGCGTTAGCTACAAGCGTATCCAGTGTCAACGCGCTTTTCCTATTTATTTATGTAAATCTAAATTTAGATTAAACGCTTAATTTAATCAACAGTGCTTAACGTCATGTTTTCCGATCGCCTCTTAAAATATATCCACTTGAAGACAGTGGGATTAGTCCTACTGCAATGTTGTCACTAGGAGACTCTATGTGCTACCGCACACACACACACACACACACACACACACACACACACACACACACACACACACACACACACACACACACACACACACACACACACACACACACACACACACACACACACACACACACACACACACACCTTTTAGCCAGGACACTCCTTCCTTTATTGCATAACTGTGGTGTGTGCGCTCCTTTCGTTTTACCTCCCGTGCCGTGAGGAGGGTGGGGTGGAGCCACAGCCAGTTTGTAAATCGAAAAGGTGGTTAAATGTGTGATCCAGATGGTGAGCGGATCACTAGAAGTCCAACAAACAAACAAACGTGCTATTCTTGTACAGAGTTCGCACTGATTTATAGCTAGGCTACTTTCTGTTTAAAAATTAAAAATAAAAATGAGGCAATTTCACAGCAATGGATGAATTATCATTGATAAACTGATCTGCATATACAATTAAAACGAGTCAATCAATCATTTTGAAGGCAAAGAAAAAACAACGCAAACCTAAAACCAGTTCACACGTGACAATTACACAAACTTGTGATAGTTTATTTAAGTTTGTGGGGTTAGGTAGAGAAGAAACCACAGCTGCTAATCAGAGATGTGAAGAAACACTGACTTGGAGCTGCTTCACTGAATCAGAGCGAGGCCTGTGGTTTCACAGGGAGCTTGGGATGTTGATGTCTTCTAAACAGGTACAGACCAGAGTATGTGGTCATATCTACTGCACTGTCTCGGAGTAATACCCCCACCCCCCTTTCCCTTCGACTCTGTGAAAGAAAACATACAGTACGTAGAGACACAAATACTGAACATCGGCATCTTTATTGCACAACATTCCCATAAAATTGGGAAAAAAATAATTTGAGGGGACAATTCTTAAAAGACATTCTGTACAAATACATGGAAATAAACAGAGTATGTACAGTTTACATGAAACGTTACACATACCATGGGCAACTTTATAATTTACTCATATACAAAGAGGGCAAAGCAGATAGAAATTCATACCTTTTTAAACATAATGGCTGGGTTGTACAAAAATGTAGGCTGATACAGCGGAGCATCTTCAATGCAGTAACAAGCATGTCTACATCAATTTTACCAGCAAAATGAGTTCTCCAGAAGCCTGTGATGCATTCATGCCACATCTCCATTAAGACTTGGGTCATATACAGGGTGCGATTTGAGTTTATAGAAACAAACAAACACTGTTCTCAGGGTCACACTGACCGTTATTCCTGCTGTTTTTCCTTTCTTTTTTTTTTTAAACAATACAAGCCATTCTCTGTGTTGAGTTACCTAAACTCACTCCCATATACACAATGTTTAAGGAAGATTATTAGAAATATGGGGAAGTTAATTTCCAGAAACAGGTGAATTTTTTATTGAGCTGGCTGCTGGCTATTGACTTTGTCCCTCTGCCTGCAATTCTCTCTCCTATTTTGTCTGCAATCAAACAAATGAAATAAAGATTAATTTCCAACGCTGACATCCCATGACAAGAAGAAGTAATAATAACATACAATGTATGCCCAGGACAGAAGCTGTGAGAGCAACTCAACCTCCCTTTTACACCCAGCAAATCGCACCCTGGCTATATGGCATAACAACAAAAATCATCTGTCAATGTCATGGACAATCAAACAGAAAACAAAAGAAAAAAAGTCTGCTACTATAGTAATGGTATTTTGCGTGTTTTTGTGAGTATAACTGTCATAGAAACAGGTTTGAAAATAGTGTTAACCGAGATTTTTTATATATATATATATATATATATATATATATATATATATATATATATATATATATATATATATATATATATATATATATATATATATATATATATATATATATATATACACACACACACACACACTGTAAGGCCTCCTGTGTTCTTCTACTCTCTGTAGCACACATCGAAGACGTAAACATTGTAAAAAGGTGGCAAAGCTATAAAAGTGTGAAAATATCTCAGCATTTTGGTTTTAAAATATATGTAGATGATGCATGTTTTAGCTTTTCCACAGTAGAAAGGGACCCTTCTCCTCCCTTAATCACATTCTAAAGCAAACACGTGTGTGTAACGATCATCCTAAGGAATTTAACAGCCTTTCCTTTTCCTAAGAACACAGCATAAGAGTCTGCACGCAGTTGATGCTGACATTCCTCTGATTAAAGTAGCTTAAAAAGTATACCTCAGGGGTTTCTATGGGGCAACTGTAAATGTGTGTCATCCACAGCCCACAGGAGGATCTGAGGTAGTGCTGTACCTATGATAAGAATGTCAAAGCCACTTTTAGCCATTTCAAAACCAGTTTGTAGAACCAACGATCACGGTGTGCATCGATTACCCCCATGTGGCCAGAAAATAGGCTTTTAAGTCAGGCGTGCATTGCAATTTGACAAGAAAATCAAATTTGTCATTGAGATATCTCAGGGAAATTTGGCTTGTAAACAAATACATGAAGATAAATGAAATAACATAATTGGCATGATATTGATATGTTCTCAATGATATTTACCTCAAAGTAATGTTTAAAAATGCCCATCTGTTTCATTCAAACTCTTAGTCACTTCGTACGACTGGGTTTAAGATTGTCCAGAGAGGGGAAAAAAAATAAAAATAAAAAAAAAAGCAGTAGAAGAAACAATCCATTATTATTATTATTATTATTATTATTATTATTATTATTATTATTATTATTATTATTATTATTATTATAATACTGTAGATCTCCCTAACCCCTTGCCATTCTGACGGCGCCGCCAGCGGGCCTGGACAACTTTTTGTCTTTCAGAGGCTGCAGCAGGCTCACATTTGAAGACAGAGTGAAGATATTGATAGAGTGAATATATTGGTATCTTATGAAACTAGATGATCTAAGGAATCCAATGGTACCAACCATGCCATGCTTGTCAGGAAGGTGGCTAAATAACGCTCTAAAGTAGGCTCAATTTTGGCGAGGGAAAAACCAGCATGTCCATTTTACAAGGGGTCCCTTGACCTCTCATCTCAAGATATCTGAATGGAAATGGGTTCTATGGGTTACACGCGAGTTAGTCTGGATCGATGCCGGTTCATTTACCGGACCGTTCCGGTGCCGCTGGAAGTTCCGCCGGATGTCCCTCACTTTCCTCTTTCTTTGTGTTTACAGTAAACTCTGGTCCCAGCGAGGAACAGCAACCGGAACCTCTGAGCAACGTTACGCGTTGAAAATGGCAACTTTTGAAGAACATTTGGATCGTGCAACAAGGCAGGCCTGCTTGGTTCGTTCGGGGAATGATTGTAAGGATTTACAAAGAATATGTTTACGGCACTCACTCTCTAACTGGGACATTTTGGGTCCTAAAGGCGGGGATCTGCTATGGACAAAATACACATGGCGATATACTGGTAATAACCGTGTATCCAGCTAATTTAAGTAGCTCATGTTACTGTATTGTGTGAACAGTTACAGTAACTTCATTTAATAGTATATGAAGAGTTTTCTTTTGCGGTTGAAAATGTTGCACCAAGACAAGTTCCTTCCCGAGACTATTTTGCAGAGCCACGCTAGCTGCGCCCGGAACTTAGCACCGCCCACAACAATTGTGATTGGTTTAAAGAAATGCAAACAACCCCTGACCGTTTTTTTTCTTCTCCTATCCAGGAGTTATTAGATACTGACGACCTTCCTCCAGCTGTAAAAACCTAACACAAAAAACCAAAAAATCCCCCCCTCTACCCCCCCCCCCCCCCCCCCCCCCTTTTTGTTCTCTACAACATTTTTTTTTTTTTTTTTTTTTTTTTTTTTTTAACCTTCCTCCACAACGGGGGGAGAGAGAGGCCGCACCACCCCCCCCCCCCCCCCCCCCCCCCCCCCCCCCCCCCCTTATAAAAAAAAAAAAAAAAAAAAAAAAAAAAAAAAAAAAAAAAAAAAAAAAAAAAAAAAAAAAAAAAAAAATTTCACCTATTCTAAAATGGTGTATTCAAATATTTCTGCATTTTGGGGTGTTGGAGTTGCTTAAATTGGGTATGACTGCAAGGCTGAGACTCTTGTAGATGCAATGAGAGCAATTGTATTTCTGTGCGATGATGATAGTCCACATAATAGCCCTTTCAAATTTAGTTAGACCATTTTCTAAAATTTGAGTCAATGTATAAAGTGACCTGTTGTGACCTCCAGCATAATCACATGAAACTTGGCCTTCATAGGTATATTGACCATAAGTGGGTGTCTCAGCAGAAGTGCTCCTCAGCCAATCGCCGAAAAATGCAATTCTTGCAGAAATCTCCAAATGATAAAAGTTTTTGATACTAGACCATTTTTCTATGGTGTTCCTCAAGGTCTTGGTGTCTTAATGTGGCATTTTGGAGGGATTTTTGATTTGATTTTTTTTCAGTCATTCTCGGGTGGTAAAAAATGGTTAGATTTTGCACCAAATCTGTGTAACAAATGGTATCAACCCAAAGACTTCTGCAAAAACTTATGAAACATAAGTGAGCATGAGAATGGCCGTCATAAACTCATATCGTAACGTAATAAGCCCTTATACACTTTCAGGATGTATTTAATTAAATTAATTAATTGACTAATATTTATTTCTGATTTATGACTTAAAAAACTTGACACAGTGCTGAGCTGCATGTCAAATCCTCAGGTTCCCAGCTTTCCAATGCTGTGTACTTTTATGTGGATTCTACCGTTGACCTGCTATTACCCTCTAAACATCCCCTGTCGCCCCCAACATACCCCTCTAGAAAAAAGGGGGCGGAATGCTAAGGGGTTAAAGTTTCATTCTAAACTGGAAAAATGTATAAAGTCTTTGGCTTTTGTGTCCAAAAACAAAAGAGTTCTGCTTTAAAAGAAACATTCAAACAACTGGAGAAGGTCATTTGGAGAAGGGATACAGTTATCTGCAGAGCATCACTCCCATCTGTGGGACTGTGGTCTCTAGTTCCTCCCTGTGGTGCAACATCTGTATCGCACCACATTCAGCAGCAGTGGTAGTGAAGGGAGGAGCTGGCTGTGGCTGTGGTCCTTAAAGATGTGCACTGCTAAGGCTCAGAGCAAAGACCCTACTTAGCTCAGGCATGTGGGTCAGGAAACCATGGATGGCCGTTTTTGGTGCCAGGCTGGCACCACCCAGGTCTGACTGGCTTCCTCAGACAGCTCACTGCTTGGGACCTTAGTGCAATTACAGTCTCATAGTAGGATCTGGGCCACATAGGGGGAGTGAGTGCTGGCCACTGCAGCCAACAGTGGAAGGTCGCTGGACTCGATTCTGCAATGATACCAGAGCAAAGATCAGGATATGTTAAGTGCCCTACTTAAAATGACAGAAAAAAAAACACAGTGACACACTGAAATTATGAACATTTCAGCACCATTTTTGTATGGCCCTAAAACCTTTACTTTACACTGATACCTTGCAAGCTACAGATCTACAGATCATCTGCACTGTTTTGCAGTTCTTTTTTTATCTTGAACATATCAAATTATAGCAACATGTATTCAAGTTATTTTGTGTTGCACAAGAATCTATACACAACACATTTTGTTCGTGTAAAACCATTGGCCGGACAGTTTATTGGTTCACCTGCGTGCATCTTTATTTGCATCCTCATGGGTGTGCACGAGACAAAACAGGCACCAGCTGCTTGATGTCAAAAACTCCACAGGGTACGTTTTCGTAATATATTTTAATGTCAAGCCTTAAAGCACCTGTGTGTTGATCATAAAGGTTAACTGCTTACCCCAAGACCATGCCCAGTTCTTTCACATGGACTCTTGTCTGGCCCTTCAAATACTCAGCAAGCATCCTACTCTTAAAGTAGATTTCCTGCAGGCGGTCCTCAAGGTGCATTATACACTAAGGAAGAGAGGAGAGAGACAAACACATGGTTGGTAAAGCACAAGAATCAAAATGGTAATGCCTGTATACTGAAAGATAATCAGTGTTTGACTGAGAGGTGTAACATACAAAGTTGGGTGAGAGGTTGAGTTTGTAGAGCTGGTGAGTGGATTGCAATAAGCTGGAAACCAGGTTGGAAACCAGGACTTCCTTCCCCAGCTTGTTGATGTCCGTGGCTCGTCTCTGACTGCTGGCCACCTGCACTGTCCACTTGTCTGTGTCTGCTATAATGCAGACGGCCTCCGCTATGGGCTCATCCAGTACTGGATGCTACAAAGGACAAGAACATTCATTCACTTAATCCTTGTTAAGGTGTTCGGGTCTGTGTGTTTGCTATAAGAAAATGATGCTATTTATTATTTCTTCTAACTCAAAACTCATTGGCCTTGGCTCATTTTCTGTGAAGAACATAAAGAATAACTTATTTTCAATGACTGCACACGGTACACCCCCTACACATAACTATTACATATGTTCGGGTCTACTGGACACAAGTGTAATAATTGTAGGTGCTATGGAACTGTGTCCTCCTCCTAACTGGGCCTGCTGTGTGTGTGTGTGTGTGTGTGTGTGTGTGTGTGTGTGTGTGTGTCTCTGTCTGTCTGTGCATCTCTGTGTGTGTCTGTGCATCTGTATGTGTGCGTGTCTGAGTGTAGGTGTCTGTGTGCTGGAATGTGGTCTTTCTGCACCTGCTATTCCCACACAAAGTTACAAAGTTGTTACATTTCACGCACTTTCACCTGTTCTAATTAAGTTCTAAGAAATAAGCACCAACAATGATCAAAAATCATGTTTCTATTTTTTTACCTTTTTATAATTGAATTTCCTTGTTTTCTCACAAAAAAACGAAATTGATAAGAAATATGATGTCACAGGGGTAAATGGCAAATATGAACCATAAATGTTGTATATATCATTGGTAATTGAGGTAAAGTAAACATCTGTTAATGATGATAAAAGAACATTGAAAAAAGCTTCAAAAACGTGGGACAAAAACAAAAACTTCAAATAAAGTGTAGAAGAAAATCGACAAAGACATCGAAAAAAGTGACCAAAAAAATTGGAAAAAACGACAAAAGTGTTTAAAAAAGAACGACCAAAGCTATAGTGACGACCAAAAAAAAGTTTTCATTTTAAATTTTGACCTAGAAAAATTAAAAGTTGCATGGTCGACAGGAAGACAAGTATTTTTAAAAGCCTAATAATGTGGTGGGTCCACCAGACCCGGGAACATTGGCTGTGAAACTAAAATATGAACACCTTACAAGGGTTAAACCAATAAAACATGCAAAAGGGGGATTCATCGCATATTAATGCATGCCTCAAACTCTAATGAGAGATACATGAGAGAGCCTTATATAAGGCAATTACTTGTTTTACAGTGACATTGCAAGGGTGCGTTCACACTAAGGATGCTTGAGACATTTAAATGTCAATAAAAAAATAGCCCCCTAAATAATAGGTCCAAACACTTCAGTCCTTTACCTGAATAGCATGGGTTAATTCAGCCATGAGGCACTGCCGTAGCTTCTCGTCGCTTGGCAACCCATGCAGTACGAAGTCTGGCACGTAGGTGGGGCAGTAGCCTCCAAACAGAGACCGGCCAAAATTGGCAATGGTTGGCTTTGAGTAGTTCTCTACCAACTTCGACCTTTAAATCAAACATAGGACACAATACATTAGTCTCACTGTTCGTGAACAGGAAGAGAAAGTCAGCAGGGAAGTGCGTCTGAATGTATCAGTCCTCTACTCACCCTGGGAAGGGCACCAGCACTTCCTCCTGCCAGTCCTCTGTCTCCTCACTCTCACTGTCCCCCAGCGCACTGTCTGAGCTCTCGTTGCGTGGTATCTCCCAGTCGTTGACAGGTACCACCTTACACTTTTGGTCATCTTTGCTGTTGCCGTTTCCATCCTGTGGGATGGGGACTGACAACAGAGGACCCTTGTCCTCAGCACAACAGCCCCTGCAGCAGCAGGTGTCAGAGGAATCTGTAGACCCACACCTGCACCTCCTCTGGACATCTAACAAAGTGTCTTTCTTCCTGCTGGATCCTGCCTCTCCACTACCTGAACCTAAACAGAGCCTTAAACCCTGACCCGTGACTGCACCCTGAAAGCTGTGACCCCCTAAGTCACCAGAACAGGGGACTCCCGAGGGGTCCAGCAAGTCTTTGTGCATACTGTCTGTGGTGCTGGCCTCCTGTAGTTTGGCCACATCGTCTATAGTCCTAGTCTCCACAGGGTTTTCCGGGCTGAAATACTCTTCAAAATCATCCATACAATTTAGGCTCCAGGGGGGCATCTTACTGGACACCCGCTGCAGGGCAGGAGCCGCCTTGGTCGGTTTGGTTTGGTCCTCTGACGCACTGGTGTTGCTGGTCTTTGAATCTGCTACTCTCTGCAGCTGCTGCGGTTGCTGTTGATAATGTTGCCTGTGATGCTGCTGCTGCTGCTGCTGCTGCATCAGCAACAGCTGCTGGTGAAGTGGATGCTTGTCCTTGAGGTGTTTCTTGTGCTTTTTGAATTCCTCCTCCACCTTCCTTCTGCGGCTCTCTGTGTCAGACTCAGGAGACATGGAGTCTCCAATAAGGAAAGTGACTTTTGATGCCAGCTCCTCCTCTTCTGTTAGAGACAAAGCCATGGGCCCCGTCACGGTGTTTCCCGGTATCAATGGTACTGGCAACGCAGCAGCAGCCAGGTTCTTATCTGGGGGCTTCTTCTCTAGAGGGACCCCCAAGGGCCGAGTAGCCAGCACTCTAGTGGGCTGGCTCCCCATGCCCGCGTCCACCCCAGCCTCTGCCTCAGAGTTTTTACCCTCTGTGGTGACAGGAGTTGGGGGTGGACTCGATGCCAGGGTCGTGGGTTTTGGGTCTCTCTTTGTCTCTTTATCCAGCACACAGACCTGCTCCCTGGGGGATGCCGAGCCAACACGCAGCACTGTCTCCACTCGGGTCTCTGTGGCCACTGGGCTGCAAGACTCCCTGCGCAACTCCCTGGTTTCAGGTGCTTCTGCAGTCCTGATAACAGGGTTGTTACCCTGGCTGTGTCCCATCTGAAGCACACTGCTCCTGGACCCATGACTCTCACTGCTGTCCTCCTCCTCTTCCTCCTCATTCGTGTCCCCGGCTCCATTCTCCACCTCTGTGTCTGTGTATGTGCTGCTCTGGAGGCTGTTGTCTGAAGGGTAGCTGCTGTCCTCTGCCACAGTCTGCCGACTGTGGGCCCCTTGAGACAAGTAATCCCCGCTGGGTTTATGGACAGTAACCAGGACATAGTCCGACTCCTCCACCTCTCCTTTCCTTAGGGAGGTGGTGATGAGGGAGCCGGGAATGACAATGGCCTCATCCTCAGCGCTGTCCAGCATGTGGGTCTCCAGCAGCTCGGAGCAGCGGATGAAGTATGTGAGGACGTAGAGGAGTCTCTGGACCAGCTCCTGTCTGCGGCCTACCACCACTGTCCTCGACAGCCGCACCGGTGAGCCAATGGACCCATACAGGTCTCCTACAAACAGTGACGAAAAAAAAAAAACATTAGCACTGCTGAAAGGGTCTTTAGATTCATCAATTTCTTTGAATAGGTAATGTCTGCATAATCATTGGTAAGATCTTCAAATTAAACTGTTTATATGCAGATTTTGTTTAAGTTTATTTTACTTTTTTTCAGAAAATTACAATTTCCCATACTCAAAGTTACGTTTGAACAATTTTCAGGCAATCATGCCCAGTTCTTCTTTTTTAGACTGTCTCAGTACACTTTTTTTCTGGTATGCAATCCTCACTTATAAACACTAGGTGTCACCATGAACTCACTTTCTATAAGTTTCTCATGTCACTTGAGGTGAACGTGTGGACTATTTAACATACTCTTTAAGCGGTTTGTGTATTTACAGGATATCATTACTTGCTATATGCACCTATAAATCAACTAAAGCCATACATACATACATACATAAATACATACATGCATACTGTACACATACATAATAGAGTTGCATGTAGACAAGATAGTCTAGTCCTAAGTTGTCTTTGTGCTGAAATGATTAATAATTGGAGGTTAGGACTCACCTAGCTGTGCCCAAAGTGGGTTGTAAGGATGTGTCTTTGCCAGCATGTTGACGCTCTGGGAGGAGTGTTTCTCCAGGAAGATCTTGATTGGAGGCTGCCCATTGGGCATGACGGTGGGCACCCAGGCCAGATGATTGGTCAGGATGGCGGTCAATAACGCGGGGAGGAATCTGGAATATAAGATATGAGACGGTCAGCAGAAAGTAGAGGAGAATTCAAAAACGGACTTCCTAGTTAGGTGCACATTCTCAGTATCCCTCCTGACCTTGTTTGGTTAGGTCAAATGTTTTCTCACTCCACACAAAGCTTTAGTCAGGGGTTTTCTTGCTGGGCTGGACACACATTCATTGTTTGCAAAACACACGTACACAGATGTATGCAGATACACACACACAATCTATTAGCATGATTCACTTCTCAGTCCTGACCACAAGTGTCTACTTCCCTTCCTGTCTTATGACTCAACACTATCATGGTGTGAGTCAAGTTCAATCATGTGCTAGAACAGTTGTGACTGCGGCAGTCATCAAACCCATCTGTCATGGGAATACTGATGGGATGCCTCAGAAAAGACATTATGTTATACAGTAAGACAAGTGGTTGCCAGGGAGACACAATGCTTCATTCGAGAGTCAACACTATGTAAAAGTAGTTGTGTGGTAGTCATTCTAATCAGTGCTGTTGGAAATGGTGACTTTTACTGAGAACTGATGCTAAGAATAATAATAGTTGCCTAGGAGACAGTTTTTATTCATGGTCAACATTCAGAGCTTGGAGGGATTTAGAGAACATGAGAACGTTAAATGCCTGTGGACCATGTAGTGTGGAACGGATGTTTTAAAAAATTCACCATTTCTGATAGTATTCCTCAATCTTCATAATTAAAAATACATTTAAATCAAATGAGTGTGGGTGGCACCGTGATGTATTTTAGAATAGAATAGAATAAATCTTTATTGTCCACCAGGGTGGAAATTGATGTATTTTTACATGACATTTTCTGTTGCTCATGTTTGTATTTCCACGCTCTTCTTTTGATTCTTCATCCATGGTGGCTGTGGTTGCTTATGCAACATTGTTGGTGCCAGAAACACACAGGAACACTATTGTCATAATCACTCATTTATCAAGCGTAAATACTAAATGTTTTCTGCCTTTTTGTATTTTATACTTTTTTTATAATAATGATAAACTTCGGCAGGAGTTAACAATCACCTGATTTCCTTAGCAGATTTCAAATTCAAGTCCACCATTGACTCTTCCTGTACATGGACTGGTTAGATCTAAGCGAGGTATAGATCTTTAAGGTTAACTTATATCTTGTTGTGTTCAGATGTTATTTTAATGATTGTTTTATCATATTTTGTTGTGTTTATTTTTTACTCTCAAGTTTGTCCGCTTTCCTTTATTTGCAGGTTTGTCTAATAGTTTTGCTTCATTCAATCAGTGATTAAGCTTAGAAAAACACATCTTTTAAAAATGTCCTTTAAGACATACTTGATGAAATAATTAAGTGTACTGAATTCTACATAAACCAACTGTACTGAATACGGGTGCCATGTTCAATAAAGGCCTTGCTACCAATTCATACTGTATATGTACAATTAGCAGTGGTTTGACATGGCTTAGTAACACCAACAATAAGCAATTAGAGACTGGCAGGGATCTTCTCATTCACAGCTCCCTCTGAGCCAGACAAATAACTACAGAGGGTGAAACATTCACAGTGTGTGTGAGTGTGTGTGTGTGTGTGTGTGTGTGTGTGTGTGTGTGTGTGTGTGTGTGTGTGTGTGTGTGTGTGTGTGTGTGTGTGTGTGTGTGTGTGTGTGTGTGTGTGTGTGTTCAAGTGTAAGAAAGGGAGAGAAAGACCATAGACTATGTAGAATAGAATAGAATGAATGGTGTCTGTGAACCTGCAAGTGTTTTTCTGTTAATAAGCAAAGTGGAAAAGCTATTCACGGTTCTTAATGTCTGAGTGTTGCTGTGCCCCTCTTTATATTTATGAGCTTGCTTGATTCCTGTCTGCTTTCTTAATGCTTTTCAGCTCAGAGAAGATCAAGTGGGGGTGAACTGTCTGGTTTTCACAGTAGGTGTGTTTGCTGTGGCCATACAAATGCTAAAAACCACTATGCTATATGATAGATATGTTTAAAAAAGCATATAATTTAGTTCCTTAAACCCGGTTTTGGGATACAACCTCTCCTGCAACATTTTTAGAAATTCAGTGACTGATGGCGGACTAAGTGTGAGTACAAGCAGACACTCAACTGGTTCTTGGAAGCCTGCTCCATCAACGTGGAGAGCTCCTTCATGAAGTGACCGCAGAGCTGGTTCTTCTCCGACGCTCCAGACATCATAGTCAACCAGACGGGCTCAGCCACCCGGGGAGGGGAAGGGGGGGGGGAAAAAAAAAAAAAAAAAAAAAAAACCAATTCTACAGAGATTTCTGCCTATAGGAGACCCTGGTTGTGTGTGCGCGTTTGTAAAAGTCCAACGAACTTGCTCGCACTCACACTGACTCTTGCACTGTACAGTCTGCGTGTGAGCTTGTGTGTATATCTATCTGTATGTGACTCAGTTGGGGTATTTGTCCATTGAAAAGGACTGGAGTTTCCATGAAACGTGGGGCGTGTTGGTGAGCATGTCTCGGCTGGAAGCCAAGCTTTGACACAGGGGCAGAGGGGAATCTCTGCAGCCTGAGGAATGTGGAAAATCAGGCGTTTTTTAGTCAGAGCTGAAATATTGACTGCAGCATTCTGGGTTTGAAAATGCAAAAATGTACAGGATAATCAAAAAAGATGTTTTATATGCTTTCTCTTATTCCTTGCAAACATATCAAATGAATCCATATTACAATTGTATCATCTCTGCAGCTGAAGTTTGCAACTACAACAACAACGCCAGGTTAATTTCAAAAGTAAAGCGTATAAACCAGCTGCTATCACCCCATGTGATCCTTGCAGGTTGTACTGATAGGGAATAAACATTTGTGCCGTTTTCCAAGCTTGATTAAGTCATCCAAGACTGTAAAGGTTAATCCTGCAGTAAACTCACAACCTAGACAGGCTTGATGCTAAGAGAAAACACAGGTGTCACACATTGAAAGTGACCTTCACTAGTTCTCCAGTATTCCAGTAAAACTATGGCTTAGGTTGATGTATTTTTCCAAAGAAAACAGGAACACCATGTACAGTCTTTGTTTGTGGCTTTATAAGAAGAAGTTATCATCAACTGGGTGCGAAAAGAAGAACAAATTAGTTCAACTGCATTGCATTAGTTGTTGCAAGTACTTCTTTTTTTGGTGGTTTTTTTTTACGGTTTAGTGTTGTAACCCTAAACCTGTCCTCTGGTGATTAATATCCTCACAATGACAGTTATTGGGGCAATGTACAAGGATGACAATTTTGAGAAAATTACAGCCTAATGTGCTTTATGATGTAGAAATTAATTTTTTAGTTTGATTAAATGTTTAATTTCTGTCTCCCAAAACTGGCATAGTCTCGCGTTCTCTCTTTTCAAGACTAAATCATTCAACCAGTGCATAGGTAAATTACAAAAGACCCCAGCATGACTTTTGCATTGGATAATCTGAGTTTGACTGATCAAATTCTTGACAATAACTTAATAATCACTGATGAATCATTAATTAACACAGTTTAGAGGGGCCACAGCAGGGTAAACAAGAATGGACTCCATGTCCCTTGTAACTCAGAACACCCAAAACATATACCAGACTCTCTTCACATCTCATTATCAGGAGGGTGGCAGAGATGATTCTTTTTTTGGACTGCAGCATCAAATGACCTAATAATGCTTTATTCATTCCTGCGTTATAAACAGGTTGTATTATGTGTGGCCTTTACAAGCCCCACTTGACCTTGCGGTGTCTGGTGTGTATTCACCTACTGAAACCCCCCCCCCCGCAGTGTCTGAGGCTGAGCCAGTGCTAGATGATGACTAGGAGTCTGGTCTCAGCCTCTCTGCAGCAGCTGTTCAGGTGAACTTTATAGGGTGCGGCTATGAGGTGAAATTAAACTGTGTTAGGCTGAGGAGCCAGATTTAAATTACCTCACTATGGAGGGAAGCAATTCAAACATTTCTGGCCTCATCCATTGCTTCTGACTTGTGCTGTGTTTTCCTAAGCCAATTTAAAAGACGCTTCTACATTTTGTAAGTTATAACTGTACAGTTATGGTCATCCTCTGGTTCCAATTACTAAGCAATCTCAATTTGGGGTAAAACTGCATTGCATGCAAACATGTATGCACTGTACTGTTTCTGCATTATAAATTGTGCAGGGTAGATTTTAACTGCTGTTGTACCGCTTTTTTGCATTTTTTTGAGCAAGTTTACTTTATGCTATTATAGGCTCTTAAAACTGACATGTTAAGCACTAATGTTAACTCTGAAGCAATTACCAGGGTGTAGAGTCCCACCGCTTCAGGTGGCTGCTATTTGGTGCATACTTTTATCCAAGGTGCTTCAGAGAAGAATAAGTGCACTTTTTATGTATGTGTGCTAAAATAGGAATAAGACTCCTAACCCTGGTGTGTTATGTGGGTTTGCTTCTCTCAGTACTACTGCTTGTTCTCTAACTGCAACCCCTAACATAACCCCAATATAGGCTGGTGTGACTTTAACGTGCGCATGCCTCTGCTAAGTGTACAGCTTATCTTTGCCAGCATGCGTGGGTATGTATGCATGCCCACCCTCCAACTACGTCAAAGCAGAATCAGCATTAAGCAAAGCATTTCCTCCAATTTCCTTCTGTAATGTTCCATGAAGTCAAACTCCCTTAATGGCAAAGGTGGCTACACTTATATTTAGCTGCTGTCTGAAGGTGAGATTTTACAGATATTTTGTTTGTCCCGGGCAGTAGCTTCCCTCCTGCTGGCACTGCACCAGTGTCTGAGGTAGATAGGGTTGCCACTCCAAAGGGTTGGGTTGCTGTGGCCGGCTGCCAACAGGCATATGACTGCAGCAATGAGGGGACCTCAGACAGGGGACTGCCACTAGCGCGAAAAAGGGCAAGCATATACAGCACACAAAGACACACACACAAAGACACACACACACACACACTTTGTGTTTTAGGAGTACTAAAGTCATACAGTATCGACAAGCACGTCACACCCATACATACATGCACACAAGCACAATTTTAGAACCTAATCAGAACAAATTTTGGATTTCATATTTGAAGTCATCACAAATAAAACATGAAATCATTCTTGAAACAGGATGAAGGGTAGTTGTGGTGCAGAGTTGAGAAGTAACTAGCTTCTAAAATGTCGGCCAAATAAGCTTTCCTAAACACAACCAAAGCCGTAAGCAAGAACTCCCAGCATGCACTGCAGTTACAATGCAACATCTTTGGTTTTCTCATGACAGCTAGGAAACCGTGTGTTCCTACTTTCTTTGACCCAACATATCTTACTGGGCTTGGTATTCATGTTATCAATTACTGTATATTTTAGATAATCAATTCATTTAAAAAGGAACCACAAATGAAAATATGAGAAAGGGCAGAGACTGTTAGCATCACACTGTCCTCACACACCATAGCGAGTATTCATTCATTATTAAATGCTGCGACACTTCAGCCCAATGCATAAGTAACTGGAGCAGAATTACAGCATTACAGAATCCCTTCACCTCACCTCCGTTACCTTCAGATTCCATTAATTCACCGGTTATACAGAGACACCAGCTGCTCACTGACAGTTATCATGCAGCCTATGCTAACAACATTATAGCAATGAGAAACAGCATTACATTCAATTGTTTGAACTAAATATTCTAACAAATGGCCATTTTAGGATACATTTGTGACAGCTATGTATCACAGTAATGTGACCATTGCCTAGTGAACATAAAAACTATTGCATGTAACAATGTTCTCTAGTGAACCTTTTGATAGATAAGATGCTTATTTTGTCTGCAGGCCACAGCAGCTGGTGAATATTAGATGTTATCAGCAAAAACATAATTTACTGCCTGCCTAATATACTGAAAATAAATTGTAAATGGTGCAAAGTAACCAATGAGCTTAACAAACTATGCTTGGAATGAAGGGAATGGGAAAAATACTTGCGTCATTAAAGCTGCCAAAATGATAACATATGATAATAATAATAATAATAATAAATTGAATTTATATAGTATGGGCACTTGGTGACTCTAAGGAATATTAGACTGGACTAGGCTGTAGATAAAATGCATGTTAAGCAGTTTATACTGTATATGGTTACACTTTATTTTATGACTTTAAATGGGAAATCTGTGATGTGAAAAGTTGTTTCACTGGAAGAAATTGTATCAGAGTTGCAATTCTGACAAATCCTACTTTGAAAAAAGTAAAAAAAACAAGAGCTAAAAGAAGAATCTATTTGAAAGATATGACGTGTGTCATAAGCTTAGTTTCCTGCCTCTTTTTCCTCCATCCTTCCCCAGTGCAGCAGCTACTTGTCACCTAGACAGAGCAATGTTTTACAGGTCCTTTACCTTCCCTCTCCCTTTCTAGCACACCTGCCTTTCCTCCATCATAACCTCACTGCAAGGAAACAAATTGATATTGACAAAATTAATAAAACATGTAGCATCCATTTCCTGGAAACAGATTTTAAATGTCACATTTTTCCTGAGTCTCCATGATGTGGAGACCTTGCACCCAGGGATAGAATGAGTGTTAAGCCACAGTACATAGAAACTGAATGACACAGTGATGTTGGCTTCTGTGAACTGAGTATTTGCAAATAAACAAGGCAGTAAAAAGACAGTGATTCTGGCTTAATAAAACTGAATGATTGTGTTTTAATGTTTTTTTGTCCCATGTAAAACGCTCAAATTTACGCCAAATTGCTGAATTATAAAGTTATAATGTGATGTGATATTGTGGCATAAGCACTCCCTAAAAAGGTTAACAAAAGCATCAGTGTTTGTCATGTTGGCAAGTTTGGTCATGAGGGAAATAAGGAAAATATAAATGATGTTAGATTATTTATCTGTCATACAGTAGAGAGTGAATGTGAGTTGTTGCCCAACCTGAACTCGTTCAGTCCATCCACCATTCGGCTGTAAGCCAAAGCCCTCTGGCTGGCATCAGCTGACCGCCGACTCATCTTCATGGCCTTGAAAGTGACACAACACACATGCACTTTGAGATATTTGGCACTTGAGCTGACAAACAAAGTTAAAGGAAAGGTGGAGCAAGGAATTTGTGACAGAGAAGAGAGGGAAGGGGGCTGAAAGGAAGATGCAGTGTAAAATTAGAAGTCATCCAGAGCTTTGATGGTGCCAACAACAGACACCAGAACCACAGATATTCAAGCTATGACAATTGACCAGCCAATCTGATAGCAACACTGCTCATTACAACAGCAAAGGGGTCTGAGGTTCGCATTTGATACTATTCATATCTCAATGCTAAATGGAGTTCACTGACATGCTATCTTTACAGTGTCAATCAGGGAGCTGATCAAGAATACAAATGCAGGAATCTCCCTTTAAAAAGATTAAATCTTTAAAGACGCCTACACATAACCAGCGGTAAAAACGCTCTGTGCTGGCCATTCCACACGCTGCGCTCAAAGTTCAAATTATTTCAACTTTGACCTCATTGCCACTGATCTTTCAAGGCGCAACCAATTCCAGAAGCAGTGATGACGTATACCTGCGCTGCACTTTGCCTCTCTGCTCTGCACCCTACCTCACGGTTTTGACGTGGAAAATGCTTAAACACATAATAAATGTTAATGTCAGTGAAAGAAACAACTCTTGTCAAATACAACATGTAGTTGGTCTATAGTCACAGTCATACACATTAAGTCACCTGTTCGATAGCACTCTTGAGTTTGTTCATGTGGCTTTCAAAGAGAGGGAAGTGGGAGAAAAAGAAATCCTGGAAACGGTTGTTCTCCTCAGGGTTGGGGGACAGCATGAAGATGACTCCGATGGCAATCTTCTTCTTCCGAGCCACGCCAAGGCTTGGTACACCGCTTTCGTCAGACATGTTAAAGCTCTCCTCGACTGACCTGATCGGGACAGGGTACAAAGGGAGTCAACTTCGGAGCCACTTCCAAAGCCTGAAATATGTGTGTGCAGCTGCTCAAACTTCCAAATGTTTACCTGCCATGTAAACCTGAATCCTAGTACTTTTGCCCATGAAGATCAATAAAGTTATATCTTACCTTATAGATGACATCACTAATCAGAAAACTATTTAGGTTCTCCCTAGATAAGTGTCTTTCTTGTACTTTTGCAGCAGGTTTATTCTGTTGACTAATATATATTATTATTATTATATATATAAATATTCTACATACAACAAACATGTTACATGTTTCAACAGTTAAGCAGAAAAAGATACTTAGGCATATCTGTTGAGCAAAGAAAACATGTCAAAAGACTTTTAATCATAGCCATTTTTAGTTTTGCAGCTGGTAAACAAGATGCTTTGGTGCTGCTGAACTGGACTGCCTGAAAGATTAGAGCACTCAGAGGCTGACAGCTGCATTTACGTGTGTGTGTGTGTGTGTGTGTGTGTGTGTGTGTGTGTGTGTGTGTGTGTGTGTGTGTGTGTTGAATTCTGAGGAAGTCTTAGCAGGATAAACTTTACAAAAGCGTGCCAGAGGGGAAGAAAAATGGAGGGGGGGGTTAGCGATTGGGAGAGACTTCTCTAAGTGTGTGTTTGGGAAGATGTGCAGAAAAGATCACGGAGCTTTCTCCTAAGCAGCACTTGAATTACGCCAAGTTTTGCGCGATTACATATGAAAGACGTAACTCTCCACAGTGGTTCTTCGCTGCATGTACATTCATATATATATGTGTTTGAACATGTACCTTGCACGGTGTGTGTGTGTGTGCATGCATGATTGTGTGTGTCTCACCATCGGGGGAAGACACCGTTTTCCAGGCTGGTGGTTTGGCTGCGGAGCCATCGGCGCTGGTAACTGGACGCGCAGCTGCTGGTCAGGGAGGAGCCAGGAGATGGGAAGGGAGTGATCAACAGGCTGCTCAGAGAAGCTAAAAGGGATAGGCGATGGGATGGAGAGAAGGATTGGAGGTAGATAAAGGAGAGGAGAGGATGGTTTGAGAAATTAAGAGAGCAAGAATAAAAAAAAAGGAGAACAGAAGGGAATAGGGAACAGATGGAGGGAATTGTGGGTGATGGAAGAGAAAAAGGTCAAGTGTGAGTCAGACAACAAGTGTGTAGGGTTACTCATTCTGAACGACACATTGTGTGCACACCCACCCACACTCTCTCTCCACCACACAGAGCTAGACAGAAATCTAGAGGACAATAACTGTACTACTTACTAAGACAAAGAACTTGAAAAAGGGCAAACATATAACACACACACACACACACACACACACACACACACACACACACACACACACACACACACACACACACACACACACACACACACACACACACACACACACACACACACACACACACACACACACACACACACTTTTTAGCTCCTAATTACTATCACTGCTTTCATATGATATCTAATATCAGTTAGCCTGCTAGCAGTCACATGCTGCAGGATACTTGGCTTTACACCAGGCTGACATGGTCATGACAACCTACACACATGCATGCACGCAAGCACACACGCCCTGATCACTGGGTTATTTACAGCCCGGGAAGCACGCACTGATCAATGGTCACATGAACCATTTAGACGGTGTGTGATCTTAAGTGTTTGACGTATGCAGAGAAAACTGTGCTAGAGAGTTGAAGATGTACCTGAAGAGCTATAATAAAAGAAGAGAAAAGGTAGATGGGATTGGAGTTTGTGTCACAGCGGGACGTGCAAGTATTTGTCTTTGTCAAAGTTAGCTATAGAGTGTGTAGGGAGGTGGAGAGTGTCGAGATGAGAGAATGAGGCTTGAATTAGAAGCTCATTTACTAGTTTTGAGAGCTGCTATATTTAATCCTTTGCATGTGACCCGGGTTTGAGCAGAAAGCACAATTCCTGTCATACCAGTCATGCCAGTGGGGCATGGTGGTGTTTGTAATGAAGGGGGGGGGGGGTCATTTTCCATTGCACAAGGTTTTCCAGACCCTAGAGGCCCTATAAACACCTCCAGCCCTGCATCATCATTTTCTTCGTGGTTTTAGGTCAAAATACAGAATTGGCAGTAGAGAAAGGGATTTATGTCCTGCATCTTTCTCACTCTCTCTTCATACACACCCCAGTCAGCCTTGAGAAGGTGCACCTATGGCTGGGATTAATGAATGGAAAACTGTGTGCATTTGTGTCTGCATAACATTTTAGTGAAGTTGCAGCTTAAGGACCACCGTCTAAAGAAACCAATGCGTATGTAACTGTTCATGCTCTTGACCTTGAACAGTCAAGTTAAAGAAGATCAACCATTTTGACCCACAAAGTGGTTGAATAAAAAAATAAACTCATTAGCTCCCTCATTCATGTTTTGAGGACACAATGACAGCCAGAGATTGTATACATTTGTGGGAACCTATGATGTGTTTGAGGTGAAAATGAGTGAAGTGTAATAGTCCAATAATTTCCTCATTTACACTTTATCTTTTCTGTTCCTTGGCCCCTTTTGATCTTGACAAGAATTAATGTGAACCCATGTCAAAGCTCAGCTGTAGGGCTGAAAGCACACCTAGTGTGTGACCACAGAGTGTAGGTCAATCCAGGCTTTGGCTCCTAGTCTCGTTAACCTACCTGACCTGGCGATGCCGCTGTCCCTCTCATCGTGAAGCCCTCGGCCAGGCATGTCCATGGGGTGACTGTGTCCTGTAGGAAGAGTGGAGGAAGATGGAGAGAAAAAGTGAATGGTTGGGTTAAGGGAAAAGGGGTTAAGAGAGGGGGCAGAGGGAGACAAAGGTCAATTGCAGATGGGTGATATAAAGTAACAAAAGGAGAGACAGAAGAAATTCACCATCAAGTTAGAACCTTGCTCCTTGTGGAGTGCTCTTCTACTCCACAAACAAATGTAAAGGCTAATGCTTTTGGATGCTTCACCTCCTCAGCATCCATGTCAAAGTTATAGCGAGAAAATATCAATTTCTTTTACTTACAAAAAATTGGGACTTGCAAACAGGAAAAGAATTGAGTTTTTCTTGCTATAGCCTGACCAGTAAATGCATCACTATGTGGAATGGTTCACAAAGTACATACAGTTAAGATAAGGTTGGAAATGTTTAAAATTACTATTTATTGTGGCAGAAAAAAATAAAACAAAATGGCCTGGTGGCTTATTCAAAACAACTGTATCACCTGTAGGCTATAAACCACATAACTCCTACATGTAAAATCCCCACCATAAAGGCTAGACTACAAGCGGCGTAAAACCACAAATGCATAGCTCTGGTTGAGATGATTAATGTGCATGTCAACATGAGCTTTTGTTGTAAAGTGTGTGTGTGTGTGTGTGTGTGTGTGTGTGTGTGTGTGTGTGTGTGTGTGTGTGTGTGTGTGTGTGTGTGTGTGTGTGTGTGTTTTCACTCCTGTGGCACACTGTGCTTTATGACCATACCAACACTGCATATCTAAATGCCATGCCAACCTAAGGGTGCCCTGAACAGGATTGTGGGTAGGCGGCAGCAGCATCTTGTTTAGCTCACCAAACTACGCTACAGCAAGGGCAAAGGTTTTACCCCCAAGAATACTGAAGATGTTGTCATAGTTTATAGTTAAAACACATGTAAAGCCTAAAATCACTGCCCAAATATCACAGTCACTGGCAAAAACAAGTTAGTGAAAGTATGTGAGTGAAGAACACAGAGAGGAGGAGGAGAAGGAACTGCAAAAACTTGAACTAGAACTACAGCCACCGACACCAGTGAGAACCCATGCACACCACTTCTGCGTGCGCCATACACCTGCAGGCCTGGGTCAGATAGTTCTGGCAGATATGTTTTAGGATTTGTTTGAGAAAACATTATGGCTGACGGGTGAGGTTGTCTTATTTGACACTGCCATTAGCAAAACAACGGAACAGAAGGTGTTTGAAGCAGTACATATCCCTCTGTGATATACTAAGTGGCAGTTTGTGTTGTTAAGGTTCACTGCCAATCTCCAGTGATCCAGCATTTTTAAATAAAATTCACAGCTCATTTAATGGTGTGGATGTCTTGGAGCATGGCAGAGAACAGGAATTTGGTGCCACTTGGAGTTGAATCTAAATGTTCTCACCTGCCCAAATTAACTAATTAAAAAGGGAAGACATAATCTTGTTTACGAAGAACATACCAAACAAGAACAGTTTCTGCAGCTTCTATCTGACCCAAGTTATTTACAGACGTGCTGTGATATTGCATGCTATGACTACTGCTACCACTTTTAGTGCAATAATCACCACACAGGCATGCATCTGCTGAGAGTCAAGGCCTGTACAAAAAACTACTACTGAAACTATTGTCTACACACACACGCATGCAACTGGCACACATCACTCATGGCCAGTTTTAAGCGCCAACCTGAAAAGAAAGATGCACTCTTGATGAGGCGCAGAGGGCCCTGTTCAGAGAAGGCCCGTCGAGGGCTGCAGAGCTGAGAAAATCCTGCGCAGCACAAACAAAAACATGGAAAAGAAAAAAAGGGAGGAAGAGGAAAAAAAAAAATAAAAGACACATAAAAACATGAACCGCGGTTAGTGAATGTGTAAGGAGGAAAGCTGGTTGCCTCCTGTGGTCTGACCACATTGTAGCAAAAAGATGAGCTACAGGAGCTTTTAGTCTGCAATGAAATAATGACCATCATCTGGTGGGTCAGTCAGTCATACAGACAAACAAGAAGGCTGGTATCACTCACAGAAAACACAGCTAATCAAACAAATACATTATGACTTTCCATCTCCGATGTGTACAAGTTAATCATTTTTGTATTGTCTGTGAGGATGACAAAGAGAAAAGGCTCTAAAGGATAGAATTTGCCAACAGTTCTTTATATTCTTTTTTACGTTATTCATTCTTTTGGGAGCCGGTCATACTCTAAACAAGGCTTAGTAGGGTGTTTGATTTCAGTTTTTCCAGATACAATAGATTATATATATTTTTTTTTTTTTTTACAAAAGAGTTTTGCCATGAGTACCAAGTAGAGTCACTATGAGTTTTCGGGAAGGACCAGAAGAGTTACAACAAACATATACTGCTATGAGTGTTTGATAGGATAACAGTTAATTATGCAAATTTCCTGAGAAAACTTCCAAAGCTAGTTTGAATGTTCTCCAGTTGTTCACAAGCTTAGTGCTGGGGAGCAGTAAGTGAGAGCTGTTGGCAGAGTCTATCTAGCCTGGTTTGCATTCAAACAGGAATGTTAAAGAGTCATAAAGCGATTACTTACAGTTCTACCAATTCACATCGACTTCAACTGACAGTTACCGAGGTAACATAAGATACTAAATAAGATTGACTGAATATGCAGTCGTACACACTCCAAGAGTCCTTTCGAGAAGAAAGTAACTACACCGAGTGTCTGGCTATGAGCATACAAAAACAAACATTTCACACACGTTCTACACAAGTGAACTGAAAAGAAACAGGAGGACATTGGTGGCTAAAGGTCTGATGTGGCACTGGGTTTCTGTGGTTACCTATGTTCCCTAGGAGACTGTTGGGCCCGGTGTTTTGATCAGGCTTTAGGGTGTTGCTGTCCTGTCCAATGAACTCTAGGCTGTCTTGTAACCTGCGCAAGATCAGAAAACCATGAATAAAAGTTAGGTTTATGTGGATTATTTTATAACATTTGATGATTTTCTGGCAACTGCAACAGAATTATACTGTATACATACTCTATATCCAATTTTAAAAAACAAAAAAAGTGTGTTTTAATATATTCAAAGTTTATTATAATTAGGGCACGCAGTTTGTATGAGACTATTGTGAAAGAGTGTGTTCAACTAGATGAAGAGAGACAGAAAGACACTGAGAGACAGTATTTCTAGTTGACATGAACAGAGGGAATATAGACAGTAACCAAGACAGATGACGAATGGGAGGGAGAAAGATGAGATGAGGATGTATCTGCATGTGCTGGCTAATGGAAGAAGCTGCAATGGGAATCAGAGCGAGAAGTTCGTGTTGATAAGCACGCATGTGCTTACGTGTTAAGGCTGCCGTACACACTGCCTCCCGTCCTTGCGGTGAAGACCTTACTCAACATCAACTGAGGTGGCGATCTGATATAAGGATAGCACAGGGACACAGATCATCAGCATGCAGGCTTGTTTCATGTGCACGCATTGTGCGTCTTTCACACTCTACCTCATTTGTCTCTTCTTCTACCACCCACATTTGAACAAATTTGAAAAAAAAGAATCTGGAAAATCTAGTAATAAAAGCCATGTAAAATGTCAACGCAAAAAAAAAGAAAAAAAAAAAAGCTATTGATGCATCTCTATTTGCATTACCTGATCTGGTGAATTTTTAGTGTGGAACCTTTGTAGCTCATAGCCACAGAGCCAAACATCATTTCCCCCAGCATTACCACATCAGACGAACATCTCGAACCCTGGTGAGGAGAGGAGAGAAGAGAAGAGAAGAGAAGAGAAGAGAAGAGAAGAGAAGAGAAGAGAAGAGAAGAGAAGAGAAGAGGAGAGGAGAGGAGAGGAGAGGAGAGGAGAGGAGGACCACAAATCTTTAATGTTGTTACCCTTAAAGAGCAATGAACTCCACGGTGATCCTAAGATTGTTTTTGTCTAAAGGTGACTCCTACTGGACTTTGACGTATATACACTGTACATGCAAGTTACAGGTGTATATGCGAGTGTTTTGCGTACATATCTACTTATGCAGCTGGGAATGTATGGGTATGCATATACTGTACATCTCTGCAGGGGAATAAATATGTAAATGTTGTATGAAAGTCTGTTGTACCTGGAAGCGGATGCCCTGCTCCTTGGTTTCCTTGGTTTCTGAGGTGCAAGAGGAGGAGCTGTCCAGGGAACTGCTGCTGCCTCCAGTAGGACGGAGCTGGCAGCACTTCCCGAACATCTTCACCTGGCCCTCATTGCTCTGTGGCATAAAAACAAAGTAATATAGGCTCATGAACACAGGCTCTGCATAAGGTTCAAGTTATATCAGAAAACCACACACTTAATTCACTTCATGGCATAATCCATTATTATACCCATATAGATTTGAGCTTATAGTTTGACTTGAAGATAAAAAAGGACCCCTTTTTAGTGCTTTGTTTGTAGCAATTAAGGATGTAAACACACTTTAGCAGCCTCTCAAACAAATAAACTGGTGGAGTAAAAAGCATACCAGCCACTTCCATCGTTTCATCAACCAAGTTGTTTTTTCCTTTTCCTTTCAAATATAGAGAACCCTACAAAAATGCTCTCCTTTGACTAAGTGCATTCAGCAGCAATGACTAAACTTTTTTTGTTATCTACTTCTCATACTTGCAAATACGTAGGGACTAAACAATAAAACAAACAACAACAATGGATGAAACAAAAATTTGCTTAAAAACGGCTATTTTGTGCACATGAAGTCACCAAGACAGATGCAGACATTTATGCGTTTTAGTTCTTAAAGGGCATGTGCCCTACACTGTGGAAACAGCCCATACCTGTAGGAATAGATAACAAAGTCAAGAGGATTTTATTGCAGGGGGCCTCTGCTAACATACACATAACGAGAGGGGCAAATAAAGCACACTTCACCTTTAAAAAGTCACAATCTGTCTAATTTCACCCTGATGCCCTAACATTATAACAAGTCCCAAATATAAAAAGTCCATATCACGTAAATTTCTTAATGGAGAAACATAAATTAAGTTGAATTGGTCGGGTCTAAAACCATAAAAACCTGATCCAGAAGCAATTCTGTAAACAGCAAACTAAAAGCAATGTGAGCTCAATGAGCCTGTCATGTGCCTTCTTAACTTGGCAGCCTATTCAAGAGGAATGCATTTGGGAGGGCGGGGAGCTTGTGTGTGTGTGTGTGTGTGTGTGTGTGTGTGTGTGTGTGTGTGTGTGTGTGTGTGTGTGTGTGTGTGTGTGTGTGTGTGTGTGTGTGTGTGTGTGTGTGTGTTTTAGCTAAGCTTTGGTAATGGCTCACTTGAAACCTCTGTCGCTGCCAATGTAAGAGAGGAAGAGAAAGGAGGGAGAAAACAACAGTGAGGCAAAGAGAGACAGAAAAAAAGGGAGAAGGAAAGCAGACAGATGAAAACAGATGACTGTTTTTGCTTAATTCTGCTCTTTTAAAAGTACATTAGTAAACACTGTACACATGTATGCAACTTACACACATACATATTTGTACATATTTTATTCTCTCTTGTTAATGAGTTATTTTGTAGCACACCCATGTCCTCATGCTAATGACGAAAGGCTAATTTTGAGCAAGAATGTGTTTGAGTGTGTACATGGGTGGGTGTGTGTGTGTGTCTGCTGCAGTGCAGTGTGAGGTGTGTACACAGAGGCCAGCAGCATGTGACTGCCAGTCATATGACTCTTTCAGCAACTCGTGAGCGAGCAGCACTGCAATCACTCCCTCCCTTCCCCCTCCTCTCTCTCCACCATGCTAACCTCATCCCTCTCTAATTCCTGCAGCTTTCTTTCTCTCCTCATTTTTTTTTTCTTGGACCAGATTTTTCTCCAGCTCCCTCTTCCCGTATATATTGTATTATTTCCCAACCAACATCCCCACCCCCCTTTTCTTCACTTTTAATTCTTTCCCACCCATCCAATGCATGCTCCATCCTCGCTTGTTTCTCTATTCCTCATTCTCTCTGACCCTCTGTGCTTTTCTTGTTTCTGCTGTTGATCTCTCCAAAAATAAATTCCACTGAGTTGACAAAAACAACAAAAAAGACACAAAAAGAACAGCTATCCTGTGATAGAAGTCACAAAATAGCTGGCAAAGCCCTAACAATGCAGAATGTGCCAAAGATTATCGTCAGCCCAGGCTCTCTCACACAGAGACACAGACACACACAGACATAAACACCAATATCTCATGTTTTTTAAGCGCTCATTTTAAACAAATGCCACTTTGTAAGACACACACACTGCATAACCCTTGTTATTGTGGTTCTATATCTGGCACCAGACCAATCCACATGTAGAGCTTTAGTAAATCCCCATGCTTGAGTTGAGAAAGTTGAGCAAACAGGCAATCCAATTTTCAATGTCAGGGTGTCAGAAGCCAGCAGGAGTGTGTCTGTGTGATGATGGCAAGGTTATGGACGGGATAGTGAGGCAGACAAGAGAAGGTGATGCAATACAGAGAGCAGACAGAGAAAACCTGGTAAAAAAAAAAAAGAGACAAGCCAAAGAGGAAGCAAAAAGACAGGTGAAACAACAAAGACAGGTTGAGTGTGGCAGGGAGGAAAAAGGAACAAAAACAAAGAAAGGGGCTGAGGTAGAGAGAGATGTAGACATGTAAAGAGAGGTAGAGAAAGCATGCATTTTCTAAATGGAGAGGGGTAGAGATACTTTGAAGAGTAGATTACAAACGGGTAGAGTATACATGTACAGGAAGATTGGCAGGTAAAGATAAATAAAAAAAGGTAGAGAGTGATTTATAAAAGATTATAGAGATCATGTAGAAAAGACCTAGGTAACCAGACAAGTTAAGAGAGAGAACACGGCCGATTTAGAGAAGGAAGATGCAGAGTGGGAGGAAAAATGTAGAGAGGGTGAGACCAGGCAAAGACAGACCAAGACAGACAGAGACACAGAGAAAGACAGACAGTGAGTGACACAGCTGTCATGTGAGGATGAAAGAATGCTGCTTACACACGGGCTGTCAGCTGAGACTATTATTATTGGAGATAAGAACTCCAGAACAAACCAGTCAGGGTCAAACAGGAAAACACAGCAGCATTATGAAAACATTAGGAAGGTTATTCAAAAATAACAATAATAATAATAATAATAACAACAACAATAATAGTAATTGGTGACCACGTGTCACCGATAGTTGGAAGAAAGAAAAAAAAAGAAAAATAATCAGCTATTAGGTGCAGTGTGGGAGCTGGAGTACACCCAAAACTGGTTGTCAAAAGACTTAATTGACATGTTTAAAAGCTATAGTTGCACACACCCTGATAAGCACTGCTACGCTGTAGTAAGACAGTTTTTATCATCACGTCTCACAGTCTGAGAAGGGTGTGTTGACATTTAACCAACGCCGAGTCTGGTGCACTCACTGACGCACACAAATAAGACTACCTGTTTGACATAATATCAGAATGTTTAAGGCGATATCTGCCTTCAGGACAGTCTTGCCCTGGAAAATTGATCATAAGACTTTTCGCCACCTATTGAGTCAAAAGTGGACCGGACCTTTTGTTTTAGAAACTGCAGAGAAAATCAAACTTTAGATGTTAACAAGCACTCATTCAACTGGTTTTTGTGACTAACCCAGTTTTGGCGAGACAGTTGAATTCCATTTTTAATCCTACAAACCTATAGAAACATTCCAATAATAATAATAATAATAATAATAATAATAATAATAATAATAATAATAATAATAATAACAACAATAATAACAACAAAAGGAATTATGTCCCTTTAAAAAATAAATAAGAAATTAAGTTAATAAATGTGCGATTCATAGACAAAAAACACACCCTCAAACAGGACTTGCACACTGTCCAACTGGACACCTTTCCTGCCTTCCACTCTTGATCCCTCAGTCAGACACTGCTCACTATCTGGGGCAGTGAGGCGTCCTGAAGGATAAGCAGGAAAAGGTGCAGCTTGTGGCTTCTGAACATCATGCAACAGTCACATGACTTGTCTCATGTCGCCTCTTTTCTCTGTGACGGTTTCTAAGTTTATGCTCGAGTCTGTCACTCTACTCTTATCTTTGATCATCTATTCGGACTGCGTGTGAGCTTCAAAAAGGTCAAAGTTTCTGGAGATTAAATAATGCCAAACATAAGATTTTAATTACTACCTGTAACTGAATAACGCCAACGAAGACAAAGTATAAATAAAAAGGCAGGATAACAAAAGGGGAAACAGGGAAGTAGCTGTTGAGGAATGTGGAATTAAAAGGCATGTTCTACAGTATATTTTCACACCTCATTTTAAGATAATCTTTTCAAATTTCATTTAAATAGGACCTGCAGCTTGTCTACTGCATCAGTTGACCACTGACATTACACCCAGGCCTGTAACAAACAGTGTCTTTTCATTACCATCTACAAACCAAGATGGGTCTTCAAATGACAACACACACGCACGCACACACAAAACAAAACAAACATGTAACTCACCGTGACGGGGGTTTCCTCCGTGCCCTTCTTTTTGGCATTGGAGTCGAAGAGGACATTCCTGCCGCGCCTCTCACAGTCCTGGTACACTATCAGCCTGATCTGACTGGGCTCCAGCTGGGGGACTGGCCAGCTAGATGGAAGCAAGAATGGACAGATAGGAGGGATGGGACAGTGAGTGATGAAAAGAGGGAGGAAGTAAAGAGGGAGAAAGCAAAGGGGGGCAGGAGGACGAAAGGTGGGATGGTGAGAGAAAATAATGCCATTAGTACAAATAAACTGACAAAGCAGATGAAACTGAGTGAATGGGGAAACTGAGGAAACATCTCACATATTCGTTCAACATCTTTCATGCATTTCTCAGAGGGTTTCTTCAAAAAAAAGGTGCACGTTAGTGACTATATGCTCAGGAGCCAGTAACAAAATGCTTCATAAACAATCTGGTGCAACATAGTACTAAAAGAAGCAGTGGAGCAACAACACAACTTTTTCCACTGTAAATACCAATTCTGAGCACAAATCTTTTTAAATTATGAAAGTGATAACTGGAAATGTTCACAATTCATTATTTTTCTGACATTTTCAGACAGGGAAAAGGTCTACAAGGGTTCTTTGGTTATCCAACTGCAGTTACTCAATGAACGCTATGATTTTCTAAAGTCAAAATACTTGGCACATCAGAATAAACTGTGTACGTCAAAAGTGACTTGAGATTAGGGACATTTCATTAAAAGAGTATTACACCAATGTAGCAGCATTGCACCCTACAACATTGTCGGACTCACAATGGACAGTTTTTTTTTCTTTAAGTAAAATAATTGATGCCGCAGAACTGGCTATGCTCTGACCAGGAGAGAAAATGTAGACACAATGTACTAGCAAGCTTTAAATAAATCTGTTTAAGCCCTCATCCCTCTCATTGGACATGATAGAGCCAACAGACTGCATGCCATAGCTACCAATCATCCATCTCATACCTAAACCAGTAGGGAGCAACAAAGATCAAACCAACCTACTACCCAACTACCACTACAGGTTTACAGGGCACCCAGATAGCAAGATGCCACTCTAGACACTCACTCAGCTGATTTAATCCAAGAGTGTCAAGAAATAGAATACAATACTGTTTCTTTAATAATCCAGGGAATAGTTGCATGTGTGGTGGCAGCTCCCAGTATAACCAGTATGCAGCTCCACTGGATGGGTTGAGTTTAATACTTCACCCAAGGCAATGAGCATTATTGTACACGTAAATGCAGGGTGAAGAGCCACTGTATTGTCCATTGTCCATCCTGTAACTAAAATCATTTTTTAAAAGCAATTAGCCAAAGGACTTCTTTGAAATTCAAATATCTGTCAAACCGTATCATTGTCCTTTGGCAGATCAATGTACTGCACTCATGCAGCTCTCTTAACAGACCTAAAAACACAGTTTATCAACAAGCTTCTTACAATTAGCGACAGGTTAAGATAACATGTATAGCCATATTGGAGATTTGGGGGTATTAGATTTTATAGCAGTTGTGCATTTCTTCTGCCAGTAAACATTGTCTCAAACAGTTAAGTAACAGATAAGCCGTTTTTACTGGCAGCCCCTGCTCCATGGCTGTTGCTAGGTAACCTGAGATTTTATTCAGCTCATCTTCAGGATGTTGTTGCATATTTACATCTCACTGTGGACACTAGCAGGCCTTCACAAGACTCTGGCACTCCCCTCTGCTTTAGAGGGAAACTCGGTCCCTGGTTGATTTAGTAGGGGCTATAAACATGACAGGGGATTGGACCGACAGACAGACGGTCAAGGATTTCTGTCTGACCTGATGAATAGATGGGTCAGGCAGATGGACACAGAGCTGAACCTAAATATAGCCTTTTATTTGGGAGCAGGGGCCGTCCCCAAACACAAGTGTTTATAGTAAATGGGTTGGTGAGGAGGGGTGGAAAAGGAACAGTTAAGTCCATTTAACTTGCCAACAAAATAGTACACACAAGCTGACATTCAAAAACAGTATACAGCTGTTCGACAGGGCATGGAATACCTTGCCCTGTTGAACGTGTGTTAGTGTACGCTTCTCTGTGTGTGTGTGTGTGTGTGGTGTGTGTGTGTGTGTGTGTGTGTGTGTGTGTGTGTGAGTGAGTGAGTGTGAGAGAGAGAGCAAGGGCCTCCAATGGCAAACCCCTATAAAAACCCACCTGTGATCCATCCACACAAACCGATATAACTAAACAAAAGATGTAAGTTATAAGTTTGTTATAGCGCGATAAGCATGCTTGAAAGTGTTTTTTATAGAGTATAAATTATTAAAATTATAAATATCTGTACATTATGTTACAGATATTTTTATATTTGTTTCTTTATATTAGAATTTTTTTTATTCCATCCATCCCAATATTGTGTGAATGTCCATATTGCTGTTTATTGTGTTCTTCCATGCATGTGAGCTACTATTTACCAAACACTGGTGTCAAAATATTGCCAGCATTCTTAGAGGCAAAATGATTAAGTCTTGCAGGGGAGTAGGTTAAGGGAGTCATGTGCTTCAGGCTGCTGTACTGTTTAGTTGTCAAACCAAAGTCATTTGTCAGATGGGGAGGCAAGAGTAACTTTTTTCAAGTTCATGCTCACCATTTCTGCAAGGAAACATCTCCAGCATTCAATCCTGTAGCTCAAGGATTGAGCTTGCTGCCTACCAATATGGAACAAAACTACCATCTGAAATTGAATTAGGCTTTGTGGGCATTCAACAGAAGGAGCCGCATTTCACTGCATGCATGCATGCTGTTGCACAGGCACGTTGTTTATTGTTTATTAAGGTCCCTCGTAGTGAAGACTGGGGTCCAACACAAGACAAACAAACATGCACAAATGCGTGTATCTGTGAACTACTAAAATATACTGTAGCTCCTGTCCTCCTTGTGTTCTCCAGTTGCTAAAAAGTTATCATTGTTCAGAAGAAGATGTTAAGTCAGTCAATGAGTTGTCAGAGAAATGAAAACATTAAATTTTAGCCGGCCGGGTACTACATTAGTAAAATTTAACAACTTAATGTTTAATTTTCTGTAACCAGTGTAGCATGAAGGCATGTTGGGTGGAATAAGCGAGTTAGCTAACTAGCCAGACAGCCAGGCAGCCGCAGCGGGCTGCTCGATCCCTCCACTTCACCACTGCAGGAAGACTTCTTTGCAGAGAGATGTATGACAAATAGCTTATTGCTGCCTAAAAGTTATTTCCTCTCATGCAGGTGCAGAACATACATGCTAGACGGCCATCAACTGTAGTCTTGGCTTTGTGTTCAAGTGCAACTTTTTGGCCAAGAGACACCAGCGATGTGAAGCGGCCCCAGTCGGCTTATGGTCGCCCCTAGTTCTTTGCCATCTGCTCGGTGTGTCAGCACCATTAGATTCTACTCGGCTTGTGAATGGCTGTTATATTGTTGTTCTTCTGCTTTTTGGTTAATCCAAGTAAATGTTGGATCGCTTTACAAAAACATCTTAGGTTTTATCCTCCTGGCTCCTGTCCGAGGAGAGACCCAACCTTTTACCCAGTCTGAGTGTTAAATGGGTGACATAATGCCTGCCTGGCCTACATAATGAGCTCAAATTGCATTGTTTGAGACCGGGCTGATATTCACCTCATAGACTTGTGTGCAAGATTACACATCAGGCGGTCGTTTTAGTCTGTCACATGCCTTGTAACTGGACTACTGCCTTTCATGAGTGATTTATTTATACATCTGACTTTGCTGTTGGTTTTCAAGTGTTCAGCTTCAGTGCATCTTTATGTGTTTTGGTTGATGGTAGTCTCTTCCATTGAAAAAAAGAAATTCTTGAGAAATCATCTCTGAAGTCCTTTTTGCAACTATCATTAACTGATTTAACCTTTTAAGCATTTATAGATTACTTTTTTTTTTGCTGCTCTACCACCATCTTCAATTAACAAAATTTGAAGTTGCTCAGAAGATGTGCGATTAAGTTCCATTTTCTGGTCAGAAATCGGTGCAACAGTCACAAAAAAGACAATGTGTTGTTTCCAGATCAGCCCAGAGGAGATCTGCATAATTTGACACCAAGTTCACTGCTCCCTTTGTCCCTTCGCACACATAACAGAGAGAAAACACACAGTGAGATGCAAGGAAGAAGGAATAAACACAGGACAGAAAGCTAGAAACACAGCAATTAAAAAGACAGACCCCTTTTATAAGTTAGTTTTGAGGTAACTCAAAAACTAAAGCTGAGAGCAGCACAAGAAATAAGAACATTGAATAAGAAAATGCAGCTAATACTGAAGGTTGTTGGAGAGAAAACCAGAATTGAGCTTAGATAAGAAGAGAACAGATCATACAAAGCAGAAACAAAAACATCTGAGATAGACAGAAAGACATTTGAAAGAAAGATGAGGCAAAATGAGAGCAAGGGAGGAAGTACCCCATCAGTGAGCTTGTGACAGTCACAGCGCTGACAGAAGAGAGAGTCATTCATAAAAGCAGCACATGACTTCATGACTGTTACATACTTGTACTGCATTGACTTCGATTGTCTGAACCAAAACGTCTCTTACAAATGCATAATGCGTAATAGTTTCCTTGAACAACCTGTTGATCTTAGAAAATCCCCAACAACGGTTTAATTTACGTTGCATTTCAAAATGCCACAAAGAACACAAGCAGGGCCTTAACTATTTTTGGAAATGGTTCACCTTCTTCCTGAACAAAATCCAATCCGAGATCACAGATATGTAAAACAGAAACTTTTTGAACCACAACTCCACCCAACTACATAAATGCCACGCAGTTTTGTTCTCATCCAAATTCAACACAAACACAAAAGGTGTGCTCTACCACACACCGTTTAATCTTCATTCTATAACATTGACCTTAAATGATAGAATCAATCTTTAAATCTACAGCCTTGCTGCCTCAAACTGCAAGTGCTGTCCAGCAGCAAACAGCCACAGGTTGCCAACACAGAAGACAAAACCTGAAGGAAACATAAACAAACCTCCTTTGACCAACACTACCATACCCACATGGATGCACGTACGCCTGGTTAAATATTACCGACTCCTACCTGGGCATCATTGCGAGTCTTTCCCCAGCCCTCTCCCTTTCCCTCTATGCCTCTCTCTTCTCTTCTCTTCTCTTCTCTCCTCTTCTCTTCTCTTCTCTTCTCTTCTCTCCTCTCCTCTCTCAGCCAAAGCAGGGTCTAAGAATAGCGGTGAACTAAATTCACATAACAACATGAGACTGTCAGGTGATCGCAGGAGCACTGTGTGTGCTGGACAGTACAGAGGCAGCAACAGCAGCCAGCCCGGACTGCTGACTGCCACAAAGCACTGTGATAAGAGAGTCAGTGACAGTGGGGATTTGTTTGGGTGTTGTTTCTTAACCCCACTCTTTTTGTTCCGCTCTTCCTTGGTGTTCCGTCTCCGCTTCTTTCTATTGTTCTTTCTTGGATCCATTTAATACACGTATGCGTAGACGTACAATTTGTCCTCTTTACAGAGAATGCTTAGAAAAAGAACAGGGAAACAAATAGCGTAAAGAAACCAGACTCTTTTAAGTGAAAGCTTCCCAGATGTAGACTCCTCTTTAATTCTTCCTTGATGTACGGTGGTTGGTTACAAGTGGCAGCTTATTGAAGTCTGTAGAAAAGTGAGCAGTTGGTGGCTGTGGGTAATGCTTAAAAGTTTTAGGCTGCATCATTTGATTAGTATAGGAGCCTAGAAATAATTTATTCTATCATAAAGTAGAAAATTTATCTTTTTTAAAAAGGGGGGGGGGGGGCATATGAATATTTTCAGAATAAAATTATGTCATCAAAATGTGGCACTCTCACTCCTTTTCAAATATTATGCAATGACACTAACAAGATGGGCTGGTTGCAGGAGACCACATAGACCACATGTAACACACAACACACACACACACACACACACACACACACACACACACACACACACACACACACACACACACACACACACACACACACACACACACACACACACACACACACACACACACACACACACACACCTAATCTTTAAGATATCTATAAGATTTCTATCCATCCATCCATCCTTGCTTTAGTTGATGCTCTTCTACACGATAACTACTATTACTACAACATTCATATGGCCATAGACACTGATCCATACTCATTTTGAACAATAGTAGTGCAACAAAAAATATAAAAGGAATATAAAAGAGTAAACCCAAGAACTTAGGCATCCATCCACTGGGATGCACTTGGAATTTTAATTCCATACTAATGGGAGCCAAATATGTTTATAACCAGGGTTCTAAATTAGCACCGTTTACCAGCCAAATGCTGGTGAAATATGTGGCTGGTAGATTTGCTTCACTCACCAGCCAAAAAACCCAATGGTAATCTATTGAATGGCCGGTAATATTTGAACATTCATTAGCCATTTGGCTGGTAGACAAAAATATTAATTTTGAAGCCTGTTTATAACCTATTATTCCTGGAGAAACGAGAAAAATTATTTAATTTTGACAGTGAGACAAAGTCTGCAACAATGGGAGAAAAGTGTGTGTGTGTGTGTGTGTGTGTGTGTGTGTGTTGTGTGTGTGTGTGTGTGTGTGTGTGTGTGTGTCGTGTGTGGAGGTGTTCGTGTGTGTCGTGTGTGTCGTGTCCAAGCTGTGTGACAGGGGTTTCGGTTAGTTCCTGCGACAACACAGCATTTCTAAAAGACATTGTCATCCATTTCTGCTGCAGGTAACAGCCGATGCACACGGCACAGTGCGGTCATAAAATATATTTTGACTCTACAAGAATATACATAACTACATTTCTACAGAAAGAAATCCATCATCAAGAAGTCCCATTAACATGCTTTTCTGGGTTCATGATATTTAAATTGTAAAGTCTTGTACCAGCTTAGGGTAGTTATGGTTTCATTGCTGGCCCCAGTGTTGAGACTAGATAGAACATGCTTGTATTTAAACAAATCACACGGAATAATCTAGATGAATTAATGCTAGTTTTCCATAAGGGCAGGTTGCTCTGTAGTGACTGCTGAGATGACTTTTCCTGAGAGAATGCCAAACCAATATCTTAACACCCTTAAACTGATTCCTTGTCATAGGTCCCTGCACCTTGACATATGATGTATCAGAGGTTTAATAGACATGTATGAGTCCCAGCTACACTCAGCTTGTTCTGTGCCGTCATGCTACTTTCCCATGATGGAAGTGAAATATTACTAATAGATATGCATCACTGGAGAAGAACAGAAATCACATCTAATCTAGAGGGAACACTCTTTTGCTGCTGAAGTCCTAGGGTGAAACACAATACAGTCTAGCATAAACCTTGTCACACCGACAAGTGCTGCACTTCCTTGAGCTCAGGTTTTGCTCTGAGTATATTCTAGTACAGCAACTGAAAGCACCTGACTACCTGAATACCTGCTGGTTATGTTGCATTAAGGGCTTCTGCATTCCTGCAATCACAAGATTCTGAGTGTGTGAATATGCTGCAACGCCCTGAGGTTACTGCCATTACTTAGACAATAACAAATGTTATACATAGAGATGCTAGGTAAATAACCAAGAGTGATTTTACCCAATATTCACATAAACATTAGTCTATATATATATATATATATGTTAATCCTTGGGGAGGGACAAATATTGTCATTTTTGACATTGGGGACTGTGTTTGGCTGGTAGTCCCTGCATAGTGTATAGCCATTACTATATACGTTTGTCTTTACACAGTGTGTGCATATTCTGATGACTATGTGTACACTATGGCTTACTCACTCACAACTTCTGAATCAGCAACACATGACAGAAAGGGAGTGACAAGAGTAATGAGTGTATGACTGTGGTTCACAAAGAATCACATGACCATATCATCAAGCTAAACAGGAGTGGTGGAAGCTATTTAGAAATCAGGGTGTGTGTGGTCAATTTTGCCTTCAAAGTGAAAAGCAGATTTGCCTCCATAATGTGGAAACTGCATGGAAATTAAACTTTTATTTCCTCTTTGCTCCATTTAATAATCATAGTGACAGAGAGTGTCGTATGATAACTGTTCAGCCTTAAGACAAAGTAATTACGGTCAGAACATCCTGCCTCTCTGTCAAATCACCTGCCCCAGATCTCTCTCTCAAAGTAGGCTAATTAGGTGACGTGACCCAGTCTCCCAACAGACAAACTAATCACACTGCCAGTTTCACACTTTCAATGGAAGTTGTCATCCAAAGCACCTTACCATACTCTGACGACATATTTTTAGAATAGGTCATCACAGTGAAAACAAATAAATGGGCCGATAAATAAATATTGGGACAAAAGCGAAGATAAAGATTAGGACTAAATCCTCAATAGTGTTCCCTGTAAATTAGTGAACTAAGGTAAATTTAGATAAACACTGTTCAACAATGTAGCAATTTCAATAACAAATGATCCTGGAGATAGATTCATACCAACAACCAAGAAAACCAGTCCCTTGAGGCTTAAAGTTAATGGTCTTCAGTGTTTCCTCTGATTTTGTTCTAATGTCAGTGCCCCCAATTTTCCTTTGAGAGTTTAAATCGAGGGTCACATGTCACTACAGAGGGCACTACATTGATAAACAGCTCAAATTGTTTTTTGGACATTCAATAAACCAGAGCTGTATATTAGAGAGAGTTTGGCCAACTAGGGAATCGATTATTCTGAGCTATCCCGTTATGTGATTGGTTCCGAAGTGGTCACGTGTTTCATGGACTCCAGGTTGGATACCAACATTCATCTGATTCCCACTGACAGTGCAGGGAATAGTGGAAAATGTAATCAATTTTTTTTTTTAAATGACATAAATCACTGAAAAACTGTTGCACGTTTGGTTGCAATGAAAGACCGGGAAGCGGCAAAAGATTTCACAAGTTCCCCCGTGAACCAAAAAGAGCAAACTGGAGGGCAAATGACTACTCATTATTGTGTGAGGTAAATGTCAATTTCTCTCTTCGACTTATGATAACAAATGACACAGAACAAATATAGTAATACCATTGTTAATGTGTACCATGCTGTCAAAAAAGTTCTAACACTGCTTTAGGAATGAATGAAGTTTGAAGTTAACCATGCCTTATGCTAGCGTTGGATTTTTCGCTAGCACTCCATGTACCTAAATGCTTGCGATCTTGCCATAGTCTGACTTCAATTGTCATCTGTAACTCAGAAGTAATATACTGTGACCTCGCTGGCATGTCATTTATGTTGATTTAGATCACCAAATATTATTAATACATAACTTTGCCTCGGTTACTACTAAGTTATTATTGCTAGCGTGATAACGTTCGCGACTGTAGTACAGGACAGCTTTTCTATGGTCTCGGACTCGCTGGTATTTGGACTTGGACTTGTCTCGGTCTCTGTTACACTGGTCTTGCCAAAATATGGCTTTTGGTCTCGACCGAGTCCAGGTGTCTTTATTATGTTTATAATAATATTGGAGGAAAAGTGAAACACAGCTTGGATGGGGATGTTGTTCGGCTTTAGACAGCTTTAGACAGCTAGCTAATGCTACGCCGACATTTTCTAATGTCGGCGCAACAGCGTTAGCTTAGCCTGCTAAGTAAATATTACGACTGTCTTCGGAGTTTCCTATATCTGCGTCCACGTTGTCAACATAAGACCTGTGGCGTTAGTGCTCCTTTTGTACTATAATTTTATTGAATGAAATATTAAGCTTCGCTCCTACGAGATGGGTGGGTTTTTGTTACATTACACACAAAGCTAACTGGCTATAGTTAGCCTGTACAAGTAAGTTTAACCTGTCCTCGGTGGAGGATGAACTACGAAAGGTTACGTCAGGACTCAGGAGACTGAAGAGAACTTATTAGGCAACTACAATGGGCATTTTTTTAGAGGCCCATTTACGACATAGAAGGTAAATATACACTGGAATATTTCCATAAGGGCCTTTTACATATTTGCAAACGTTAATAAAAAAAATAAAAATAACATGTATATGCCTGTTTATGATGAAAATAAAAATGATTTATTTCAAGATAGCATATTCGCCCCACAGGGTTATACTGTAGAGTCATCTGACGATGGTATCCAATATGGCGCCCATGATTTGTTAAAATTATGAAATCATACACCATGCGTTGACCCATTTGGGTGAATATCAACAATAGCTAATTATCACTTGTGTTAGGAAACAAAGTACTGTATAATGTTGACTGAATTCTGAGTACGCAGGATAACCAACTCAAGACAAACAGTAGAGGCACAATGAAGGAGAACACACGTCTCCATTGGATGCTGAATGTAGATAGAATGTATAACTGAACACAATTTGAAAATGTTTAACATCACTTGTAGAATAACAGTCAATCTGCAGTCCGTAGTAGCCTGTGTTGCACTTCATCTTTGCACTGTTTGGGAGGTCCTGCTGCCCTAAGTATCATGTATCAGCGTTAGCTGTGAAATTGGAAACTGATCATTAACAACGCTTGGTGATTATAGTGACTCTGGGAATTGTTTAAGCTGCCTAAAGTCCTTAAAAAATACAGAACTACTTAATAGGGCTGCACGATATGAGGAAAATATGCAATAACGTTTTTGAATATCGTGATAACGATATTACTTGTGATAAATAAAAAGTGTACTCAGTTCTGCATTTCTGCCGCTTTCAGTACAACAGATTGTTGAATTTAAAACAAGGGAAAGGAAATTCTGTAATTTCCAACATTCTTTTACTGAACAAATTATACATTAAATTGAATATAAAAGGGCACCACTAAAAAAAGAATGACAGTTACATTTTAAAGTGCAATTTTCTACTGATATTTTATTTTAAACAACAAATTGTATTTCGCGATATGTCACAGCATTTCGCTATGTGTATATCGCACCAGTTGATATTGTGATGGCGATTAAAAAAAAAAAACGATTGTGCAGCTCTACTACTTAACATTAAATCCACTCGGCAAGTTCTCAGTTTTTAGAACTTGTCATATGGTGGTCATATGCCAGTTTACTATCATCTAGAAAGGCCAAACAACCAACCAATAGTCAACAGCAACCAAATAAACTGAGAGGGATATCCTTGAGTGTGTGTAACATGGTCAGCGCTTGAACTGATGTCCTCACAAAGTAAGAGGACTTGCAGGCCCACCTAGATATTGAGCAGACATACAAGCACTTCCCAGAATGCTATGGCGTGTGTGATGTGTGTGCAGCTTCTACGTAAAACTATATCTTTAACATGTGGCCACTTAAAATAGCCCTGCTAGGAACCTGATGACAGCCACTGTCTTTACAGAACCTTCGCAGGCCCCCACCCACCCACCCACCCACACCCACACCCACACACACACACACACACACACACACACACACACACACACACACACACACGTAAATTAATGATAAATATATAGTATTATATATAAATAATTAAAAAATGATATGTACAACTAACAAAAGTAGCAAGCGCACACACACCTCTACCCATTCAACTCTTTATGGCAGGGATTGAAAATGTTGTTGTGATCGTCCCACGAACTGAGATTGATGAAAGTCTCACATGACACACTGAGGTATGAAAGCACAAAGTGGAGGAAGGACACCACGCCAAATAGGAACCTGAAATACTACTTCTCCTGTAAACTATCAAGGCAAAAAGCATCAGTATAAATAAATCTGATGTGGTGTATAATTGTGTTCAGCAATATGCAATGTCATACATTTTCACAAAGGAAGGAGGATTCTGAGGAATGTTTCACTCAGAGACGTGCTGCATGTCCTAAAATCAAATATGATTCAGTGAGTCTACAGTAGATTTCATGTCCATTTCATACCAACTTCACATTGCAATGCAATTAGAAAATGAATCCGGTAAAAGCTGTGAGCTGGCTTATAAAATGCGTTATTTTCACATTTTTTCATTTAAACAGACGGTGGTCTGATTCTGAGAATCTGTAATGCACATGACAGAAATAAGTTTTTTCCTAACAGCACTATGGTTGAAATATCCAGTACATGTTAATCAGGATCACCTCATTTGTATAAAACACTCAAAATGACTTCTGCTTTCAGACATTACCTCTTTTAAAAACATCTGATTTGGGTTTAATGGTTTTACAAAATGGTATGTAAAAACAGAAAAGCTGCCCACACCCATCCCTTCTCTTGCTTACACACACTCCCTCCATGTCGTATCACAGCACAAACACAGCTATATTGAGTGGTACGGCCGGGGTCAAGTAGGAAGTTTCCTCAGCAGGCAGCAGTGGCAGGGGGGCCACTGCTGAAACTTCCAGGAAAAGCAGTCTGGTTGTGGGTGGGGAGGCCAAAGCTATTGGCTGAAGATTAAGCCTCTGACTGGCTACAGGATGAGCCAGGAGCTCTAAGTGTAATGCACAGTATGCTGTCCCTGGTCAGGTGCTGCAGCCAGGGAAACCAGAGAGACTTTTTAGGCTTTCCTCCCAGGGTCAGCAGACTTGCTGCCCTCTGTGTTATTGTGGAGGGCACAGTGCTGTGACAGAGCTCTGGGTGATGCATTATGCAGGGCAACAGGGCTGAAAAACAGCCCAAACTGTGTTTTTACTCTTTTTTAACCTGCAAACATTCTTCTGGAGTAGAGAATCCAGTTTGATGTCTGACAGTTTAATAGAGCACTAGTCGGATGCCTATACTATATTAGTTGTTTTTTTTTTTACACCCAAATATTGTAAAAAAACAAAAAATATATATATATATAAATATATTCTGATCATCAAGAAGATCAGAATATAAGTTGTCTCCATAATACCTCATCCTTTCCTATCCTCTGTCCTCTAACTTGCTCAATTCATGATCACCCAAACTCTCACCTTTCATTATTTTCCCCTCTTCCATTAACCAGGATTCTTAATAGAAATCTGTGATTCCCATCTCTTCTTTTCTTCTACCTGGAACTACTCAGCCTTTCCTTTCACACCATCTCTCAGATGTCCTCTTCTTCCCTTTAAAACAATCCCTATCATTCCCCAATTTTCACTCACAATTAATTTTCTCTCACTTATAATTTAAATTATGTTCTCTAGCCTATTCCTGCTACCTCCCAATGTTCCTCTCTCCATCCATTTCCCCCTTTCTCCTTGCCTTCTTACAGTTTTGCACTCTCGAAAGCAAATTCATGCCAGATGACTGAGGAGCTTATGCCAGAGGTATAAAGACCACAGATAACTGAGTTAACAGAAATGCCTGCCTCTTTGCTCTATATGATTAAAGCCAGCCAGCCAGCCAGCCAGCCAGCCAGCCAGCCAGCCATATCACTGTGGGCAGGGCACCTTTATGACCATGGAACGTGCACTGGCACACACATGGGCCAAAGTGCATGTAGCATCACAAGGAGGATAGCTTCCGGGTCCTTTGGAAAATATATCCACCACTGGTGGCAGGCCTAGATCAACATTTTCCAATGCAAAACAAGTGTATTTGTAATTAAAAAGAGCACTTTCCCCTTAATGGCAGACCTGACCCTGACCCAGAATGTGTGCAAGATAGCAAGTATTCATACTGCTTATAGTGACATTACATGTCATACTTCACCTGCATTGACTAACATTCTTAACTTAAAAAATGTTTCTTTCATTAGATTTACTCAATTTTAAAACCAGCTGTACCCTCTGCTACAGATGAGCCATATTGTATGTATGTCAGTATGGGGCAATGGCTTTAGAACATAAAAAATCCCTATGACAAAGAGCTTTAAGGATAAAAAAAAAATAAAAATAAAATAGTGCAGACATTTTAAATTGTTATGTCTTCTACATTTGAAATTTAAGCAATTCCTGTTCATCTGCTTTAGTGGACGCAAGACATCTTTAAGTACTAAAATCAGGAGTAGGCTATACTAGTCTGTCTAGTGCCATGTTCAATACTAAATCAGGACATGCTATCTTTGGTTTATGCTGGGCATCACAGGTGTAAAACAAGACATACTGTACATGTCCACCAAAAAAAAAAAAAAAAACACACCAGTATCGGCCTCTTTTAACACAAGCCATTATCAGAAAATGTTATTGAACGTGATCGAAGAATGCTGCTACGTCAGAGCGGCCAAAGCGTCAAACAGCTTCCCCGTACTTTTTGACAAGCGTCCTCGACAGGGCGGCCAGAGCTTCTTTGCAGCTCAAGTCGGCGGCGGTGTGTACGTACGGTTAAGATTGTGCATCCCCAGACTATAGTCTTTCTGCGGATGCCGAATCCCGGGTTGCCGTGGATCTGTCTGTCATCAGTGACCGACTGAAGTGATCACGTGTGCTCCAACACAGAGCACAGTGTGTCCTCCTCATGGATGTATTAAGAGAACGGTCTAAATGGCAAAGTTATCGGGGGTATAGCTCACAATCAGCGACAGAAGAGCTTGACTGTACCGTCTCGGCTGCCTCTTTGTTTTCTTGCTAATGTTACCACCATAGACTGTGGTTACCACGCAGGCTTAACTGCCGTTGCCAAAGAAACACAAAGGGGGACACGGGGGAGACAAAGGGGAAGAGACACTGCTTCTGCAACTTCTAAGCGATGATACCGATTAACACACTTCAGGAAGGGAGAAAGCGTTTTTCATCAACTGATTTACCCTCTATTATCAACACCACATGAGTTGTAATACTTATGTAAACGCACAAGAAGTGCTAACGTTAGCTAATGAGACCAGCCGAGAACCAACAAGAGACGAGAGCATGCAGCCAGCAGCCTCGCTAACGTCTGGTAGCTACTAGCTAGCATAAGCATGACAGCTAACATCACCAACAGGCACAACACGTCTCCCCACACGTTGCTAGCTCAATTTCAAATTAACAAAACTATACAGCGTTGGCTTGTAAAGTGCCTTCGAGTTCAAATTATTTACCAAGCTAAACAAATCTATCATGCTTCCAGACGACACAGCGAAAGTCATAAATGACGTTAATAAAACGTTACACACACGCACACCAGAAACATACACACACAAACAAAATAGCTACCTGAAAGCTGGGTCCTCTTTGCTACATCTCGGGGGCGGCGACGAAAACGCATTTCTCTTGTTGAAAAGTTTCTGGAAGAGAGTTGGAGGCATTTTGCACCAAAATAAATTCGGTACAGAAGGTCTCTTTTTCTTTTCAAATCCAAGAGCAAATCTTGTTCCTTGTAACTGTCTCCATGGGTGTCACAGTCATATGACAGGCATTAGTCACGGGAGCTGCTTGGTAACCCACTCCATTTTTCTGATTGGCTAAGCAGACACTGCTGCTAGTACAAAATACCTGATTGGCTGGTATTTTTGGGCCGGTACCACGTGGTCAGTGGATTCGCTGTGTTGATGTTTTGTCGGGAATCGTGACAGCATGAAATTTATTCACAGAAATCATACAAGTGCGACTGCTGAGCTGCTTGCTGGGCATGGTCGTAGATCCTTGAAAGACCCACATGAGAAAATAGTTACAGGGGAACACCGCCTAAATTAAGAATGTTATTTCCATGACCTAGGAAAGTTCAATCAATATTTGTGAACATGAGCTTGGCCACTCTCTCAAAGCCAGAACCTTAAAAGCAAGTCTCGAACTTGTGAGGTCATTAAGTAGGCCTATAAAATGTGGAGCTGCTCCATTGAAAATTAATGGGAGACTGATTTTTTGGACCCACAGAATTTTTGTTTTATTTTATTTTACCCAAAAGAGCTTTATTCTATTAGTGTTTGGAGTTCGGAAACAGAAAATGTGCCCATATAGCCTACTCCAAACCTTCCCCTGGTTGCTGTCATATTTGCCAATTCATGGTCTAGAGAGTTGTTTATGTTTAGGCTACTATATTTTTGGACTGTCATAGACCATAGGAATTACATGAATTTTGAAAATGGGCATAGTTCCCCTTTAAGTGCAAATGACAGGCTTGAGAGAAACAAACTCAAAGGGGTATCCAACAAGAATGATTTATTTATGTATTTATTGTTAATTAATTTATTGTGGACATTTTCTTGGCACTTTGAAGTGTGTAAATTTGCAGAAAGACATAACTCACAAATCACAAAGTAAAATAAATGTACATTTTAACTTTTACTTTACATTCAACATTTAGATTAGACACGTATGGCAGAGAGTAAATAGAAATACAGACACAACAACAAACAACATACATATTTGTCATGTAAAATTGGAAAAACTCCCAGGAGATGAGAAAAGATGACTAAAAAAATACAGGGCTGACATCTAGTGGTCATTATGTACCAGACACTTGTTGGATAACATGAAATCCAGGGCTGGTGTGAGTGCTTACAGTGTGTATTACAAGTGCATTTTCATGTGGTATATGTGCCACAGTTTGTACAGTCTGCTATGTAATAAAAATAGGGACCAGGTTGTGAAGCAATGAAAGTTGAAAGTTAAACTATGTTGGCACAGTCTATGGTGTGCAGACACCTACATACATGGCAGGGTGTGGCATCCCTTTGAATTATTCTCTTTTAAATAACATTTAAATACTGATAAAACTGTACATCACATTTCATTTTCCATTTAAGACATTTAGACAGGCTCTTACACTTATTACACAGAGTCTTTACATCTTGTTTTGAGGTACACACAGACCACTATTTTACAGGATATTTCATAAGAGGATTCCCATAATCTTTACATATAATATGTTGGCTTCAGATGTTACAGGATAGAAGGTTATGTGTCTTTAGGAGCTGTGAGAGGAAATAAAGGAGCACTTTCGAGTTTGACACACCTTTCTCTCATCCTTTTAAAGAATGCATCTCTGTGACTGTTGTTGATAAAGTCAAAGATCTTGGCTTTGTCCAGGCTACTTTGTACAGGCCTTTTCAACTTCACCGTCAGTTGTGATGCTTCTTGTTTAGAATTGATCTCTCCTGCTCTGAATGTGTCTGTGTCAGGCTGTATCTGCTCAGCCGGGCCGGATGTGTGGGCTGGCTCACTGGAGTTGTGAATGGTTAATTTGGTGCCTGGGGTGTGTTTTGCTTTAAAGGTCTCAGCAACGATGGGGCTTTTGAACCATACCTTCTTCTTGTACAAAAGAGGCCTTCTGTTTGTAAGCTAAGGGAGCAAAATTATATTTTACCATGACCATAATCTCGCTTACTTTTGATGTGAACACAAATTAAATCATGTACATCAGATTACATGTGATAGCCAGGTGACTTTCTTACTTTTGGTGGGGTTTTCAACTTAAAGGCCTTCTCTACAGATTGAGGATTGAAAAACAAAACCATTATTTGGTGCATTATGACATTGTACAGTTTGATTTAGTTACACATTTCCAATTATGAGTCTTTACCTGATTTAAATGAGTCCGTATGTATCTTGGTAACAGCTTCATGTCCTCTGTTTCGGCTTCAAAGAGAAAAGACAGTGATTGAACCAGTTTTGGTCATATATATGTTGAGCATGCAGATACACTGAATCTTTCTGTGTTAGCAGTTTGATCGTGTGAGGGCTCCCCAATTTAAAAGGATTAGCACTCAAGTATCATTAGAAAGAAAAAAGAAAATCAACTGATAAACTTACTTGATCGCACAGTTCTTTTCAGCAAGAATCATAGAGGTATCTGCAGACAGAGGTTAAGTTCTTATCAGACAATAGCAGACCGTTTACATACTAACACTCGGACATCTAATATATCATACTCATACTCCATACATTCCATTGTCCCGGCAATGTGTCAATTTTTTATAAATAGGACAAGTTATTATTATTTTTTTTTTTATTGTAAAAAGCTCAAGCATCATTAAACTAACACTGTACACTTTTCAATATTTAAAATATTTTATTATAGGCATTTCAAACTCCAAGTGACCAACTGCTAATATATGTTTTATGTTGCAATGAAAAGGCCATGACAATTAATATTCTCAAATGATCTTTTTATAACCAATTTTCATTTTATTAATTAGTTCAAAATTTGAAACCAATTATGACTAGCAATATATGATACCTTATTATTTTAACTTCAAATAATTATTGGATGGAGTCTACATATCCTACAAAATAAATTGAATGAATTTCTTACAACACCTAGTTTGCTGTTTTATCAAACAACAACAACAAACGTGTGTGGGATTTTTCTCACACTATTACCGATGATGTTAGAAAGGTCAGGGGGATGATACATGTGGATGCTCTCAGCATGGCTCACATCCAGCAAGGTGGAGTTTTTTCTGTGAAGATTGAGACCCAGCAGCTCCTCGTTAATGGGCAAAGAAGTCAATTTTCCCACTGTGAAGAGAAATTTAAATCATAAACTAGAATAGATTAAATTTATATTCTGGTTGTGGATAAACAAAAATGCTCACACACCATAGCTCTCTCTTCTGAAGATCTCCGGGGAGGAAAGGCTGCTGGAAGTTGTAGAGGCAGAGTGACAGTCTTCATCCTCATCCTCATCATCATCATCATCATCATCATCATCGTCGTCGTCGTCGTAGCTGAAAGTTGTGTCTGACTCCATGCTAGAAGATGTGATGCTTTCCAGAGTCATTACGTTTTGCTCTTTAACAGGAATTTCACCACCTTTGATAGCATCTGGCTCAGGGGTCATCTGAATGATTGGATGGCCTGCTGGGGACACTCGGTAGCCAGGTTTTCTATTAGCTGGCGTGGCAGGCAAGACTGCTTTGTCACTGGGGTTTTCAGTAAATGCAGGGCTGCTAAAGCATAACACAGATTTGCAGTGGACAGGCGTAAAGCATGTCTGTGTGTGTAAAGGATAAGCCTGGAAAATGAGGAGTGTAAAAACAAAAATTTAGAAACCTTGGAACAAACAACTTGAAATTAAAATTCTAGCATCCCAGAAAGACAAAGGAGCTTTGTGAATTCAGTGTCTTGTTGTTGTTGTTGTTGTTGTTGTTGTTGTTTTAGCTATTAATGCCCCTTACCCTAATGCCCTTTCTCCAGCATTCCCATTGAGAGAATGTGGTTTATGCAGGTCAATATTATTATTATTATTATGAAGAGAATAGATATCAAAGTGTGTTATCCATACATAAAAATATCTCCCTAGTAGTCAGAATACTCACTAACGCTGTGGGGGTTGGATTGACAGTGGGGACAGTCATCTCCTCCGCCACAGGTTCCTCTGGAATTGCTTCATAATGCATGGGCAGATGTCTCCTGTACTCTGAAAGTGTTGAAGAAGAAATGTAAAGATTGCAGACTGTAGGCTATAAAATAGGTAAGCCTATTGATACATTTCTCCTAATGCATTAAAGTAAGTTTAATATGAAGAGAATCAAGCAGCTTAGTCAAACACTAAAATTAGAAACATAGGCCTAAATGAATGCTGACCGAGTGATGTTGATAACTTATTTTATAATGAAATAGGCCCTATACCTGCATTTTGAAGTGTAACTGAGCACAGAAGCCCATAAACTGATCACTTATGTTTGGGAAATTATTGGGCAAATGATCCTTTATGAAGAAAAATAGCTCATTTTCAATCTATGAAAGCCGTGTGTGTGTGTGTTTGGATGTTTATTTCTTACGGTTTCGTCTGCTCACTGCTGTTTTCACTGGTGTATCTCGTTTAGGTAGCGTTAATCTAGGCCTACTGTCACGACTGAGTCTTACTCGGTACTTGTGTCGACCCATTTCCGAAGAAAATTGACGTCCAAACTACGGTCGATGATTTGTACAAAACTCTATCTCAAAGACTCTATCTCAACGTTAGAGGAACTGTTGCTAACACATTTACTTAAATATGAAATATTAGCCTACTTTGTTAACTGAGAAACTGTTTACTGAGATAGTTAATATCGGACTAATTTTCTTTCTTTCCGTTCTCTGTGCGGTGCTTAGCAACCGAGCACACCTGTAGAGTCAATGGGCTGCTGATGACGATTTCAATTAAATCCGTGTAAAAGGTAACACCCGCCCCTATCTATACATCTCTTATTTTTAAAGTCTTCAACGGAAGTATGATTACATATGACAACATCATAACTGGAAAGATTCGCTTTCTGGTCTACAGTGGTGTAACTAAGTTTGCCTACGTTTAGCATACTCAAAAGCTACTACTAAACTAGCCTGCTTTGAATTTTCCATAAAAAATAAAATCCCATGCATATGAAGAGGTGTGTCCTGTGTAGTGATAGGCCTATATATATTTTGGTATTAGCTACATTTGCGTCGCTAGGTCACCTTACAAGTTATTTAGAAAAAAATAATTAATTTTCCACAAAAAATATTTATAAAAAAAGAACTAAAATAATATGAAGAGTTGTGTCCTGTGTGTGTGCAGTGTAGTGATACATTTGGTAGTCACAGGCAGGATTGCATTACATGGATGCTATTGAGAGAAAGAAATCATGAAATTTCCATAAAAATAAAATCCCATATAAAGAGGTGAGTCCTGTGTGACCTGTAGTGATACATGTTGGTATTCACTTTGAGTCGCTGGGTCAGTAACTTAAAAAAATAAATAAAAACCTGGTTATTTTCAATTAAAATATTTAGCCTATATGTAAAATAAATAAATTAGCCTACACATTACTTAAAAATATGTGTGCTACATGATATCAATAAAGTGTAATTTTTTTTGTCATAAGTTTTAATTACATTGGCAAGTCAGCATGAAGGTATTGAAAAAAACATTGTTTTTGTGTTATTCAAACAGTAATACATTGATGGGTCCGAGGTGAATGTAAAAATTAACTTCGCCGCGCAGTCTTTCAACTTTACTACATTTATTTGACAACTTGAGTTACTTTTCAGATTAAGGTTTTACTTTAAAGCATTGACATGTTTATGAAATACAAAACTATAGGCTACTCCAGTTGTTCCTACGCTTTTTGGCATGTGGCCCAAAAAAGGACCTGGTTGTAGTTCCAGACTTATTTCTCCCTTTAAACTTCTCAAATGATTTATTTAAATAATTGTTCAAGGAATCAAGAGTTAAAAAAAAATCCAGTTAGGCTATTTAAAAAAAACTAATATTACAGAATATTGCAATATATAAAAACATGTAATGCCAAACTTTGTTTTTTCTTGGTTCCTTCCGCATTAATCATCTCACAGTCAGATTTATCTTGTGACCCTTATTCCCTAGGTTGGTACCACTGAACTAACTTCATATAAAGTAGTTAGAACTAGTAGATACGTAAAGTAGCCTACATTCAGCTGATAATACTTCCGTACTTTTACTTAAGGATGATTTTAAATGCAGAACTTTTACTTAAAGGAGTATTTTTTACATACGTACTGTTTTGGTGCTGCTGGACCTTAGCGCAGCTTTCAATACTGTGGATCATGGCATCTTGCTTGAAAGACTTAAGCACTGGGTTGGCATCTCTGGGAGCGCCCTGGACTGGTTCTCCTCTTATTTTTCAGATAGAAGTTTTTCTGTGTCTCTTGGTCCCTATTTCTATGAAACTGCTGCCCTTTCTTGTGGGGTGCCTCAGGGCTCTGTGTTAGGTCTGATTTTATTTACGTTGTATATGCTTCACCTAGGCCACATAATTAGGCAATTTAGAGATATCCATTATCATTTCTATGCTGATGACATCCAGCTGTATGTTTCTTTTAATCCGGAAGAGACTAACAAAGTGTCAGTACTGCTCAAATGTTTGTCTTCCATTAAGGACTGGATGGCGAACAATTTCTTGCAGCTTAATGAAGATAAGACCAAAGTCCTTATTGTTGCTCTGGATACTACAGCCTCCAAGGTTGGTCAGCTTTTGGAGTCCCTTTCTTCAGCTGTACAGTCCAAACTCCGAAATCTTGGCATTATATTTGATCATAATATGTTTCTTGACCAACATATCAAATCACTAACCTGCACGTTTCTTTCAACTGAGAAATATTGCTAAACTTAGAGCCGTGGTTTCGCAATGTGAACTTGAGATGATCATTCATGGTTTTATATCATCCCGGCTTGATTACTGCAACTCCGTTTTCACCTGTCTCAGCAAGTCTTCCCAGCAGGATGTCACACATCACTCCTGTTTTATCCTTGTTACATTGGCTTCCAATCAAATTCAGGATCCAATTTAAAGTTCTTGTTCTTACATATAAAGCATTGCATGGTCAGGTGCCGGTTTATATCTCTGACCTGCTCCATCCGTACACTACTAACAGGTCCCTCAGGTCTTCTAATCAGGGATTACTAGTGGTCCCACGCACTCGTTTGAAAACTAAAGGTGACTGTTCCTTTGAAGTGTTAGCTCCGACTCTGTGAAACGCCCTTCCTATTAACTTACGTTCTGCAGTCTCGGTTGATGCTTTTAGAAAGCAGCTGAAGACACACTTGTTTCAACTCGCTTTTGTCTCGTGTTTGTAACTTTGGTTTTTTAATTTTTTACCTTCATTGGTCTTGTATTTGTTTTTGCTTATTTATTTTCAGTTTTGGATCCTACTGTAATCCTACAAATGTTTGAAGCACTTTGTGTCTGTAAAAGGTGCTATATCAAATAAATTATTAGTATTATTATTATTAAATTTTTTTCATACCTGTCTCTAGTACTTCCAGGGAAGCCTTTTCAAAATAAAACCTGTATGCAGATAGCATTGAATACACCATGAAAAAAAGAAACAAGACACCTGTTTAAAATCATTCCATAATATCTTTATTTCATTGCCCTTGTTTCCCACCCTCCCTAATCCCTATTGCTGCACTCAATCATTACAAGGATATGGTGCTGATTCCATTTTACAGCAGAATAGATAAATAAATAAGTACAATTCATCTCACTACACGCAAAAAGAGAGAAAGAAATCCATTCAAACCATTGATTTAATAAATATGCTTACATCTAGCTGTCCTCATTTATGTACATCCACACTGTTTATGCTTTGGGACGGTAAACAACTTAAAAAAACCTATACATTACTTCTATGTGTAAACCCTCCAAAAAATTGTTTATTTTGTTTAAAAGTTGATGGTTGTTCTATTTTCCTCCAGTGAGTGGAATTCATCAGCTTTGCCTACATTACAAAGCCTTGCACTAGCAGCAGTGGCTGTGGGCAGCTGCATACAACCTGCTTTTAATGGCCACAAAGAAATACTCTTTTTCAAGTCAGACGCTAACGGTGCCAGCCTTGCAGGGCAAACTGCATGCATTGCCCTGAGCCCTGGTTTTGCATTATCTTTTTTCCTTTTACCTGACATACTATTTGTGCAAAGATGGATGTAAAGAAAGTTGTGATTGAACTGACTTGTGAACCTTGATGATTGTTACAGTGGGCCAGTCCTTTACATAAACACGGATATTGCATGCTAACTGCTGATCACAGCCATGTAGAGGGGATTTAATGAATGAATTTGGATGTGGCTCAAACATTGAGATGCTCTACATGGAGCAGACAGCAATGATTTGTAAGGCAGGAGCTGCTACTCTCTTTACCTTGTTATCTTAATTCTGACCACAAACATGAGGGTGTGGTTTTGGTCAAATTGCACGAGGTCTGGGTTACAAGTTTGATCTTTGTTGTGTCAGCTCAGGGGAAATGTATCAGGCCCTGCTGAGCAGCACTGCTGACAGCAGCTTGTTTGATTAAAGGAAAATCTACTGTTTTCCACTAAGGATAAGGTCCATTACTGTCCTACAAGTTATCAGCAAGACATCTCCTTGAGCTACACTATACACAAAGACATCCCGCTTGCTGTCGTCGACTGTGGCTTTAGGTTGTGTTTGGCTGGTGGGTTTAAACTGATGGAGAAGAGAGGAGAAGCAGATTGACAGAAAGTAGGAATGGATTGCTCAACATGAAATGTTGATGAATTAATTAACAGAGCATTGTGCATGGTTTGTTTGGGTGGATAGGGGGTGGCAATATGTGGAAGATTTCCCATGCCTAAATTAATACAAATCGAACAAAGTAATAAAGTGAATTAAAATACTTGTAATACTGTATGCATTTGCTTTTTCTGTACGCACAATTATTGTGCCAAAATTGTGTCATAATTATCTGTTTATACTGCCCTCTGCTGGACAACACTGAAATGCACCACTTTGTTTTGTGATATTTTTAATGTGACAGAAAATTCATTGTCACAATAAAAAAACAATTCAGTTAACAGACTAGAAGCTAATTTCTTTTTTTGACTTATGTTTTTGTGTAATTATGATACAGTAAATGCATTCCTAAAAGGGAAAAACATATAACTACATGTATTGCATTTCACTTCATTTCTTTGTATTTAAGCATTTTAAGTCTTCCATAGAATGGGGATGTTTCCCCAAAGCATGTTAAACCCAAGATGTCACATCTTTGTCCCACTGCAGGTCAATGGTCAAAGCAGGTGTTAGTTTTAAGATGCTTGAAGGAAAATGAGGTCTGCCGGCCTTCACATGGAGATGCTGCTGTAGAGTTGGTCGATCTTCTCCTTGAAGAACTCCTTCAGCTCTGGTCTCTTGGCCTTAAGTGTCGGAGTCAGGAGGCCGTTTACAATGGAGAACATCTCGTTGTGGATGTAGATGTTTTTCACCTTTAAATGGAAAATGAAGAAGAATTGAAAAGATGTTGAATGAGACCAAGATTTCGTGAGAGTCTTCCCTAAGTTACTGCAAGCTTCTTGGGTTATATAACTTTACGAATAGACAAAAACCCTGGGTTGTGTAATTTTAGGCAATATTACAAGTCTTGGCATGAGTCCTGTAATATACAGTATTTTTCAGCTAAACCTTTGCTTATCCAAGGGAACAAGCACCTAGGCGAATAACTGACTTTAGCTTTATTTGTTTTAAGAAATATATATATATATATATATATATATATATATATATATATATATATATATATATATATATATATATATATATATACACACACACACACACACTGCTACAACAAAAGGCAGAGCGAACTGTTTTTGCCTCAAACCCAAACACATAACTGCCTACCTACCTGCTCAAAAGAGTGGAGGCCACTGGCCTTGCCCAGATGCACCAGATCTTTAAGGATTGCCTTCTTTAATTCCTGTTGATTAAAAAATAAAAATTAAATTCCGTAGAATTCTTTATTATCATTAACATTTGAGCTGCATGCCACCTACCGTGTTTTTACAGAGGTCCTTGTAGGTGCCTATTATGCCTTTTTTCTTGGCCCATTCAGGCATGACTTCAGGGTCAGGAACCACAATTCCCACCAAACAGGACTTGAAAGAGCAAACCCAAATGAAAAAAGTCAAAAGATTGTGTACTAAATCATCTTGAAAATTAGCACAAGACAGATGATTGTGTATTATATTTGTCCTGACTTGAAATGGAGCACAAGAACCATAGCTCAGACATACTCCGAGCCCCAGGCTCTCAGGAGCCACTAATTTAATTCGCACCTTGGAAAGCTTAACGTGTACAGGTAAGAATTTGATTAATTAAGGTCTATCCGACATTAAGATCATGTGTGTTTGTTTTAGTATTCTTACCTGCAGGCTATCTCCATGAACATAGAGCTGTGCCACAGGTTCACTTCTAATGTAGATGTTCTCGATCTTCTCAGGGGAGATGTACTCGCCCTGCGCCAACTTGAAGATGTGCTTCTTCCTGTCAATGATCTTTAGTGTGCCATTCTACAGGAGAGGAGAATAAATGACAAGAATAAGAAACAGGATGACAAATCCTGGGAGGTACTCATGTAAAAACAAAGCATTAATTAAATCAAATGCCGTGTAATATAAAATACTTAATTACAATGCCTAAATAATCTTTAGTCTGAGCTTTAGTGTATGTACATACAGGCAACCATTTGCCGATGTCTCCGGTGTGAAGCCAGCTGTCTGCATCCAGCGTCTCGGCCGTCCTCTCTGGGTCTTTGAGGTACCCCTTAAACACGTTTGGTCCCTTCACACAAACCTAGATGGTAGATTAGAAGGGTGGAAAAGAATCGAGGTCAGAGGTGAACTATATACACTTTATCTCCTGTACAAACCCTAACACTGTTTTTCAAAAGTCAATACCTTTTATTCTTATAAAAAAAAAGGACGTGTTTATTTTATATGACGCTTTTATTCTCTTGGTTATGTGCACTGCATGTCAACTCCTAGATTTAAAAAAATGTTGTTGTTTCAAACAGCTCATATCTTTAGCCTTGTTATCTTGGCACATTAAGATACACGAGTATATAAAGCAGCATTGTAAAATTTCAAACAAGCTTACGGTTAGCCCTCTGACGTGTGGAAATCATGATGAACACACACACACACACACATATAATCATACACATATGTACAGTGTCTATGTTTCTTTCTTTCTTTCAAAATCATGTTCCTTACCTCTCCCTCTCCCTTAGAGGCAAAGTAGTTCTTGTCAGGAACATCCACCAGTTTGATGAGGTTACATGGCAGTGGGGCCCCAACGTGACCTATTTACATGGTCAGAACAAACAAAACAATTAAAAACTCACCAAAATAACTTTTTTTGAATTTTTTCCTTCTTTAGTCTCAACTTGGACTGTCCGATTCCCCCCCCCCACATGCAGCCGTTGTTGCTGCTAACACTGTCCACTGTTGAGTGAATTTCCTAAAGAAAATAACGACCTTTTATAATTATACATTGTACTCTAAGCTCAACGATAAGCACATTTAATGTTCACTTGAAACCAAATGTGTGAGGAGGAGGGATCATTTTTACACAAAAAAACCTATTTTTTAATAGAAATACAAATATTTCATGAAATATCAGAACGGAGCAGTAGGGGGGGCTGATAGACTACATTTTGATGTTAGACAACATAGTGAGTATCTAACTGTTCTTTTTCAGTGCTGCAAACCCCACAACAGGCTGAAGCACATACTTTACTGTCATGTTGTGGTTTTGGCTGATATACAATGATACAAATTGTATTGTGCCATTTTTCCTACAGTTCAAGGGTCAAGGCAACTAATAGTAAATTTAAATGAGGATCTTTTTTTCATAAACTGACTTTTGAAGTAGTTTATGTAGTTTACTCCAGTTACATAGCAGTAATCAAACAGTATCTGGCCTCAAGTAAGAGATCATACTACTCTTTTAATGTTTCTGGCAGCACCGTTTCTAAATGTACATTATACTGTATGTGATTAGCCTTTTACTAGTCTGGCTTACCGGATGTTAAGTGCTGGGCTAAAGCATGACATGCGGAGCGTCTTTCACGCGGTGTGATTGGTTTGAGAAATACTAACAAGCGAGCACATTTTTTCCCCTATGCCAGAATGTTAACTCTTGTAGCCAGACCATACTCCTGTGTTGGTACAGCACTGTGGACATCTAGAAATGCAAGACTATCCTTTTATTTATTCAAACAAAAACAAATTCAAGTGTATGTACAAGAAGAAAAATAAAAGACCACACTGTCTCACAAAATTGCACTAGCTGCTTAATGCTATAAAGGTCAAAGGTCATTATTGGGACTTTTCCAGTTCTGCCAAAACAACAGTTAAGAAACTTTGAAGTTATTTTCTTCAATTAGTTTTACTAAAGCCGTCTTTTTTTAATTGCAAGGTCATACAGTGCCATTACTTTTACAAACTAAAGCCCCCAGGCTTCTTAAAGACAACAAATATTAACCAGTGAGTTGACTCAACTTCTGTTAAATTGTATCCCTGTGTGCATTATGCAGATTATGTCATTCAAGATGACTAAAATCCTCACTCATCACCTTCATCTCCACCTTCCCTTCAGCCATTAAGTGGATTTATTTGGTGAATTTAATAAGATTAAAGTACTCACTGTGGTTTACCTACTGAGCCTACTCTATACAAAAAAACTAGTGTAGTTAAAGATCTGTCCACACAGAGTAAACAAATGTAACTGAACAGGTGATGTTATGTTCACCAGGCTCTCAGCAATACAGCAATAAGCTGTGTGGTGATTTTGGTGTAGTGTTATTTTATTTTATTCATATTGTGTGCAGGCAGTTAGATAGCAAAAACCCTTAAATGCACATGTGTTTTGGGCTATTAAAGTGTGAAGGCCTGGTGAAAAAAGGTGAAGGTAGGTATTAGGTTAGGCATTAAGTTAGGGTAGGCAGATTTAATTGATTTAAAATGTACATCCTAGATGAGAAACAAAAGGTGACATATTAAAATGCAAGGGTTTATTTTGCTTTAGCTAAAAATCTATTATTTGATGACTTAAAGGTTCAGTTGGTAACTTTTATAAAACAAGTTTTGTCATATGTGCTGAAATTGTCACTATATCCTGAAAGTAGTACACGAGACAGATAATCTGTGAAAAAAAAAAAAAATCACATTATCACTCCTAGTGCTCCTAATTGCATTTGCAAGGTTCCAGGCAAGAAGTAGACAATGCAGTGACAGAATCTTCATCCATATTTGGCTGCCTAGTTTGAAAGTTTGAGTCATCACGAGCAGCGATTGAAACTGCGTGAGAGACTCCTCGGATCTGATTGGTTGTTTTCCTTCAGGCGTGGTGGAATCTTGCAAATGCCTTTAGGAGCACCAGGAGTAGGCATGTTTTTTTCACAGATTGTCTTATGATATAAAAATATAGTGACAGTTTCAGCAAATATGACAAAAACTTATTTTTATGAAAGTTGCCGACTGCAGCTTTGATCAGACACCTATAACAAAGGTAATACATGAACAGCTTTAAGTCTAAATAATTGGATAAAGTTCCCTAGGAAAATCACCATCAATGCCAACACAAAAATGTAGGCGCCTAAAGGGTAAATATGTACAGGCAGTTATGACAGCTACTTGTTTTTTACAGGCTTGTTGATGTTGGTAATCACCTAAGCAGGCATTATGACTATAAATAATATTGCCCAACAATTTTCTTTTCTTCTAGGCCTCTCCTTTTTTCTGCCCCCTGACTCACGCCCTGCTATCTTTCCGTCCGAGTGTAATCAAGAAAACGTTCACTGGGAGCAGAGCTCATAAGGCCTGAGGGTCTGAGTAATTACGTCATTATCAGAGCGACTGTGACTACACAGTGCGCTGCACAGGGGTAAGTTTGGCAATTTCACCAAAAAATGTTTTAATATCAGGGGGATTCAGGGAGCAGCAGTTCACTTGTCAGGTTTACAGACACAGAAACCTTAAACACTGTCACAGCATGGGCGTAGTTTACTTCTTAAAATGATGACTCAACCACGTCACTTTTAGACCTTTGTACTAAGCCTCTAGTCTAGTAAACAACTTCAGTGAGTCTGGCAGAGATAAGGTTTTGTGTTCCATTTCTAGGCCAATTACATAAATGCTCACCTGGGGTCCAGTCTCCAGGTGTGGTAAAGGTGCAGCCAGCTGTGCACTCTGTCTGGCCATACGCTTCGTACACCTACACACAGACACAGGCGATGTTGAGAGGGTTGTGTAAGGTCTTTGAGTGCACCCACATTTATTCATTCATGTATGTGTATGTGTATGTGTATGCATGTACTGTATGCTGGTATATACCTATCTTTGTGAGGACCAGTTTGAGTTTTAGGCCTTGGGAGTGGGGACATTTTGTCTGGTCCTCACTTCTTTAAAGGGTTTAAAGGGTTTATACTTAGTTTTTGGCTTAAGGTTAGAACTAGGTATTGGTTAAGGTAAGGGTTTGGGTTTGGGTTAAGCATGTAGTTGTTATTGCTATGGCCTAGAGAATTCATTATGTGAATGTTTGTGTGTGTCTGACCTGGCATCCCAGGGCTGCTCTGAGAAATCCCAGGACAGCAGGCGAGGTGGGAGCCGCTCCTGTTATAATCATCCTCAGTCTTCCTCCGAGGCTGGCCTGCACAGAGAGGAAACAAATCATCAGGACATAAAGGTCTTCATTTTCAGTTTTTCTTAAAATAATATTAATACAAAAACAAATCATGAATTTAGTGTTTGTACTGTACTCAAGGCCATGGAAATCTTTCTTTGCCAATCTGCTTCTTACTGTATGCGATGGGGTCCAACATGAACACACAATTATCTGCCAAAGTTTGAACAATTCTTTGGTATTTTACATTTATGGTTTTCTTTTTTTTCTCTTTGCTAACTGGTTTGAAGTATGTTGGGCTTGGTTGGTAAAATGAGATAATGTATTTCTGAGCACCAATCAGGATTTAGCAACATCTGAATCTGATGACAGTTGGTAATAAACGAAATCTAAAAACAAAACCCACAACCATGCAGTCCTGATGAAGCCGGTTAGTTGGTTTTTGGGTATTAAACTCTTAACAAAAAATCAACAGTCTTTCCTGTACAAATGCACAGAAGTTAATGAAATTAGAACTGGTGACATTTAGGGTAAAAACTCCAATGTAGAAATCAGGCTTTAGCTTCAACTGTGCACCTTCATCATACAGTAATTTACTTCCACAAATTCTCCAGTTATTTTTTTTCCAAAATACCCTGAGTATACAGAAGTATATGTTGTGTATAGTGATGTTACAGGATATCACCAGCTCATGTAACATAAGTCCATAGTAGCACATTTAGCTCTGGGAGAGGAAACACTATTTACCTGAATTTTACTGAAGAAGATTTTGTCCCATAAGCTGTCACTGCGAATGATCCCTCTGCTTACTTCAGCACCTTTTCTCTTGGCAGCAAAGTTGAGCAGCCAGCGCTTCAATGGGGTGTTAGCCTGGCTGAAGATCTGCAGAGGAGACAAAGACAAAATACAAGTTTGTTTGGTTGGGGACAGGCCCTTCTCATTCCAGCGGTTAAAAACATGTATATTTATTCATGTAAATTTCCCCAAAATGAGCAGGAAGCATATAACACCACAATAAGTGCAGGAACAAAACTCTTATTCCTTCTTCCACATTATTAATGTACAAACTCTCTTAGAGGTTTTAATTGCATATAATGAATTTCTGAAGAAACTAGACTTCAAATGAAAAACAGTAGTGGTGACCAATTTCATTTGATTTTCAAACTACAAATCCCTGTCAGTGTAGGTGTCCGATTCCCAGACAATACCCATTTTTACAGCAGTTTTTTGCTAGAGAAACTCACAATGAACTATACAGCCAAACTGCTTAATCGCCAGCAGAGCAAGCAAACATCAGATTCCTAAAAAGCCTTTTCTTTATCCGTTCATCTCACCTTGTCGTACATGCGGTTGAGCAGCCGAGGCACCACAGGGAAAATGGTGGGCCGCAGGGCCTTCATGTCATCTGGGAGGAGACGGATGTCGCCCTGATAGAACCCGATTCGTCCTCCATGGCAGTACACCACAGACTGCAGAGACAGACACAAATAGTGGGCCTAATGTTACTAGCTGTCAGGTATCTTCTATAGACAAAATCCTAACACTGACACGGGTAAAATAATTTAAGGTTTTAGATAAAACTCAGTTGATAGAAATTCCCGGACGTAATATTTATTCAAATAGCACTTCTCCAATCAATAGTTCAGAGTACATTAGGGACAAAATAAAGTATTATTATAATCTGGTAATAATAGAATACAAAGTACAATATTTCAAACTGAAATTGAGTAAAGTAGAAGAAGAAGTTAGCATAATAGGAAAATACCAGAGTAAAGTACAAGTATCACATTTCAAAATTGTAAGTGTAAGCACTGTACTTGTACATACTTTCCACCACTGGTTTCTATGTATAGTATTATACAGTATTTCCAGCAACTAGCAAAATGTTTAAGCAGGTGAGGGGTGGACAACTTAGTCTTTTGGGTCTTTGAAGTAAACTAAAATGAGCTGAGTTTTTTTTGGGAGAATTTACAGATTATTTTGCAACAAGATACTCTGTATTATATGTTGAGGCATGACTTCTGTGTTTTACACTCATACGTAAGTGGAAATATCAACACTCACAGAGGATTAACTCAAGTTAGAGTGACTCATTATTTAGTAATCTATTAATCATGAGTGAAATGTCTGACTGCTACTACTACTCTCCTTTCTACTCCGTGATCCTGCACCCAGGGGGGAAGAGATATCAGTGGTGTTAATTACACTTGCATAACTCTGACTCAAATCAACAACGCAGAAATCAAACAACCAAGAAAACTGATGTGTAGTGTGCACATTGTTCTGCAACTTGCAGTCGGTTGATGATTCTTGTACAAACTGAGTGCAAATGCAAAAGAGATGAGAATGAGAATTATTGTATGTTCAGTTGACCTGATCTTCAAAGTGTTTTTTTCCAGCCACACAAAGAAACACACTCACCCACACCCTTTTACAGATCATTTGCAGGTTGTGTTACTTATACAGACAGAATATGGATTAGGATAAAGATGAACTCAACACACAATCTTCGTTGTCAAGTGCCAGTAAAAACATGCACCTTTTGTGACCCTGTATCTGTTTCTGAGGCCATCTGAGGACACAGCGAAGCGGAAGGTCTGCCCTCTTTTTTGCCTTTGATTGAAAGATCAGTGGCAGGCCTATCAGAAATGGAGGTGTTTTTCTGTGTGTGTGTGTGTGTGTGAGAGAGAGACTCTTGAGCTTGCTTCAATTGTGCAGTCTGATGTGCTGCTCTCTGGGGAAGTTAGATGGTTTCCTGTGTCTGAGTGAGCCCTAAGCCACTGACAACTCTGCTTGTGTGTTACAGGCAAACAACCCAGGCAGGTTCAACCTGATGCAACCCGATTGGCTGCGTGATACACACATGGCACTTCTCACACAGCAAGGCACACACATGGCACTTCTCACACAGCAAGGCACACACATGGCACTTCTCACACAGCAAGGCACACACATGGCACTTCTCACACAGCAAGACACACACACACACACACACACACACACACACACACACACACACACACACACACACACACACACACACACACACACACACACACAACGGATTAAAATAGCACCCGTTAGCTGACCAAACTACCAGTGCATCTGGGTATGATGATAAAAACCAAAACAGGAAAAGCTAGAATGCACTGTAAGGTTGTTAACAACAGATCTGATGTTTCCTGTGGGACTTCATGTGACTGGGTTTTGTTGTTGACGTGCCATTATAAGCAAACATATGACAGGTGACTAAGCAGACACAAACACCAAGGGCCCCTGAAATAATCTGATCCAACCTTTACTTATTATTTCTTTGTTTGTTGTTGATATCTTGTAGTTTCCTAATTTCTTACACGTCGAGTAAAAGGCAACTGTATTGAGTTGAGGGATTAAGAGAAACTCAGCTACATGTGTGGAGGAGAAACCTGATGTTTTGGACATGTAAACGCTTAACAGAGTTTCTAATTAGGGCAAGTGCATGACAAAGAGACATTAGGCTAAGAAGGAATCCCTTTGGCAAAAGTGCTGTATGATAATGTAAAAAAAGTAAAAGTCAGGCACTGTAAGGACAAATGGTACATGCTCCTATTACTGTGCCCATCAGTCTGATTTCTCTCAATAATGTTGTTTCCTGTGTGCATATAAGAAAATACTTCTCAGATGTGTGTGTGTGTGTGTGTGTGTGTGTGTGTGTGTGTGTGTATGTGTGCGCGCGCGCACACCAGTGGCTGTAAATGGCAGGTAGGCATTCATCAAAACTAAACCAAAGGAAAGGAGAAGGAAAGAAAAACAGAGCCTCCCCCTCCCTCCCACTCTTTATCCTTCCCACACACTAAACAGTTTCACATGAATGCATATAAAGTCACAGATCCTTCCTCTGCCCCCGCCACACTCCAAGCATCTGATTGCATAACCATCTCAATCCGGTGGTCAAGGATCTCAGTTCAGCCCATTTACCTCAATGAGCCTCTCGAACATGTGAGCCAGTGGCAGGAAGGAAATGAGGCAATCATCTTGGTTGGGAAAAATGACTTTCTGCAGCAGTCAGAAGAAAGGAAACAGTTAGATTTTAAAGGATCTTGCAACACAACGACTGTAATAAAAGTTAGAGGGAAAAAGAAAACACAAAATAAAACCAGACTGATGAATCACTTAGCAAAGTCAGACATCGTATTTAAATATCAATTGACTGCGGGGTATTTGGGGTATTGCTATGAAAGATTTCCTAGGAAAAGGACAAAAGAAAACACAGTCACTCACATCTGTTACTTTGAGGAAGCCTGAGAAATCTGCCACCACGTTCCCATGGGTGAGCATAACTCCCTTTGGGTTTCCTGTGTAAGCAGACAGAAAACACACACCCACACCAACATCAATCAAGTGAAATTCCCCTCACCTGGCCGAGGATTATGCAATCATCCAAGGAATCCGACAATGAAAGACAAACCTGGGTTTTGCGGGAAATTCCTCCAAATTCTAATTACATTTTATGTCTTGGAACCCAAGAATGATTTGGGATAAAAAAAAAAAAGGATCATCGTGTTTTTGGGCTGTTAAATAGTGTACAATCAGGTGTGAAATGCAAAGCAGAGACATACTGTAGGCTAATGACCATATGTAAAGATGTAACATAATTTAAGTTAATTTAATAAAGTGAATTTTCCCAAAGGGAGACAGTGAACTCTTCAAATTGTTTCACCCTTAAGTAGTCTTTTCTTATTTGCACACTTTAATACCTGCACTGATAGACAACAGCATGTGCAGTCTGTACACACACATACATAATGTATATGTGCTAAATATCTGTTGAAAAGACTACTTTTTCAATATAATACTCTACATTATTATTTCTAAATGTATTATTCATTTAATCCTATAAAATATAAAAATTTGGGAATGTTGATTGTCTCTCTTTATTTTCCTTTGCCTCTAAAATCTATAAATACACAGTCACAACTATTTTACTTAAATCACCAGACTGTGTTTCGAAGCCATGTGTCACCATTATTTCAAGTGGAAAATTACAAATCTGTTATGTCACAATTTAAAAAAGGTCTTTCTCCGTGAAAAAAGAAAATCACTAAATCACATGTTTTTCTTGAATGTTTGGCAATTTCTACAACAGACTAAAATGACCATTTTTCTCCCAAGTTACAGAAATGCCATTACATTGCATAGTCCTTTCTACACACACATTAGTGGTTGTGAAGCAATGACTCTTAAATAAAGTCTTCCTCTTTCCAGATGTGTTGTCTGACACCCACAGCAGTAAATGAGCCGAATAGATGTGGCAACAAAGACGGAGGGAATTCTCGGGAAATGGAAAGTGATGTGTGAAAACTTTAACCCCATGTTGGAGTGGCTGCATGTCTCTCATGTCTCTTTGAAAGCCAGCAGGTGGCAGCGTTTTCAATGGACCCTAGAGCAGCAGCTGGTAAACTGACACCAGTGTGTCTTTAGGTGACCTGCATTTGTTCCCTTGTCTGTTGGTTAATAAAAGACCTCCCGTGTTGCTTCCCCACTCACATGAATGTGTCATCCTCTGGCATTTCAGGACAAAAAGGAATATATATACGTGTGTGTGTGTGATTATATATATATATATATATATATATATATATATATATATATATTTCACTGCTGCTGTGAAGAAACCGGATTCATTTACAGTAAATGCTTGTCTTCCCGTCTCGCCTTCAATTAGAGCAATAGTTCCACGTCTAGGTCCAAAAGTCATTATACTCCCAGCAATAAGAGAGCTTGCCTTTTCCAAATGTGAATTTTAATGTGGTATACTTTTGTCTTGTGTTTTTCTTAGCAAAAGAAATCTAAATGCATTACACAAAAATGACCGTATACTGAATTTCAGACAGATTTTTGACATACCAAACAACATTCTTAGAAATTTCCCGCAAACTCTTCTGATTAACAAGAGACAAATCGTCTATGCTTTAACTCATTTACAGTGTTTATTGCTGTGTAGTCATGGACGTTTAACTTTAACACAACAAAAAAAGTATGGCCTACATATGACAAATGTTATGACTGTAACAGGTGTGTCATCAGCAGGTTGTCCTTTCCCATCAAATGTCATTTTATTTGCGAACACAAGGCTGACCACTGCAGCTCTGCAGTTTTATATGCATTCATAAAATATTGGTTAACTCTGTTATAACTTATGAATACACAACCATAGGAAGAACAAAGAGTATATTTAATTATGAGTCTGAGAGCACATTACTGTTTGACTAGAATTTAATGGAGCAACACTGCTCAGTGAACTTAAGCCTTTGTAAACATGTAAGTGCAGCAAGTAATAAGCTGGAGGGAAACCTTGTTAAAGGTATGTTAAAGGTGTGGTTGTCTACATATTATATTGGGCCATAGTGTACCTTGGCTTGGCATGGTGAGTATGGGAAATGTTTTGCATGGATATGCACACAGATCCTCATAGCGAAGCAGTTTAACAGAAGCACAAAAATAAAAATGTCTTTCCAAATTGTGCATTTTTAAATACAAAAAAAAGACCAAATCTAATGTTGCTTTTATAATATTAAGTCTATCTTTTCTTATTTTTCCTTTAAAGATGAACATGTGTGATGGTTCTGCCGTTACCAGGCTGTAAAAGGACTTAACTTAATAGTAATGGCAACAGTAATAAAGTTATTGATAGCATTGTTGGTCAGTTAGCCTCACAGCAAATGATCCTGAATGACATGTGTGACTTTCTCAGCAGCAGACACAAATAATGCATGTTATTTACACAATTTACAGAATTACTACCTGTGGTTCCACTGGTGAAACAAACAATGGACAGGTCATCTGGCAACGGTGGCTGTGGAGACAAAATGGTATCGGTCAGAGCATGAGATTTCAATGTAACTTATAATGAGATGAACTTCTACGTCTTACAGCTTTCTTGACAGCAACCTGCACAAAAACCTGTCAAATAGATTAAGGAATGTTGCATGTTTACATACAGTATTTATAGTCATTAGCTCTGGCCCCTTTCTCTGCCATCGTACCAACAATAGGACGTCCAGAGATCATGTGTAAATTGCCAAAAAGCTGTCATCAAAACTTTCTTTGAAGTGCATTCAATGCACTCACTAGTTGAAGTTATTCTCTCCCTTATTTTCAACAGAGAGTAAATACTTGCTTAGCTGGCTAATACCAAGTAGCCAGAGGCTTGGGGCTGAATTGTAACTGGCCCAGTGTTTAATCTGTAAACACCACCACAATGTAAATGAAGCCATACAATCTGTCACATTACAGATGCTTTATTTTGGACAGAACAGCAAATGTAAAAGCTTTCAGCAACATGTGTTTCATATACATGTTTTGTGTCTACAGCCATGCTAACGGCTCTGAGAGGCTGTACTCAGGCACAGTGGTGCTTTGAGCTAAATACTAAGACGTAAGTAAGTCTAGAATACTTAGAAGTACTAAGACGTTTAGAAAGTAGTACCATGTTCACCATCTTAGTTTAGCCTGTTAGCATGCAAACACTGTCCTAATTTGTATTAAGTATATGATGGACCAGAGAGGTGGACTGACTGACCGATCGGCAGACTGACTTTACCAGACCCGTGCTGCTTGCATTCCTAAACATGTCGTACAGAGCATTTTTCCTTGTTTGCAGTTGAATCTTGAATTAGCTAGTACTTACTATAGGTTTTCTGTGATGCTCTCTGCCCAGAGCCTGTAAGAAAAACAACATAAAAATAACTATTAGTAGTAGACTTGACACCTTTTAACACATAAATGACAATAAAATTGTATTATCAGACATATATTTAGTGTTAAATTCCATGCCTCTTTGAATAGTGAGTGTTTTCTGAGTTCTGTCAGTAAACTTTCTTAACCAATGACAGAGGCCAAACATTTGTGGTTCTATGTTGATGGCAATCAAACATGCTCAGAAAGCTATCTCTACAATCCCGGATGCATTTGTGTTGCAATTGTTGCTGAAATCTGTGATTGTAAGTCAGTGTTAAGCAGCATTTGCATTAAGTCCTCTCATTTATTTTAATCCAGCTGATAAACCAGTTGAGCTGGGTGTCTATCACGCTGGCACAGTTAAGACAGGTCCATTAAAGTTGATCCTCACAGAAAAATGACAGTTATGTACACGTGTGATTGCCAGCTACTTCCTTGTACTGTAAATGGTTCGGTTATAAGGTAACCTTGGTTCTCTGAGTGAAGAGACTACTTTCCAGGGCAAGACTGCTCGGATACCGTTCCAATCAATGTAAATCAGTGAACCCATGCACATCTGGGCCTTTTATGTCCAAGCACGGGCCCTGAGATGTGATCAGAAAGAAAGAAAGAAAACGACAGAAATCTGCATCTAACCTAAACTGGCCTTTGTGATACTGCTGTGATCTGCTGGACCAGTTTTATTGTCTGTTTGTTTTGATTGTGCTAATGAAGCAGATACAGGAATGTAAAGAGCAGTGGATTTACTGTAAATGCCCACATCAGACATAGAGGCATAACAACACATTCTGTACATTCTTTTGTACTCTGTGTGTGATTTTGTTCTCATGAAATGCACCATTTTCCAGATTCTGTAGTGCCAAGGAGGAGAAGATAAAGATCTCTTCTAACATGGCAGACAAACAACATATTTTTTGATTGTGTGCTGACCAAAACTAAACATCAGTTTGTTTTGACTGGTTGTTGTTTTGTCTGGCTGTTCAGATTGCATATGAAACTTCTGTGTAGTAACACAGCCCAACCCAGCACACATTTTATTAGAACGAATTAGCTAGTCTATGATTATCAATGAACAAACTTCCAATCCTTGATACTTTGCTTACTATCAACAAATCACATGAAAAGACCTAAACCAAAGATGGTGGCCTGATATAGCTTATTCCTCTGTACCATGAACCCCCATTGTTGTACAGAGACTATTCAAAACAAATCAAGGAGCCACACTGTTGTACTGGGCAACATGTTCTTTTATAAACATTAATATCAGCACTATAGTTTATTTTTAATCAATTCCACATTCACTGTCCTGCACCAAATCCACCGCTGTAGTCCACAAATTCACAACGTACTTTCGTTTGAGTAATATTTGCTAAAAATGTGATGTTTTAGGGAATTTATTAAGTTTTAAAAATAAAATAAAATATCTGTGAACCATTTTTTTTACATTTACATCTTGACTAGGACAATAGGTAAAATATAAAGTGACCATACTTCTCCTTTAATTTATTTTTAGACGTCTTTTTACATTTCATCTTGTTCAATGGCATTTTGATGAAGCTAGAGTGCAGCAAACCTTAAATATATCTGATTAATGTAAAACTGACATGCATGAAAAAGAGCACCAGAATATGCATGGTCAAATTACTATTTCTTAAATTACAGTAAATATCAATCAAGTGCAAGTACCCTTGGGCTGGTCCTATATGTCATACCTCGACTTCCTGTATGGCCTGCACGTGGACGCCACAGCTCTTTCCGTGCTCAACGAGGGCGGACTCAAAGTCATCCATCAGGATAATTCTTTGCAGGCCCGGAGTCTCCTTCCGCTCAACGTTTTCCAGAAGCACCTGAGCTTTCTCTACTTTGTCACAGATGACTGTGGAGATGTCAGCTGAAGTGACACAAGCACACAACAGCACAATGCACCCTTGTGTGAATATCAACACAATAAGAAACCAAAAGAAACAAATAAAAAAAAAAAAAAGACACAGACGTGGAGTGGGGATTCAGTTGAAATTTGTGGTCAGTTCAGTATAAAACTAGGCCTGTACAAGCACTGTTGATAAGGTTATTTATTCAGCAGCCATCCATTTGCAGCAGAGTTATCACTTCCGGGCAGAGCTGTATAGTAACGAAGTAGAACTACTTCACTACTGTACTTAAATACTAAAAGGTTGTTGTATCTGTACTCTACTGGAGTATTATTTTTTTCTCCTACTTCCACTTTTACTTGAGTACATATTTTCGATGAAGGAAATACTTTTACTCCGATACATTTTTTATGTGCTGCATCGTTACTCGTTACTGTTGTGAATGCCTCACGCTACGGAGACTGGGTAGGTTACAGTAAGTGTAGTTACGGCTACGTTAGTTACGAAATCCCTGAGATCGCGTCGTGTTTCTTTTCATTACGGCGATCGCCCGTTCAGAAGTCAGAGACAATGTAAGTTTTTTAGCTATTGTTGCAAGATGAAGCTATTCCTGAGTTGTTTCAGTCTGCAGTGAGTACTGAATGTTTACCGTTTGGCCCTGTGATGTGAAGCTGCTAGTTTATCTGTATTTTGCTAGCTTGCTAACTTTCCACTACATCACATATGTTACTAGCTAGTGTGTGATACATTTTGGGGGCTTTAATTGTTACTATGCTGGAGAGGATGTTCATTTTATTTGCACAGTGTGATAATTGTGCATTTTATTTCAGTATTTGTTAATATTTGTTATTTTTAATATAATATAATATATTTAATATTTAGTAATATTTAGGGTTAGCGATATTCAAACTTTTGACTGCTTTCTTTAATAACTAAATAACACAATACTTGTACTTTTACTTTCAGTACTTAAGTACAAAAAACGTTGAATACTGTAGTACTTCTACTTAAGTGTTGTGCTTAAAGAGCACTTCTACTTCTACTCAAGTCACTTTTTTGATAGAGCACTTGTACTTTTACTCAAGTATGGGTCTCTAGTACTTTATACACGTCTGCTTCCGGGCTGTTTCATTTATTTTTAATCCAGGAAGTAACACACTGTGTATCATGGCTGAGCTGACGACAGTGCTCTCAGTCACCAGTGAGGGGAGCTCCACTGCTAAAGCTATTACTTGAGTTATGCCGTCAAAGAAGAGAAGATTGTTTGTTGTATTTGCATCTTAACTCAAAACTTAGAAGAGGGCTAAAAGAATTATCACTTTTGAATACTGTTGCATGTGTGTATGTGTTATGTGTGTGTTAGCATAGCTGCCAGGTAGTATTTGTATGAGTAGTGTGTATGTGTGTGTTCTTACCAGTGTTAATGATGAACCGTATGGCGTCTGGGCCCAGTGTGTCATAAAGAGGAACCACCACCATGGAGTAGGTGTAGCAAGCTAGCTCTGAGATGATCCACTAAAATCACACACAAGTCAGGGGTCAAAGGTCAGAGGTTATTTGGGTTCATTCATCATACTTGTAAATCATAACATATTTTTACTCCTATATTTATGTTAGCCTACATTTATGTTCTAAATATGTAACAATATATTTACTTATACATACTAATATTGTTTAAAGCCAATAGATTTGTCAAGACAGAAAAGGTTGTTCTGTAAAAAAGAGAGAGGCTCTCTATGTGAAGATACTAACAGAAGTGTGTACAGTTGTTGAGCGTGCTTGTGTTTATATTTGTGGCCTGTGTGAATGAAACCATCTGTAAAATGGTTTACATGCACTGAGCCAATAGGTGATACAGTGAAGCAGAGAGACCGTGAGAAACGGAGTCGAAGAGACAGAGCGAGAGAGACAGCATGAAAAGCTAAGAGACAATCCGAGATTGAGACAATGAGTGAGAGTCACCTCTGGCCTGTTCTGGGAGAACACTCCAATGAACTGGCTGGGGTTGGGCTGGCAGCCCTGGTGCAGAAGGCCTGAACCCAGATGTTCCGCCCGGGCCGTCACCTATGGTGTGGGAAGACGAGACAGCAGCTGATTGGACCAGGTGGAACTTAACAAATGCTGAGCTGGTCTTCTAGTCTTCTTTAAACAACACACATATTTTCACATTCTCCTGCTTTTCAGGGGAAACAGTTAAGAAACAGGAATGCTCCTTAGTGTTTGATGTTTGGGCTTAGTTTATAACTATTAATCAACTATTTAGCTAAATGAAGGGACTTTCTTGTGAAGTAACATGATGTCATTCATAACTGTTGAGGATTGCATGATTCACTTCCCATATGGCTTTTGGCATTGCTTAACTGGGACGATTTCTACATCACTGGTCTAAATGAAACTCCCCTTCAACCATTTCCCAAAAGATGTGATCTTTTGGGAAATGAATTTCAACCCAAATGATCGATCTTGAATTTAGAGCTGAAACGATTAGTCGATTAATGGGTTAGCAATTGACAGAAAAGGTTTTGTTTTTTTGTGACGGGGCATATTTCACTATTTTCTGGCCTTTTTTAGACTAAACAATTCATGGATTAATCAGACAAAATTATTAGCAGACTCATCGATTAACAAAATAATCTTTGTTTGCTGCGCTTCCTATATTTAGGTAATATCAGATCGTCATTGAGCAAAATTATCATCCGCAGCTAAGCAACATTGTCTTGTTAAAATATTCCTACAACACGCTATTTGTCTTATTTAGGAGAAGCTAGCATTAGCTGTAACAAAGCACCTTTGGACAGTAGCCTGCAGCTTTCACACAATGTCATGGTTGCTGCACAGAGAGGCAATAATTCATGATAATACTGTAATGCCAATGTGGCCGGATAGTGATCTGACAACACGACATGTCAACTAGGCAGGTTTTTTTTTTTAAATTTCTCAATAAGTTACTTTTTCTAATAACTGTACCTACCTTCTGTAACTCCACCCACATTGGCACATTTTTTTGCCACGTGTTGTGTTGTATGTTGTTTATCTATATTTAGCAATGTTTGCACACTGCAGTTCAGTGGACCTTCATGTCAGTGCCAGGATTGGTTGCTAGGCAGATTTGATGCAACAAAGCCTCTGTGGTGCAGGTGCACAGGTTGCAAACTACACCTGAGTGTCACCTTACACATATACTTAAATGGACTAGATACGGTTGGATTATAGCTCATCAAATGTCATTACAAAGCTGATGATAAAGCTGATGATATGTGATAACAATGTTTGACATTTCAAGGATGTGTCTTTTACAGGAAATGCTGTATATAAATATTAGATATTTTTTACTATAGCAAAGAGATTCAATAATGTCTGCCAAAATAAGCAGACTTAATAATAATAAAACCCTTTTAAGATTCTAACTGTAAAAGCAATGTAAATTCCGCTTTATTACCACTATATTAATCATTTTGTAGCATTTGGCTGTGGTAGTTTCTGCATGCTAGATATCTGTTTAAAATTTCACTCGTAGTACCCATATCGTTACAAGGAGATAAGATGTCCCTTGAATGACACCAACCTCTTTGTAGGATATCCATTTGTAAGGCTGGTTAGGGAGCCGCGAGCCTAAGCAAGGTCCATCACCTGTTGAACAAATAGAACACCAAATTCTATTAAAGAATATAATATGATTTAAACTTATTATTTTCCTGGTGGACAAAGCATTACACTTCAAAATATGGTGGTGACTGTAAACAGATCAGGGTCTAACAAAACCTATGTAACCTTAAAATCTTCTTGTGTGTTTTCCTGGTAGGTGGTAAAATTCTTCAAAAAATTGTTTAAATTTAATAACACTTCTGATGAAGCTCACTGGGGAGCAGGTGTGGTTGGAGTGCCAATAGATAAGAATATTTCTGCATTGGGACTCAGTCACTTAGTGAGGCCTGATGCTGTTAACGTTAGATACATTTTAACACCAACATAAGAGATTTTTTTGTTTTTTAAATTGTCATCAAGGAAAAATGTAAAATATATATATATATATATATATATATATATATTTATTATTTGTCACATGTGTTAACTTACTAACATCCTACCCACCAGATATGTGAAGGCCTCTCTGGAAGACCTCGTACATGGTCCTGGCGTCGTCATGGTAATAAGCCAGTAGCTTGGAGCTGTCGCCCATCATGGACCTGTGACCTCCATCTTCATGCTGTTGCAAAAAAGAAAGAGAGAGAGAGAGAGAGAGAGAGAGAGAGAGAGAGAGAGAGAGAGAGAGAGAGAGAGAGAGAGAGAGAGACAAAGAAACAATGTGACACCATAAATATTCTTCACAACCTTCTTTTCTAAACTCCGGGGGTGTTGGTACCAAAATAAAAAACTAAATTTGCCAACAAATAAACAAAACCCAAAACAGATCTAATTGTGCTCCATCATAAAGACGGTGTTAAATAGATACAAAAGCCTGAGGAGAAACATTTTTCCTTGTTCTCCGAATGATAATCCATCTCTTTTGTCAGCTCACAACTGCAAATAAATATAGCCAAGCTTACTTTGTTCCCTGGTGTGTACATTGCTGATGCATTCTGGGCGATTACTGTAGAGTTCATTCACATAAAGAAAAAGAATGCTTGAAGCAAAGTCATTTTTTTGTGGAAATGAGTCATTTAGGTTGATAAGATTAAGGAGCCTGGCATAAAATAAATCTTATGAGTGTGTTTGTGTGTCTTTGCATGCATGCATGTGCTTGTCAGACACACAGGCATCTCAATCTGTTTCATCACATTCCTCAAAGACCTTCTCAAGTTTCCAAGAAAAGAAAACCTCAGTGCCACAAAAAGCATGTCAAAGGACTTTCACATTGACTACAAATGCTGCCAGCCTCACCTGTCAGTGAGAAGGAACAGGGTTGTGGTGTGTGTGTGTGTGATACAGAGTGTGTTTGGTGTAGTCAGGATGTTGGTTAAACCAGGACGGGGTGGAATCGAGTGCACGTGTTTAGATGAAAGGTGTTCAGCTTCCCTCTGTCGCGCCAGTGCACGGAGCTCCCAGCGGGGCAGAGTAGTGGAGGTCTGCTGAGATCCGCTGGATGATGCCTTTCACATCATCTAGGCAGACCTTCGCTGCTCCACGCACTGGCGCCAAGGAGGGAAACCAAACACTTTTTAGCTAAACACACTGCCCACACAAAGATGACACAGAGCTGGTTTGGAATTAGAAAAGTATCCCTTTAGCAATGAGTAAAGATTATACATTGAAGGTAAAAACACACACAACAGGATAAACACCACAGCTGGCTCAGCATTAGTGAGGTCAGTGTTCACATAAATTTAATACTGCATCACCTTCTTGTGACCGTCACTTTCTTACACACATACACCAGGTGTGTATTTATGTTATATTTTAAATAGTCTTGTGTCTTGTGTCTTTATCTTTTGTGTTTATTTGTGTGTGTGTGTGTGTATGTGTAATACAGAGTGTGTTTGGTGTAGTCAGGACGTTGGTTAAACCAGGACGGGGTGGAATCGAGTGCACGTGTTTAGATGAAAGGTGTTCAGCTTCCCTCTGTCGCGCCAGTGCACGGAGCTCCCAGCGGGGCAGAGTAGTGGAGGTCTGCTGAGATCCGCTGGATGATGCCTTTCACATCATCTAGGCAGACCTTCGCTGCTCCACGCACTGGCGCCAAGGAGGGAAACCAAACACTTTTTAGCTAAACACACTGCCCACACAAAGATGACACAGAGCTGCTTTGGAATTAGAAAAGTATCCCTTTAGCAATGAGTAAAGATTATACATTGAAGGTAAAAACACACACAACAAGATAAACACCACAGCTGGCTCAGCATTAGTGAGGTCAGTGTTCACATACATTTAATACTGCATCACCTTCTTGTGACCGTCACTTTCTTACACACATACACAAGATGTGTGTATTTATGTTATATGTGAAATTGTCTTGTGTCTTTATATTTTGTGTTTGTGTGTGTGTGTGTGTGTAATACAGGGTGTGTGTGTGTGTGTGTGTAATACAGAGTGTGTTTGGTGTAGTCAGGACGTTGGTTAAACCAGGATGGGGTGGAATCGAGAGCACGTGTTTAGATGAAAGGTGTTCAGCTTCGCTCTGTCGCGCCAGTGCACGGAGGAGATAACCGTAGTGTCGACAGGTCTATTTCTGGCTGCTGTCCCCACAAGCTCCACCATTCAGATGGTTAGCGCCATGCGTATGTAGCCTGACAGATTAACCCAGGGGAAAAAACAAAACAAACAACACTCCGTCCTGCTTGTGAAGCATATTGCTGTGAGTGCATGATAACACTTGAATTTGTGTATGTGTAATTAAACTGAAACTGGAAACATGTGGGGCACAAAAATAAGAGTTTTGAGAAATCAGGTGCAAATTGTCCACTTGGGTGTGCAAATAGATGTGAATCATTTCAAGAATATTGACAGCATTTGTGAATGAGACCCTAATATACTTATGCATACATATGCATACATCTGTGTGTGTGCTCCATCTTACCGGCACCTCCTCAGACTGGTGCAGCAGGCTGCAGGGTGGCTTGATAGGGCGGGGTCTGGTTGCCAACCAGTACGCCAGCACGGCAGTCAGAGCGCCGATCCCCACCAGCGTGGAGGTCGGCAGGGAGCGAAAGAACTGTCCCAGCTCGTCCATCTCCGGTATCCTCAGGCCGCTCATCATTTCCTGGGCCTGCATCTTCTCCATCAGGGTGGAACTCAGCTCTGCATGATAGAAAACACTCTTTGACTTATGATTTCTAAAATTATTTTGACTCTTTTTTGTGTTTATGTACAGTAGTAGCATTGTTATGACAGCTAAAACCTGAATACCATTGTAATGAACCACATATTTTTTTACTGTAAGCCCTGCTGTAAGGCAGTGGTCGCTAGTGGCCATAGTACTTATGACCGAAACACCTAGTATAAGACCGCGAGAGACCTGTAAATGCCCAAAACACAGGATTTTAAGCTTGGGACTGGAGTAAAATAATACATAATAAATGTATTAAGATCTGCAAGCTAATGATATGTAAACCTACACAACGCAACTAGGTCTAGAAAGTAATTTGACAGTTTCCAATTTGTCTGACCTGCATATTTTTGTTGTGTAGGAGGAAACCCACACATGCAAAAAAAATAAATAAAAAAAAAAAAAATTAATTATATATATATATATATACGAAAGTGAACTTGCCTAGGTGCAGACTCAGACATTTACACACACACACACACACACACACACACACACACACACACACACACACACACACACACACACACACACACACACACACACACACACACACACACACACACACACAAAACTAGACCCTCCTACATGTTTCTCAGGTTTGATTTTAAACCACTTTGAGCCAGTCTTTTTTTTTAGACCTCACCAGTCCTCCACCCAGGACCTTAAAAACGTAATTTATGGTTTAAAAAAAGAGTTAAACACGCACGTACGCACGCACGCAAACACACGCACGCACACACACACACACACACACACACACACACACACACACACACACACACACGGTGTGAGACGCATAATTTATCTGAGGGGGAGGCTGGCTGCAAAGCTGACTGGAGGGTTTCCTGCTCTCCTGCATGAAATGAGTCAGACAGCACCACCTGACCACCTGAACCAATGGTGTCAGGGCACTACTGCAGCTCACAGCCAATCAGAATCACTTCTTGTCTGCTCTTGCTCTCTTTCCCTCACAAACAGATGCACAGAACCACAACAGACAGTGAGGCTGATAAATATAAATATCTGAGGCCGTGGGAACATTGACTTCCTCATTCACATGTTAAGGTTTTGTAGAAGCTCCTACTTTACTAAAGGGAAGCTGAATCATATGAACCTGCATTAGGGTGAAGGCAGGTTCCAGGAAGCCAGATGCATGACTTTCAAACCCCAAGAAATGTGATGCAAGGCCAACATAAGAGACAAGATAAGTCTTTTTGTCCTTCTAGATCCAAGAAAGGTGACGTATAATTACCCATGAAATGTTAGTTTTGAGTTGTAGAATTTAAACTCCCCTCAAGCAGCTGAAAATGCCAGATTCCTTGAAAAATTGCAGCGGACATGACCACATTGAGTTTAGAGAAATATTGAATCAGCCTGTAAACTATCCACTGAGATGTCCTCAGTGTGCTCTATGGTTGCTAATGCACTGGTTGTTAATTGCTAACAGCTGACTATGAAACACAGCGACAAAGACAACTTGAAATGATATTGGATAAGTGAGTAATATCTGTTTTAAGATATTTTAATACTCCTTAAAGAGCTATGTGACAACTTTGCTTCCTGTATAGAACTACAATTGCGTGCCAGTGTAGTATAAAGGATGTCAGAGTAGGTACTTTGGATAAGTCTAAAGTTCAGTTAAATGCTTTGTTACATCCTGAAGGAGTCTACGGAAGAGGATTAAGGCCATAGTGAAAAATGTGTTTGAGTTCTGAGTTTAAAGTCAGAATTTTCAAATTCTTCAAAAATATTTTTCACATGTGGCACTAATCCTCTTCCGTAGAACACAACCACAACACTGGTAAAAAAAAAAAAAAAAGTTAAATGGTATACTTTGCACATGTTGTCAACAGGCAGCACATCAGCAGTCATCTATACTCATTTGTAAAGCAGCACTGACATGTAACATGACATTTACACACGGTAATATAGCTATTGCTTATCCTCTCCACTACTTTAATTCAAGTCAGAAGCACAGTACCTTTAACTGCTCTAAAGTGAATTCCCTGACGCTGCTTTCCCAAACTTCTACCTGGGCTCGAATCCTTTTAATTCAACGAAACTCAAGTTTCTGTTCAGACCGAAACTATCACCTGTAACTGAAAAACCACAGCATAACATATGCCTCTAATGTGACGACCAGTATTGTGCCTTTAACACCACAGGCCTAACTGCTTCTCTTTATTTTTTACTGCAGTGCTCTGATATTTCCTCTTTTTCTGTTGTCCCTGTTTTGTCTGCAGTTCCAGTAATCTTAATGAGGAATTAGAGCTCAAATTCTGAGAAATGTTGAGCGCTATAGCAAAGATTAGAAACCACCTGATAATGGTTCTGAACTAAACAACACTTTTTTGGCATGTTGAAGCAGCTACAATGTCAAATTAATTCGGAGATAAAATGTTCTGCACTGTTGAGTACACTGAGTCGCCCACTGTGCGCAGCTGGAGTCTGTCCCAGAGTTAGACTTAATTACGGGCACAGCTTCATTTGTTTGGAATATATTTTCTTGACAAAAGAACATCTAGAAAGTAAAGATAGAAATGTCAAACATGGAAATAAGTTAGTATATCCAACACCTTTGACTATTTGATCATTTTAAAGCAATAGTTTAAGGTTTTGGGCTTATTCGCTTTTCTTTTAAGAGTTAAATGAGGCATTCGATATCAAGCCTGTGGGTTAAATATAGATCTGCAGTCGGGACAAGGTTAGCCTAGCTTAAAGAGGGGGTAATTGCTAGCCTGGCTCTGCCCAAAGTTAAAAATAAGCCCACCATAACTCTAAAGCTCACTGATTTACAAATAGTATCTTGCTTATTTAATTCATACAAAAATTGACATAAAAACTACAATATGTTTTTAAAATCAAACAACATACAACAAATTAATTTATCAGCATCAGAGTTGTTCAGTTTTGATTGATTTGCATAGAACATTTAAGTGTTTTCCTGTCATACACTTTATTTTCCACATTACAGTACCTACATATCCTACATCTCATATTGTATTGTTCCATATTACAGTGCAACTGATGTATCTGTGCAGTTCTGACAGGAAGATCAATGACAAAGCACCAGCCAGGCAGGCAGCACAGTACACACAGACAAGATCATTTCCATGGCGGTTTCGTGACAACAGGACATAAACACTTGAACCGTGTTATAAAAACGAAGAGACAAACCTCCCAGCTATCAGACAGAGGCCACTATCAACCTAACAAATCCACCATGTTGACCTCCTCAAAAACAGTAACCTGACCTGTTGTACAACTGTGGAGTTAGTGTGGACTTCATTTCACAAGTGGCCCGATTATAAATATTGGATGAACTGCCTGATAATGAATGCATTTAATCGTTAGGATGACCACTTCCTAGAATATGATTTTTAGGGTTATATGTTTCAGAGAAATATATTGAGTCCGGCAACGGTTTTAATACTTTTTCTTAAAAAACACATTTTTTCACACTGGCATATCCAACATGATCACCACTCATCTATACTTAGTAATGTTGTGTTTGTTTTTACTATTATTATTCTTACTATTTTATTGTCTTGTAAGGTGACATTGAGTGTCCAGAAAGTCACCCATAAATAAAATGTATTATTATTACATGCAGATATTCTTACAGAGACACATTGATTGACTAATTGAGGAAGCTACAATATAAGTTCATAATGTCTCCAATACACCTGGTGTGATTATGATAAAACCTTACATTATAAGTGAAGTTTCAACATTTTTAAGACAATAACCACTACATCATTGGTCCAAATTGTGATTAAACTTGAAGAGATAGAGTATGTTGTTATTGACATGACAGACAATATACATATTTACATGTTTTATCTGCTTGTTGGCCTGCCTGCATGGCTGATTGATTTTATAATCATAGTAAACTCCAAATTTTCTATACAAACATCTGTGCATCACTGTGGGAATACTTTGATAATTAGTGGGCTGCTTTGATGACATACGTGTAACGTAGCTCAATGTATGTGCTTTGCATTGTGTTCAATGGCTGATGTGGCTTAGCTGCAGTGGTGACAAAGCCACAGTGGATTTGTGTTTGAAAAGAGAGGCAGAGGAGGGGAAACGGCACTAAATATAGACACACTCCATAACCTACTGACACCACTGTGCAGATAGCTGGAACAGAGGAGGCTAGATTTTCCTTAGCTCTACCTCGCAGGAGTAAAAAAAGTCTTTGTTGACATTTCATTGGTTGAATAAAGACACAAACACACAAACAAGCTTGGGATCTGGATTGTACAGTCAGTAACACTAGAATGTTAGATGTTGTTTGTTGTAAAGAGTATCCTGTTGATTTATAAAGTACCATACATGGATTTCATTTTTTTGTTACCCATCCCTTGAAAGCATTTGTGTGGGTGCAACACACATATTTTGGAAACTTTCAAAGTGTGTGGGCTGTGATTAAACACCCGCCCCCTGTTTGTAAAGGAACAAGCTCTGATGTGAGCGGGCAGGGATGACACAGTATGGACATGAAAGCACCAAGCATCCTCCTGCCATGAAATAGCCAAACAGCCACAGGAGACTCACAGCCTGCCAAACACCTAATTGGCCTCCAGGAGAAATACAAACATCTAACTGCCTGTCAATGACTCAGTCTCTCTTTGATCTGCTCTGGTCTGCATTTTCCTGTTTGACTGCCAATAATAAATGTCTGCTTCCTGAGAAAATAATACATAAGACACGAGAACAGACAGAGCCGCAAATGCTCAGAGCAGGATCTCACCTACTCTGATTGACCTGAATGCCAACTGCTGTTGACTCACTGAAACCTAAACTGAAAACTTCCTTGAAAATGTTTCCTCTTAAAAAGTAATGTCAGACTGTGGTGAAACAGAGCAGGGTGGAAGGCGGGAACAGTTCTTAAGAATCAATTAGCCCTCAAAGAAACACGGTGGCTATGTCCCATTTCAGGGGCTGAATCATTTGAAGTATACAGTATATCTCTAGACCGAAAAAAAAGCCACGTTGGCACAAAAAGTCTGTCAGATTCAGGCTCCTCCAAGAAATGCAGCCGTCTTTTTCCCTAATGTGGATGAAATTGAAATTATTATCATGGCTATCTCAGATAAAAACAGTGTCATTTGCACAGCTGTTTCAACCTTTTCTCCACTAAAGCCTATGGTTCTGCTTGCTATCCAACTCTCTGTCCTACAGTAACCCCACCCCAGGGACCCTCTCGGTCTTAAAGTCCGTCCCTGTTGCCTTCTACAAAGATTGTTGCTTCAGCTGGTGTGACAGAAGAACAGCAGGTCAGCAACAACATTGCCCTTTATAAGCTTGCGAACTCAAAGACCTCTCTGTTTAATGTGTGAAATCACACCACACCAAAAATTGAGTTAATCTTCATTGTGTCTCCAGCGGAAATTCTGCGGCATTTACAGCGCGGCCGTTTAGCTTTTTAAATGAAGGTGTGTTGTCTTGCTAAAGGATAAAGGATTGTTGATGTGGACACAATCTGCAATCCTAATCTTTACAGGACAATCCCTCTAACTCCAGATCCACTTAAAAAAGGATGCACACATCTGTTAAAGGGAAGTTTGAGAAATAGACCTCAGTCCTTCAATGTAATCTAGCATTGCAACTACTGTACAAATGGAGTTAGAAAGGTTTGATGGTAGAAGACAACAGAGCTATCTGCATGACAACTGAGTTCTGCTGATGAAGTAGCTTGTATGCGGGTTAACTCTAACCCTTTGTACAACTGTAATACAAATGTTAACTCTCTCAACTGAATGATGAATTTAAATCATCAACCACTAATGTTAACATCCAGTTTGTGTTACGATGCGAAGGTCTGATAGCTTCAGTTGTCTCTTCATATCTATTGACTGACGCTTTGGTTTTCATAACATCCTTTTTGTGGATATTTTCCTGGGATTTTACTTCAGTCACATCATCTGTCATCTGAAATGTAATCTAAAGTGAGGGCTGTCAAGACAGCCTAATGTATCTGATAAAACTGAATCAAGTCTGGATGAAAATGTTTCAAAAAATTTGATGCAACATCAATCAATGTGTAGTTTGTAAACATCAATATACACTTGGCTGGAAAGCCTGACAGATGTGGACACAACAACACTGTACTGAGGGAACATAATGCAATGTGTATCATATCTATCACAAAGCATTCAGTGTACATACTGTGCATGAACAGCTGGGCAAAAAATTAAATAAACATTTGAACCTTTTGTACATGCTCGGAGATGTCTGAAACGACCTCAACAGCGAGCAGGGCTTTATTAGCCTGGTTGACACCAGACCCACTCTCAGTTGTAACTGAGTTGTAACTGAGAGTGGCCGAACTGCTTCTGAAACAATTGGAAATGGGCTAAAAAGGATTGAAATGGGTTCTTGGCCAGCATGGATTTGTGAAAATCTCAAATTTGCCGGAAGTTGGTCAGGGTTTTCCCAGGCTAGGGCTTCATCCTAAGGGCCGGCTTAAATACTATGGATAATATGGATCTGAACAACAAGTGAAATCTTAACAGCTGTACATATCGACTCAAAAAGTCTTAACTAGCTTAAATTCGCTTAAGATGGATACCGTGAATTAATTCAACCACAATGTATGACTTTGAGGATCCTAAAGCTTACCAGCTCACTGCTTATCCGTACATGGAAATACTAGTGTAAAGTGTAAAATCTCTACCAAAGCATTTAATTTAACTCTGGCTCTTGACTTGAACATGAATTACAAGGAGCAAAAGACAATTTCCAGCTGTATCCACTCACTTGAAGGCTAAATGTGCTCCAGAAGTGGCAGTATTTTAGGAAGGATTTGGCTGACTTCATAGATGTTACATTCCCACAACTGGTTCATCTAAAGTGCCTCCGAATAGTCGCTCCCCTGAGGACCTGTGAAAGGTTGGAGTTGAGTTATTTAGTCCATTTAAACTGTGAGTAAAACTAGTCCAAATATTGATTCTTAGCTATAAACCTCTGCTGCACCAAGGCCTGTTTAATGCAGCAGCTCCTAATCGATACTTTTATGTCACCTGTTCATGAGGACACTTGCTCTTCCTCTCCCAGGAAGATTCCACTTAGAAAGATTTTGGTGCAGCGTTAGTGCTGCAAGCTCTGCAGGGATGAGGGCTTGTGAATGGGCCAGCTACACTTCCTGTGACCTCTGAAGCTTAAAGTCGAGTAAACGCAGCCCTGCTTCCTTAAGCCCCGCCTCATCAGCCCATCTGAGGGCCGTCACCAATGATTAGAGTCCAGCGTGGGGAGATCACAGCCTATTAGCACAGAGGCAGATGGCCAGTAGTAACCTCACGACCACACTCTATTTAAAGACATCCTACTCGACTTCTCTTATTATTTAAATGCTTTCTTTCTTGTTTTGCAGGGTAAGGGTCAATTTCACTTGCATCAATGCATTTAATCTTCCTTTTCCTGTTTGCTTCTTCTTTTCAAACACCAATGCTTAATCATACTTGCACAGCACCTTCTCTCTCAGTCACTCTCTTTTAACCACGCATCCTTAGCTCTCTCTGCCATTCCTCTCCTAGGACCACCCTCCATGAGTCAAACCACAACATCTTCTTGTCACGAATAATGTGACGCTGAAGTATGCACACAACAGCTGTTTCCCCTTCTGAATTGATAGGCAACACAACATGATATGTCAATTATCATTCATAAAATAAAATCAGTGAATGATAGAAGCTGCAGAAGAAAGAAGTACTACGGATTATATATACGTAGCAGGAAGGACTGCTATTATAGAACTATATATAATCAGTGTGGTTCCAAAAGTGAAAATCCCACTCATATTCTGCATAAGGATTTTGATTATTAGATATAATTTCTAAATCATCCAAGGTAGACTTACCACGAGGTACAAGATTGTGAAACAATGGTTTATGCCTCGGTAGAAGCCAAAAGTCTGTATAAAATCAACCGTTTACTCTACCCACAATCCTAAGCATAACAGCAACGTCTCTGATTGGTGGAGCTCGCTAACGCCTAGTGAGCTGCTCCCACTCTAGTCTATGATCATTTATGCAAACATGTACCTTGTACCTTTGCCTTTTTTTCCGTTTTCAAAATGTATTTTGCACCAAATAAAAATGTTATGGTCATGATTTACCTTGTAGTTGGTTGGCTTATACTCTTTATATAAGCATTTTGAAAAATGAAAAATCACTTCCAGAACCGGAGCTGTTCAAAAAGTGGTCAGTCACTGTTGAGCTCTCTCTCTCTCTCTCTCTCTCTCTCTCTCTCCCTCTATATATATATATATATATAAAAAATGCAGCACTGAAGTAAAAGTAAAAAGAGACAGAGCGCAAGCGAGGGCAAATCAGCCAAAAGATCTAAACTGTAATTGCTTTGCAGGAGGGTTATTAAAGCAGTTATGGTCTAGGCAGCAGGACTTACAAAGGCATAAGAGGCAGCCAGGCAGCCGTTGAGGCGTGATGCAGGCCTATGTCTTGTAAGTGTGTTGTGTGTGTGTGTGTGTGTGTGTGTGTGTGTGTGTGTGCATGTAGTGTGTTAAAAGTACAATATGTAACATTTCTGCATTAAATTATCTAAAAACGATTATACCTATGTTATATATTTTGTTGAGTTATGTACTTACACTATCCCAGATGTTTCCAACAATGTTCAAACCCAGAGAAATCTGTTATTTTATTTTAATGACACGGACGTTTCATTTAGTCAAGCGGTCAGTGGCATCATAAAACCTTTGACCCCTCTAGTTACTCTAACTTCCGTCAAAACACGGGAACCCATACGATTGAGAGTAATTGTAAATCATACAATGTCACAGAAAGAATTATACTCAGTAACCATAATACAGATGGCTTTTTGCCACACAGCATCTTTTTGTCATTGATTACCACAGTGGCACAGGGTGCGAACTACGGATGAGCTAGGGGGAGCTTGGCTCCCCTTAATAAGACATGGGCTCCCCTGAAAACATGATTTGTCAAATTTTGGGGTGGGGTTTCTAAAAATACTAACAGTGTGTCATTTTGACGTGCTATTTCAGTTTTGTGTAATGTGACAATCGTGGATTATGTGTAAAATTGCAAAAAATATCAAGTGATGTGACGTGATTTTTAGGCTACAAAATTTTTTGTCACATACAGCAAACATCTCCTCACTATCTGTTGGCGTTTGTGGAGCCTGGGCTGTCTACAGAGACCGCGTTTTTTTACAGTGTGTTCAGGGGACAGGCAGCTAGCGGATAGTGAGGAGATGTTTGCTGTATGTGACAAAAAAATGTAGCCTAAAAAACGCGTCACATCATCGGCGATTTAAACCTAATTCACTTCAATAAAGATAACTATACATGCTATTCTTGTCACGAGCATCAAGGCGTGGCGGCGCTGCGGTGCAAATTCAACTCATGTTTAGTACATGTTAACTCAAAGGTTCGTAGAAAAAATATAAACGTTGGAGGCCATTAATCGGCGCGCAAAGTCGTTGAAATCCATTCTGCAGTTAGCATCATATAGCCATGGCAAAAAGAAAACAAGGCAGTTTAATTAATTTTGGTTTTCCGAAGAAATTGTGTACATTAATACCACGAACGATTCACCTGTTAGCACACCTCCCGCCGGGGTGACAACGCAAGAAGAAGCTGAAGAAATAATGTCCTCTCTGGCTGAAGATGGTGGTGGTAACAGCTCGTCAGAGGCCGGTCACGATCCTAACCCCTCTTGCTCCTATCTCCCGTTAAATTGGAACAGCCAGCAGTGGAGAGACTGGAAGAGCCCATATACATGGCTGTTTGTTAACCCTTGTGTTGTCTTTAACCCTTGAGAGAGATTGATTGATGGAATAGCTTAGCCTGGATGCCAGCCGAACTTAGGTCCGCCCACAACATTTGAGGTCGGGAAGTTCTGACTACAATCTGAGTATGGCGACGTCAGGCTAGGAACAGCTGACAGTGTAACGCCTTTGCATCTTGAGCAAAGTCACACTTGGCCATTGGCTGCATCCTTTGGTTTTATTCAGAATAGATGCAAGTAGCAGCTGCATGTGTTTCATGTCTTCACATTTTAATAGCAAAGTTCTTGTTTATTTTCAGGCTGGAGGCAATTCCAGGTGCAACTCCTGATATACTTTTGTCTGCAGAGTAACGTTGGAGCAGGGAGATCACGAACTAAAACTAAAATTAAAACCTAAGTGTTGCTCCTCCAAAAGGCCTCAGGCAATACTGTAACTACAGTCCACACACACTGTGGACACACAGCACTTTGTTCAAACGCTAACACACTGCTGGCAAAAATGGTTAAGGATGGAAGCTTGGGGTGCTTCGCTTAGGCCTAATTGAACGGAGGAATTATGTTATTCTTCGGTAGCCTGAGTAACTTTAACCGTTGTTCATGTGAAATCTCAACGACAGCCTGATGCTTTGTTTATAGACTATTTGTGGGTGGTTGTTTGCTGTTTGACCTATCAATTCCTGTCGATAACAAAATAGGGTAAATCCTGTATAGTGCATTCACTTGTAGCTGTTATGTATCTTTGTAAGTCATTGTAAATTGCAAGCGCACAAATGGTGACTGTCCTGCGAACAAAAGGTGAAGGTGGGGAGAGTCCGGTAGCAACACCCGGCAGCCATCCCATGGATGTAGGTGTATCCTCGGCCGTTATACTCGGCAGCCAGCCCCAGCCGCGAAGTAAGTAACATTACAACAGACCCTTTTCCCCCCGGTGCTGAAAACATCCCAAAACTGACACTGACGTGAAATATATTGTGATATTGTGCTCGCTCGCAAACTAGTCAACTAACGTTACGAATCGAATCAAGAAAACGTAATTATGTGGTGGAAAATTGAAGCTAATTTATCAGAATGACATAATTAAACGTTACTAAACGTAACGTGGATAGAACTGTAATGGATAAACCCATCTGTGAACAGATATGTTTTAATCGGCAATTGTGTTAAATGATGAATACTAGAACTCCCATAATGCCACTTCACAACGTCATCAAAAGTCTGTGTTTACATCCAGAGTTTTAATTGAGAGACCCCTAGCATATATAAAATGTAATATGTACAATTACATATTGTACGTTAAAGGGGCCCCAGGCAGATATGAGATCACTCTGTGCAAACTAGGGATTACCTTCCCATTGCCACTGGCTAGATTAAGCTGAGGCAAGCAAGAGGAAGGCAGCGAAATGCGTTTTGGCCTAGTTTGGCCCTGGCTGTCCTCCGTATCACACCACCCTCAGCTCAACAGACGCTGCGCTCTCTTACCACACCCACACACCCCTCCCTCCACCACTCTCTCTCTCTCTCTCTCTCTCTTTTTTTGGAAACCCTCCCCCTACCTAAACACCCTGCACTCATCTTCTCCTTCACGAAAGAGCCACTCACACACACTGGCTTAGTGACACACAATGCACATACCCATGTAGGCACACATATGCAAAAAGACACTTATGCTTACACGGTTGATATTTGCACATTAAAACAAATAACACACACCAACACTAGATGAGATTGCTACCAGTTTGATTTGACTATCAAAGTGAGAGTGAAGGCAGATTCTGTGGATCTCAACCTGGGGAATACGGGCCCCTAATGGGCCACAAGACGATCTTTTCAGGGTCATGATGTAATTTATGGGTGAGAAGGAAAAAATAAATTGTACTTATTTTTTGATGATTAATACTAATAATGTAAACTCATTGGACGTGATGGGGGGAAACTCTTTCTTAAATTTGTCACCACTGTGCATGTGCATCCTGCCATGGGGCTTTTGTGGGCACTGCTTAATTGTTTAAAGGATATGAGTCAAAAGAGCAGGCAACCACAAGGCTAACGGCTACATATTACTGCTTCCTGGTGAAAGCCACTTTCTTGACACTGTTGATTTTTGAGGGTTAAGAAATTGTTCTCCTTTTAAAGCAATTCTGAAATTCAATTTAAGAAGTACTTTGAGGCTTCTTGGAGGGGTTTTTGTAGTAAACCCATCAATATTGGAGGTTTTCATCTGAAAGGAGCAGGACAAGTAACGCAAACCAAACAAGGACAACATTGTACATTACACGGAAGGTTGATCTATAAGAGAACTTCTTGAGCACGTGATATGCAGACAGACCTGGTTCAGCACTTTAGTCTGAGCCATTACTGCCCAGCAGCCACAATATGAGGAAGAAGGTGCATTGAATGCTGAAACAGCAATACACCACTTAGGGGGAAAGCTGCCATGTGGACCTGAGAGCACCCAGACTGGCTGATTTTTAAGATTATATACCCATACACATCCGTGACTGTACTGAACTGGACACATTCAAAACACTAAACAAAACACACCTCTTCAGATTAGCTTTCCACATACAATAGTCTTACATTTCTCACCTGATAGTTACTGGTTTTATTGGTTTTAATTGCTTTTAATATGCTGGTTTTATGTGGTGGTTTTATTGCTTATCTGTTTTTAATGTGCTATATGTGGTGGTTTTACTGTAAAGTGTCTTTGAGTACCATATAAAGTACTATATAAATAAAAAATGTAATATGTAATCTTAAAATCACTTTCTTGACATATGATTAAAATCAGAATAAAAGCACTTGTAAGACATGTAACTAGAGGAATGTGTCTTGGAGAGATATATGCAAGTATATTTGCCTCACAACTCCTAACACTTGATGTGAGTGCACAACGACAGGAATTTATTACACAGCAGGCAACAATCAGCATTTATTCAGTCAAAATGTGCAGTCATGCAGGGTATCTTTAATTTGCAGGTTTTCAAAATGTTCAAAATCCCTCAGACTCTCTCCCGCCGTCTTGTTACAATCTCTAATTTGATACCATCTAAAAGTTGTTTGAATGACAAAAAAGCAACATGTCATACTTAAGAGTCATACAGTTACAAGTCATTATTACTCTGGTGGGCGTAGGCCTTGTCTTATGTTAAGGAGAGGAGCTACCATCCTTGAATACTAAAACATCATTGGTTGCTTTCCGCAAAAAGGTGGGGCAACTCCACCACCATCCTTTAATCAAATATTGAGGAGGGAAAAAGAATAGGTTTACAGGCTGTGTGGGGCTGCACTATGGTGATTAAAATGAATAATTTATATTGAGGAGCAGCAGGGTGCTGACAGGTTAAAGGTGTCATGAATCTCCCCATGGGGCCCTTTTCAGCGTTGGTATATTTTATCAGCCAAACAATTCGTTTGGTTTTAAACAACTTTGGGCCTTGATTCTAAGTGGTTGCTTGGTTATTAAATATACAACACCTGCAACCCTGTTAGAGCAATTTTTTTAATATTAATGCACCAACCGAAATACCAACTGTTACTGGTTGTTCGTCACTTAGCAACCATGCAGTGCAGCTGCTGCTGAAGACCTATACTCTTTGGCGGAGGAATACATAATTAAACCTTGTCGTATGCTCCATTACAATTTAGCCTTGCTTTAATCTACTGCCATGATCCATTAAAAAAATCGTCACTGAGCATTTACACTGTTTCTTACATTATACATTACATAAAAGCAATAACCCTCCGCTATTGTCCCTTACAACGCCTCTAATCTGGTCTGTATCACTACTGTCAAATACAGCTCGTAAGGGATTATATTGTACAAAAATGTCCACGCGCATAGCCTATTAAAGACGACTGGGGGTCAACGACTGTGTCTCTGAAACGTTTCGATGCCCCTAAAACCGCCCTGTTATCTGGGGCTGTGCCGGTTAGAACGGAGGATTCTAGCTCTCTACCTTGCCGGTAGGCCGCAGGATTTCAGCACCCATATCCCTGGACAGCTCCGTCCAATCAGAGTCGGAATTTGAAGCGCGTCATCCTTCCTCATCCTTCCTCATCCTCCCTCCCTCCTTCACTGAGGCATGGCGGAGGACATCACAGACAAAATGCTGAGTTTCACAACCGGCTTCCTGGCAAACTGACATGTTTAGTATGAAATAAAAGTAGCCTGTGTGAGGTGGATGTTTTTTTACAGTCTCGTTTAGGTGGAAACAAATTAACACCAGAAAGTTGTGAAAGACGTGTGTCCGGTTTCTACGCACAATGTCACACGACCTTAGCAACTGGCCGGCCTCAAATGCACACGTTTGATCCCGTTTGGCTTATGAGAGCAGCTCTTTCTTTAAAGATTGGATTTTCAACGTATAACACACCCATCGACACGGGAAAAGACATCCCTGATCTGCAGAATGACCCGCATGCATTTAGTCGCATGCAGCTTGTCCATCCCCCTGTAGCCTACCTAGTTAAGATAAAGGCAACCTGAAAGCATCCCTCCATGTTTCTCTAATACCCCTGGAGTTAAAATCCAAACACTGTGGTTGAAGCTAAAGCCTGCTAAAACTGAGACGTAACACGTTTGCGTTAAGGTTGGGTTCATACACGTGTAGCCGAAGAAAAAATTAAAATGTCCGGGTTAGGCGTCATTACCGTGCAGGCGACGCGCCAAACTGCAGTAATACAGTTAGGCTATGATTAAACACACGACGCGGTAGGTTCTGCAAAAAGAAAGGCCTTGATGAATGAAAAAGCCGGCAGTGAATGACACACAATGCGCCTCGGTCTCTGCGAGACAGGTGCATCGCCTATTATGGCTCCCAACCCAGCGACACAAATGAATGAAAAACACAAACACATTATTCAAAACTCACCTAATATAATCCAGAGCGACCCAGAGACCAAAACGAATGCGAGCATGTCTTTCTCATTGAGTCAGCTGTCCCGGTGCAGGAGAGGCTCAAAACTGCAGCATCGACTGCAGCTGCAGCAAGTCGCCGACAATCTGGGAGATTAAGGAAGGGGGGGGGGGGCGACAGTATATCTGAGACAGACCACAGTGGGGGAGATGGGAAGGAGAATGCGATGTCCAGCAGGGTGTAATTAACTGAAGAAACAAACCCCGTCCTATTGAAGCATCCTTCCTCCTAGCGGATTTTCCACCTTCACCTAGTTGGCTGCTGCGCAATGGCAGACTCCCCTGCTGAAATAAAAGGGCTTATAGGTCGGACGGAAGATGCGACGCCAAGGTTACTGGGGATAAAAATGTCTATTCTGGATGCACACGTATAAACCGAGTCTTCATTTAATTCTTATATTTGTAAAAATTATTATGAAATTCTGCCAAGTCGTTTCTAAAAGCTATGCGATGCATTTGGGCATTTCAATTCCCTTAAAAAATATCAGCTAAATGTGCTTGTTAGTAAAGCCTGTATACGAGTGGGCGTTTTTCATAGGCCTATATATTTTTTTTTACACGTTATGAATATTGTTCTATTTGAATATAAGCTGTGTTTGGTCCATAGCTCATCACACCATGCAGCCATCCTGCAGCTTTGACACAGAGTAACTTTGCATCAGGATCACGTGGTACAATAAGACACTCCCAGTGAACTAAAGTAACCTTGAGACACAGTGACAGAGGCGGTGAGTGAGTGACAGCAGAGATGAGACAGAGAGAGGACAGAAAAAAACAGGATTACATAAAAAACTTTTTTTTTTAAAAATAGGCCTATATATTTAGTTTATCTTGAGCATTGTGGAGATCACTGTTTGGCTCACTTGCACGTCAGTCGTTACATTCAAAGTGATTACACTGTCCATCCTGTTATCTCAAACGCCTTCAGACTGGTTTGTGATAGCATCACAAGTGACTTTTATTTCATTATTTAATTAAACACAATTTCATCCAGTAACTATATTTATTTGAAAAACAACATTTGCATTTTGAATACTGAACATCTTAATGCCACAATCCCCATTTTGCAACAGCAGAGAGATTCATTATATATATATATATATACATATATATAAACATACAATAAGGGGCGACCTCTAGCTCACCCAGTAGGCTGGATTCGGATCCAACCCGGGGCCCTTTGCTGCATGTCGTCTCCACTTCAAGCTGTCAATTAAAGGCCATAAGAAGCCCCAAAAAAGAATCTTAAAAAAAAGAATCAATCACATAGGACACATCTATCTAATATGTGTCCCAGCTATTAATTCACCGACTAAGTCTGTGAGTTTATTTGACGTAAAACTCCTTTACAAGTGTCTCCAGTAGACACTGGAGTGGTTACGGTCTTATTGTGCTGCCGTCGTGACTCTATTAAGTGTGTCACTTGTTAGGACCTTGAAATCTGTCACTCACAGTAGTTCCACCCGCCACCTTGTTTTTCTTCTCTCTGATCCCACTGTAGAGAAAACACACAAAACAGAGACCAAAGAATGATCTGGTTTACTGAGTCAAATAGTCCAGCGGTTCATTGATTGAGGAGGAGGAGGAGGAGGGAAAACGGTCAAAAACAATCAACAATTATCTCAATGCAGTTTGTACATCTTAACCAAGTTACCTGTGATCTGCCAGCAGGACTCCAAGAGAATGAATGACATTAAGGTGTGGTTAGGTTACTTCATTTATTTTGCAATTCGATCGAAGTACACACCAAAGAAACAAAAACCTGCTTGGTATGCAAATTATAAAACAACAATTCTTAAATGTTATCATATTACCCCAGAAATGGGAGGTTTAGGTTATGGTCAAGGGTCACAAGGGATACATAACAGAGATTTTAACTTTCCCTTCTCTCGCAGGATGGGAATACTGTACATTGGGGATTCTGTATGTTTCAAGGTCAAAATGTAATTTTCCTACATAAAGCATGGCTAACAGTCCTTAGTCCTAGTATTATTCTTATATTTTATCAGCAAGTAAGTGAAATATCCTAGGTTTTAGTTTGACTTAAAGTATGTGCATGTATAAATGTATGTTTTGAAAAGTTTTGATAACAAAAAGAGTGAGTACAATTTCACAACTGCATCACTGTATTGATGTTTCAATACAACAAAACTAAGTCTGAACTGAAGATTATATTTCAGGCTTTTTTGATAGAATAGCTGAAAACAGGAAATTGGGGAGCAGGTAGGACTAAGCCTTGGTATAGGGGGGACTTGCTCAACCAAGTGAGCTACCATGGCCTTCGCCTACTACTACTGTAGCCTAGCATGGCTGAAACTACTTCCTGCCTTTTTCTAAACACCTTACCTCAATAGAAAACATCATGAGGATTTAGGAAAAGACAACCACTGTGCTGTAAGAGACTCCAACTGCACTTACACTAGTCTATGTAATTAAGCAAGCCGTGGTGAAACTATGTTTCCAAGGACCACAGAAAGCACATCTTAGATACTTCGCTCTGTGTGTTCTTACCTTGTTGTTTCATGGAGGCAATAAAAAAGTGAAAAAATATAACTTTATTACCAAGGTTGGAATTGAAATAAAAAAAGGAATAGAGGCTATCACTCCCACAAGTGATACGAAATGGTTGTCACATTGAGAATGGTTGCTAATACTCACCCCCCTCTCCAAAAAATGTTATGCAACATAGGTATTTTGTTTGTTTTCGTGAACGGCTGAGTTCTGGGTATCTTTAAATGTTGCGGCCGCAAAGAATTGTGGGACGGCATTATCTACTTTCAGGTTGGTCCAGTACCCTATGCTAAAGGAGATAAGAAAGGAAGCACTACAGCCTTGGCAGAAATCCAAGCAAATAAATATAACTTGAGTGGGTTAGTCAGAGGTCTTTTAAGATGTGTGGATAAGTGGAATTGTAAAATCAGCCAAGAGGATGAACAGGTTTCCACTTGTGATTAGAGGACAAATAACCTGAAAAAATATGTGTACAAATACCTTTGGAAGGCAAGAGATTAAGATTAAAGTATGATGTTGGTATGAAGATAAATGGGAATTGAAATTTATAGATGGTACAAAAACATGTCTGTCTGCCTCCAGTATCTTTAGCTTACCATATATTTTACAGCATTAAAGATAAGAAGCAGCCATCAGAAGCATGACATCACTTTGACCCAGTGACTGTATGTTCAGAGGGTATGTTCCTGCTGCCTCCTTTCTGCTGTAACACAGGGTTTAATTAGTAACCATGTTTATAGGACTAAAGTACCAACTCAGAGAACTACATTACATCTTTATAATGCTCCATTGAAATGATATACCTCACCAAAATGTAGCCTTAGTTTCATGGGTACTGCACATTTGATGGACAGTCCGTGTTTTATTACAGGAGGTTAGAGAGATTAACCTCTTAGACAGAGTTGAAGGATGACAGAAGGGGGCACAGGCGACAGTTAAGGTAGAGATAAATACCAAAGTGTGAAAGTGGGGATATAAAAACAACAGAGAGAGGCTGAACTTTTTTTCTCTTACTTGCCTTGCTTCCTCCAGATCTTAGGTTGTTCTTTATTTTATCCTGCCTCCCTTTTGTAGCTTCCTAATTTCACTTGATTTTGTTCTGGTCTTATTCGGTCATAAAACACACTAAAGATACAATTTTGAGGTACTTGTACTTTACTTGACTATTGAGTAATTTCCTTTTTACAATGGCATATTGTTACGTTTACATACAAAGGATATTACCTGCTAATGGTTACTTTTATGAGGAGAAACAGCAACATCTCAGATAATACCAGTGTGCTCTTGATGAACTCACAAAGGAGGGTGCATGTTGTGGCTCCAACAGAGAGTACACATATTGGACTGATGGTGGTGCTATACTTTAAAAACCACTCAGAAAGTGCAAAATTCTGCACCAGCAGGCCAGTTGGGTGAAACCTACAGAGATGATGTAATTTGTGTCTAATTGGCATGATGGATGTTTGTGTCATTAATGGAAACTCCAAATGTCACATCTGTAAATCTCCTAAAATCTGTTGCAATAATATATTTGTATTACTCTTTTTACCTCTTGGGTCTACCTCTTTTTGACCTTGCCCTTCCTTGTCTCCCTCCCTTTCTCCACTAGAGTTAAAAACTCAAAGAAGCTTGGGGAAAAGCTCAAAAGTTCAGGATTATGGAATTTTAAATTGTGCATTTTATCACATTTTGTTTTTGCATATCAGTAATGCTTTATTTTGTGGGTCCATCACTTCATTAAGTTTCCTGGAATTATATGGTTTGAGCTACATATTTGCTATTAATTACAGAGAAAATAGAGACAGTATACCTTTCTTTCAAGGAAAATCCTTTTTTAAATCAAATTACATTTTTTTTTTTTTTCAGGAAATGATCACAAACCCGTAAAATAAAGCATTACCTTTATACTTCACCAATAGCTGCGTGACATGGGGTGGGTCACTGCAGGTGCTTTGGCAGGTCTGGAGAATATTTCTTAAATGAGAAAATAAGAAGAAAACACCCACTGAAGCAGGAGACAAACAAAAATAACCAAAGGACAGTCAAACAAAACAGAAAATAACCTGTGGGATTTGAATTAAAAACATACAGCAAATATGCAACACAAATGTGTCATGGTTCAACAAAATTGCCCTGAGAGAAACACAAAATTATCCTAAAACATTAATCAAACGGAGTAAAATATGCTATCTGATATTCTACCTATGCTATTTAAGCCTGCATGAGGTCGCGGTGTAATTGCAGGCTAACAAACGAAGGCTTTGACTTGATCCAGTGTCAGTGAGCTGTTTAAGCAGATGGTCCGGAGGGAGATTGGATGCCCAAGCTACTTGTCCCATCCCAAAGCCTCAAATTACTGTCTTATCCTTGCAGGTGGCCTAAATAATCCCCCTCTTTTTATGCTCAAGGTGCAATAAATGCACAGAAATGTGTCACTGTTACTAAATATAGTTTAGTATAAAGACAGTAGAACATAGTTTGTTTACAGATCTAAATGTTTTACTGCTGATAGAAATGAGAATGTATTAAATAAAAAAAAAAAAAAAAAAAATAATATATATATATATATATATATATATATATATATATATTTAGGTTGCTGGATATTGTTAAAGACATACATTTTCAATATTTTAATAAAAAAAAAAATGACAGAAGTATTCATTTAAATGAACTACATGCTATTGCAGAGCTTTAAAACTCGTAGGCTACTGAACTGAAGTGACGTCTATGTGCCAAATTGTTTTGTTTAGATCTGAGAATAAACACAGTAATGTTTTGCCTCGGACACTCCAGTGAATTCCTATAATTCGCCTGTTTCTCTCCACACTGCTATCGTTCATCGACAGCTAGTTGACAATAACATTCGGTGGGAAAATTGGGATGATTTTCCCCTACGAATCCAGATTTCTGCCTTCACTGGGAAATCCCACAGACCGACTGCCGGTGAAAAACTCCGCCGGAAAACTCCCTGCTATTCCCTTACAGTCGCGCGCGGGCTCGAGCCTTATAATCACACGCACGCAGCCGGGGCGAGCACGCAAACACACTACGCGGGAAGCCCCTAGATGGACAGCAACGGTAGCGCTGACAGCACCGGTGTGGGGGTTCCCAAATTCCCAAAGCGAGCTATGTGTGCAGTGCACTGATGCTGTAATAGAACAAGAGCTTCCGTATTTAGGCTATTTAGCAGCAAAAAGTGAGAAAACCGAGCACCGGAATTTAAAATCCTATCTTAAACATAATACATTCTTTGAATATAGATCGTGTCCTTTTATCATTTACTATTTTGCAGTGTTTGTGCATGCATTCATTCATTGCGAAACATTTCTTCAGCTCTTTGTGAATTATTATCACATTATGGCTATAGCCTGTATATGAATGATAACGACTGTAAAGGCTCTGCCGCCTGCCTAACTGATCCCACAGAGCTGCTGCTTCCTCGTGGCTCACTACTGCTCCTTTCTACGTGGTGATATTGGCCGTTTCAGATCAACACAGGCTACTACACGGCCCACATCCAACAGTGTACAACACTGCCACTGCTGGTGACTGTAATTACTACATCATTTCTTGTAAATGCCCGGTTTCTCAGCTGAGTTGCTGTTTATACTAAAGGGCTGGTCCCATGCACATGTTTATCATGCCGGGCTTGGGTTGACCTTGGTATCTGGAGGATGAATGCTCCCGTTTGCGTGCGTGTGTGTGTGCAGGTGGTTTAACTCTTGTGGTGACTTCGGGTCACATTGACCCGTTTTCAATTTTTGTTTTATATCAGAAAATATAGGACGTAGAAATAAGCGCTGAAAATAAAAGGGGCACTTTGCAGACTTTGCATCTCCAAACTACATATTTATATTAAAGATTATCACTAGGCTATAACTAGCATAATACTAAAAATTTAAAGTATTATTATTAATATAGTTATAACTATGGACTGTAGGCCTATATAATACATTAACATATAATAATAAAACCATAGCCATGTCTTAATGTAGCCTATTACTTCATCCTTAAAAATAAAGTATACAATGTGTGACTGGCAATACCTACAAAAATTAAAACTTTGCAAAGTCTGAAGAACTGTCACGTGCTAAACATAAAGTTGGCTCATTCAGGTGTGGGGGTCGGTGCATTCTACGTGCTGCAAGACAATGTAAATCAGCCCTTGTTGTTATTAACTTCCTTCTTGCATTCAACCACGTGATTTCTCAGAAAACAGAGCCACTACCCATGCGCCCAAGTGCTGTAAAAAATATCCAACTCAACCTAACTTAATTTATACATTTGATCCTGTAGGGTCTTCAACAAGTTTTTTTTGTCCGGTACGGGGGACTGATCTGTAAATATGCAGAGATGAGATCAGTTGTTTACAGTGCAAGTCACTTTGGTTGACATATGTTTATTTTGCTGTTTTGAAGAATGAGTGGCTTGTTGTCAACTGCATTGATCTGCTTTTTCTACCTCTATTCGCGATATGCACACGTCATTTCACAAATAAACTAACATGCACGAAGCTACAATAGTGTAAACATGTTAAGTAATAATTCCATAAACAACATTTTCAACCGCTCTTTGATAAACAGAATTTTTAGTCCATATGATTAATATTTTTTGTTTCGGGATGGACATTTTTTACAGTGTGCATGCCTCCTCTGACAGCGGGGAAAACCCTGAAAGGAGGCATATCGCACTATAAAATGAGCGTCTCGTCGTGTGCGAAGCCAGTGATCGTTTCTGATCAAGTGGATTCACAAAGACTAGGAGAACCTTCTCTGAAACAAACTTCAACCAATCGGACTATACTCTTGTGAATTTTCCTCTTACGGATCATATAACAAGCAAAGTCTGTAAGTGATTTGATATTCATTTATCACTTCTATTTGCATGGAATGACTCAGATTTAAACATTTTATTGATTTTCAGAATAGTATACCTTGAATACATATAGGCCTACAGAAAGACAACGTTGTTAATATTTCTAAATTAACTAATTTCGTGATGCTATTTATTTTTCGGACGGTAATTTTTGCGTAATTCTTGCAAGCCATACGTTCAGAAGGACTCTTATTTATTGACAGGAGTTGACTGTGTGTGTCGGCTATCGTATGCAGTAGCAGTGCACGAGGAGGTGGGTGCTGTCCGTGCAAATGGTGTTTTTTGGCGCGCGTCTCCAAATGTCTCCTGCTTGGATACAAGTTGCACGATTTTTTTTTTCCTTTTTTTTTTCACCTATGGACTGCAAAATGAGTCCACGTGGATTGTAGGACTATTTTTTTTTTTTAATGCAAAAGCCATGAAACTACAATCTGGAAATTAATTTCCGTCTATTGTGACTTTACTAAGTAGCGGCTGACTTCGATGCATAAACGCCCCCCTGTTCGCCTGCATGTCCTGGCCGTGAACCCATGTGCTTCCTGCGCGGCCAACAGGCAGTAGTAGGCTAAATTTAAACTGAGGCTGATCGGGGGAGTTGATTTCCTCTCACTGATGCACACTGCATTCCTCACGTATCTAAATACTCCTTTACTCTGTTGCATATTTTAGGCAAACATGCCCGTGCAAAGACTGAGGATGAGACCATGGCTGGAGAAGCAGATCGAGTCCAATTCCGTCTCGGGTCTGACTTGGGTGGACAAGGTGAGAGGTTTATTTCCTCCTGAAACAAATTGAATGGGTTAATGTAAATGGTATTTACTGAAAGCTGTAGTCAGCATATTGAGATGAGGACAGAAACAGACATTCTGAAATGTATTTGTTGTAGAGTCAGAGCTTCAACATTGCTGATCAGGGAAGTGATCAGCAATGCTGTCTAGAGTGCTGTATAGAAATAAATAAATAAATAAATAAATAAATAAATAAATAAATAAATAAATAAAGTGAGGGACAGATAATTACAATGAAAACATTTGATATCTATGGCAGCCTTTTAAACGGGTGAAAATAGACACCAATAGTTGTTATCCAAGTTTGGTCTCTGTCCCACAAATATTCCAGCATTACTATCACTACTTTATCTGTGAGTGGGAAATGGGCCAAACATACCAAAAAGAGAAATTCAAAATGTATCTTCCCAACATGACATGCTGTGGTTAGACAAAGCTTGTTTGGTGTGTGTTTTTTTCGACTGCGACTGTGCTATGCAAATATTTTTATATCTTTTACATAAATTAAGGCCATGCAATGGAAAACAGCCTATGAGTTAGTTGTATTAGTAGTATGCTTAGTTTGAATGGCAGCCTCTTGCAATATTTCAAAATGTGTGTTTATATTTGAGTTTATTATATGTAAACCCTCCATCTTAGTATTTCTTTTGTATTTTCAAGGAAAAGAAAATGTTCGCAGTCCCCTGGAAGCATGCAGCTCGACACGGCTGGGAGCTGGACAAGGACGCATGTCTGTTCAAACAATGGGCCATTCACACAGGTGAGCAAGTGTGAATACATATGCAAACTCTGCACATAATAAAAACAGTTGTATGAAAAAGGAACGAGACTAAACTAAATGTAAAAATCTGCAGGGAAATATGTTGAAGGTCAGACCTGTGACCCAAAGACATGGAAAGCCAACTTCCGCTGTGCAATGAACTCACTGCCTGACATCGAGGAGGTGAAAGACAAGAGCATCAACAAAGGCCACCAAGCTGTGCGCGTCTTCAGGATGCTGCCTGCCAGCCCAAAATCTAGAGGTGAGAAAACAGACAGGAAGCGAGCAAGCAGTTAAAAACAGTCTGCAGCGTCTGCTGATTTTTTGTTTTCTTCTTTTTCATGAAGTCAGTTTGTATTACAATAACACAGTGAGCTGTTTAAGTGACCAACATGTCTTTCTTTCATCTGCACAGATAAACGAAGCAAAGCAAAGGAAACGAAGTCAAGGAAGAAGGTAAATACTGTAAATATCTTATGGCCATTCTACTTTTATGTTGACTTTAGTGGTATTTGCCTCTGTTGGGTATTTTGTGTTTACTTACATTGTCAGAGGTCTATGAAAAATTAAAATATATATTATTAATAATAATAATAATAATAATAACTATTATAAAATAATGTGATTTTAATGGCATTGGTGCAGTAGCGAGACATACAGCTGCAGAAAAAGGCTTTTTTTTCTCATTGAATTTCCGAAATCTCACTGAATGTGACTTTATCTGTCTCTGCAGCGCTCAGTGTGTAAGGTGGAGGAAGACACGGACTGCAGTGATACTCAGTCGCCCATGAACGAGTCAATGACAGAAGACACTCTGTCCACTCAGGAGAACACAGTCGACAGCACAGTGCACACTGAGGAGCAAGGTGAGGAACCTATTTATGCATAGTTGAAGAATTAACTTCATAAAACTGTTAATTTCCAGTGGCATTCATTCAAAACTGTCAAATGAGTAAATACATACATAAACACAAAAGCGGGATCAACAAGTGTATTTAATGCTATTGTTTTCCATCTTTGCAGATTTATTTGTTTCTCCAGCTGAGGTTCCAGAATGGTCTTTGTCAGTTGAAATCGGCCCTGGAAGCTTTCCAAGCGACATCTATCAGAGATTTGAAGTTTCACCTGAGCACAACTCCGGTAAGACAACAACATATATGGCATACTTGCCAATACATAAATTTAGTTTAGCATCAACTTTAGTGAAACTAAGCAAATTCAAACAGATCACTGAGCCATACTTATGACCCCTCTCTTTTCTCTCCCTCTCTCTTTGCTGTGATCTTCCAGATTACGACTATGCAGACGACATTATCCAGGTAAGCATGGCCTTCAGTTCCTACTCTTAAAAGCATGCATTTTTCATTGACAGGAATACCCATGTTTGTCTTATTCTGCCTGTTTGGCTTGTGTAGAAACACCCAAAACAATACGATAAGACTGTTTGGTGTGGGGAAAGTTAAGTTGCTCAAAAATATTATAGCTATACTCAGTCCAGTGTTGCTCTTTCAGATTTGCCAGCAACTGGAGAAAGATTCAAGCTGGATGACAAACAGTTTAGACGACAGGGGGTTCCTGAGCAATGAAGCATGCACCAGTCCAGGGAGCCAGTGGAGTGAATCTTCTTCAGGTAAATGTTACTAACAGATGGACAACTTGCTCTAAATTCATCTACAACATAATGCCGTTTGAAAAATCTAAATGTAAATACATGCTATTATAAGGGTTTGTTTAGGTGAAACACACTTGTTAGTATTTCTAACACATCACTAAACAATACCTGCATGTAGAAAGCACATCGGTGTTAGTTAGAAAATGTTACACCTAAAGTTTAATAAACCTAGTAAAAAGACTAACTGTTCTTTTAAAAACTTTACTTTTAAAGTTTCAAGCAATGCATTGTTATTAAAAGGGTACTCCAGTGATATTACACACAAGAGACAGATACAGATACAGCAGCAGAGTCTGAGATATCCTGACTTTTATTCGCTTTTAAGGGGTCAAAACACTGGATCCTACATTTCCCTTAGTGCAACTTAATAGGCTCTTTTGTTAGACCCTCTCTCCCTGGTAAATATCCAAGTCCACGGGTCAAGTACACAATCTCAAACCCAACCTGAGACGACAGCGATGAAAAATGTCACTTTCTGAAATGTTTAGTATTAATATTATAGAGTAATATGTTCTTATGCATTATCCTGACATCCTGGATTTTCTGTTTGTTTTACAGCTGATGACCTAGACGACATGCCACAGTACACAACATTGGGCTCAGACTTCATGAATCCCACAGACACAGTGTGGAACAGCTTTTGTCAACAGATACCAAGGCACTCGGATTTTTAGGACAGCACAGGATAGTGTTTTGACACTTGGACTTGTATAAGCTCATCCTGCCCACAATATCCCATTCTGAGCCTCTTTTCTCAGTTGAATCACCCATCACCATCATTGGGACTCCAGACCGTGATGGGCCAAGTCTACACTTTAAGCTATAACGCTTAACGCTATATTGATGCTCGGTAGCAGTTCAGAGAGATTTCCTCATCACCCTCAACATTCCTGTGAACTTATGAAGTGCACTGCTGTGCTGGAGAAACTCACACACTGTTAATCTTCTATGTTATTGGCTGGTTCAAGGCATTTTGTGTCAATGAGTTATATTAGCACAGCAATTGTTTTTGCTCAGGCAGAACATGTACATAATCATACCCAGCCATAAATACATACGAGGCAACCAATACTTACCTGAAAATGCAGATACTTATTCACATAATATCCATTTTTCCGTTAAGTACATTTTAGGTTAAGGGATAAGAATGCATTGTAACAAACTCTTACCTTCTGGTGAAAGCTCTACTTCAAAATCTTACAGTTCTTTTGCTTAAAGCAGTTGTAAACAAGTTATGTATATAGTTCCTTTTGTTTGTGTGTGTATTTTTTTAAATAAAAAAATCTAAATTTGATGGGAAATGCCTCTTTATTATGAAGGGCTTTATGTTTTTGTGTGAAGAGATGGCTGCTCTGCTGTCATGAGTGAGCAATAACTTTGACCACATGCTGAAGCACATTTTCCTCTGGGGGCAATTTAAGGGTCTCATTGTAAGAAGTTAAATTATCTTGGCCCAAAACATCCCAATATAGTGTATATATGTCTTAAAAAGCTCAAAAATGTATTGAAAAAAAATCACACATCTCCTTTTAATATTCTATTTTCTTTTGAAAAAATAGCATACATTTTAAACTGGGTTAAGCATTTTTGGCTGAATTAAAACAAACCATTACTACTTATTTCAACAAAGTGTAGTGTAAGACCACAAAAGACTTTCATTACGTAAAAAAAAAAAAAAAGAGTTGTTCTGCATCTGACCAGAAAATATTATTGAATAACAAGTGGCATTTCATTAAGTAGATATATGTAAATGCATAAATTATTTTTCCTTCCCCATCTGGGGTTCCCCTTTAATCCCCACACATTTGGAGGAAATAATTGTCGTTGAGCAACACACTTTAGCCGTGCATGTTGACTTTTCTTACAATCAGTTTGAATGGCAATACATAACATAAAAAGGAAAAGGGTGAAAGAAACCAGCCCCAGATTAAAAAAAGACTACATACTGTATGTTTGACAGTTGCCATTGTCCTTATAATAAACTGCTGGCAGAATGAGATTCTTTTCATTCATCACATGGATCTTTTCAGGTTTGTCCAGGTGTTCGCTGATGACTGTAAACTGCATAAGTAGACTTGTTAATCCACTTGAAAGAAGAGAATGTGACGATGGCAAAAAGATGATAGCTGATAATGTTTTCTGGAAGGCGGCTGTAATTGCTACTGCAGCTCTTTGTTTAAAACATAGACTGTTGTTTTGTACCTGGTTTGCATTCAGGTCGATGGAGTTCATTGCCAGTGCACGAACAGGTTATTCCTCCTCATTTACAACCTTACAACCTGCTTTATATCTTAAACAAAAAAGGACTGATTTTAAATGAAGAATTATCTTGACTATTTCAAAGGCATATTGTGGATTTATAATAAATTAATCTCTGTTAGGGGTTTAATTTGAAGTGTGCTTTAAAAGGTCTGTACTCGGAATACTGACAAAAAGTGAGTTAGGATTTCCTTCCCCATGGCACACCCAGACCGTGCAATTCATGAAATACATGAACATGCACGTGTGGCCGGATTCAATACAACAAAGAACAGAGAAACTTGAATTACAACACTTCATTCTCTGCTCAGGACCCCTTTACTTCACTACATCTTTACATAGCAAAGATTTGTTTGCTGTTATATGAATGTACTGTATGTCGAGTACAGAACTTTTAATGTGAACAACCAGTGAATTTGTTAGGCTGAATAGTCTCTCGTCAGTCAATGTGGTTCTGCTATAAAGTACAGAAAAACTGTCCAGCCAGTTTGATACACTGATACTAACGCACACACACACAACACACACACACACACAATTGGTAAATATAATTTTTTTATTTGTTAAACATAAACATGGCTTTTTACTCAAAGATAATCACTCACACGCAAAGGAAGAGTACAGACTTCCAAAAAGCACAAAAAGCATCTTTACTACAGAAATGTATTGATTAATTTTAACATATAGATAATATCAGCACATGATACACGTTATTACCGTTTTGCCAATCACTTTGGCACAAATTTCAGAACCTTGACGTAATTTTTCAAAACTCTAGACACAAAACTCACAACCAATGATCAAAATGCACACAAAAAACAATACAATGGCAATAAACCTACACAATACACATACATCTAAGATCATTTGTTCATTTAACATAGATCACCTGTTCAATATGACACAACTTAACATAAAAGTACTACTATTTCAAAAGGCAATTCACATTCTATTCATTTCATTACAATCATCTAACTATCAATTGATACAACTGCTCAAAATGATAAGTAACTGTGGCATTACTATTAATGCATAGTTGTATGGAAACAGACAAACAATATTCCATGTTAATATCATGAAAGTTTCAAGATTCATTGTCACCAGTTAGTGTGGAGCATGAACCAATTAGACTACATTATCTATGGATGCAATATTTCATCATCCTTCTTTACTGTAAGTGTTTACTGTATCAAGTCCTTAAGATCCTCGCAGGCACCCTGGAAAACAAGCGGACTAATTCCAACTCCCTACCACCATCAGCACCCAAGCTGCCGCAGATCAACTTTGTCCGTATGGGGGCAGAGGTGGCCAGGTGCAGCCCATCTTCTATGGAGCATGGTCAGCTTCGAGGGGCTTGTGATTGGAAGATGCTAGTTGATGTTGGTAGGCGGCTTGTTTTTCCTCCAGAGATAGCAATCACTACACTTAGGCCTGACATAGTTCTCTGGTCCCCCTCTCTGAAAAAGCTCTTCATCATTGAACTCACTGTACCCTGGGAGAACTCAGTGGATGAGGCATACGAGCGAAAACAACTACGCTATGCTGAGCTAGCTGCTGAAGCACAATATCGTGGATGGAAAACTGAAGTCCGTCCAGTGGAGGTGGGGTGCAGGGGGTTCGTGGCAGTGTCTACCACCAGACTGCTTAGAGACCTGGGAATCAGAGGCCAGAACCTGCGTCAGGCCATCAAAGCAATGTCAGAGGCCGCTGAGAGAAGCAGCCAGTGGCTCTGGATAAAGAGACAAGACTCCTCCTGGGCTCCGGCTTGATTGGGTGATTGGGGGGATACGCTGCGGGGACTTGATCACCCCCGTAGGGCCTTCCTCAGCCGAGGATGTCTAGTTATAATGGCCGAAACTTCCAATGAGGCCTGAGGTGTACTACTGATGATGTGTCCCTCGGATCACCCATCAAGGGGGATGCTCACCTGAAAACTTCACTGTAAAATACACTGCCAAGGTCAAGGACATTCTCTTAGTATACGCTTGCACTTAAAGGATGTATTACATCTCATCCTGTGTTCCCTGAAAACTATTTATCAGACACTGTTTCTATGGTCCCATGTACCACCTTTCAGACTATTTACAGTATTGACAGTACTGCTCTGTATAGATGCAGGCCCTTGGAATTGCTTGTCCAATTCTGCCAACTCGTTACTGATGATTGAGATATATAATTTATACATACTATATATAAAGTACTGTATATATATATATATATGGCCAACAGATCAGACTGTGATTGTACTGGGCAGCTTCCAGGTATGAATGTGGAACTGTTTTTTTATTTATTTAAAGATATGAATGCACAATGCAATGTTTTGAACATTGGACAGCCTGTGTCCTACAAGTGAGGACCGTTGTGAGTTTTGTGTCTAGAGTTTTGAAAAATGACATCAAGGTTCTGAAATTAGTAGCAAAGTGTTTGTAAAAACTGTAAATTAAAGAGCCTTTGTGATCTAGTGTATCTGTATCATCAAAACATAAAACACTATGGCTAAACATGGTAGTTTGATTTCTTGCTTGGATGTTTGTACTTAATATACTTTGCCCGAGTGGCTGGCTAAATAACACATTAATCATTAAGTAATCAAGCAGAGGTCACATTGACGATGTGCTACTTTACATTACACATTTACACACAACTGTATATGAAATACCACTTTTGCTCAGTTTATGATATTTTAGTTCAGGTTTTCTTCTATCACTATCTACAAGTCTTGTAGGTTAACTATGGTCAAGTAAACATGTTTAGGATGAAAGAAGATATAATGTATTTATTGACAGTTTATGAGTTTATGTCCTGAGATTGGTAAACTGCAGACTGGACAAAAACTAGATGTGAAACACTTTATATGTACTGACTTCAGATCACATTTTTACTGTGTGTTCATATTTTGTTGCTGAATATATATTCCCACAATTCCCACAGTCTGCCTCCGTCTTACTTTCAGACATAGTTCCCTTACAGACAGACAGCCATCACGCTTTCTTCTTCCTTTTTCTGCTGCAGACGTAGAGGTGGAGGTTAACAGGACTACATTGATACATTGCTGTCCTATCAGAAAAAAAAACAAGGTGTTTAGAATTGAACACATTTTTGCATTATCATGCAAATATTCTAATTGGTGGAACACATCTTGCGATGTAACTGTGCTCTCTACTTTAAACACTTTTTCCTGATTCCTCAACCAACAATGGCTGATTGTATGTCAAGGAAAATGCTTCCTGCACATAGAAAACATTTTGTTGTTTGTACATTTTAATTTTAAAGTTACCTGAAACCACACAGATTCAAACATTTATCTTAAGCATTTAAAAAAAAAACATTATAACTCCAGGTTTTCGTAGAGATTAAATCAATGGGTTTCTTTGGTGGCTGACCATTAAAACCATTTTATTTTCCCATTTTACACTGATGCACTGACGAATCTGGACAACAGCGTTCTAAATTCAAGTTGTATTTAATTATAATCTCATTATAAACAGAAAAAACTAAAATAAAGGGCAAAGAGATAACAAAAATAATAATAATAATAATAATAATAACAGGGGAGGTGACTAGCCTTACATGTGTGTGTTTAAATTATGTTTGGTTAACTCGGATAAGTCTGTTGTTATTATATACTGTAATATTAGTAATACGTCTGTGTGCTGCAATTCCTTTAAAATTGCATGAATTGATTAAAAGTCTCTGGACCTGAAAAACACCTGATAGTAAATCATCAGGTGGAAACGCTTATTTCTTTGCACGTTAGTTCCAGTCACATGATGCCATTTGGATTTGGTCTACAGGTTTTGACTGATAGTGTGGTCTGTGGTTGGGTTAGGTTGGCAGTTTTTACTGTAAAGCAAGGATATAAATCTGCTGCAGCAGCACAGTTGGTTCATGGAAACAAAGGTCAGGGAAGGAGGAAGTTGAAAATGGCTCCTATGGAGGAGCCTTAACTGCCAAGTGGTTTGTAAAGTTGTATTAAGAAAATGGCAGGTACACAGCACAATAACTAAATTCACCTGTACTGATTCAGGATTTACAGTGCACATACATGCAAATAACGCCAACAGCATAGTAACTAAGACATACATTCACCTGCATCTCAACAGGAATAACAGTACAGGAACACTCAAAGCCAACAGCACAATAACTAGAAATACATTCACCTATATCTCAACAACACAGGATTTACAGCGAGGTACACTCAATTAAAGCCAACACATTTGGAAAAAAATCAATCAATATAGGTTACCTGGCATGCAAATTATTTCAAAGAGCTTTCTTTAACAGGCAGACTCTCAGCACCTCAAATATCCCGCCCAGCAAAAATTTACTGTATGGCCATGCAGTTGTAGATTGGTCTGCAGGTCCATATTGTATATTTATCTATTTATTGCTGCTGACACTGTCACTTTTTATCTTTCTATCTTTATGCTGCTAAGCGAGTGATTGATGTCATCTTAATTTCCTTGTGCAGTGACATGCAATGACAATAAACTATCTATCTATCTATCTTATATGATAGAGGTTCTTCAGGAACCACAACATTACATTACCAACTCATTTGTGTGTGTGTGTGTGTGTGTGTGTGTGTGTGTGTGTGTGTGTGTGTGTGTTTGGGGGCGGGGAAGGGCCCTTAAGGTAGCAATATACTTACTTTTAACTATGTGTTTGTGTACGTAAAATGGCTGCCACACGTATCCTGCGTTTCTCTTGGAGCGTAGGTTGTGCACGTCTTCAGAAAGTAATGTTACGCGACCGCAAGATGCAATTCAGCACATGAACGTTGGGGCAGCATATCATCTGACAGGCAGGTCAGCAGCTGTTCCACACTCAAGTCAAGGAATATCTTCCGGTGTCGGCCCGGTGTCCCTATAGTTTTTCAGTCAGATTTTTGTGGTATTTAGTTTGGGTTATTGACATGAATGACTGAGCCCTTTGACTGTATGTGCAACAAGAAATAGTATTGTAATAAAAGCGACCTCACGCAGGGGCTCATCAACAAGTGCGCTAGAGTCCGTAGAACATAAATGTTGTCATCAGAGGGTGTAAGCCTAACCGTGACAGGGGTGGTAACTGATGGATGTGTTGGAGGTGCCTGGCTCTGCACCTGTTAATGCCTGTTTTACTGAGCCAGCTAAGTGTCTATCTGTACAGTATATCTTTATATTTATACTTAACCCCATCACTTACACTTTTCTGCTTTTATTGCCCCTTGAGTATATTTGAGGTTGGACAAATCAGTGTGCAAGTAAAGTCTCAAGTATTGTGGGGCCGTAAATTATTATGTAAAGTTGGCAAACAAACAAACAAACAAACAAACAAACAAACGCTTATTCATCTTTTCATACATCTAGCGAACGACAATCGTAGTTAACCTCCTGTAGGTTGTGGCTAAAGCAAGGAGCAAGCTAATGTTAGATGGCCAATGCTGAGCTAAATATGTTTGCTAACCTATCAGGGTGCATTTCCAGGTGTCATAATAATACTAAAGGTGTCATGATATAATTAGGTGTCTTTGAGAACCGGAAACCTTTATCTTGATGCTACATATTTTGCATACTTGATACTACCTACATCCTTTTGTTTGGGCCTTGTCGTATGAAGTGTGTGAAGCCAAAGCTTATGTTGAATTGCACAGCAGCTGCCGGTGTGGTCAACATGTTTGTTGTCTTCTCTCACGTGTGCCCCTGCGCAGCCGATACATTACGTATTATGTGTTACATGGGTCGGTTATAGGCTACGCAGGGAGGGAAACAACATTCAGCTCATCAGACGTTTCCTAAAAATGAAGATTATTCCCCAGTCCTGCATCTCGAGTCCGAGTCGAGTCTCATGTCAAGACTGAAGTTACTGTGTGTGCAATTTAAGTGCAACTGGAGTCCGAGTCTCAAACTCAAGTGCCCCATCTCTGGGATGATCCAGAATTAATATCTAATAAAATTATAAAATTCTCTCTTTTTTTGTATTTGTTAAAGATAAAAACACTGGCAACACTGGCATTTAATCAACATGTGTTAGTCCGTCTCACAATACTGTCCCTAAAATGCCCTGATAATGTATCAGGAAAAGGTGTGGCACTCGGGTGGAGGTTCCAAACCCACAACGCAAAACTGTTCCCCACTGTGCTGTGCATAGATGAGATGACAGTGAAAACACCTAAAACATATAAACCACAAGATGCAGAGGACACAGGAGGGAGGGGACGGGAGACTGTGTGTGTGTTTGTGTGTGTGTGTGTGTGTGTGTGTGTGTGTGTGTTTGGTGTAGTTTTGTGTGGTGAGTGTAAATATTTCATGTGACATGCGCTCATTTCAAATACCCTACACCCTGACTCACTTTAGACTGTAGATCAGCAGGACATGTTTTTTATTTTTTTTATTTCATACAGTTGTGAAACGACAGAAATGTACATGCGAGGTTACTTCCCCTGAAGCTGTTACAGACACATACACAACCATACACACCACAGTAACCAGCAGGGTAAAATCATGCCGGCTTGGTATTTCCCTAGGTTTTTCACTCTTGTGACACTGACTGATATAACTCAAAAGTTAACTTTGTGGTTAATACTTTAATTACACAAAAGCACCACACCAAGCAAGTGGCCATTTGTGCTATGAAATGGTAAACGGTGTAAGGTACACATGTATACAGTATAATCAAGTTTTTGCAGGAGCTCCCTGAACACCAGGCACTGCGGTGTGCCTCACGTTTTGCAGGTTGCTTAAAGAAAATTATTTAGAATTTATTTTAAAGAAACCAACGAATGTAAAATAACTTTTGGGGATCAGTAAGTGTAATTATGTCAAGTTCATGAAGGTTATATAATAAAACTGCACAGCGGTTGGCTTTTATTATTGCTGGTCTGTCAAAAGTATTTAGAAAGAGTTGTAACAAATGTATGTATGTTAGATAATGTCTTTGTGAAATATTATATAGCCACATTGTTTTTCTCATGTTCCAGTTTGGGCATAGTACTGTATAGTATTGTGTGTGTATGTTTTTATCTGTCTGTCTATCAGTGTCTTACTTTAAAAACACACCTGCTCCTGTTTGTCTTGGCATTATGTCAACAGATGCAGTTACTGGAAACACAACCTGCTCAATAACAGCAACAGCAGGATATGAAAGTAAGTTGAAAATGTGATTTTAAGTGTATTTTACATCATAATTGAACTGAATATTAGCAACTGCAGTTTCTTATTGCTAAAATACACATGAAACTTTTGCATTTTCCTGTTTGAATTTCTGCTCAGTTTGGGTCTCTTAATGGGCCTCACTGCAGTTTAAGTGGGACTGGACTCATATAAAAGGGGAAATGTAAATCTAAAACAAAATATAACCCAAACATAAACGTAACAATAATGTCATGTTATTGCAATAAATGGGCTTTCACAATCATTCAAAGATAATTAACCCCCAATTCTAGCCGTTTCAAACCTTACAGTCAAAATTAGTTTGGGATTGTGTTACATACTATTTGTGGCAGTTGGTTATTAAATGAAACCAGATGCAAAAAGTGTATTGCTCCTTTTTATTTGCTGAGATTTTTCTGTAACTGTCACCAATGTAGGTTTTTAAACCACCAGTTTGTGGACACTTCTGTAGTTCGTTACGTCATGTGGAGATATCGTAGCCATCAGAAATTCCCAATATCTCTAAATCTGATTCACAACTAGGAGGCTCACATACATTGAAAGAAATATAAACAAGGTAGAGTTTTCTTTCCCCTATTTCAGAATAGATAGGCGATTTAGCCGTACCATACTCCATCATTGATACAGTGCTGTGGAGATTGATGTAGAGACTACAGTAACCGTGAGGTGACACTCGTGATTGCGGTTGTGGGGGCTAAGTTTAAGATTAGAAAAAAGTTTGTAGTTTTCTTTAAAACCACCGGTCCCCTAACCTCTGGATCTACATCCTTACAACTGGATTTCTATTTACCAAAACTGAACAATGTTGTCCCCTGGTGACTGGTCCACAATTCTGACAACTGACAGTGCCCTGGTTGTGGGTGTCAGTTGGAATAAAAGTGTAGAGGAAGAAGAGGAAGTGTTTGCAAATTTGCATTTCTCCCTGCTGTCTGCTGCTACAGTTGCTTTAAAGCTTGCCCTGGATAAATAAAGGTAAATTATTATGAAAATATCATCTTCATCGGCTCATCGCTCAGTTTATATAATATAATAAAGGGGGAAAAGTGCAATCATTCATACTAAGGATGGACGCAACACTGCCTTAAAAAGTAAAAGTCAGCCTGACCTGATGGCGAAGACAGAGACACTGACTGTTTAATTATCAAACTCTGCATCCAAAACACACCAACACAAAAATAATTTGCAGCAGTTGTGTCGAAGTTTCATTGTGACTCATAGTTAAAGGCATCAGTGGCTCACTGCAGTTTACTCATAGTCACACACATACTAGTCTATATCGATGACATTTCATTTCTGGCCTACATTGGGTATTGGCAGTATGCCGTTAGACCAAAAAAAAAAAAAAAAAAGAAGACAATTGCAGGAAACAGAATAAAAAATTTTAAAATAATCTTTTTGGCAGCTTAGACATGAAAGGGGAGAGAGAGGGGAAACAAAATGCAGCAGGTCAGAATTGAACCTGCAGCTGCAGCAGCGAAGACTGAGCCTCTGTACATGGGGCCCACACTCTACCAGGTAAGCTATGGAGGTGCCATTTGGAGGTTTTATCTCAGTAGTCAATGTGATCATCTCAACATCAGTCAGATTGTCTTTGTCTTTGCACTGCAGCATGATTAAAGGCTACTTTTGAGAAAATAGGAAAATAATTTTCATCACCAAGTTATTTATTTATAGATCAATAAATCTCAAAGTGTAACTATGACTCAACATAACGCTAACAACACTGATACCAACCGATGGAGAATAATAAATGAATCATCCATCTACAGTATACTTGAATAATCAAAAGTCCCGGCCAACACTCTGGTATCTGGGTGCATGTGAGGGCTTGAAGGCTAAGCTGAGTAGAATAAGGAGCACCTTGAGTGAAACTAATTGAATTGATGCATTTTTGTGGACATGCTTGTCTTTGTGTGTGTGAGTATTTGTGGGCGTGTGTCTGACAGAGAGAGAGGGAGGGAGAAAGGGAAAAGTTTGTGAGAGAGTGTGTGTGTGTGTGTTTGTGAGAGAGAGTGTGTGTGTGTGAAAGAGAGAGAGAGAGAGAGAGAGAGAGAGAGAGAGAGAGAGAGAGAGAGAGAATAAGTTGTAATTAATCTGCTGCCAGAGTTGTAATGCTTAAAACTTGATATGATAAGACAAGGCTGTCGACTTGGAGTTAATTACAGTACGGGGCGCCGATTGTAAAGTGGGGCACGCTGAAATTAACAGCAACATCTTGCCTAACGTTTAAAGGTACAATATGTAACATTTCTGCTTTAAAATGTCTAAAAACGACCATACCTATGTTATATATTTTTATGAGTTGTGTTCTTACACTATCCCAAATGTTTCCACCAAATGTCAAACCCAGAGAAATCTGTTATTTTATTTTCAGACACGGCACGTTTCCTTTAGTCGCCCGTCAGTGGCGTCATATAACCTTTCACTGTGTAGTTACTCTAACTTCCGTCAGAACACTGGCACCAAGATGATACGTTCAGGAGTAATTGTAAATCATACAATCTCACAGAAAAAAAATACTTGTAACCGTAATACTGCTTTTTTTTTGGCCATACAGAATCATTTTGTGATTAAGTACATCCCACTTTTTATCACAGTAATACAAGAGAGATCTTATTTATTTTGAAAGTTCAATATCGACAAGTAGCTCACGTTGATGCTAATGCTTTGTGGGTAACATTATGAGGTTAAAACATCGTTCAACACGCTAATAAAGTTATTTTTAGTATGACTGTTTCGACCACAGTTAACAGGACTGGGCTAACCCACGAATAACTTCACTAGTAACGTTAGCTAGACGATTAATCTAATGCTAATTTAGCCAGCTAGCACACCCCGGTCTGTCTGCCTCACTCCCCCGGCGCAGAGAGACTCAGTCGGGATGACAGCTGACAACAGCCCCGGGACATATAGCTAGCTAGCTAGCTAGTTATCGTTAGCCCCCAGTCAGCTACTTTTATTACAGCAACCCCCCGGCCAGAACTTATCTCCAGTGCCTGGTGCTTACGACGCTAACGGCAGTTTAATTAAACGTCGGGTAAAAGGACCATATCAGACTCAGCACCGAGTCACAACAGCAGCCATCCATAGAGTTAGCTACATCTCCGTAGCGCTACCGGTGTATGTGCCGAAAATCTCCTCCCTGCCGAATTTCTCCCCCCTTCGCGTTTAGCTGTCTTTACGGTTAGCTAAATTAACCTGACAAAAGGTTAGTTAAGCACCAAAACGAAAAGTTAAGATTACTGAAAAGTGAAGGGGAGATAATTCCGGGCTGCTGCACAACAGGCATCGAACGTCCTCGCTGTCGCAGAGATTCCCCCGACAATCCCCCCACCCGTCTCTCAGCCTCGTTTAGTAGGTAGCTAGCATTACAACAAACCCCGTCCGCCCCGGTGTTGAAACGATCCAAAAGGTGACATTGATATGTGAAATATTTTGTGTTTTAGCTGCTGGCTACTGTTAGCTTGCTGGCTCACGAGCTAACTGGTCAGCTACAAATACAAATCTAATCAAGAAAAACATGTTGGGGAAACTGCAGCTATTTTATTAGAATAACGTGAATAAACTTGAATGGGTAAACTCGTCCGTGAACTGATGCATTCTAACCGTCAGCGAAGGTGTTTAACATAAAAAATTCCCAGAATTCCACGCAACTTCCCAACGTCATCAAAAGTCCAGTTTTACCGTCCATTGTTTTGGTTGAGAGACCCCTAGCGGCAGAAAGTTACATATTGTACGTTTAAAAAGTGATTTTAATTATTTAGGTTTAACATTTAGATTCAATATTTAGATGTAATACTCTTTTTCACAAATATTGCTGTAAATGTGGTAAAAAGTGACTTTAGAAAGTTAACACCACTTTTTTAAACGTTATTTGGAGCTTAATGTGAGGAAATGTTAATTACAGCGTGTGCCACTTTACAATATGCGCTCAATATGACCAGATGATCAGGATGCATTGATAAAGAACGTCGTCACACATAGATTAAGGGGTAATTGTTATGGTTGTGGACATTTCTGTTGCTTCTTTGTGGTTTTCTGTATGTTGTATGTATGTTTTTGTTGGTTATTCTGAATTGTGTATGTTTTGGTTAACTCCTGTGTTCTCTGTTCTCCCTTGTGTTGTCCAGTGTTGTGTCAAGTTTCTGTGTTTAGCTGATGTCATGTTTTCTGTCTGTTTTTCCTGTTTCCTGTTTTATTTTGATAGTCTGGTTTTCTTTCTTGTCCATTTTACTTCCTGTGTTTTCCCGCCTTTGTTGATAATCCTGTCCCGCCCTGATGTCTTTCACCTACTGTATCCCCTGTCCCTCATTTGTTCGTTACCTCATGTATTTAACCTCTGTGAATCCCTTTGTGTCTTGTCAGATCGTTTTGTATCCGTGCCCTTGTGTTGCTTCCCTGTGCCTTGTGTTCCTGCGTGTCAGTTTGCTCTGCCTGTGTTTAGCCCGTCAGTTTGTTCATTTCCCTGTGAGTTTTCCAGTCGTACTGCCGCTTTTTGTTATTAAATCCCTGAGTTGCTTCCATCTCTTGCCTGCCTGCCTGCCTCTCTCTGCGTTTGGGTCCACGTTCCCTGCTCCCACACAACAGTAATAGCATTAAATGTTTATATGGTTTAGTCAAAACTGCTTTGGAAAGATGGGTCACGTTGAGGGCTCATTTAAAGTTTGTAAATCAGTTGAAAAGTTGTTTTCAGCGGAGCGCTCGTGTGGCTTCATGCCACTAATACTGATCAATCAGAATTTTATTTTATTTTTTTCAAATCAGAGCTTTGACAACCAACCAAGTCAGATCTGTTTTTGTCAGTTAAGAAGCATCTCTAAAATCCATCCATTAATGTCTGGTGTTGAAAGTTATTCATGCCTTTACTTGGTCCAGTCTGGATTTTTGTAACTCTCTATACAGCACTCTAAATTCTCTGCAATTGGTCCAAAATGGAACCAAGAAGAGAACACATTATTCCAATTGTTGCATTGCTTCATTGGCTTCCCATTGTTTTCAGTGTACAGTTCAAAATTCTATAAATCACTTACAAAGAGTTGAATGGATTAGCTACAAGCTACATATCTAATCTACTGAAGTGATACAATGACGGACACTGGTCAACAGAAAAACTCTTCTTGCAGTCGTGTGACTGAATTTGTTGTCATTGCGACTAAACTGTGGAATGAATTTCTCTTCACAATCTGCCTGGATACTCCTATATTTTTGTTAAAAACAAACATTTTAAAACTTTTTTCTTTTAACTGGCTTGTATGATTTTATTTATTATTTTATCTCATTTTACATTTTTTTGCATTGTAATACTGTCTCTTGTGTAAACTGCTATACAAATAAAGTTATATTTTTACAATGTCTACAATGAAACCATTTCTCTAACAAGAACCACCTTTTTGGCCTGAAAATAAGATACCCTAAATACAAAGGTTTTGGTCCTTCAACTTTTTAGATCACAGTCGTGATCCTCTTTTGAAAGGTGCATTATCTTTTTACTGTTCTGTTTTGTGTGCAGTCTGTTAAGGTTAAGTGAGGATTCAACTGGATGCGATCCCAAATACGATAACAAACCCCAGTACTGCTTGATATTCATGCCACTGCTTGTTGAGAGCCCAACTTACATTACATTACACACGACATTACATCAAGGCTGTAAAAAAGAAAAATATACAGTATGTTATTCCAAAGTACACATTTTAGTCACTGTACATGAGTATTTCCATATTATGCAACTTTATAATTCTACAATTTAGGCTGAACATTTTTAATGCAGGATTTACTTTGTATTTTTACAGTGTTGTATTGTTACTTTTACTTAAGTAAAGGATCTGAATACCTCCTCCAATACTGTTGGCAGAGCTAATGCAAACTTTCATGTTTAATATAATCAAATCATGTTATGTCTGTAAACAGGAGTTGCCTATTTACTAAAGATTCAGTGATGTGTGATTATAGCCGTGTGTGTGTGTGTGGGCAGATGAGTGGGAGTGTATTGTCTGTTTGGGTGAGCAGGAGAGAGAGAGAGAGAGAGAGAGAGAGAGAGAGAGAGAGAGAGAGAGAGAGAGAGAGAGAGAGAGAGAGAGAGAGTGAGTGAGAGCGAGAGCGAGAGCGAGAGAATAAGTCAGCTGACTTTCTGGAAAGACCAAAGCCATGTTCCTGCCTTGTGGGACAAGATTGCTTAATGGTTAGATGACATGTTTGTCTGTGTGTGTGTGTGTGTGTGTGTGTGTGTGTGTGTGTGTGTGTGTGTGTGTGTGTGTGTGTGTGTGTGTGTGTGTGCGTGTGCGTGTGCGTGTGTCTTACAGAGAGAGGAGAGAGAAAGAAGAAGACAATTTACAAGAGTCGGCTGATTTACTGGAAAGACTAACCCGGTCTCTCTCTCTCTCTCTCTCTCTCTCTTACACAAACACACACATGCAGAAGGGGTGTATGTCATACACTGGTGCCTGGCGGGATGGCACCATGCCCACAATACCACACCAAGTAGCAAAACAAACAGGTCAAACCAGGCAGCTCTTGAATCTACACCAGGCACTAACCACTTGTGAATTTGCACCATGGCAATTTTAGGATAATAACAACTTTTAGACTACTCCAGAGAATAGGTGACACATCACATAATACTGTAAACAGTACACTTTATATTGAATGATGCATTTTAACAGTGCAGGTCACGGATAATCTTGTGACTCAACCCAATCATCGTCTACAAATGACTCTGCCTCCCTACAGGGCTCCCTTCAGCTAAAAATACATAACTGCCATTTGGGTGTTTTCCTGCTTCATATGAATGTCTGAATGCATTTTATGATCTTGGAGTAAAGTGTATGTATGTGAAACAGTACACTTATTCCTTCCTAATGAACATGCATAATGTGCTCCTGAAGTCTTTATCTTGTGTAGTCACACTTCTGACTTAAACAATGGAGGTCTGGTGAAATGTGTGTCATAAATCATGAGCTAAGAAGTCTTGCTGAGCCTAAACGACTAAATACATTGGCTCTTAGTGACCAGTCTGTGTTTTTCTTTTACAGAGAACTTGTCCATCATTGGTTGTGAAAGCTAGCTAGTGAGAAGTTGATGTTCCCTCTTTGGACTCTTCAAGAGAGTGGTTTTCATTTTTCGTCCAGGCAACACTACTTAATGCACAGCAAAGTCCTTCAAATTAAACAACAAAACCCGTTGTTTGTAACTGCCTTTCAGAACTACACATAGTGTTTTCTGAGCTGCCGCCTCTATCGGAAAGACAACGTCATGTGTCAGTGCCTCTAATGTTGTGATACTGCTGTGGTTAAGATTTTGTTTGTTTAGGGCCAAACGCAACTTGGTTATGGTTATGAAAAGACTGTTAAGGTTAGGGCACCTTTGTTGTTTTTGTTAAAATAAGGCTTTATGAATAATCATGGTTGTGACTTAAAGAAACCAACACTGTCGTTAGCATACAGGAAACAATCTGCAGTCTCCTATTTAAAAGCCTGATATTCTGTTGAGCCATCCACCCCCCGACCTTTACCCTCTTCAGATTTTGTTTCACTAGAATAACGTTACAGAACTTCTGTCACAATTACTATGGCCGCTAGAGGTGTTATTATGGAACCCACGCAACTTCTAGGAAAGGCCCGCCCTTCAATAGCATTCACACACTACTATTGGCCAGGCGTCCATTCTAACGCAAGGTAACGTAACCCGATTTGTTCGGGTCCTATCCCCTGACCAATCAGCTCTCCTAACCTTAACCACTCGGGGTCAATGCCTAACCTCAACCAATCGAGCTGCTTCATAGGGCGGGCCTTTCCTAGAAACACATGTAATTTTTGGGGCACTTACTGTACTGATGCTGTCATTTTTCTTGTGAGGACAGTTTCGGAATTGCATGTTTTATTTATTTGTTACCTTAATAAACAATAGAAATGCCAATATCTCCATTGCAATGTGCCAACCTACTATATTAATGTGATTTAAAAAAACTACATTAAGTCACATTACAGTCAACACAAATGACAAACATGACATATATTTGTGAATAACATTAATATGTATGAGTAAAACTTACACTGATATGTGTATGTATGAGTATATGTGTACGTATGAATTAAAACATATAATAATTAATAACTGGTGGCTTGTATATTTGTATATGACTCTAACTTGTGTTTTAATTGACTGTACTGATATGATGGAGTTTTGGATTTTACATTTTTTCATGTTAAAACCAAAAAGCACAGCAATCATCCTGTTTTCAACTTTTAGTTTAGTGCATGCTAGTGGTTAGTGCTGGACAGACACTAGGAAGCCAGGTGTGCTGCTTTGCTCTGTACTAGCTGGAGTTTGCTTGAATCCTTTTTTGTGGCATTCGCCCATATTATCTGGCAGTAATCAAGCTGCGAAAGAATAAGAGTACTTAGTACAAGTTTAGTTAAATCAGGTGTAAAGCATTTTCTGCATTGCTTACTACAGCTAATGCCTTGCCCATTCTATTGATAATAGTGTTGATGTGTTTTGACCAGGATAATTTGCTATAAATAATGATGCCAGCCCACTGCCTCACTACTAGCTTTTGTGCTCAGTAGCCTTGTGTCCCTATTAGCTGAGGGAGTGGCTTCCCGAGAAAAGATGCAGACTTTTCAAAAACATAATTGAAGAACCTTTGGAATGCTTTTTGACACCCTGACACATCCACCACAATTTCCAGACACATTACGTTTTAAAATTCCTTGCAGATGCCAGGGGGTTTTAAGGTTAATATCTATGGCCAAGCAATCTTAAAGGCCAGGGCCTGATGTAAATATCCAGTCATAGAACAGCAAGAACAAACAAGAAAGGCAATGACGGGATTTATACTGTTCAGGTTCTCTGGAAATGTCTCTGGAAATTTCTGGATGTGGGTGGCAGCTGGGGTTTAAATTGTCTTGGCTGATCAACAGGAATTCCTGACTCTCTTGTACTCCTAGAAGATCATGCAATCCTTCAACTGGCCCCCATAACTACAGGGGATATATATGTCTTAGTGTATCCAAGTATGTGTGATACACTATCTAAGTGCAAAAGGTTATCTGAGAAAGCAGATCCCTGGCACAGCTGGCAGCACTGTAAACGGCACTCAAGAATGAGCTACAGCCATTCCCTGAAATCTGGTATGTGTTATTTAACAGAGTTGACATGCTCTTTGTCTTGTGAAACAGGAAACACTCATTTAAAAGTCACAGAAAATTCCTCAACTCCTTTTCAGCTGTTTGTGTTTAAAGTGTGTAATGTGTTTAAGCTCAGTTTTTAATAATTTTAAAAACATATCTTGTTTTTGACATTAAATTAACTTAAATAAATAAATAATAATATAATAATAATAATAATAATAATAATAATAATAATAAAAGTCTCTGGCCAGTGTACAAGACTAAATCCTCCATTTACTGAAATCCCCTATCAATGGAAATGTCTTTGTGCTGCCATGCCATCTGCTGTGGGTGGGGCTACAGGTGAGGTGTGTTGGCGCTATTGCAAAGTCATGGAAACAACAACAAGCAGAAAACAGGAAGAAAAAAAAGGGAGAAGAGATTAAACATGCAGGCTGCTAGACCTGTTCAATAACATACCACATTTATTTTTAATCTGTCTCAGAAATGTGTGCATTTCTATAACTGGGAACATCCATCCTTCAATTATTTAATTCTGTATTGTTAGAGCTTTCTACGCATGGGCTGCTAAAATCACCACCTTTCACCTTACTTTCTTTTGGCTAACAGCACCATTTCACACCAAGACCAATCATTTAAAAATGGATGGTGGTCAATGCATTAAGCAGATCTGCTTTCTTGTCCTTTCCAGAGAAATGTAACGGCTCAAAGCAAACATAATGTTCTTTTTTCTGACTTTTGGCAAAACGGTTACATGAGAAACTCTGGGTGACCAGCTCTAATTTTGGTTGTGATGAGAGCCCCAATAAAGGTACCTGACTTTAAAAATATTCCCCAACATGATGACACTATTGCCTCAGATTGAAGTCACAAGACCCTAAAGCCAAAACTCACAGCTGTAAGTGACTGGGTTCATGCATGCAGGATGAAATTTCAAGGCCAAGAGGTCAACTAATGAACTACATATCCCACTCCCATATAAGTCTAAAGTAAGCTATCTTCAGATAAGAGATATAAAACTGCAAAAACACATGATGCAATAAAAAAGGAACTGCTGAGTAAGAGCTTTACAGTCTCTCTGCAAGGCTTTGGGTTACTGTGCGGCATGCTCTAAGCTGGAAGCTCAATTTCTTATAAATCACGTGACTTGAGAGAAGGCATTGCTATGCAGTTCTGTAATCTGACCAAGGGGTGGTGCTGCTGACATGGGATGCTTAGGCATTTATAAGAAACCAGCCTAGAGTTGGGAAATCCACTCAACAAGCCCTCCCTGTATGAATGTCGTACGCCTGAGGTGCCCTGGAGCATTTTAGCACTGCCTTTTGCAATAGCATCTTTGTAAGAAGCCACTATAATCGGCATTGATATATCTGATATTTCAATATCTGAAAGTGTCATTGTGTTTTTCTTATAAGGGTTACTTTTTCTTCAGGGGAACTGAATCAGCCAGTTTGTACTTGATGAACTGCTTGTCTTGTTTATGAAAATACAGGAGAGGAGAGGAGCAGACAGCTGACAGTTTCCTACTTGTCAGTCAGATTTGGAGCAAACAGATTTTGGAGCTGTACTTGCTAATGGTTCTTTGGGTTTGTTTTAGACTCCATAGACTGCCAGATGGGTGTGGCTCAGTGCATCACCACAGTTTGGATGTGTTAGGTAAGCTCTCAGGAAATTCCATAAAGTTAGGACCACATACTAAATAGATAAGGGACATTGTCTTAAACAGGGAGCATTGACAAATGCAATATGTTAATGCACAGGTCTTGGATCTTTGACAGTAAGTTTCTTGGGATTTCCTGTTTTAATGCCCGAAAATACCAATAAACATTAAGCATTATGAGATAATATGCTTTAATGTTGAGTGCTCTCGCATAGTAAGGGGTTTGTTACTTGTGCAGCTCTGGCAGGAATCAGAGAGTGAACCCTTGAATTTGTGACCCTACTTGGATGTAAACTTGTGGTGTGCAGACAGACACTGATTTACAACTTTAAGATCGAAGGGTTCAAAAAGTCACAAAATCACAAGGATCAGTTATGTAATGACTGAGCAGTCCTGCTGCACGCTCTAAAAGTTAATTATTCAATCCTCTTTACTATCACATACTCTCTGTCTTACATGCTCAAACTGCAACAGATAATAATTTCCAACTTGCTTTTGATGCCTTCAAACCTGACAAAGAATCTGTGGAAACCTGTTATCTATTTGCTTCATTGCTGTTAGAGCTTGTTTGGTAACTGATGAGAATGGATATTAAAGGCATTTAACAGCAAAACAGATTTCATGAAAACGAGACAAAGGCATACCTAAGGCTCAATCATTCGAATGCCGTGATACATATACACAGGCCAGCTAGAATTGAAGCTTTTATGCCAAATAAGTATCTTTGAGTCATCTTTGATTGTTTTTTGCAGGCCTTTTTTGCATAAAGGTTTTGCCAAGTGATGGTATGGGAAAGTCAGTCCAAGTTTGTGATATCTTGGTCCAGTGACAGTGACAGTGATTTTGCGCAAACATGTCAGCTCTCAATTGTGTGTAACAGTGCTCTTGAGTGTGCGTAGATTCTGTTCTTACCTACAACAAATCTCAAATGAGAAAACATTGGTGAATGCCAGAATTTTCATGAAAACTGCATTCTGGTTGGTTGGTAAAAGGCCCTCATAGGTGGTTGGGTTCAAAGTAGGTCAAGTGTGATTGCCCCTGTTTCGAAGATTCATTTCCTGTTTTTACAGTAGGGCTCTTATTCACCAGCTCTGTAGGTTGACTGTGGTAAAAAGATATCTATGGTGAATTCGAGGACTACTCTTCTCCACACATGCAAATTCCAAAAATATGTGTGATATGGTCAGCATGCAACATGCACCCTGCGAGTCATTATAACTGTAAACATGATACTTCCTTCTTTACATACATAAATTTGACATGGTCTCTTAGTGGTAAACTGTCAAATTCATGTCCGTTATAATAAAGGCATTGGCGCCATCTAGTGGTTATTCCTGATTTTGTGTTCCAATATTGACACCTGGTGTTCTTTAAAATAATCTGATGTGTTGACCCCCACCTCAGTTTAGGCTACACAAGGGATAGGCGGTACAAAAAACACTTACATCCTGTACTCAAATAAAAGAAACAGTGTAAAATAAATAAATGAAAGTCTGACTCAAGTACATGTAAACAAATAACATGCTAAAATACGAGTGTTAAATTATTGAAATATTAAGTAGTGGTGGAAGAACTACACAGCTTTTTAATAAAAGCAGCAATACCACAGTATATAAATACTCTGTCACAAGTAAAAGTCATGCATTTAAAATGTTACTTACTAAACAGTAGTCTACTAAAGTATTTGCATCAAAATATACTTTAATTACCAAAAGAAAAGTACTCATTTCAGAAAATGGGATTTTAATAAATGTATGCATAATGTGTAATTATGGTTGGCTGGTACCAGTGGTGGTATATACCATGTAGATTTACTCAATAACTAATAAATAAATACAAATTTGAGGTAGTTGTAATTTATCTTTAGAGTATTTCCACTCCATGCTACTTCTTCTATTCCACTACAATGTAGAGGCAAATATTGTTCTTGTTACTGCCATATATTTACCTTAAAGGGGTGATAGAATGCAAAACCGATTTTACCTTGTCATAGTTGAATAATGACAGTTTAGTGGGTAACTAGGACATACATAGAACCTCTAAATCCCATTGACACCTCTTTTCTCTGCAAATCTCACAATTTGAAACTGCCTCTGAAAACGGGCAAATCTCAACAAGCCTCAACAAGCCTCCTCATTTGCCTGTAGTCTCTCTCTTTGTCACGCCCCAACATTTGCATAGGCTACACAACTGTCTTCTGACTCTAGGTCGGGCAGATCTCAGAAATTGTATACATTGTTCATCGGCTATCTTACCATTCAATTCACTTGAGACTTTTTTAGGCAAGAAATCAATAATGTAGAGGTCAAATATGGGCCATTTTACAAAAATGTATGTCTAATTGCAAATTTTGTCCGACTGTGTGTCGGAGTTCAGCGGCCAGTGCTGCCTGTGTTGCTACCTCACCGCCTGGCCTGCTTCCCTTCACAGACCCCGGCCTGCTGTGAGCTCGATTGAGCTCCGTCAAGGCTGGCAGCCCACGGCACTTCATACCCACGCAAAGTCACCGCTGTGTGGGCTAATGGGACTACTAAACACCGCTGCCCTGACAGAGCTTCAGGGCCTGCAGTTCCCCTCTTCCTAATACCAGATGTGTGTGAGTGAGAGTGCGGTCAGCGAGCTTGTTACGCAAGCAATCTCTTACCACAGATTCCAGTTAATCTTAAAATGTGTTGAGTTATTTAAACAAACGATTGGGGAAATAAACGCTGCTTGTCCGCGAGCCTCATTGATAGAGCCTGCGGCTGGATGTAGCTCTATCAATGAGAGCTAGCTAGCTAGCCTCATTCCTCTGAAATTCACAAAAAATCATTAACTTGAAATCGGACACCATTGTTAGCTTTATAAGACCCTTAGGTAGATGTTGTATATGTGGCGTGACGAAATTCGAACTGTAAATATACTCGAATTACGCCGAAAATGAAGCTAACTATCCGTGATTTGTAGCTAGCTATACATAGTTAGGATTGAAGGGACAGTCACAGCTAACGAAACACCTAGTCTTCACAAATATTCATTAACTTGAAATCGGACACTGTTGTTAGCTTTATAAGACATTTAGTTAGATGTTGTATATGTGACGTGACGAAATTCAAACTGTAAATATACTCGAATTACGCCGAAAATGAAGCTAACTATCCGTGATTTGTAGCTAGCTACACATAGCTAGGATTGAAGGGACAGTCGCAGCTTCACGAAACACCTAGTCTTCACAAATATTCATTAACTTGAAATTGGACACAGTTGTTAGCTTTATAAGACATTTAGTTAGATGTATAAGTGACGTGACGAAATTCAAACTGTAAATATACTCGAATTACACCAAAAATTAAGCTAACTATCCGTGATTTGTAGCTAGCTACACATAGCTAGGATTGAAGGGACGGTCGCAGCTAACAAAACACTTTGTCTTCACAAATATTCAATAACTTGAAATCGGACACCGTTGTTAGCTTTATAAGACATTTAGTTAGATGTTGTATAAGTGGCGTGACATGTGTGTAACATGTGGTAAGAGATTGCTGGTGTAACAAGCTCGCTGACGGCACTCTCACTCTCACACAACGGGCCATTTAGCTAGCAGGAAGAGGGGAGTTGAAGGCCCTGGAGCTCTGTCAGGGCAGCGGTGTTTGGTAGTCCCTGCTGTGGGCTGCCAGGAGCTCCAAGTACCTCATAGAAGGCCGGGGTCTGTGAAGGAAGGCAGGCTGGGTGGCGAGGCACCACTAATAAAATAGTATTCGGGCAATTTTCAGCCCAACCAATGTTACATACCCCATTAGGAGACTTTAAGGAACAGTGTAAAATACCCTATATAATCAATCATTCTATCAGCACTTTAATAGCCTACTTAATTTACTTAATAGATTATGATGTTTGCAAACAAAATATATAAACAGTTTATAAAATAGCTGCATTTTCAATGCACTTTAACTTGTATAGTAATTTGTTACACTAAAGGTACTTTAATAGTACCATCCATCCACTACAGCTGCAAAGATTAATCGATTAATCGATTAGTTGTCAACTCTTAAATTAATCGCCGATTAGTCAGTTTGAGTAATTTTTTAAGACAAAAGTAAAAATTGTTTGATTCCAGCTTCTTAAATGTGAATCATTTCTAGTTTCTTCTCTCCTCTGTGACAGTAAACTGAATATATTTGAGTTGTGGACAAAACAAGACATTTGAGGACGCCATCTTGGGCTTTTGGGAAACACTGATCCACATTTCTCACCATTTTCTGACATTTTTTAGCTCAACAAACTAATCGAATAATCGAGAAAATAATCAACAGATTAATCGACTATGAAAATAATCGTTAGTTGCAGCCCTACCATCCACCACTGTTTATTATTCTATAAACTATCAAAACACTTTATATGTTATGAATACCTTTCACGTTTTGGATTAGTGGTGGAAGAAGTACTCAGATCCTTTGCCCAAAAATTAGTGGTTTAATCTTTAACAATGTGATTTAAAAAAAAAATAAGACTGTTATCCCTCTGAAATGTAGTGGAGTAGAGGCATAAAGTAGCACAACATGTACATTGTAAAGTACAAGTACCTTAAATGTACTTCCAACCACTGTTTTAATACAATATTTGTGTAAAAAGTGCAAATTACAGAAATCAAATAAAAACAGCTGACATAAGATGTAGAGAAAACGTTGAAAGACACTAATACATCCTACATTAAAGATATTTTTGGAATTAGGTGTGAATAATCACTGAGCATAATTTATATACATTTTGCATGCTGCCAGATGCGTCGGACGCATTTGGCGACATCTAGCGGCTGGTTATACAGCGTTTATTTTGACAAACTGGCCTGGTAGCCATTTAAAAACATGTTACAGGGAAATATTTGCCCGTGTCTGAGTATTTATAGTTGAACAATTATTATACATGCTACCATTCAAATCTTAACAATTCTAAATATATATATATATATATATATATATATATATATATATATATATATATATAGTATTTGCGAATAACAAAACTAAACGTGTGAAGGATACACATGCCTGCGTAAAATATAGCTAAGGTGATACTGAAATTAAGCAAATAACGCTAGAGAGAAAGATATAAAGAGAAATAGAAAAAAAGTACAGCTCTGATCAACCAGCTGATACTGTCGTAGGCCCAACGTTAATTATATTGTCGTTTCCGCACTTTCACTTTGTAATAAAAAAAAAGATTTTGTACAAAATAGAGAAAAGCCCAAGAGATGCACAGAGAGATTACCTTAAAGCATGATTGTATATTGATGAAGTGTTTTATTGGCTTTCAAATCACATTTTATTAGTCTATTTCTCTATAAAAACATCATAACTAGGCCTATCTAAAAAAAAAACATATCTCCAAATAGCTCTACAATTTAGAGCCAACTGACGAAAAAACTCACCTTCAGTTATGCAGCCATCATATTATTCCATAAGAACGTGATATATGCTGAAAGAAAATCCATCTACAAATGTGTAGGCTAAACGTTGGATAAACCGAAAGAAGAAGCAAACCGTTGGCTGGTGTGCCAGTAGACCAGTAGGCTAGTTCGTATAGTTTCGCTTTTATTTTAGTCAACCCAAGTTGCGCAGTTACTTCACAGCTGTTGTGAGCCAGCAGGGCTGAGGTCAGTTTACAAACAGCTCCTTTACTTCATAGTGGAAATTGTTATTTATTTACAAAATGCAAGGATTATGACTTATGTTTAACTAGCAGAAATGCACATAGATTTACATTTTTTAAAGCTTCCCGTTTACTTTGAATTGAAAATGAAATACAGGACTTTCCACGGAAAACATGATTATGGTGCTTCCCCTGAACCTTCAAAGCATAGTGTACGCCTATCATGTAGCCTAGGCACATTAGAGAGGAGAACAACATTTTGAACGTTAGCCACTTAATTCCTTAAGCTTATTTCCGTTTGGATATTTTTTGAATAAAAATAGAATGAAAACATGAAAGTGAAAGCATCTTGCATCCATTTTACTGTGAAATGCACACGTTTTAAAAGCGTCCAACTGTGCATAATGCTGCATTATGACAGCATGTGCTGATGATCATATCGAGCTATTTATAATAATATTAATAATAATAATGCGTTTTACCTTGATCAAATTTTTCTGCACTAAAGATATAGGACTATGTAATATTTCTGCAATGAACAGTTTAAAAATTACTATAGCTGTGTTATATATTTTGTTTAGTTGTGTACTTACATTTTCCCAAATGTTTCCAACAATGTTTAACCCAGAGAAATGTGTAATTTTATTAAATGACACGAGCGTGTGGTTTGGTCGCTTGTCTATGGCGTCATACAACCTTTGACCCCTCTAGTTCCTCAAAACACCAGGGCCACGTTCAGCCCCGACAAAACGTAGCAACATGTGTTTGTTTTTTTATTGAAACAGAGGTGCGTTGAACACCCTGTTGTGTGCACACACGCTGCGCCTTTTATTACCATACGTTTTCTCTGCTGATTGGGTATCACCTGTGACACAGCCAATAAAAAACAGACACACCCACCATACGAGAGGAAACATATCTCAAAGCTGTTGCACAAACAGGAAACCATAGCGAAACGATGATCGTGCCCCAGGGCTACGTTCAGCCCCGGCCAAACGTAGCAACACGTTTTTTTTTAACTGAAACAGTGTGTGCTGAACACTCTGTTGTGTGCGCAAGTTCTCTGCCTTTTTATTACCACGAGTTAACATACACGTCTCTGCTGATTGGGTATCACAGCCAATTAATGAGAAAGAGTATAATAAAATCAGCAGTCTATGGTTCTGAGCAACCTGATCTAACAGAATTCCGTGAAATGAACACGGCCCCTTAACTCAAAATCTGTGGCAGTTTCACGGAAACGCAAAACATTCCATGATGGGCCCACGGAAGAATTTCGTGAAATGAACACGGATCGCCGAAAATTCCGTGATGGGCACACGGAAGAATTCCGTTAAATAAACACGGCCCCTTAAGTTAAGGAAAAGGTCATGGGTGGGCTTACGGTTCCGTGACACGCGAGAAGAACGGAGCGGTTGGGTTCAGGAAAAGGTCGTGAGTGGGCTTATGGTTGAAAGTCCTGTGTTTGACCCATCCACCACCCCAACCAACCTCCTTACGCGGAATTTCGGCGTTACATACTACTCGCTACCGTAGTTGCTCTTAATGCTACATCATCTTCTCATTGACTTTACATTGGCATTGTTTTCCGTGGTGGCCACAAGGAATTTTCACACATTCCGTGCCACCACCACGTAATGAGCTGTTAACAGTTTGTGATCATTTCACGGAATTTTGTGAGACCAGGCTGCTCCGAGGAAACATGTCGTTCAACACGGAAACCGTAGCCGTGAGATTGAACGTGCACCAGATGATACAGGAGTCACAGAATTATACTCTAACAATAATACAGCATTTTTTTCTGCCACACAGCATCATTTTCATTGATTACTTATCACTTTGCAACAGTAGTCTAATACAGAGACCTTAATATCGATATGATATTTCAATATCGATTCAGCTTAGGCTACTACAATGTGCTATGTTGACAGGTTGCTCATGCTAATGCTTGGTGGCTAAACTGTGCCGTAACAGTTGCAACAATGTTCAATTGTTCAAATGTTTTGACCACAGTTAACAGCTCTGGGCTAACACACAATTATATTCGCAAATAACATTCAAGTAATGTTAGCTAACAAATCCGATTGCTTTATTTGAGCTACCTGTTTTATAAATTGACGTTATACAAAGAGATTATGTAAAATGATATTAGACACATTGAAAATGAAACAAAACATTTTTATAAGCAAATAGGTAAATAAAATGCTTTAAAAATCTCAATCAACTTGACACTATAACTTGGATTCTTTGCTCTGATAATCAGCTGTGGTCTGTCCAATATCAGCTTCCTTTTCTTTTTTTCCTCTTCTCCTGTTTGAACATCAAGAGAAATTTAGAAACAGTGTAGCAGTGGCATCAGAATTGGTTAACCTATACAAAACAATACAAACAGCTTTGGAATGTTGCACATGTAAGAGAAACAAAATAATAAATGATAAAGCCCTTTTATGAAGCAGTTTCACAAAGGACCTTACATAAAAATACAAAAATTATAAAGGCAAATAGTAACCAATTCTTTTTTGGGTCTGTCCTCTGTTCACTAAAGTTAAAATAAAGTATTAAGATATTTATTTCATTATTCATTTTGCATTTATTTCTCCCAGTGACAGTGAGAGCTTCTGCATAAAATGCAATTTTTTTTATTTTGATCATATAGTAGTGAAAGAGGACGGTTATTCTAACTAGCGGTAATTAAAAGCCGAACCTACAGCTGTGACCTCTGTGCAGATAATGAAACACTGTGATCAGTAAACATACAGTATGTCCAGTGTATAAACTCACCTGCATATTAGCTGCATTTGTGATATGGTCTCTGGCAAAGCCTTCCCATAAGTTTCTGGCAGCAGAAAACAGGAGACAGCACCAAAAAGGGCGAGAACCCCCATCAATATGTATGGGAGTGGCTTATAGTATCGTCCTGCAAAAAAATACAGTGAAAAAAGCAGGGGAGACATACATTTGAAAAAAAGCCTATGAGTTACTTGTGCACCTGTACTGTAGGTGCAATTATTTTATAAAAAACATACTAACTATGTTTTCTGTACAATGATTGTTGACAGAAATTAGAAACTTGTTTTGCGACATATTTTACTGGAAACCAAATCTTTAGACAAGAGACCTAAGGATTTCTTACTGCAGTAGAGCTGCAACTAAAGATTATTTTAATTATCAATTAATTTGCAGGTTATTTTCTTTATTAATCAATTCATCGTTGGTCTCCAAAATGTTTTAAAAAATTGTGAAAAAAATGGCATTCGCAGTTTCTTAGAGGCCACAGTAATGTCTTCATATATGACAAAGAAAAACAGCTAATTGTCACATTTGAAAAGCTGGAACCAGAGAATCTGTGGCATTTTGGCTTAAATAATGATTACAAAAATGATTTGATTATCAATACATTTTCTGTCACTTGACTAATTAACTATTCGACTTATTGACTAATCGTTGCAGCTTTATACTGCATAAATACTTAACATAATATGAAATGACTTGGGTCTGAGAAATTCCCCTGTCACTGGCTAAATGCTCAAAATAGAAAACTGAAGATACCTACCCAAGTAAAGGATAAAGGGGGAGATGATGGATCCAATGCGAGCAGCCATTGAACAACACCCCATTGCTGTATTTCTGATGACAGTGGGGAAGAGCTCTGATGTGAGGCTGTATACCACACAAAATGCAGATGTCATGCCAAATTTCCCCAAAATCTCAAAGAACACAGCCACACTCGGTAGATCTAAGGAGATTAAAACAAACTTTTATTACAGCAAACACTGAAAAAGTCAAATGAGTTACATGCAAAATATCTAAAGTCCATAAAGGAGATTTGTCCATGTGATGACATTCCCATCAGCCTCAACTGTACTTTAGCACAGTTCCAATTTCCCCACTGCTCAGTCAGTGATGGGTCAGGGCTGTCCCACTGAGAAATCTGCAGTGTTTGTCACTAACTTTTTGAGCCCATTATGCACAATTTACCTAAGTCTGAAACTCTGCAGACTTTGCATAAGGAAACAATCCACAATGCATAGTGCTGTGTCATTAAAAATGTAATGAAAAATAAATAAACTATACCTGGAATGAGTCAGCAAGATGGCATTTTACTTTCAATCATAGTTGCAAGAGTTATTTATGTGTTGTTGTTTGACTTATGATTTTCAAGATTTTGATAAATATGTTGACTTTAAAGTCGATAAAGGTGATTTGTTTCCATGTGAAACTAATGACATTCCCATTAGCCTCAGCTGTACTTTGGCCAAGTTCCAATGACCCCCCCCTGCTATAGTCAGTAACAGAACGGTCTTACTTTTACACAGAAAGCAAATCATTACCTTTTGGAATGAGATGAACACAGAGGATCATAATGCCTCCCAGGAAGAGTGAAGAAGATTGGCAGAAGTGCCTGGAGCAGTAACGGAGCAGTAACAAGGCAATTATGTAAGCCGGCACTTCTACCACAGCAGACAAGAAGCAGTTCATGTAAGGATCGCCATTCAGGTTTGAAGTGTTGAGGACTAAAGCAAAGTAACCAATCGTGATGATGATCCTGCAGAGACATTCAAAACAATTGAATACACATGGGAGACACCAGACAACTAAACCAAAAGCCAAACAATTTTATCTGCAACTGTCATAATTATCTATTGTATAACCAACACTTTATGATTCTTAATTGGGCAGGAGTTGTGTACAGTGTGACCATTATGGATTTTAATGTTTAAAGTTTTAAAGGTCATGTTGTTATTAATTCATAGACGTACCACAGAAGTGAACACAGTAATGTTACAGAGAACATATTGCAGCTGCTTACGATAACCAAAATGTTGTATTTCTTGTCTTTCATAGCAATTGCATCGTCGATCTGGAAAAAAAAAAAAAAGAAAAACATCTGCAGCAATTACACATGAAAGTTCCAATCTTGAATCTGTGTAATAGAAACATGAGCCCTTCTACACAAACATATAGCGAGGTATTTTAGACATGGATTACTCATATAGCCATATAGAATTTTTTTTTTTGTTAAGACAGTATGGACCCTATTTTAATTGCGCAAGCGCTAGGCAAAGTGCTGTTACGATGGTTTGTCTTGGTTCATGTTGGTTCAAGTGAAGCAGTGCAAAGTGCAAAAGGGCGGTGTGAAGTGGACTATAATATGGAGGTTGGGGTGATTAATAGTGTCTGTTGCATCACTGCTCTCATCGCTCTGAAACAGCTCATAGGGAAGCATGACAACAAAAGCTCAACATAGTCTTCAGGGAATCAGGGAAATATTGTTGTTTGGATGGCGCAAAGCCACACAGCACCACAAATCTGCAGCCAGAGGCAGATGTTGTGGGTTTTAATTTAATTTGTACAATGTTGACAGAATAAATAATAAAAATGTCAATTAAGTAATTTATACGACGAATTATACGTTTGAATTCTTCTGTATCTCATGTCATAACTGGCGCAAAAATCGATGACCTGATTTCCATAAAAAATAATAACAAGCACCGCCTTATTTTTATTTAACCTCCTACCTGTTTAAACCTCTCCTCCCACCTGTGCACCTTGCACTCTGAGCTGAGCACCAAAATACCAAAAAAGATAGGGCCCTTTGTGGTATTATTTATAATGAGTCACCTAACAAGAACATACTGACCTGAAATGCATCACTGAGCCAAGACATAACAATGATGCTGCTATAAATGACAAAAGATTTGGTTTTATTTTGAAGAAAGTAACATTTTAGGACCTGAGGCATGTTAGTTTATGTTTATCACATGTTAAAAATAAAAACTAGCTTACCTCAGCTTGTGTGAAAATAGCATGTGGCGCCTCTACATTATTAATCCTGGCAGCGTTTCTTAATATGTCCTCAGCCTCCTTTACTCTGCCCTGATAGAGCAGCCAGCGAGGAGACTCTGGGACTAACCTGGAGAGTTGAAACACAAGGATACAACAATTTCAGAATATACACAGACTAGTGCACCAAACCAGCCTGTGGTCCTTAACCGTAACTTTTAGGGGCCTGGTCACACCAGCATTTATAGCAACAAACTGTTGACCAAATGCTAGTCTAAATCAACGACGTTTCATTCCGGGATTGTTCAGGTGCTGCCGGAAATTCTGTGGGATATCCCTCATTTCAGCCGGATGTCCGTTACCTTCCGCTTTCTTTGTGTTGGCATTTTAAACTCTGGTGGATTTCTGAGGACTATGGTTAACTGCTCCTCAGATCTCTGCAGAGTAAATCCAGACAGCTAGCTAGACTATCTGTCCAATCTGAGTTTTCTCTTGCACAACTAAATCAACCTTTAAACATACACATGTTCCACCAAAACAAGTTCCTTCCCGAAGCAATTTTGCAGAGGCACCGTAGCTCCGTCCGGTGCTCAACGCCGCCCAAGACGACTGTGATTTGTTTAAAGAAATGCCAATAACCCAGCGCAGGGTCTGGCAACGTGACCAAATGCAAACAATTTGGCAAAGCTTACTTTACCGGACAACCATATGGAGGAAGCTATTGTATTATCTGTGTGCACCATCTGATTTTATATAACTGTGCTCTACCAACAGTACTGGAGGTAGTTAAAACATGCAAACCAACCATATGATCTTTGCGTGGCTTTACCAAGTTAGTCTTGATGTCTTATTTGCATCATTCTAGTGCACCAAGCCGTAACGGGTATCCTGAGGCCGGAGAGCAGAAAGCACCCACTGAAACTACAGTTGGTGAAAAACTGCAGCCGTAGTTGTAACACCAGTCACTAGGGGAAGCGACAAGCCCCACAAAGGTGAGATTTAAGATTAGATGTGTTTTGGTTTTACAAGAGAGAAGGCTTCAATAATGAGGATTAACTGGTTGGTTTGGCAAATGCACATCTGGTTAACTTCCCCACCACTGATGAAGGTTGCCGTATAAGAGGACAAGCTGAAATACATTGTATGAAAATTCGTACCACCATACAGGGATGTAGATCAGGCTAGAAGCAGCCATGGGAATCAGCAGACTCCACCAATCACGAAGAAAGTAAGCCGCCGCTGGCATTGCCATGTAGCCCAAAGCTGAGCCCATGAAAACCCCAAGAGAGCAGAAGACCACTCTGGATTTTGGGCTTAGAATTTCTGTACCTGTAGGTGTAACACATTAAATGAGAAGTTATCAATAAACCCTAAGACTTAAGTTTCTGGATGCGTTATTGTCAATTATGTTTGGAACAATTTTGTGTGACATCAGTGACAATGTTTCTCATTTTACATACTACGCAGTTTTGTTTTTTTTCTTCAATTGGGCCCCCAATGAGTTTCTAAACCAGAACAATTGTGGGAACAGGATTATTTGTTTTGTTTTACCTGCCAGATCAAATGGGCCGTTACCACATACTGCTACTAAACACATCAAGCAGTATAAAATCTTGCATGTTTGAAATCCTCACTGGAAAACATACCTAGAACAAATGCAACGGTATAGTTGGAGAATCCCCCTGCACCCACGAAGAAGAAAATGAAGCTGAAGATCTCCCAGCTTGGGGAGAATATCTGTGCTGTGATTGCCACAGTCTGAAGAACCATCATGAGAAAGAGTATTGGCCTCCTTCCATACCTGTGTAAGAAATAGAGTTTGTAGTTAAGCAAGTAACTTTATCCACAAAATCCAGTAAAATTTTAATATTTTAGAGAATGTTGTGTATAGTACAGACCTGTCAGACATCTGTCCTGAGAAAAACGCTCCCACTAGCACACCCATGTATTGGATGGAGGTGGCCAACGGAGGTTTGTATGCATTCTCACATACCAAGTCCCACTGCAAAATCAACACATTTTCTCACTCATTAGTAATAGCTACTTATATTGTAAAAATGAATGACATCCCATGTGGATCTGGCTTTTGTGATAATAAAGTGACAATGACCAAAATATTGAATCACTTAAATTGTATTAATCTTTTCTATTTAAATAAGCTCTCCTACACAGTATTACTGATCACTATATAATTAAACTAGATAATACTATATTAACTATGCAAACTGGAAAAAAAGAATTATAGTGATTTATTTTATAGTTGAACACAGTAAGTCTTTTGTTCAAGCAGCAATTACTAATCAAATTTACTCAAAATATGTAATAACATGTTTCCCTTCAATTGTAATTGTATGTGATGTTTTAAAAACCATATCATTTTCAAAACTTTTCCAGAAAGTAATACAGAATGAACAACCATAAAAAAGATGGGTTAACAATCTTACAAAAACTACAATAATTATCAACAGGCATGAATTTTGAAATAAACAGGTTTGTATAAATTACGCAATATCTTCAAATTCCCTAAGTTTGTTCGTGATACAATATTTAAAAGGAATAAGCCACGCCCTATGCCAATTAATAAATGAGAATTCCAGAAAAATTTCCCATGAGGTGTTATTTTCTTTAAAAATATATCAAGGGTAAAAGGACTTATGTGTCAACAGGACTTAAAAAAGCTTGTCCATGCTTTTATTTTCAGTAGACTAGACTACTGTAACGGTGTTCTTACAGGTCTTTCTAAAAAATCTGTCAGACAGTTACAGCTGATTCAAAATGCAGCTGCTCGAGTCCTCACTAACACAAGGAATGTGGATCATATCACTCCAATTTTAAAGTCTCTACATTGGCTTCCTATACCCCAAAGAATAGACTTCAAAATTCTTCTTCTGGTTTATAAGTCGCTAAATGGTTTAGGGCCAAATTACCTATCGGATCTACTTGTGAACTATGAACCGCAGAGGCCTATAAGATCATCAGGGACAGGTTTGCTTGCTATCCCCAGAATCAGAACAAAAAAGGGTGTAGCAGCATTCAGTTTCTATGCACCACGCATCTGGAATGAACTTCCGGTGAACTGTAGATCGGCAACCACGCTCAGCTCTTTTAAAACAAGGCTGAAGACGTTTTCTTTTGATACTGCTTATGTTTAATTCTTTGTACTGCACTGTATTGGGAATTTTATTCTTTTATTTTTGTATTTAATCTGTTTTTAATTGTTTTTTTGTATGAATTGTTTTAATTCTGTATTAACTATTTTTAAATTTTGTATTGAACTTCTAACTATGTTTTAATGTTTTATGTAAAGCACATTAGGGCTGTCAAAATTACTCAAAAATGACGTTCGAATATTCCCTCTAAAAAAAACACCGAATATTCGAACTATTCGAACATCTGGTTGCGCATGCATGCGCATTTTGTCAATGACGCGCATTACGTCAATAACAGGACAAATTAATACAAAGAGACATAAATAATTGTATAGGTAGTCTATTTAAGTTCAAACATATTTGACAACGTATTACCTACACAAAAACAAGATGGTGCAAGATGCCTGTTGTCCTCCAGCAATGCTGGAAGAGGACCCGATGGCGCCGCAGCGGTACTTAACGTTGCCGTGTCCAGTTTTACGGCAGCAGCAGCAGCGTGAGGACGGCGCCTTCAAGCAGCCCTCAGCGGCCAGCTACAGCGCTACTGCGCCGCCGGGGAGCTTCAACACGTTAAACAGGGCTGATGAAACCATTCATGAACTATATGTTGGGTTTAATGTCGTTCAAGAGGATGGCAACGTAGCAAGCAAACACGATCAAATGAAAGGTAGACACCCTTAGAGTGCTCTAACGTTACAGCAAGTCCCGGGGCTCAATGGAGGTGGCTAACAGCAGTGAAGCTAATCACAACTTCACAACACTATTCATTTGGATACAAGCGTTGCATTATGGAAGATAGACGGGATTCTGAACAGCGATGCCCACGCTACACACACTCACACACACACAACACACACACACACACACACACACACACACACACACACACACACACACACACACACACACACACACACACACACACACACACAGAGCTACTTCACGCAGCACATGCAACTGATTTGAAACGATAGCTACAGATTATACATTATTTACTTCCGCTGGCGCAGATAAACTAACGCTACACTGGTTACTGTAAGTAGCCTACAATAAACCCTCAATGATTAGCTAATTAGTCAATACTTCAGTATACCCACCTATACTTGTTGTACAGGCATAAACATGTAGAAACCCTTATTTCAGTCTGCGCTGTCCACTCTTGTCTAGCGCGCCCACTCGCAAAGCAGACAGCCAGACAGCCTCTGCTACCGCGAGCGTTTTTTTCCACTTTTTTTTTTTTTATTCGAATATTAATTTTCACCTTCGAAATTCGTTTTTTAAAAACTATTCGAATATATATTCGAATTTAGAATATTCGTTGACAGCCCTAAAGCACATTGAGTTGCACCCCTGCTGAAATGGGCTATACAAATAAAATTGCCTTGCCTTGCCTTAAATTTAGAAAGCATTTTCTAATGTGCTAATTAGTACATTTGCTGCTCAGCAGGAAGTAAGGTGACTAAGTAGAAGAGTACAAAATTTCATGTAAGGAGACAGGTTGGAGTGGCGAATTAAACAAACACAGGACTTTTTTGAAAATAAAAGTAAATGGCGATTTTGTTTAACTTTACAGAACAAACGCAACAATCTCACATTCTGCTCCTGTGGGTCGCATTTCCTGCCACCACTAGGGGCACTAAGTTATAAAGCACTCCTGTGGGTCGTATTAGAGGGTAGGAAAAAAATGACCTATATTGTCAGTTCATTGGACTTGCAACTTTTGGCTCCTTGCCAGTGTTGCCACAGTTTGAAAAAGTAACTTAGTTACTTTACAGATTACTTGATTATAAAAGTAATTTAGTTAATTTACAGATTACTTGATTTTAAAAGTAACAAAGTTAGATTACAAGTTACTTTATTAGTTACATTCAGCAACTGCCGACAACACCCCCACAGCCTCAACATAAAAATGACAACCGGTTTACTGTGAGGCAGCTCGGCGTTACCAGTAGTAGGATCTGGTTTATTATGGCACGAAAGAGAGCGAGTCAACGGTGTTTAAGGGCAGCATTTCCTCTACAACATAGGCCTACTGCCCGACCAACTTCTTCAACTCTCCCCCACTTACTGGTTTTGCACCGAAGTCCAGCTTTTGTTGTTCGGGTGATGGGGGACCTCCTTCTCTGTGCTTCGCACCACCTGCTGGGACTTGCTCTGTAAGTTTGACTGCAGTGCTGCGACTCCAAATGTTTCTTCAAATTTGACGTAGTGTTTTCGTAGCTAGATAACACTTTGTCGCCACCAGCACTGAGTGTACAACGAACCTTAATATTGCCGTCTTTAGCTGACACAAACTCAAAATATTGAATGTATTTCCATCTCTCTCCTCCCTCCATTGTTGTTTACGTTTGTGTCGCTGCGTGGTACACGTGAACTGTCCTCATGCTGAAAACGTGACTTGTCGCATATGTGACTTCACTTCCCGAGACGCAAGAAGAAAGCAAAAATATATATTTTTACTAAGGAAAATGACAAAAATAGTAACGCACAGTGACTTGGATAAGTAACTTTAATCTGATTACTGGTTTGGAAATAGTAACGTGTTAGATTACTCGTTACTGAAAAAAGTGGTCAGATTAGAGTAACGCGTTACAAGTAACGCGCGTTACGTGGCATCACTGCTCCTTGCACACTAGACAGAAATGGTTACTAAATTCCATTTCTTTGTAAAAACCTTAAACGTGTTCGAAGGCAGGTTAAATTAAGATTTCCCACTCACCTCTGTGACAATGGTTGATTGGTAGATTTCTTTGCTGTATGTCCACCCATCCAGACAGCTCTCCAAAGGAATTTCACTCACATTCACATCCACATTTGGGATGATTTTATTTTGAGAGTAGTTCCTGACAATGTCCAGGTTAAGCCTTGAGCAAGAGCTGTGCTTTGCAATGCCATCGACCGTTTCCAATGGGATCGTCACGTTTCTCCACATTTCACTGATGCTGTAGTTTTCAGGGATATAGCACTCGTGAAGTGGGGTATCACCTATAAATACTATATAGCCGCCAATAAATCCATTTGGAAGGATGCTGCAGGCCAATGCAAGGAAAATCCTTCGCTGAAAGGGTCCCCAAGGTCCAAGAAAAGATGTGATGCTGTCATAGTCTCTAATTTTTACGCTACCCATTTCCTCACCAAAATCCTTGATGTTTAAAAAAAGAGAAAAAAAGCACACACTTTTCAATACTGATAGAGCACAGGAGAGAGTGTGCTCTACTGCTCTATGCCCTGCATATGAGCCAAAGAACTGAGTTCAGGTTTTACTGTTTATGCCAGCTGATCTGGGAAGTTACTCAGTTACATGTAGTGCTGTAAATGTGACACCATTTGAGCTAATTTACAATTTGTTGTGCAACTTAAAGGGGCTGTACTCTATATTCAGAACATTGATATAGCAGTAAACAAATATTTTCATGTAAAGATATGGTGGAGTAATGGCGTCATGTTAGTGCCTTGTGCGTATCTGATGCCGAGAGCTGTGACAAAGCGTAGGTATTTCAAGACTTGGGGAATGCGCTGTGAAAGCTGTGTGGAGGCAATTTCAAAACCTTTTTTTTCTGAATATCGGGTTCAGCCCATTTAAACTTTAACTTTATTTATTTGGTAGCATATAAAGACTAAACAACACAGCTCCAAGAATGGAACCTTGAGGATCCCCAAATGAGCCACAGAGGCCAACCCACTGTAGTTTGGTAATAATGATGTTGTGGTCTAAAAGTATTAAAAGAAGCACTTAAGTCTTAAAGGTGCTGTAGGTAGGATTGTGAAGATCCAGGACTTAGCCCAAAAAAATTGAACATTGACAACTTCTCAGTCCCTCCCCTCCTTTCTGCTAAAGCCCAAAACGGTCTCCTAAGCCCCTCCCCCCATAAGGGAGAATGAATGCGTGTGCATGAGCAGTGATTGACACGCAGTTAGACCCCCCCCGGCCCTGATTGGTGCATCTGAACAGGGAGCTGTGGATTTTTGCAAATTGCACTACAGGCTGTAGGTGGTGCCAGAGGAACCAGACTTTTTTTTATTTTTTATTACCTGTTTCATGTAGTTCTACTTGAACATAGGGTCAGTTTAAGCAATTATGACAGAAAATTAGTTTTATAAGTCTTAACTACTGCACCTTTAAAGTACTAATATTAAGAGTTTCTTGTTATGTTTATTTTTAGGTCATTTAGAACTTTAACTAGCGCTGTCTCAGTGCTTTTTAAATATACAGACAAAATATAGATTATTTAGCTGTTTAAACACTCATTTCTCAAGAATTATACTTAAAAGGAAAGGTTTAAAAGCAACAAGTTTGAAAGCAACAAAGTGCTTTTTTTAAATTTAGCTAAATATAGTTTAATTTAGATGTTTTCTATCAAACTCAAATGCAATTAAACAACAGTCAATGAATCATGAAAAATAAGTGAATCATTGTCAAAAAGGTTAACATTAAATAAGCCTATTTCTTGTAATGATGAAGTTATTTTTGCAGACAGATGGTTTAAAGAAAAAGTAGTTTCCTAATCTTTTGCATTTGCATTCACTTGTTAATACAGTTTTTTAAAGATGCGTAAGATTGATAAACAGCCTTGGAATACATAATTTATAAAGATGCCTTCATTTTGTACACAATAACATTTATGAATGTTCCAATTACTTGATATCTGGTTTGGTTGTCACAGTTTATAGCAATTGCCATGGGAACCTGACTGTAGGATACAACAATCAATCAATCAATCAATCAATCAATCACATGAAAGATAATTCACATTGTAGGTTTCAGTATGTCCATGAATAAATGCTGCAGCTCATCAAGACCAACATTTGATGCTGTGGTAATGATTCTCATGGGGTGCAACCTAGGTCTGGTCAGTTTAACAAAGTAACTGTAATTACTAAAAAAACACTTAAGATGAGTAATCCAGAAAAATATTACCTAAATAATGCCAGTGTTCCTAAAGTACATTTCTGAACTTTAAAAATAGCGTCACAGTAGATAGTGTCACAGAAACCTTTTTATTTCTAATTGATATTGCAGCACTGCATTCTGTCAATGTGCTTAGACAATAGGTAACATGTGAACTGGTCTTGGTTTTAATATCTTGTACTGTAATCGTTTGGAATTTGGAACACCAAATTTCGAGATACTTGGTTTTCAATGGACAGGAAGGGTATGGAAAAATTGTAATCTGAAAAGACAATAAAGCTGTCAGACAAATGTAAAGTGTAAAAAAGAAGCGTTATGTCATAAACGTTTATGACTTGTTTATAATGTTTATGATACGTTCATGACAGTGTCATGTCACTCTTATGTAGATACCTTCAAATAAAGTGTAACCAATAAATGTTACACGGTTTCATAGCACACAAAGGAGAACAAATGTTACACTTCCTTATTGCTCAAAAAGCAATGAACATGTAACTAGTTCATGGTGAAAGGGTTGAGTTGCTAAGCTCACGTGGCACTGGGTTTGTTTAATATGTAGCTCCATAAGTACTATCTGAAACACTGATGTTATATATTAACTCGATACAGCATTGCAGCACACTCCATGTACTTTAAAATTTACATGTAAACTGGAATACTAAAATTGTATATATTTTGCATTACTCAATTCTGTGAAAGTGCATAGGCAATGTGATAAAAAAACGCCTGACGGTTGAGCTGGAGTTCAATCACATGACATTATATAAAATACAATTTCATTGGAATGTAATCCTGTCCTCTAGTTCCTTCAATTTATTATTATCTTTTTTACAGTCTATGGGTTGCAGTAAATTCACGGTGTAGGTTTCAGTTTGTCCATGAATAAATGCTGCAGCTCATCAAGACCAACATTTGATGCTGTGGTAATAATTCTTATGGGCTGCAACGTAGGTCTGGTCTGTTTAACAAAGTAACATTCATTACACAATAACATCTAAAATGACTAATCCAGAGCAATAACTTGTTGAAAATTATTCATTGAAAAGCAGTACTCAATTATTTTGAGACAAATAATCTTCTTTACCCAACGCATTCTACAGAACGGGTTCATACTACACAACACACAGATATTAGTGGGACCACTACAGATGAAGATGTAATATTGATATTCACAGTATAGACACAACCACTGACTTTCCCTGTTGCAATTTGGCCACAATTGAGCACAGTGACTATGCACGGTCAAGTCGTATTTAAACTAGTCTTGTTTTTTGTTAAAAGACGAAAACAACTCAGGCTTTGTGTTGGCAGGGTTCATATGTTCATATTTTAATATGTGTTGTGACAAAAATCAGACAAGTTTTTCAATTTTATACAAACATTGTAAGATTTAAGTATTTTCTATGAAACTGAGTAGGAAAATAGACCTTTCAAAAATGATTAAAAAATCCAACAGGTCTTGCCAGTATAGTTTTGGATCCCACTGTGCTTGTCTTAGATTTTATTTTCAGATGTGAGATTATTACTTTTAAGCAAAATAATTTTAGTTTTCTTTCTTTCTTAAAAGTGAAGCAAGGCAATTGAAAAAAACTATGGAGTAAGAGTCTGGATATCAGATTTGGCCTCATGTTGTATGGGTGGGTTCTTCCTTCCTTCATTTTCTACATATTTCCTCTTTTTGGGTCCATTACATAACCTGTAATCGAAAGAAACACTGTGATAAATATGGCAGACGAGCAATACAGCGACCACAGATGCATATATGGCAGTTGACAATTATATTTTCTACTCATCTTCTTTTTTATTTCATTCACTTATGCAGCACGTACATTTTTTTTTGAGTGGTTAAAACTAGGCATTTATTTCTAACCCTACTTTTTGAGTTCCCCGTGTTTGAATATAACCATACCATACATGTAGATATGCAACATCATATCAGTAATGCAACCAATCTTGACCATTTCATGAACAGTCCATCTGTGACTAAGATAGTCTAAGTCTTATTTAATCAATACATTGTATAACAATTTTGTAAATGTTTGTTTTGCAAATTGTGATTTGTGATGTTGAGCGATATTATTATTATTATTGACTTGACTAATGGTAAATTTAATAATAAGTGAACTACACTGATTGATCTTAATGAAATGCACCTACCCTTGACATTCTTGCATCTGCTCCACTGTTTCTGGAAGATCTCTATTGAAGGTCTCCGGAAGAAAGAAGTTCACCACAGAGGAGGCAATTGTAAGACTTCCCATGAGAATATAAGGCAGAACCTTATTATAAGTACCTGTAAATAACAAAGGAGCAAAATTCTACATTAGAAAATGACAAACGTTTACCTGAATGTAGTTCTTTTAGATACATACAGTATACCAATGCAGTGTCTTTGTGAGATACCGTATTCAACATCTACACACCTAAATAGATGACATAAGGTGCTGTGATACTGCCAATTCGTGCAGCAGAGGAGCACATTCCCATGCCGACGTTCCTGAGTACAGTGGGGTAAATCTCAGCAGTGTAGATGTAGACGATGCTGAAGGCCATGGTGAAGCCAAACTTTCCAGTCATTTCTAGCGCCAGAGCAACATACTGAAGGGCTGAGGAGAGAGATAAAGAGCAAGGGAAATTTGGAGTGAGTTATAAATGAATTCCCAAGACTTTGTAAAATACCTCATCTTTGAAGATGAAAAAACTGGTCACAAAAAATGAAACATTCAGGCACTCTAGGCTCGCAGAGCAAGCAGAAACGTTATATGCTAATAAAGTTGAATTTAGTCAGGCATGTTGGTTAATATGCCGACCACTTTCGACCTCACGAGTTCTTGTTCAAGGACAGGCTTTTATATAACTTGTCCTGTCTAAGAGTGCCTGAATAATGTCTTATTTTCTGTGACTTAATCTTTTGTACTAAGAGCTGAAAAGAAACTGACAGCACTGTTTTCTTCATGAACCTTCTTGAACCCCTTTCCGACAGATTAAATAATCAGAGGATGCAATCACCTACAGTATGGTTTCTTTATCGTTATTATTATTATCTTGACAACTTTGACAAGTAATGTTACACGATTTTATAGCACACAAAGAAGCAAAAATGTTACACTGCCTTATTGCTCAAAAAGCAATGGACATGTAACTAGTTCATGGTGAAAGGGTTGAGTTGCTAAGCTCACGTGGCACTGGGTTTGTTTAATATGTAGCTCCATAAGTACCATCTGAAACGCTTATGTTACATATCAACTGGATACAGTACTGCAGGACACTGCATGTAAAATACATGTAAACTGGTTTACAAAAAATATGCCAGTGTTCCTAAAGTACATTTCTGAACTTTAAAAATAGCGTTACAGTAGATAGTGTCACAGAAACCTTTTTATTTCTAACAGATATTGCAGCACTGAATTCTGTCAATGTGCTTAGACAATAGGTAACATGTGAACTGGACTCGGTTTTAATATCTTGTACTATAATCGTTTGGAATTTGGAACACCAAATTTCGAGATACATGGTTTTCAATGGACAGGAAGTGTATGGAAAAATTTTAATCTGAAAAGACAATAAAGCTGTCAGACAAATGTAAAGTTTAAAAAGTACAATATATTCTACTGAGATGTAATGGAGTAGAATTAAAAAGTTGCATAATATGTAGATAAGTACATATTTTCAAATACAGTACTTGAATACATGTATTTATTCATTCCACCACTGCTGCAAAGTAAATGTGCCTCTTAGAAAACAGCTGCTATTATGGAGTCAGCTCAGCCAAATTACAAATTATGTGTATACAGCAAACATGTCACTTTCATCATGTTTTTATGTTTAATATGTATTTTATCTTTGCAGTACTGCAGTATGTGTAATATGTCTCTCCCCATTACTATGGATAATTCACAGACCTCACTGTGAACACTATTTTGTAACAGTTTTTTTTTTACGTTCTTCTTTCAAGAAATAGTCTCTATGTAAACAGTGTACTGTAGATTATCCAGAGTAAAGTAAGCTGTAAGCTGTCAACTTGCTTAATTTGTCATTGCTGTGAGCACCACAAAAACAATTCCATTTATCTAGCCTTGCTAATTTAGGTGAACTCCCCCTTTTAGTATTAGCACTCTTTCCTATGTTGCACTGCAGCTGCTGCATAACAGTTTCCCTTTGGATACAGTTTTATCTTATCTTAAATGTCATGCTGACATGTACTTGAAAATAATCACCCATAGATTGTGGTGTTTCCTGTCCATAACAGTTAAAGCTGCAGTAGCTATAGGCTATTAACACTGTGTGATAAGACATTGTGTGTGTGTGTGTGTGTGGTTGTGTGTGTGTGTTAGATAGGTTGTCACAATGTAATTTTACTAAGTCTTACTATCAGGAATGAACTGGATTAGAAGAAGAACTCCTCCTCCAATGGTGAGGAATGATGACAGAAGTGCTCTTCTTGGACATTTCCTTAGCAGCCAAGTAGAAACAACATAGGCAGGGACCTCAGTAGTAGCTGATAAAAAACAGTTCATAAAGGGGTCGCCACTCAGGTTGGAGGTGTTCAGGGATAATCCAAAATACCCAATGTTTATTGCCATCCTGAGAAAAGAAAAAAAAGCTATTTGTATTATTATATAAGTAAATGTCATGGCATTCAGGTTTACATTGTACATTTTTGTACCGACCGGTTTCTTGCTGACGTGTCACCTTGGTTTTCTGATACACTATACACATGCATATAAATAGATAGCAACATCTAATGTGAATGATGACCAAGTCAGAATGATGAAAACAAAAAAGCAACCAATCACCACAAAACGAGACACATCAGTGTGATGCATCTGATGTTCTTGGATTTTAGGACATCAAGCATGCTGTATGTTCTGCTTGGAGACAATGCCTGTAGCGGAAACCAATGCAAACAAGAGAATTCATGTGGTTACATTTTCCAGACTTGCACACAGAACATCTCAAACATGTTTTGATCAGATTCAATTAATTTGAATGGTTTTAGGGTGCAATTAGATACACCATATTATCTAAGTCTTTTTTAGAATTATTGCTTTATTCTAAATACTTACAAATCAAGAAACAGGATTAACATATTTGTCTCTTCAGGTAATTTGCAATATTAGAATTTGTGACAAAACTGTCACTTTCCTGTACTTTTGAACCAGCTTTTACTCAAGCTAGGCAGAAGCAGACATAACAACTAGCATACATGAACTGGAAGAGGAACAAATGTAATGAGACTGTAGTTAGTGTCTCCATGTCTGAAAAGACTCTTTTTTGGGCCAAAAGGTTAAAAGGACATTATCATTAAAAGGTGACAAATGTACTGTGTGATTATTAATGACAATATGTGAACCTAACCTCAGATTCTTTAAAGATTACGGTTGGCGCTTCAACTTTATTTTTCCTTGCAGCATCCCTCACGATGGCCTCAGCCTCCTCCACTCTTCCCTGAGTGATCAGCCACCGAGGAGACTCTGGGATGAACCTGCACAATCAATACAGGTTTACTGCGAATGCCAACAAAATAAGTTATTTTGTCAAATATTACATCTTGCTGTAAAACTAGAAATGCTGACAATTTTGGCACATTATGTTTTTGTAAATGAGAACGAGAATTATGCGTGACGTACCACCACAGTGGGATGTAGACCACAGCAGTTGCGGACAGAACGGCAAGCAGAGTCCTCCATTCTCGGATGCCGTATGCAATCCAGGGTAGCGTCATGTACCCAATGCAATAGAAAAGGAAGGCCCCGAGAGTTGTGAAGAGCACTCGCATAGTTTTACTCAAAACCTCAGTTCCTGTCCGAGACAAAAGCCAGCATTTTTAGTAATGAGCATGAAACTGAAAAGAGATAAACCTAATGAGGTGTATTTTACAAGTTATACCTAGTACAAATGCAGAAATGTAAATGGATATTTGGGAGGCTCCAACAAAAAGGAACAAGATGCAGAACATCCTCCATGAACGAGAGAAGGACTGAAGCAGGACTGAGACACACTGGGCCCCGAGAGAGATGAAAACAACCTTCTTCCTCCCAAACCTGAATGGAAACAGAACTGTATGTCACTGACAGTGATTCACAAACACAGTGCATTTAGGAAATATGATGACAGTCAGATCTTTGTGGTGGGGATGGATGAATGGGGATATACAAATGTCTCTGAACTGGCAACATGATACAGGTATACCTTTCAAAAGCTTTAGTCTTTATAATTACCCAATGTGACACAATGATCAAAAAGCCTAAAACCTCAATGGCCCTCGCCCCCTCTTTCTCAACCATTAGGTGAAACGTTTTCACAGCTGCAAAAGGGCTAAATAGTTAAACATAGTAGTGCCCCACACTGCTGTGTCCACAGCCCTATGCTTTTCTACAGTCAAAGGTAATGTCTGTCAGAACATAACCCTTACCACAACTTACATAAAATAGAAGTATTTAGGATTTTTATTTAGTATTTAGCATTTAAATTCTGAATAACCATAACTAAGAGCGGTTACACTTAGGACATGGGTGTGTGATCTTATTATTTCGAATTCTTCCAGTAAAGGATGAAGTTAAGCAGACTCTGGCATGTTCTGTCATCTGAGTACACATGATAACACCATCCACCATCATTATTATACAAATTTGCCCTCTGGGGCACATGGTTGATGCCTTTTTGGCACACTACTTGCAGCTGAATGTCTTTCTGTCATCTTAGACCATTTAATAAAGATGTTCTAAAATTTGGGAAACCATCAATGTAAGACTGGTGATAGCTTCAAAGTAGGAGACATTTTGTGTAGTGAAAACACGGCCTTTCTTAGACAAGATCATCTTCAACAGTAGATGGGGCTGTTTTCATTATAATGACAGCTTAACAAGTTCCCAGTAACAATGTGAAATCCTCACCTAATCCATAATTTTCCATTTGTGTAAGCATTCAACAACATTTTATACATGATAAAAAAACTAAACTTAGGCAGATAAAACAGCTCACTTACAGTATGTTGAAAATGACAAAAAACTGTTTTACTATACATAAAGTACAATTAAGGAGTAAGTAAGGATGAAATACCTGTCAGAAAGATAGCCTGAGATTAGAGACCCAAAGAGGTATCCCACAAAGAGAGTCGAAGACGCAAAGGGAACTTTCCACTGGTCATCACAAACGAGGTCCCACTGTGAAAAGATGTGAATTACATATATATATATATATATATATATATATATATATATATATATATATATATATTTCAAAACAAAAAAAGAACAAGGCAAACTTAAACTGTCCCAAAACTAACACTAAGAAAACACAAACGTGCAAATACCTACTGACCTCAGTGACTATGTTGGATTGGTAGATCTCTTTGCTGTAGTTCCATCCATCTAAACATCCCTCCTGCTCCAGGTTAGTGAGGTTGACATTCCTTCCAGGAATATATCCTTCAGCTGAGAGATTTCTCACCACATCTAGCCTATACCTGCTGCACTGGCTAATCACCTCCTCACCATCTACTATCGTAAAAGGAATGATGGCGTGTGTCCACTCCTCAGTCAAGTTAACGTCTGGAATGAGACAGTGATGTTCCGGAGTTGCCCCGACAAAGACAATGTAAAGTCCATTGAATCCAGTTGAGACAAAAACTGTGTTTAGAAGAAAGAATGTGGTCCAGAAATAAGGACCAGTCTGTCCGAGGAATGCAGTGTCTTCATCATAATCTCCCATTCTTTATAAAAAGAATACCCCCCTGCTCTTGAGGGAGAAAAAAAAAATCCTCTGAAATTCTTCAGAGTATGAGCCGTGGTATCCCTTTTCAGTCTCCAAGTCTTCAGCTTAGTACCAGAGTGTTAGGTTTGAGCTCTCTGTGGAGCAGAGTGAACTGGTCTCTCAGTGGGACAGAGTCACAATTGGAAAACTTTCAGTTTCCAGTCCTGAGAGAGTATTTAACCATCTTCCAAGGGGATAACTTTTTCGCCTTAAGACTGCTGGGTGAGAGTCCTCTCACTCACTGATTTGATTTAGTCAAAGTAAAATGATCAATAGCTTCAGAGTGGCCAATCTTTTCACCCAGCCCCCGCACCGCTGTGTTCAAAGTCGTATTTTCTCTAAACAGCATTCCACACTTTTAAACACCCCAAAGAACTGCACGTGCCTGTACTTTAAATGTTGCTAAGTAGCATTAGGAACCCCCATTGGACTTTTTTAAAACCACACTGCAGAGGCAAACATGCCTTTATGTAAAACAAGCCTGTATGTAGGCTATGAATTGTACAATAACTACCAATTTACAGTAACAGATTTTTAGTCCGTTACATCAATATGCTTATTGGGTTTATGAATATTATGTGTTTTTCCTGAATTTACTATACATTTTGTTGTACTGTGTAACTAAAGGTGTTCCTCCTCAGGCCACAGAGTGACACTATTAATCAGTACATGAACTAGCTTTCAGTAAGTTAATGGTTCAACTGAGTTGAAGATGCTAAGGATGCAAATGTTTTCTCTCCATTTGCAAGGCTGTGATGTTTTGTTTCCTCCTTAATGCATGACAGGATTAGGTCACAGTCTTTGATCATCGAAGACACCAAATGGCTTTTAGAAACAACTCATCAATAGTCTACAGATGAAATAATCAATTCGCACAAAAGTATGAAAAGTGAAAAGTGGTTGCCAGATGTAAACCAATACTAAATGAGCTAACATGCTACTGTAGGTTTAACATTGGAGTAAGTTAGTTGCTGTATCCAGAATAGGTTTCTCATGAGTGGATAATAAGATTAAATGATTTATTCTAACCAAGTTATGGTAATCACGTGACAAACCAACTGCAGTTTACCTCTAACTCAAGTTAAGAGTGGATTTCTCTAGGCACAAAAAGGCAAAAGTCTGTAGCAAGGCAAATTCTTACCAATACACAGGATAGACCGACCGTAGGACTGACCTTTACACTAATTAACTGCAGGAAGAATATTTGTCCAAGATACAGAATGATACACAAAACACTAAAGGATGTATTTACTTGCAGTTTAAGATGCAAAAATGTCCTTTTTGTGCTTGTAATGTCTGGAAAAAATAGGGATAAAACACTTTATCTAGAGTTGTTTCATGTTAAAGCAGTCCCAAAACATTGACTGTTAACCATTTATTCACCACAGGAGTTTTTCTCGCAAAAACATCCAGACTCCCTGCTCATTGTTCTTGGGGACTTTAACAGAGCAAACCAAATTTCAGACAGCATATTAAGTGTCCCACCAGGGATAATAACACTCTGAAAGACAAAACTGAAGTTATTGTGCTGGGCCCTAAACACCTCTGAACCTCATTATCTAAAGATATAGCTACTCTGGATGGCATTGCCCTGGCCTCCAGCACTACTGTCAGAAATCTAGGAGTTATTTTTGATCAGGATATATCCTTTAACGCCCACTTAAAACAAACCTCAAGAACATCCTTTTTTCACCTTCGTAACATTGCCAAAATTAGGCACATTCTGTCTCAAAACGATGCTGAAAAACTAGTCCATGCATTTGTTACTTCCAGGCTGGACTATTGTAATTCCTTACTATCAGGTTGCTCAAATAAGTCCCTTAAGACTCTCCAGCTGATCCAGAATGCTGCAGCGCGTGTTCTGACAAGAACTAAGAAAAGAGATCATATTTCTCCTGTATTAGCTTCTCTGCATTGGCTTCCTATAAAATCCAGGATTTAATTTAAAATCCTTCTCCTGACCTACAAAGCTCTAAATGGTCAGGCACCATCATATCTTAAAGAGCTCATAGTACCTTATTGTCTCACTAGGGCACTGCGCTCACGGAATGCAGAGTTACTTGTGGTTCCTAGAGTCTCTAAAAGTAGAATGGGAGCCAGAGCCTTCAGCTACCAGGCTCCTCTCCTGTGGAACCAGCTCCCAGTCTGGGTTCGGGGGGCAGACACAGGCCAAGGAGGAGGCCTACAGAAGTGGGGACAGAATCCTGTACAACCAGGCCAGAAACACGCTAACAAAGGAGATCGGAGAGAGAACTTAAGACCCTGCATCAGAGACGTGCAGGACATCACCAGCTGCAGGAGACCCCCCGCCCACACACACACACACCCACTGTGGAGAACCATCAATTGGCTGACAACCTGCATGTGTTCTACTGCAGGTTTGATAAGCCCATGTTCACACCCCTCACCCCGACTCAGACATCAAACAACCAACTGCACCCCATGCCACCCCCTCACCCCTCCCCACTGACCTCAGGATCTGTGAGAAGGATGTGTGTCAGCTCTTTCAGAGACAGAATATCTGGCCAGATGGCATGTCACCTTCCTGTCTAAAATGTGCAGATGACACAACCATCATCAGCCTCATCTTAAACTGCCTGTCTCTCTTAGTTATGCTTTTAGTTATGCTGTTATAGTTTTAGACTGCCGGGGGACTTCCGTCCTTCCTTCCTTCCTTTGACTGCTCTCTCCTCTCCTCTCTTTCCTTTGACTGCTCTCTCCTCTCACTTTCCATTTGTGCTTGTTACTAACCTGGCTCTGAGGAGTTTATTCCCCGGAGTCCTTCTGCTTTGATTTTTTCTCACCCAGCATATTACCTTTGGAGTACATTGGCATCAAGATCTTGGTTGCAGCTGTCGCCGTGGTCCTGCTGCACTCCCTACCAAGCTCTGCTGTGCCCTGCAGTGTCATGTTGGTCCTGCTGAACCCTGCAGCTTCCTGCTATGTCCATCCATGCATGCTGGGCCGCGCTGCCACACTGTACACCCTGCGTGAAAGACCCTATGATATTACATGAACTACTATTTACGAAATCACTTTGCATCCCTTGCCACTGTCGCATTGCTTGCTCTTGGGGAATTATTAGAATTGTTGGGGCTTTGTAAATTATAGCGTGGTCTAGACCTACTCTATCTGTAAAGTGTCTTGAGATAACTCTTGTTATGATTTGATACTATAAATAAAATTGAATTGAATTGAATTGAATCTTGGACGGTGATGAGTGTGCATACAGATGGAGGTTGAACAGCTGGCCCTCTGCTGAGGTCATAACATCCTAGAGCTAAACACGCTTAAAACTGTGCAGATGACACCTTAGTGCTTCATTTGAGACAGGTGTCGGTATTAAGAATGTTTCATTTAGTGAATTTGTGAATTCAGTTCGAATTGTCTGCCACTCAGGAATGTATCTAGTGAGAAACAAATGTGTAAGGTTCCCAGGACGACTATTTTTTTAGGTTCATTTTTGAAGGTTTGTGTGTGTGTGTGTGTGTGTGTGTGTGTGTGTGTTTTTATTTCTCTTCAAACTTTCGTCACAACTACTGGGCCTGCAACATTAGTAGACTTTCATTCTGGAACACAAATAAAATACTGGGCAATCAGCCTCACTGGGCCCATATAGAAACTTCCTCCTCACACCTCGCTTTGGTCAGTGATCTGCTCCCAATTGCCACTCCCAATTTAACAATTTTCTTAAAATCCAAAAAAGTCTAGAATCAGTTTAGGAGACAGTTTGGCCTACATACTAGGGCTGCATGATATGACCTAAAATCAAAATCATGATTAATTGCACATTTTACCTCGATAACGATAAATGAACGATAATTAAAAAATGTTTGTGATTCGATGACGGACACTGCGTTTTTTTAATTTTTTTGTATAAAATTTAAAAAAACGTCTTTTGCTTGATAAAAAACTAAATAGACAATAACAATCTATTTCTTAACCGCTAATTAACTTTGAACCAGCAAGTTGCGTTTTAAACTCCTCTTTTTCTCTGCTTGTGAAGAGCTATGTAACACATGAAACTATATCAATGAGGACCGGCGAGTTAAATCGGGCGTCCGAGAGTATACCTGGCAAACACACAGCTGACAACCTGGAGGTGGAGGCGCTGGAGACGTGCTCGGACATACACGCCGCGGTCCACTGTGGACTTATGTCAGTCCCGCAAGCGGTTTTGGGAAAGTGACTGCATGTGTCCGACAATGCACAAAACATCGACACCAGTACAAGCCTACGGCTGCCTGTCTGCAGACATGGTGTGTGGAAAGGGTGTAAGAGCCTCCCGGACGGGTGAACTGAAACTCCGTTTCCTGCTTGTTGGTCAACTGTCAATAATTGGTTAACATTTGGAAGGCTGGCTACCAAAAACGTTAGCTACCAGTAAACAGAAGGTAATGGCTGGTGTCTGGTGTATGCACCAGCGTTAGTGTGTGTGCGTGTCGGCGCGCCCCCGCATTTGGTGACTGGCGAGTATTAATTTTGGACCCTGCACATGCGGTAGAATATTTGAAGGAGAAAGTAGGCCTATCAACAGAAATAAAGTATCAAAATTATCGTCATGGGAAAAATACGTCGATAACAGCTTCAGAATTTCAATCTCGATACATTTTCAATTACTCGATCAGCCCTACTACATACCTCATCAGGTTTTGTTTCAGTCCTTCATAAACATTCGGTCAGACGGGGGCCTGCAAACGACCTCTATGCTGATGCCGTTTTCTATACTTTTTTTTAGAAGTTTAACCTTCCAAATAACCATCTATTCTACTATTTTTAAATTCAACACTATTTACGATCCCAATCGCCTAACTTTCCGAACCAACCTTCAGGTTCTATGACTGATAAATTCCTGTCACAAAACTCCAGTCAACGGGGCCTCGTATCGACAGTTTATAATCTTATTTCTAACATAGAGTCAAAAGCTTTAGACGCCCTGAGGACCACTTGGAGCCAGGATCTCTCAGAGTCATTTTAACTGATGAGCAATGGGAAAAGATATTAGACTGTGTACACTCCTCTTCGATTTGTGCAAGACACAGCCTTTATACAGTGCAACAGGGCCGTGCAGAGACCTTTTGAGGGGCAGGGGCTCAAATTCAAAAAAGGGCACATGGAACAAGATTTGTTAACAATATATGTCATCTTTATTTTAAAAACTGTATATTTTAAATTTTTACATAATACTAAATCCACAATACTGTACACCTCAAAATGAAATATGGAGCCTTACATTAGACTACATTCACACAAATATATCCAAACAATGCAACCATCGACCAAGCAAAATGTAATCTAACATACAGTATCCAAACTACAGTATATATAGAAAGTTATAATAATAAGTATGTATGAACATGTCAGATTCTTGTGTGAAGCACTATAACCTGTGGTGCTCCTAATAACCCAGCTGCTTAGGGATCCACTGCATTTTGCTGCTTCCTGCAGGTCCTTCTTTTTCTGTTTCCTTATTCTGTCTTTATGTGGCATCTTTGCACTGTAGCAGAATTCAATATCATGATTTACAGAAAGAGACAAGACAACAAGATATCAAACCAGATAAACAGTTTAGTTGTAGCTTATAACTGCAACCTGAGCTAACTATCCGATTTCTGTTGCAGTGGGCTAGTAGACTTTGAATCAGAAAGGGATTTGCAAAGGTATGCAGCATGTTTCAGATTATTTCCTCAAAATATAAGGATGTCCTTTATTAAGAAGTCAAAATGTATAGATCACCAACCTACACCGCAGACTACAAATAACCTAAGCTATTTTCCCAAAGAAGTGACATGTTCTTTTAAGTGGGCTGCTGGTTGAGAGGCAGAAATCAGACACACACACACACACACACACTTCTGTTAACCTACAGAGAACTGCTGCTGCCATCTCTTGTGTATCAGAGAATGAAACAGTGATGCTATAAGGCTATCACACGATGACTCTAGTGTGTGCCCTAATAAAACGAGTAATCGTGGCAGCTCGTGCAGTTACCGCGAAATGTCACTACTTCAAAGTTAGCTACCGCTGCCACAAATTTAGCTTGCCTTCTGGCTGTTTTCATCCTGGAGGAGACTCATTAACTAGCGGCAGCGGCTAGAGGCTACATGCATTCTCATTCACTTCAAAGCCCACTTACCGACACTTCAACTTCCAACTTTTTCTCGCTCTTGCTGGCCACCGACGGACTCACTTGTGTCCAAGTGGCGTGCCTGGCAGGATGCGGACATGTGTCACGCGATAACCCTGGTCATCATGTGATATGAAGGTTTAGGTTGTTTTATCTAGCTAATTATTATTGTTAAATATTCTTCAACGGACAACTTGTGGGCCATCGTCAAAGAAAAAGAATATGGACAAAAAAATGGCCCTTTGACTTTGAGGGCAAAAGGCAGGTGCTCAAGCACCCCCCACACACACACACACACACGTGCATGCAGTGCAAGAATCTACACAGAGTCCACCTTACTATTGCAAGATCAGCTAGAATATACTCATATACCCATGATATAGTGCAACAGGTGTAATCAATCGCCTGCCGACTACATGCATGTTTCTACTGTGTCCCAAATTATCATCTTTCTGGTCTGCAGTATTTGGTACAAGTAGCACAGTCCTAGACACACCAGTACACCTCGACCCCCTCTCTGTCAACACATTAGATATCAGTGAAGAAACTGAGAAGTCGTAACTGAGCCCTGAGCTAACCCCCCTCCTCCCCTTCTTGTATGCGTTTCTTTTCATTTTGGATTTGTCTATTGTTATGTCTCTTCTTTCCTGGTGTGTGTGTGTGCGTGTATGAGTGCTGGGTTGTTTTTTTTTTTAGGGTGGGTTATAGGGACCTGGATGTCAGAAATGAGGAAGGTCCAGTATATGGGTTTGAAGCTTGAATTGTTATCACTAATCTGTACAATACATTGTTTATGTGAATGTCACTAATTTGGAGAAAAATAAAGAAAAGAAACTGCAGATGACAGTGAACTTCAGGAGTAGCCCCCCATCACCATATTTAACAACACTGTGTCTGCTGTGGAATCTTTTAGGTTTCTGGGATCCACAATCTCTCAGGACCTAAAGTGGGAATCGACACTATCGGAGAAAAGGCCCGCAGAGGATGTACCAACTGTGCCCGCTCGGGAAATTCAACCTGCCTCTGTCTTGTTCAGCTTGAGACTTTTAAGGAGTTGTAACATAGGAAAGTGCTTTCTATTCGGACCTTGGACAAAATAAACCATAATAGCTGTCATCACGTTGATACAAGGGTACAGAGTGCACCTGAGGCAAGTAGGTTACAAAATAGGGAATGTGAAACTCATAAGTTACTGGTAGTTTGGGGAGGAAAGAGCATGTCTGCTCTCCGTTTGCACATATTGTAATGATGGACTTTTCCAACACTGGATCAGCTGGTACTTAAAAACGTGATACCACTGATTGGTTTAATTTTGTGTGACTGACGGTAGATAAACGATCTCATCCCAATTCATAGGTAATTCATACATTTCTATTTATTTTATAATTTGGAATTCAATGGTGGAGGGAAAAATATAGGGGAGCTGTAATGTTGCTTCCACATGCATTATTAGCGAAGAGATCACTAATATAAGCCACACTGAATGTAATACAGTACGGCTGCCCCACCCTAATGTTTATGAAGTATGTGGATTCTGATTAAAGCTATATTCCAAGTTTTAATCATACGGATACATATATACACACATACATATATATATATATATATACACAATATATATACTGTATATATATATACACACATGTATATACATACATACATATACACACATATACACACACACACATATATATATATATATACATATACTGTACATATACTGTACATTCTTTATTTTCATGACTATTTACATTGTAGATTCTCACTGAAGGCATCAAAACTATGAATGAACACATGTGGAATTATGTACTTAACAAAAAAGTGTGAAATAACTGAAAACATGTTTTATATTCTAGTTTCTTCAAAGTAGCCACCCTTTGCTCTGATTACTGCTTTGCACACTCTTGGCATTCTCTTGATGAGCTTCAAGAGGTAGTCACCTGAAATGGTTTTCCAACAGTCTTGAAGGAGTTCCCAGAGATGCTTAGCACTTGTTGGCCCTTTTGCCTTCACTCTGCGGTCCAGCTCACCCCAAACCATCTTGATTGGGTTCAGGTCCGGTGACTGTGGAGGCCAGGTCATCTGGCGCAGCACTCCATCACTCGCCTTCTTGGTCAAATAGCCCTTACACAGCCTGGAGGTGCGTTTGGGGTCATTGTCCTGTTGAAAAATAAATGATGGTCCAACTAAACGCAAACCGGATGGGATGGCATGTCGCTGCAGGATGCTGTGGTAGCCATGCTGGTTCAGTATGCCTTCAATTTTGAATAAATCCCCAACAGTGTGACCAGCAAAGCACCCCAACACCATCACACCTCCTCCTCCATGCTTCACGGTGGGAACCAGGCATGTAGAATCCATCCGTTCACCTTTTCTGCGTCGCACAAAGACACGGCGGTTGGAACCAAAGATCTCAAATTTGGACTCATCAGACCAAAGCACAGATTTCCACTGGTCTAATGTCCATTCCTTGTGTTTCTTGGCCCAAACAAATCTCTTCTGCTTGTTGCCTCTCCTTAGCAGTGGTTTCCTAGCAGCTATTTGACCATGAAGGCCTGATTCGCGCAGTCTCCTCTTAACAGTTGTTCTAGAGATGTGTCTGCTGCTAGAACTCTGTGTGGCATTCATCTGGTCAGACATGCATGCAACTAGGACTGCAGTTGAAAATTTGCTGACTGGCTAACACTGGCGCATTTACAGAAATGTTGATTAATGTGCATTGTCCTAATATAAATAAATAAATCTTCTTCTTCTTATCTGAGCTGCTGTTAACTTGCGATTTCTGAGGCTGGTGACTCAGATGAACTTATCCTCAGCAGCAGAGGTGACTCTTGGTCTTCCTTTCCTGGGGCGGTCATCATGTGAGCCAGTTTCGTTGTAGCGCTTGATGGTTTTTGCGACTGCACTTGGGGACACATTCAAAGTTTTCGCAATTTTCCGGACTGACTGACCTTCATTTGTTAAAGTAATGATAGCCACTCGTTTCTCTTTACTTAGCTGATTGGTTCTTGCCATAATATGAATTCTAACAGTTGTCCAATAGGGCTGTCGGCTGTGTATCAACCTGACTTCTGCACAACACAACTGATGGTCCCAACCCCATTAATAAGGGAACAAAATCCACTAATTAACCCTGACAAAGCACACCTGTGAAGTGAAAACCATTTCAGGTGACTACCTCATAAAGCTCATTGAGAGAACACCAAGGGTTTGCAGCACTATCAAAAAAGCAAAGGGTGGCTACTTTGAGGAATCTAAAATATAAGACATGTTTTCAGTTATTTCACACTTTTTTGTTAAGTACATAATTCCACATGTGTTCATTCATAGTTTGATGCCTTCAGTGAGAATCTACAATGTAAATAGTCATGAAAATAAAGGAAACGCATTGAATGAGAAGGTGTGTCCAAACTTTTGGCCTGTACTGTATATATCCATATATATGTGTATACATACATATACATATATACAGTACATATATACACACACACACACACACACACACACACACACACACACACACACACATACATATATATATACTGTATACACACACACACGCACACACACACGATATTTTACTGTGGTTAATCATCATTTAGGACAACCGCAGCCAAAAGTAAATACAGCGGGTGGTAGGTGGGATGGTTTAGTAGCTGAAACAAAACCACTGAACTACAAAGTCCTCCATCCGTGTCTGCCTTTAACTTGCTTTAAACTTGCTCCACGCTCTGCAACCACAAACAACATGAACGACTATGAAGATGCAACCGACTTTCTAGGGGAATGGGGACGTTTCCAGCAGCAGGTGTTTTTCCTCCTCTGTCTGAGCATCGTCCCGAACGGTTTCATGGGTATGTCGATCGTGTTTGTCGCCGACACGCCGCCCCACCGCTGCCTCATTCCCGCGGACGTCAACCTAACCGCCGCATGGAGAAACAGCAGCATCCCGCTGGAGGTGGAGAGCCACAGCGACGCGTTGGTGCCCAGCAAGTGCGCCAGATACAAACTTGAAGATGTCCTCAGTTTCTCGGACAGAGGCTTGATGCCCGGCGTTGACGTTAACCTGTCTAATGTGCCAACAGAAAGCTGTTTGGATGGGTGGGAGTACGACCAGAGCATGTACATTTCTACCATCATATCGGAGGTTTGTGTACCTGCGCTGCTACTAAAGTGATTGAAGGCTGCAACTGTTTCCGTTATGGGGGAGAATGAATATTAGTGTTCAGTATGGCCCTAATCTCTGGAACGCTTTCTCTTAAGGTTTGCGCCACGGCGACGCTGGTAATGTTCTTACCGTGTGTGTGTGTGTGTGTGTGTGTGTGTGTGTGTTTTGTGTGTCAAAATGTGGCCAAATTCTTATAGCAGTGTGTAGCCTAATGCAGTAGCCTATGTCCTGAGCTATATTAAGGACCGCCTACTGTGAGCGATATACACTCATTCAAAGTATTCTCATGTCCCAGATATTGTTTTTTGATGTTATTATCATACCGTTAGTGATGTGTTGCCATTTATTCCGGTGTCGTGCCGAAAATCTAGAAGTTTTGGTGCTTGAACTTAACTGTATGTGCCACAGGACAGTCACCTTTTTGTAAATTTAACTGTAACAGCAGTGACCTCACTGTGCCCTGTACCTGGCTTACTGTCACCTTTTGTCGGCTTAACTTAACTGCAACGTTAAAAAAAAAAAAAATTTAAAATATTAATTTAAAAAAAAATAATTAAATATTTTTTTTTTTTTTTTTTTTATTTTATTAATTTTTTGTTAAAAAAAAAAAAAAACAAAAAAACCCATAAAAAGAAAAAATTTTTTTTAAAAAATTATTTTGTTCTTTAAAGGTCCAGTGTGTAATGTGTTTAGTTGTTCATTATCAAAATCTGTGTTGCCCGTTCACAAACTCTTCCTTTTTTATGAATATTTACCACCACCATCAATTACAAGTATTCCTTTGTCTTGAAATTTTACATTTGCATTCACATGAACTGGGGTAGACGCTCCATATTCATGCGCCATCTTGAAATACGTTTTTCTCTGTCACATGATAAACTCACAGGTGCTGCTAATGCTGCTAATGAGTATCGTAGCTTCCCGGCCCCCGGCAAGTTTGAAGTAGGAAATATGGGAGGACAACACATATTCAAAATCCGAATTTCAGGAACAGGAGTCTTCTTCTTCGCCCAGAAAAAGAAAAAGGATATTGAAAAGAGCAAGAGACTGGCTTTTTGAAGTGTGTAGGCTACCATAGCTGTAATACGTACTTTGAACTGCGTGGTGTGAGAGAGTTGATTGCGATATACGATCTCAACGCTAGATGGGAGAAATTCCTACACATTGGACCTTTAAAAGCTTCTCTTATGATGCAGCAAAATCAGAAAATGTTGGGTCTTCATCAGCAGTAACTTAACATGACTCTAATAACAAAATATAAAACAGTAAAATAAAGCAAATACAGAAACTAAACTTCAAACCACAGAGATTAAGTTAGAAGCTACAAATGCACTGATGCTACGTTTACACGTTGCCGACTATTTTCATAAACGGACATTTCAACCTCTCCGTTTTCAAAAATAACATTGTGCACAGCTGTCAGTTTTCAGAAAAGTGTTCGTTTACATGTACCCGTGTATATATGCTGTCAATGCAGTCAAGAGCATGCCAAACCTGTAGGTGGCAGTGCAGAGATGGGAAGTAACGAAGTACAAATACTTCGTTACTGTAGATTTTTCGGATATTTCTACTTTACTTTACTATTTTTTTTTGTGGCGACTTTTTACTTTTACTCCTTACATTTTAACACGAATATCGGTACTTTCTACTCCTTACATTTTAAAAATTGGCTCGTTACTTTAGTTTTGTACAAGAGGTCGTAATGTCGGAGAATAAGCGGACACGCGCCATCACACCGGCGGCGGGTGTGCGCCACACAGAAAAAAGTGAGAAAAAAGAAAGAGAGACTGCTGTCCGGAGGATAATCAGTTGAGATCGTGTGTGTGTGCGTCCTTGAGAACTGTAAGTCGTATAACTTATGTTGTCAGTTCATTTAAGCCTGTTGTTGTATTGGTCTATAGTTCATGTACAGTTAAAGTAGGTTAGTGATTTAGTTGTTTGTGTTCTTCACCTGTTAGCTAGGTTTCACGATGCTTGTAAAGCATCAAAGAGAGAAGTTGTCTCTGTCCATGTTTTACGACACACCTGGGGAGGGAGGGAGGGGGCGAAGTTGGAAACCAGCATCAGCTTTAAATACGGTCCTAATCTAGTCCTCACTAACAAGTTTCAAATAATTTCACTGGAGTTACCGTTATTATTTTTCACGTGATCAATACCGAATTCAAGCTAATTGGATGGGAATATACTGTAGGCTACGTTGCATGTAACGCACCACTACAAGACGACTCGACAGATTCGGCCGCATTCTGCATTCATTTGCGGCAAATCATTGCAGCTTGATTGCGGTAACGTTAGCACTAGCAGTATGGACGGCGATATGATTGAAAATGAAGAAAACAGAGATCCCAGAGATTAGGCAGACAAGGAGCAAGACATTCCCAATCATCCCTGGCCTTATCTGAGAGAGATGTTTGAGATAGGCTAGGAGGCATCAAGTATGACTCCTGGCCAATGTGCTGTGTAACTCTAAAAGTATGGGGAACTTCTTAATTAATCTATGTTTAGTAATTCATATTGTATCCTTTATTTTCTTTCTATATTTGAGCACACACACATACATGTAGATTCCTTTAAATGTTAAGGGGACAATTAAAAAAGAGAAACTGGATCTGTGAATTCTCACAGAATCACAATTGAATTCATATCTTGCTACTCAGTCAGAATCTTATTAAGCTGGAGTCCCAGTCTCTGTCACAATAATCATATATGTGATGTTTGGCAGACATCCATTTAAAATGTAGACAATGGCATATAAAGAGCCTGGTTTTTATGTCCACTGAAGTTTCTCATCTTGCACTCTAGTAAAAAGTGGTTGTCATTCGCAAGGCTACTTTTACTTTTATACTTTAAGTACATTTCAAAGCCTGTACTTTGTTACTTTTACTTAAGTAAAGAAGTTAAATCAGTACTTCTACTTTTACCAGAGTATTTTTTAACACAAGTATCTGTACTTCTACTTAAGTACGGGAAGTGAGTACTTTTGCCATCTCTGTGGCAGTGTAACGAGAAGCTCAAGCCCATGTTAGCCAATCAGAATCCCGAAAATAGAAACAACAGCAACAAATCACTTCTTCTTTCTCTCTCTCGGCTGCCTAAACCTCCGTTTGTCTCAGTTTACATGCAAACGTCCAAACGAAGATTTCAGAAATCTCCACTCTGGCCGGAGTTTTTAGAAAGACTTGGTTTCAGAGGCAAATTCTCCGTTTGTGTGTAAACGAAGGGTACAAACGAAGGGAAATGTCTCAGTTTGTAAAAATAACCATGTACGTGTAAACAGGGTCTGAGGCTGTTGTACTGTTTGGACTGTTTTTCTTGTTAACAAATTGCAACTTTTGTATTTGACACTTTTTGTGTAGTTGATGTACTCGGATCTTCATACGGCGTGTGTGTGTGTGTGTGTGTGTGTGTGTGTGTGTGTGTGTGTGTGTATTTGCAGTGGGACCTGGTGTGTGATGACAGGTGGAAGAACCCGCTGACTTCTTCTCTCTACTTCTGTGGCGTTCTTACTGGCTCCTTTGTTTCGGGACAGTTCTCTGACAGGTTAATGACAAAAGTTAAACTCAAGTTCTTTTCTAATTGATTTTTTAAATGTACGTCAGTCAATACATCTCCTTGCCAAAAGTCCATGCATGTGGTAAGCTACTCCGTACAAGTGTCCTCTGTTTCAGTGGAAGTCAAAGTAGAACTGCAGGAAAAAGCACAATTTCACACCTTTATGTGTAGTACTTAGTCTGACTAGTGCTTAAATGGAGAAAGAGATGTAAAATGCCAGTTGGTTGTTTATCTGTGCTTTGTATCATTTCCAGGTATGGGAGAAAAATAGTGTTGTTTGTTACCATGGCAGTCCAGACAGTGTTCACATTCATCCAGGTCTTCTCTCCATCCTGGACCATGTTCTGCGCTATGTTCTTTGTTGTTGGGTTTGGACTAATCTCCAATTATGTGGCTGCGTTTGTGCTAGGTACTTTCGTTCGCCTCTACTCATTGATTCTCAGATGTATTTGGTCTCTAACTTGTTCATAATAATGTTAAAGAATGTGTTTATTAATTCCTTGTGTTTTGACCCCCCCCCTCCTTTCTCTTGTGCTAAGGAACAGAGATATTGGGCCCACGTGTTCGGACGGTTTTCTCCACCGCGGGTGTGACTCTTTTCTTTGGTGCGGGCTACATGCTGCTGCCGCTGTTTGCTTATTTCATCAGAGACTGGAGGATGCTTCTCCTAGGCCAGACCCTGGCTGGCTTCCTTTATGTGCCTCTCTGGTGGTAGGTGTGTGTGTGTGTGTGTGTGTGTGTGTGTGTGTGTGTGTGTGTGTGTGTGTGTGTGTGTGTGTGTGTTTTTGTTGTTTTTTGTGTGTGTGTGTGTGTGTGTGTGTGTGTGTGTGTGTGTGTGTGTGTGTGTGTGTGTGTGTGTGTGTGTGTGTTTATAGAGTACCTGGTGGCAGTGCTGTCAGTAGATAGATTCGGGCACGTCAATCAATCCATAAATTAAAATAACGATCTAGATAGATTGTTTTGTTAGAGCTGAAAAATTTCGTCAATTAATTAGGAGTTGATGAACAGAATAAATTAATCGGGATCTATTTTGATTAGTCTGCACCGTTGTGACAAAAAGAGAGAGTTGAGTCAGAAGGCAAAGCTCTCGATCTACCGGTCTGTTTTTTTTTACCTACCGTCACCCTTTTGTTATGAAGGCTGGGTCATCACCGAAAGAAGGAGATCCAGGGTACAAGAGGCCAAAATGGGTTTCCTTATGAGGGTGGCTGGCATCTCCCTTAGAAATAGTGTGAGAAGCTCAGTCATCCGTGAGGAACTCGGAGTAGAGACACTGCTCCTTTGCATCGAATGGAGCTAGTTGAGGTGGTTTGGGCATCTGGTTAGGATGTCAAGTCAAGTCAAAGTTTATTTATACAGCACTATTTATACAGACAAGCTGACCAATGTGCTTTACAGAGCAATAGAATATCACACGACAGACAAAACAAGAAAAATGTAAAACAAATTAAACACTATTAAAAGCAATTGAATAGAAGTGTGTTTTCAAGAGTGACTTGAAAACTGACAAGTCAGAAGCAGAGCGAATATGAGAGGGCAAGCTATTCCATAGTGTCGGGCCAGCAATGGCAAAGGCACGATAACCTCTGTGTTTTAACCTGTACCGTGGTATGGATAAAAGTTTCTGTGTACCTGACCTAAGATCCCTGGAAGGAGTGTATTGCTCTAGGAGCTCCGATAAATAGAGGGGAGCTTGATTGTTAAGACACTTATAAACAAATAAAAGAATTTTTAAAATCGAACCCTAAGACCGAACCCGGCAACCAGTGAAGGGAAGCTAAAATTGGAGTGATGTGTTCGATTTACTGCGAATGCCTTTTAAAAGTCTCGCTGCCGCATTCTGGACTGTTTGAAGACGTGTAAAAGTTGTAGAATTTATTCCGTAATATAAAGCATTACAGTAGTCCAGTCGGGATGATAAAAATGCATGTATCACCCATTCAAAAGCTTGAGGACATAAAAACGGCTTAACTTTAGTCAGCATACGTAAATGAAAGAAACACGAACTGACAACAGAGTTAATTTGTTTATCCAATTTCAAAGAACTATCTATTGAAACACCAAGATTTTTCACACAAGTATTTATAGGTATAGAGAGTGTAAACGCTTCAGGGATATGATTTAGGCTACTTTTAGGAGGACCAAAAAGTATAAGTTCCGTTTTATTTTCATTTAATTTTAAGAAATTAGTAGACATCCACTTCTTTATTTCGTCTAGACAAGCCGACAGATGCTCAGGTGAAATGGAGGATGTCCCCTGGGCGCCTCCCTAGGGAGGTGTTCCAGGCACATCCAGCTGGGATAAGGCCTTGGGGAAGACCCAGGACTAGGTGAAGAGATAATATCTCCACCCTGGCCTGGGAACACCTCGGGATCCCCCAGTCAGAGCTGGCTAATGTGGCTCGGGAAAGGGAAGTTTGGGGTCCCCTGCTGGAGCTGCTGCCCCCGCGACCCCGCATAACCGGATGAGGATGAATGGATGGATGGATATTTTGATATGTGATTGTTTACAGCTTTTGTTAGGTTTAGTTTGTCATTTGAGCATTATAGGGCTCAAAATAAGGTAAAATAAAAGCCATTTACTAAGAAGTATGTTTTCATCTGTTCCACGGGATTGAAGATATGTCTCTCTCTCTATCTGTCGTGTTCTGAGGCAGGTACATCCCAGAGTCTCCTCGGTGGCTGCTCTCTCAGGGAAGAGTGGAAGAGGCTGAGGCCATAGTGAGAGATGCTGCTAAGAGGAACAAAATCGAGCCTCCGCCAGTGATCTTTAGTCCATTGCAGGTGAGATCTCACTGTAACAATGGCTCATGCAAGTGCATAAACACGAAGGTCCTGGACATCTTCCTGGTAATCAAAAGTACTGTAGGTGTACAATATAGTTAATATGTACATAGGTTGTTGATGTAGTCTATATCCACGACGTCCCACTTCCGGGATTGCTTCGGTGCCGCAGGAAATTCCGCTGGATGCATGTCTTTTTGCAGATGTCCGTTTCCTTCCGCTTTCTTTGTGTTGGAATTTTAAACTCCGTTCAATTTATGAGGACTACGGTTAACTGCTGCTCAGATCTCTGCATGGTAAATTAAAACAGTTAGCTAAACCATCTGTCTAATCTGAATTTTCTCTCACACGACTAAAACTGTAAAATCTGTCTTTCCAGACAGCTACAAGTGAGTTTAGATTATTATGGAATTATTATAGTATTTTACACTATTAACATCATGGCATATTTTAAGCAAGACAAATGTGTCTCTCTTTGTCAGTCTTTCTTGTAATACGACTTTGAGTGTAAATGTTACTTGCCTTCTCTTGAAACTGGGTATGACTGCACCTGCTTGAAGGTGGTCCCACAGCGATTCTGCTCTATGAAAATACAGACAAAGCTTAGATGCTGGGTAATGTAGTGTGAATAATGTAAATGTTTAAATACAAGTTCAGTTTTATTAAGCTGTGCTGACAGGCTGAGGAAGAGTTATCATTTCAGTTTATTGAATTAAGGAGAATACGAAATATGACATTACTTGATCATTTCAGTAACCATCATTGTACTAGAATAGTCAGAATTGAACCAAAGTCAATGACAATGAATGTGTAATGTTTCTTGAGAAAACACTTATTTAACCCTATAACCCTTATATAAGCCATAAACCAGTGCATAGCCATTTCCCTGCTAATACCTTTTCTCTTGACACCTTTACCTTAAAGATTTAGGACACCTTTTAGGGATCACTGCTCAGTGTGATGTAATCATTTACTGCTCACGAGTGAACACTTGTCTGGCAGAGACTTTGCAATAATTTAACCTCTAGTACTTAAACAGTAATTTGCAGAAAAGCCAATTTTTAACCCCTTTTTTATGATTGAATGACATCTCCCTCAACACCACTGTGGTGAAATTACTTATTTATGTACCCAGAGCTCTTGTTTCTTGTAATGATAGTTATATTGCTTTATAGTATATTTGTATAGGTTTTATGTATGTTTAACTCCAACTTAACGTTTTGTGGAGCTATTGGTTGTAGGAACTGGACAATTTAAGAAGAAATTGCAAAAATCCACTTACATGTGAAAGTGGGCACATTAATGGATGCATATCTTATAAATATAATATGATAACACTGCCAATAGTAGCACCTCTAATAAATGACCAACAAAATATGAATGGGATTAAGGGATAATTACAGACCGATAATGGATTTTTGAGGCTGATTACAATATTTAATTACATTTTATTTATAGTATCAAATCATAACAGGAGTTATCTCAAGACACTTTACAGATAGAGTATGTCTAGACCACACTCTATAATATACAAAGACCCAACGATTCCAGTAATTTCCCCAAGAGCAAGCATTTTAGTGCGACAGTGGTGAGGAAAAACTCCCTTTTTGGAAGAAACCTCGGTGGTGAGAAACCTCTGACAGACCAAGACTCTTGGTAGGCGGTGTCTGATGGTGCCGGTTGGGGGTGGGATGAACAGTGGCAATAATAGTCACAATAAAGATAATGGAACAGTGACTAGAAATAGTAGTTGTAGTAGTTCATAGCATAGCGGGGCACAGCAGGGCATTACAGGACGAAGCAGGGCACAGCAGAGCATAGCAGGACGTAGCAGGGCACTGCAGAGCGTAGCAGGGTGTAACAGGGCATAGCAGGGTGCGCAGCAGGACCACGGCGACAGCTGCAACCATGATTTAGGTGCCAGGGAATAAGATCCCCAGAGCTAGGTTAGTAACAAGCATTTCTGGGACATGGATGCACACAGATGGAAAGAGAGAGGAGAGAGAAGCTTAGTGTGTCAAAGGAAGTCTCCTGGCAGTCTAAAACTATAACAGCATAATTAAGAGAGAGAGGTTAAGGACCGGATAAGCGGACGAAGATGGATGGAGGGAGGTTAAGGAGAGGAGCCTGGTCGGGCTGGAATTCTCCCCCACAGGATCGGGCTGTACTGGCCTGCCTCCCTCTACTTTGATTATACCATTGATTATATGGTAGATGAATCTGACGACTATGAAGGGAAGCAGAGAAGAGAAGGGGTTCCGCGTCTGTAGACACACACCCTCCCCCGCCGGTCTGGCTGAAAGCAGCAACTCCTTACTCCCTAACTATAAGCTTTATCGAAGAGGAGAGTTTTAAGTTTAGTCTTAAATGTGGTGATGGTGTCTGCACCCCGAACCCAGACTGGAAGCTGGTTCCACAGGAGAGGAGCCTGGTAGCTGAATGTTCTGGCTCCCATTCTACTTTTAGAGACTCTAGGAACCACAAATAGCTCTGCATTCTGGGAGCGCAGTGCTCTAGTGAGGCAATAAGGTACTATGAGCTCTTCTCTTAAGAGATAGATAGATATATAGTTAGATAGCAATTTCAACAAACAATCTAAATACAATCCCTTTGATTTGTTTTCTTAAGGACTGTGACCAAAGCTACCAAGCAGGACATTTTAAAGTGTAAAAATAAAGCAGAGAACTCAGTGGTTGCTCAACCTCTGTTCCTAATTAATACAATCATATTTGCCCCCTCAGTTTTTCATTGCACATTGAACTTTTGCCTCCATTATCCCTGATCCTGACTGTTGGGTACTACATATGTGAACACGTGCACATGCATGTGTTCCCTCAGCAAGTAGTCATGCATCACAACCATCTCGCTAACAAGATTATTTCTAGACTGATGGCTGTGCTTGCTAAGTGTTTGTTGTTCCACGGGCTTTGCTGCCCCACAGAAAGAACTTCAATGTGAGAAGAGGAAGGCCCACAACATCTGTGACCTGCTTCGTTCTCGAAACATCCGCTGGATCTCTGTCACGCTGTGGCTGGTCTGGTGAGTCCCTGCTGTCCCACCTGACCTCTACATTTAGTACAGTGACCCTGAATGCACAAATACACACACCTTAGCACACACATGTAGACTGAACACACGCTGTTTCAAACACATACATGCGCACACAGTTTCAGCCAGTTCATGCACCACCTCCACTACATGTCAGCCCATTTAACTAACAACAAATAATGACCTGTCAGGTGCTGTGAAGCCTGCAACTAAGATCAAAATCGGGTTTATGTAACTGCACAGTATGCCTTTATTTTTCCTGTGCTCACTTCCTCGCTGAATCTGAAAACAGATTTTTTGCTCAATTTAGAAACAGTTCTATTTAGGCTTACAGAGAAAAAAAGTTGGGAGCTAATCATAGCAGGTGGATAGGCTTCTACAGTTGAAGGACTCAAAAAAAATAATCAAAGATGCAAAAGCCAATGCAAGTTTTTCTGATCTAATGTTTGAGAAAACAAGTAAAGCTAAAAACTACTTTATAAGTGAACCATTGATCTTTCTTCACACACTTGAAAATCCAGTCAGGCCCAGGTGTGAAAGTCCTTCTATTCCTCTACAACTTTTGATTCACCCTAATTTTATATTTAGCCTACACATACATTTGCCGTACAATATTAGTTTCTAGACAAGAAACACTGATAAAACTAGTTTCATTAGGTTCCTGACTACACTGTAGTGTCATGCCATAGATTTATATTAATGCTTAACAACTATCGCCACAGGAATACCGTGACCATCGCCTACTTTGCTCTTTCCCTGAACACCGCAAACCTTCACGGTAACGCATACTTCAACTGTTTCCTGTCGGCTGTGGTAGAGATGCCAGCCTACGCTTTGTCATGGGTTCTGTTTCGCTGGTGTTCCAGACGACGGAGTCTTTCCTTAAGCCTCTTCATGGGAGGATTGTTTCTACTCTTCATACAGCTCATACCAGCAAGTATGAGCAACCTTTTAACAAAGATAGCCTTGATTTCTGCCATTCTCTTGTTAGTTTGTTTATGTAAGATCATTCATTATATATAGTATGTTCAGATGCAAACTTTTGTTTTCTTGCTCACATGCTAACAAAGAGACATGTTTACCCTTGAAGAGAATTAGTTTGAATGTTCAGCTTATTTAAATCAACTCACATGTAACAATGTATTGCCTTCTCCCCTCTAGACCTGATTTATCTCGCTATAACACTGGAGATGATGGGAAAGTTTGCAGTGACGACAGCATTTTCTATTGTGTACGCATACACAGCAGAACTCTACCCAACCGTAGTGAGGAACACGGCTGTGGGCACCTGCTCCATGGCCTCCAGAATAGGCAGCATTATTGCCCCATACTTCATTTACTTAAGTAAGAATGCTCTCACCTCTGCAGTCAGTTTATCTCCCGTCACCACTCACTTTTTGGTTGAAAAGAGCCGTTTTATCTGAATTTACACTACTTAACTTTCCCCACGCATGGACGTGAATGGAATTATTTGGATGCACCTGTAAGAAAAGCGGTTTCTTTCCCAACTGACTTCCACTAACTGTAAGAAACACGAGGTTAACGAGAAGCTGGTGCTTCTACAGAAACAAAACAAGAACAAAAGCCACTAGAACAAAAACATAAAAGCAGGCTTGATTAGCACTCCGATCAGATAGAGGAGTCTGCTGAAAAACCCAAAGCTTTCAGTTAAAATTTAGAAGTTTCTTTTTTAGATTTAGCAGATTAGATTTAAACTACTGATGCAGACATATCAAAGTACCTAAGTCTCTCCACCTTTAACTGCTTTGGCCAGAGTTGTTTTTCAGTATCCTTCTTTGATGTGTTGCCGCAGGAAGCTATTCCATTTCACTGCCTTACATCCTCATGGGAAGCATTACAGCTCTGTCAGGGTTGCTGAGTCTCCTGCTGCCTGAGAGCTATGGAATGCCTCTGCCTGACACCATTTCTCACATGCAAAACTTCCCCGGGTAAGACTACGCCTCCCTGTCATGAAGTCTTCCAGAGACCAGCATATAGCATTATAGATTCAGATTGTCATATATTTTTTTGTATTTTTCTTTTTTTATGTTGATTTAAGCTCAGTTTCAGTAAGTCTTTAGCTCATCACAATGCCCTTTTTTCACAGTTATTTCACACTAGTTTTAAATTATTACGCAATAGAAAACACTACACCATGTTCCTTATGCGTATGGTGCTTTGGAAAAAGTGTCTGGCAAATAAATTAATGTAAAGCAGGACAAAAATGCTTTTTTATTAATTTTTTTAGAAATACTCTCATACGGTACTTAAGTCTGGTTCATTTGTTGTACAAGTGCCAGATTTAAAATGATTAACTTGACTGTACAGTATGTTCACATGCAGGCAAAACATTTGCCCTTTGACTGTTTTCCAGTCCAGCACACATGCTTTCACTCACCATGGCCATTTCTTTCAGCTACTATGAAATATATAATCCCACCACATAGCCACAATGATGTGTAACTAGTTAAGGCACACTATAACAAACCCAATTGAACTTGGAATAGTTTGACATTTTGAAAATGTGCTTCTTCACTTTTGCACTGAGAGCTTATTCCACCAGAAAGTGAATAAGCGTTCGCAGTTTTGATTTGAGTACATGGCACAAGTATCAATATTAGACTCAATAGATATATTAGACATATTACTTTTTATGGAATTTGAACTTTGTAACTGTCAGTGTTGAACAGTACTTGGCTTTACTGCACTAGCCAAGTTTCAACGACATAGTTGATATCTCTGTCAGACAGCCACCCTGACTCAGTACAATTTGAACAAAACTGTTTGAAGTGGGTAGTGAAGGGTGAGCATAGAGATATCTATCTCTATATATAGAACACACACACACACACACACACACACACACACACACACACACACACACACACACACACACACACACACACACACACACACACACACACACACACACACACAGATTTTTCTGTATCGGTGAATCATACTGTAACTGTATTACCGTGTTTTTCAACTCTAGATGTTGTCAGAAGACACCTTATACACCCACACACACTGAAGAACAGGAACACGCTGCTGAAAGAAAGTCTCCGGTTGACCCTTGAACAAGGAGCTGCACTGATATCTGGGTTGAGGTGATCAACTGGACAATCATTATGTCACTCTCCATTTTTCTGGTAAATGGACATTCGTCAGGAATAACTAAAATAAATTGTTATTTTGTCACTGGAATTGTGAAAGTATGTGACTTACACAGTAGCATCAAACATATGTGTGCTTTTAAAATATCTCCACAAAACTGGAGTAATGTTTTCTCTGCAACAGCATTAAAAAAAACTGTAAAATGAAAAGTATAAAAAGCCTGTGCATTACACATGCTCAGTGCCAATGCAATTGTTACCATATGTGCATAATACTGCTGTTCACTGTAAAAGATAAAATAATGTACTTAAAAACATGAAAAATGTACATACGTATACATGAAACAAATGAAATATTCTGATACCAATTTAATCAGAACCTATCCTTGTATCCTTGTTTAGGGTTGATTTTATAACTGTATATTTTACTTCAAATCCAACACACATGCATATTTCAGTTTCTAGTGAATATTTGTATAAACAAAATTTTCACAAAGGGCAAGCCAAATTTTATTTACTCAAAAATGTTTTTGTACACATGTAAATAGGATTCTTTTAATTTCACTTATTACAAAAAGGTCATGTAAAATCATTAAATCCATTTGTACTGATTGACATGTTGATAAAAATGTTGAATAGTTAGAACAGCAAACACTAGGAATGATAGTAAATAGTACAACATTTATTAATAGCTTGTGTAAGTAATGTTTTAGACAATCAGAGGTGACTTTCGAAAAGCACCACAGGTTTTGAATGATCTTTTCTTGTGATGAATGGAAACTTCATGCTGTCAGAAAAAAAAGGCAAACAAACACACCATCACTTGGTTTACAGAAGACAAAAAAACACATCTGCAACAGTTGAATATTTTCTCACTTCTTTCAACTTCACTATCATCGTCGGATCAGCTTTGGCTGTTCTATTAAAAGACTAATCGGAATTTTTTTGTTTCTATTTTCTTGTCTGAACAACCAGTATCAGGTAGTTATTAGTTATTATTAGTTAGTTTACAAAGATGTATCCATTCCTTAAGGAACCTACCTCTGCATCTGTTGAATAGTTTGAAGAAGAGGTCGTCCAAAACTCTCTGGCAGGAAGAAAGCAGCAAAGGCAGACATAACAGCCAGAGTCCCCACTGTAATATGAGGCAGGTACTTAAAGTATTCACCTGTACAAGGAGAAGGGGAAATTAGGATGAGGGAGGTCCTTGGTCCTGCATATGTATCCTGTAAACATTTACAGTATGTAATACCAAATATAAATACCAAACTACAGGTCGAATCAGCTGCTTATGAAGTAAAATGTGTCAATGTGCTAAGATAAATCCAGGTTAAACAAATGTTAGTAATTGTTTTTTTTTTACTCACTCAGATGTATCAAAGACGGTGCAATGCAGGATCCCAAATTGGAAACAGTAGTGCATGTCCCGGTCGCTGTGCTCCTGAGCACTGTTGGATAAAGCTCTGCTGTGTAGACAAACATCAGGGCTATACCGGTGGAGATACCAAATTTACCCAACATCTCCAGAGCAACAGACAGATCTGATAAACCTGAAACGTAAGAAATGGTTTGTCTAAGAACATAATGGAACAAATAAGATGTCTGTCCCTATATGAGCCCCTTCAAACAGCCATTTAAGGCTGTAATTATATATATATATATATATACGTTTTGTAAAGAGATTTCTTTGACATTTTCACATTTACTTAGGACAGTGTAGAAATGGTCAGAGGTGTATAAAGTACTAGAGACCCATACTTGAGTAAAAGTACAAGTGCTCGATCAAAAAAGTGACTTGAGTAGAAGTTGAAGTGCTCTTTAAGCACCCCACTTAAGTGGAAGTACTAAAGTATTCAACATTTTTTGTACTTTTTTTATTTTAAAATGTACTACTCAAGTACTGAGTAGTACTGTGTTATTGTGTTAGGTATAACACAATAACAAGTATTGTGTTATGTAGTTAATAAAGATGTCACAGCTGTTATAACTACTATTATCTGATATAATAGTGGGTTATTAATCACTTATTTACAAATACTGAAATAAAATGTGTGATGTAGTGGAAAGTTAGTAAGCTAGCAAAATACAGATAAACTAGCAGCTTCACATGACAGGTAAAAAGGTTAACATTCAGTACTCACTGCAGACTGAAACAACTCAGGAATAGATTACTCTGCTGCAACAATAGCTAAATAGAAAGAGTACAAACTTACATCGTCTCTGACTTCTGAACAGGCGATCGCCGTAATGAAAAGACTTGATGCGATCTCGGGGATTTCTTACATAACTAACGTAGCAATAACTACACACACTAACCTACACAGTCTCCGTAGCGTGAGGCATTCACAACAGTAACGAGTAACGATGCAGCACATAAAAAAATGTATCGGAGTAAAAGTATTTCATTCATTGAAAATATGTACGCAAGTAAAAGTGGAAGTAGGAGAAAAAAAAATAATACTCCAGTAGAGTACAGATACAGCCTTTTAGTACTTAAGTACAGTAGTGAAGTAGTTCTACTTTTACATTACTATACAGCTCTGGAAATGGTGGGTGGGGGAGAGAGAGAGAGAGAGAGAGAGAACATGCATCAAAGGGCCGATATCGAACCCAAGACATGAGATTATAAGGCATATAAGCTACAACCATGCGGCTACCAGGGCATCTAGGCTTAAAAATATTTGCTTGGAAATATGACCATCCCGTGATGCACCATGTCATGACACAGCTTACTTTCAGGCACCAGCTGAATTAAGTAAAGGGACACTCCTCCAAGGAGCAAGACAGAGATGGTAGACAGTCGTCGTGGAAGGTATCTCAGGGCCAGCCAACTGGAAATGTATGCTGGTACCTCTACAGCTGCTGAGATGAAGCAGCTGAGATAGGGGTTAGCGTGAAGTCGGGATGTGTTCAAGGACAGGACAGAGTATCCAGTACTCAGAGTGAACCTGGGAAGAAAGAGTCACAGACAGTGATTTTTGAATGGAAATCCTCAAAGAAACAGCATTAACTGCATTTAATGTTATTACATTAATTTAGCTGACGCTTTTATCCAAAGCGATATTGGAATATACGTATATTAATATGTGTTATGAATCTCTATATATGAATTTTGTGTTGCAAGGGCCAAGATCCAGTCTTAACAGGTGAGCATTTTTAGTCTGTGACGAAGATGTGTAGTGTTTCTGCTCTCCTGATGTCAGTATGGAGCAGGCTTCATCATAGCGGATGGGGAGGAGAATGGCGCCCAAAATAGCCAGCAAGTAGCAGGCTTATACCCACAGTCTACATCTGGTGAGTCAGACTACAGTTGCCTAGACCCAAGATAACAAGAGCCAGGACCAAAACCTGCATCACCTTCTGGGTGAAGAACGACCATAGCCTCCTAATGTTGTGTAGCATGTATCTGCAGGAGGGGGTTGTCGCAGCCAAGACAGCTGGTCACACCCAGGTCCTTGCGGTCCGAGCCACAGACACCACTGAGTTCTCCATTTTAAATCTCATTCTTTTTTTTAAAATCACATAAATGAAGAATACTCTGAGCAATCACATTATTATGTACACCTGTGCAATCCAGTAAAATAGTCCTGCAAATTACTAAGACCGGTACATTACTGAAATGTGATGATGACACCCAGCTCTACTTGTCCACCAAACCCACTTTCATGCTCCCTCCGTCTTCCCTGTCTGACTGTTTAGACTAAGTTAAAACCTGGTTCACTCATAACTTCTCAAATTAAACAGTAGCAAAACAGAAATTCTCCTTGTTGGCTCCAAATCCACCCTAACAAAATGTCCTAATTTTTCACTCTCCATCGACAATTCCAAAGTCTCCTCTTCCACTCATGTCAAGAGCCTCGGTGTCATCCTCAATAGCACACTTTCTTTTGAAAAACACATCAATAATCTCACCCGGTCTGCCTACTTTCACTTACACACCATACACTGTCTTCGTCCATCACTTACACCCAATAATACTGCTACTCTCATCCACGCTCATGTCACTTCTTGTATTGATTATTGTAACTCCCTCCTTTTTGGTTTACCCCACAAGTCCATCCATAAACTCCAATTGGTCCAAAACTCAGCTGCCCGTATTATCACCAGAACCCCAAAAACTGAACACATTTCTCCACTCCTTAAACAACTGCACTGGCTCCCTGTCCAATACTGTATTGACTAAGATTCTTCATCTCACTTTCAAAGCCCTCCATAATCTCGCTCCTCCATACCTATCTGATCTCCTTCAGCCCTACACTCCATCCCGAACTGTCCGATCCTCCTCTTCCTCACTGCTTTCCACTCCTTCTGCCCGCCTGTCCACAATGGGGTTTAGAGCCTTCAGCCATTCGGCTCCTCGCCTTTGGAACTCCCTCCCGCTGTCCATCCGTACCACAGAGTCTCTACCCACATTTAAAACCTCCCTCACAACCCACCTTTTTCGAAAGGCCTACCCCACATGATACACTCTCCATCAAAATAATGGATAGATTGCTTCATTTTAATTTTTCTATCTCAATCTTTTAAATGTGTTTGTTTTAATTCTATTTGCCTTTTAACTGTTTTTTTGCTTGTTGCTTGTTTTAAACTGTAAGGTGACCTTGAGTGCTATGAAAGGCGCTCATAAATAAAATGTATTATTATTATTATTATTATTATTATTATTATTTTACATAGTAATGCATCGCTGTCTAACACTCCCTTCACCTACCAGTGAGAAGCTTCACTGGGACGTTTGGGACCAATAGGAGGAGGTTGAGTGCAATGAAAAGGACAAGAACCCTCACTGGCTTCCCCCCACAAACACGGCCAATTGTGTTCGTTAAATGCATGAATCATATAATTTTCATTCCTACCCTCATCTATGGTCATGAAGGCTGGGTCATGACCAAAAGGAGATCCAGGGTACAAGCGGTTTCCCGCAGGAGGGTGGCTGGCGTCTCCCTTAGCGATAACTTGAGAAGCTCAGTCATCTGTGAGGAACTCGGAGTAGAGCTGAGGCCTGTACTACGATTCATGGTCTGGATTTCTTTCAGTTATCCGGCTTCACTAACCCTAAGAACCGCGGTCCTGGATAACCTGTGTCACGGCGCTGGTTAACAACTAGTTCAGTCAACTCAGGGTTTCCCAATCCAGCGGCGCGCGCGTTCACATAAAAGAGGCGGTGTTTGCGCACCACGACCAATCGCAAACATCTACCAGAGTCGCATGTTTTGTATAAGAATAGCAAATTATAATTCTACATAAATATGAAGAACACAGACTTTGTTTTACAGAGAAAACGCAATACAGTCACTGCTTCCTAAAACAGGAGGAAAGCTGGCAAAAAAAAATAAAAAATAGCCGACGCTGTAGATGCGCAAATCACAACTCTTATTAATATCACTTCCCCATCAGTCAGGACCAAGATCTGACCATAATTACACTTGTGCTTTCCATAAACTCAATTCAGTTGCAACCCTGGCAGTGGAAGCGACCAACTTAACCTGCTCCCGACCATGTTAGGTGTTCAGCATAAATTACCACGGCGATTGAACCCGGTAACAACTAATCCGTGGTAAAGAAAATCCTGGGTTGAACCTTAAATTAGCTCGTTAACGCCAAATCCTGCTTCGTAGTACAGGCCTCTGCTGTTCCTTTGCGTCAAAAGGAACCAGTTGAGGTGGTTTGGGCATCTGGTTACGATGTCCCCTGGGCGCCTCCCTAGGGAGGTGTTCCAGGCACATCCAGCTGGGAGAAGCCCTTTGGGAAGACCCAGGACTAGGTGGAGGGATTCCATCTCCACCCTGGCCTGGGAACACTTCGGGATCCCCCAGTCAGAGCTGACTTATGTGGCTTGGGAAAGGGAAGTTTGGGGTCCCCTGCTGTAGCTGCTGCCCCCATGACCCGACCCCGAATAAGTGGTTGACGATGGATTGATGGATGAATGCATAATCAGGCGGATTAGTTTTAGGCTGCTTTGTGTAGGGTTATTGTACTGAAATTAATTATGCTAAGGTGTTTGAGCAAATGTAATTAATAATGCCTAATATCTAATTGTTTGTGTTGATGTCTTTGGTGATTGAAATGCTCAGACTGGAGACTCACCACACCAGGCACAGAATGACAGTCATGTTTCTGATGTTTTTTGTCCTCAGCAGGTTGAAGACATTGTGGTGTTGCTTAGGGTGTGCCTTTGTCTCATCAGCCTGCAACATACAAATCTCAGTCTTACCAGCAGTTTGTTGTATTTTGACTGGTGGGTCTCACCGTCCATCACTTTGTCCCAGAATGAAATATCTCAACATCTGCTGAAAGAATTACCATGTCATTTGTACATCCTCCCTATGTTGTGAATTGTACTAACAATGTGTGTCCTCAAGCACACACATTGGCTCCTGTGTCTGGTCCTGCATGATTTAAGTCAAGACAGACTTACATGTACACTGTAATTGTCAAAGATGACCTGTGGAGCCTCAACCTTGTTCATCTTAGCAGCCTTTCTCACTATGGTCTCAGCCTCTTCCACTCTTCCCTGAGAGAGCAACCACAGAGGGGACTCTGGGATGAACCTGCCTCAGTATTTAAAAGAGAAACAGAAAGGTTCAGGCTGGATCATAGGGGCTTAAAAACAAAGCAACAAACAGGGTTACTGCAAGTTAAATATTTCTAAAAGTTAGATTATTATTTTTGTCCCCTGACAAGAGCAAAATCATGACACTTAAGGTTGCATGGTAAGCTAAACTTACCATTAATACATTGTCTCGTCATGAGTACAACCTACCACCAGAGAGGGAGGTAGAGCAGGCCAGGCAGAGAGATGGCCAACAGGAGAGATTTCCAGTCCCTTAAAAAGTAAGCCAAGAGAGGCAGTGTCATGTAGCCAACGGCAAAGCCCAGACTAACACCCAAAGACGAGAACATGACCCGCACATTGCCAGTCAAGATTTCAGTGCCTGCATAAAGAGAGAGAGATACATGCATGACAGAAATGCAGGTAATAAGTGAAGATAATCATGATACACAGTAAATCAACAATATATGTATATTATTCAAAATCACTCACTACTATATAAAAGTATTATTTGTTGTTACAACAGAGCATGACATGTTCACATTTACCCAGCACAATAGCAGAGACATAGTTGGAGAACTGTCCCAAACCACTGGTGAAGAAGAGGATGAAGAACACCGTCCAAGAAGGTGAAAAGATTGTAACAAATGAAAACAATGTCTGAACTGCCAAGGTGGCAAAGAAAACAGGCTTTCTTCCAAACCTAGAGTGAAAAGTCAAACAATAAAATAAGAGCAAATAAAAATAAGATTAAAATATCTTGAAAGAGTACATATTGCTAAAAATTATGTTAGTTTGAACTGATTATTGAATTTCTTTTGCAATGTTTTCTTTAGGCAGAAGAATTAAACATTTTCTAAGAATAAAGCGTGTTTATAATTTAATTGCAAGACTGGGTTTTTAGTACCTGTCTGAGAGTTGTCCTGAGATGAAGGATCCGATAAGAATTCCCAGGAAGTAAACTGTGGAAGTGAATGACTGCTTCCACTGATCACTGCACACCAGGTCAAACTGGAGTATCAATGGATGGACAAAGAAAAACAACCTAAGATCCATTTGCAATTAAGAATCAATCAAACCTTTTCTTCCTGAGCAGAAAACTGGAAAAGTTGCATACATTCAGTCAAATTATTTTTCTTGTGTACAGTGTGTTCTAGTCAAGGTTAATGACTAATTATAGTTCAGTTACTATTACTGTTGCTACCTCTATACTACGGCTTATTCTATACCAACAAATACTTAAATTTTAGTAGACGTAGCATAGTAGATGACACACAACGGGTGCCGGTGCCTTCTGCCACGCTGCACCTCAACTTTGGAATTCACTACCCGCTCACATCCGCATACAGGACTCCATGAAAGAATTCAAAACTGCTCTTAATCTTTTTAAACTAGCTTATGTTAACTGCAACAACTGCATCTTATTTTACATAAACCTTAACCCTATTCCTTGCTGCTTATCACTGATATAATTTGATGTAAAGGTGAAGAGTTTTTTTGAAAGGCGCCATTAAATAAAATGTATCATCATCATCATCATCATCATCATCATCATGATGTACACACTCACCTCAGAGACTATGGTGGATTGGTAGATGTCTCTGCTGTAGCTCCACCCATTTACACAGCTCTCCTGCTCCAGGTCGGTGAGGTTGACATCCCTGTCAGGAAACAATCCCTGAGCAGAGAGATTTCTGACCACATCCAGCCTGTATCTGCTGCATCTCTTCAACCTCTGTTTCCCATGCACCACCTAACAGTCACAATGACACAAACTGTATTAGTGTTATTAGTAACATTTCTTTTCCAATGAATATATGCCTTGTGTATGGTTCCGTACTGTGTAAAGAAATCTTGCCGTTGGGTACGTATCAGGTATGGGACCGTATCTTCGTACGTACCTACGGCGTAGCTTAAATGCATAATTATAAATGGCACTTTAAACGCCAATTTGACATTGAGGCCAACATATTGAATAACAACTTCTGGAGAGAGCCGTCTGTAAATCAGTGAAATTATTTCTGCATCGCAACCCCCAAGAAATGACTCGTTTCACTAATCAGAATTTAAAAACTTCATTACCTCTATCGGTATGATAGCATTGCGCCAATCTTGGGTCAGGTTAACCTCAGGAACCAGGCAGTGGTGACTGGGAATGTCAGTCAAGAAGACAACAGAGAAAGCAGCAAATCCATTGGGCACGACGCTGGCACAGAGAAGGAAGAAGACAGTCTGCTGGAAGCGTCCCCACTGACCAAGAAAAGCAGTCTTATCGTAATCATTCATATTCGAACCACAACTGTCCCCTCAACCGTCAAAATCATACAGACTTCTTTTTAAACTGCAACAGAATAAAAGAGAGCGGTCTGACACCTCACCAAGGACACCCTGTACAAGATAAAACATTCATTCTAAAACAAAAGTTAATCAGTAATCAATCTACCAATAAAACACTCAAGGCTTTACGGTTTGTTTTTTTCATTATGACAATTATTCAAATACTCTAAACCAGTGGTTCCCAACCTTTTTTCCTTGGCGCCCCCCCTACTCATGTCTAAGAAAAGCTGAGTTATCAGCACTGTTACGTTTCTCCACCATGTTTCATTCATAAAATAGTGATGCCGTGGCGGCAGGAAAAACGAGGATACAACAAAATATATAGTTTTCATATCGACTTTTGTACACATTATATATTCTAGTGTATTATCATAATTTGTTTAACATGTGCAAATATATATTTTTTTCCCTCAACCTCAAACCAGATAAAGACTTGCGCCCCCCCTGTGATCTTGACCACTGGGGGTACGTGAGCTCTCTCTAGTGGTGCGCGGATGGAATCTGATTTATTTTTGAAAAAGTGAAATCAATTTCAAAACATAATACTAAACAAATCCGGTGTCAAAGCCAGATGTGTCTCAGATGCGTTTGTCACTAGATCAAATGGACATCAGCTGCTTCTCTGAGGGAGATGGAGATTTCCTTATGAGTTTGGACGGTTATTCACTGATACAGACCAGAGGCCACAGTCAGTCCCTGAGCAGCTCAAAAGCAAACACTCAGACACCGGCTGGAAGAAAAACTGACGACAAACCAAGTGTTCCAAATATTTGGAACACTTTGTTTGTCGTCAGTTTTACCATCCGCTTACACGGTCATGTTTGGAACAACCTCAGCAGAGATGAAACGGTTATTCATCCGACAGGCTGTAAAAGGTACAGTATTTGAAGCAAGATACATTTCTAATTTTCTGCGATCCACATTACCTAAATTATAGGACACTGATCTGGAGGACATCTTCAAAGATAAACTTAAATTATTCTACATGAGGATTTTTGATCATTGCCCATCTAGATAAGACAGATCATCTTTTAGAAGCAATTTTCAGATTTGATTTGAATTTTGAGGCTTGAGAATGAAAACAAATGTCTGCATCACTATAGTATCTAACTTAGTCCGATATTTGTGTTTTCTAGCTATAATTTATCGCTCCCCTGTTGTTGAGGCTGCGAGAGCTGTTGTTGCTCTACTTTGTTTAGCTTTGTGTCTTGGTATCTGCCATAAGAAAACAAGACCCATGAGATGTTAATAAAGGGAGAGAATATCATTATAGCTAGGGGCGGGAATCACCAGAGGCCTCGCGATAAGATATCATCACGATAATTACGTCACAATACGATATTATTGCGATTCTAAACATATTGCAATTTATTACCTTTTTTCCAACTTCAAATTTTGTCCCCAAAAGGAAACTTTGACATCTGTTTTACCTAAAAGATACATTTCTCCAATTGTGGATGAAAGAAAAATCTATTTTACATCTAAAAACAGGAATTACAGAAGACATTTGAAACTTCGCTAACATATGTAAAATATTTTAAACTGCAATAGAATAAAAGAGAGCGGTCTGACACCTCACCAAGGACACCCTGTACAAGATAAAACATTCATTCTAAAACAAAAGTTAATCAGTAATCAATCTACCAATAACACACTCAAAGCTTTACTGGTTTCAAGATTTTTCATTGTGACAATTATTCAAATACTCCAAACCACTGGTTCTCAAACTGTGGTACATATCCAACTTAACGAGAAATATATGTTCATACGGTAACACTTTATTTGAAGGGGTGTGCATAACACTGACAGGACACATGTCATGAATACGAGTCTTTATGAATGTTTATGATGTTTGTCATTAAGTGTCATTCAGTAAATTATGACACTTTGAATGCAAAGTTACCATTGTTTGAGAGGTTTGTATTATGAAAACTTGACATTAACCATAACAATCTCTGTTATGACAACTCAACATCAATCAAGACAATTTAACCTGTCATAAATATGTCATAGCAGGCCTAATTAGCAAACTTTAAGAAACTATTATACTGGATGAACGACGACTACGCCTCACTACCTGTCTGGGTACATTTGGAGAGGGAGAGTTCACACCTTCCACTGCGGTCGGTCCTCTGTTCCCAACTCCCTCTGCCTTCAACATCTGGGGGCACATGCCTGATTTTATCCCTGTCCCTCAAGATCTGGAGTCAGGTTAGGAGAAACTTTGGCTTCGGTCTTGTCCCCACTGCGTAAAAACCATGCATTTACACCTTCAAGTTCAGATCTGGCATTTAGGGCCTGGGCAGTAATGGCATCGTCAGTGTCAAGGACCTATACAAGGATGGCATATTTGAGTCCTTCACAGAGCTGTCTTCCTGTTATGGTTTGCTGGGTCACACCTCTTTCGCTTTTTCCAGATTGGAGACTTTGTCAAGAAGACATTCCCCATCTGTTTTGGACCTGAACTGGGTTGTTTTGTGGGTGGGTGGGGGATTTAAGGGGAAGTGAGACACGGTTTTCATTGGGCTTTGTCCACTATGGCCTGTGCTACATGTCACCTATTGTGAAAATTAAAATAAAACAAAATAAACATAAATGTTGGAATAAGAAACTATTTAGCTATACAGTGCTAAGCATAAGTGAATACACCAATGCTAAAGTAAACTAAAAAGAGTTGAAATTGATCTTAATGCCTTAATTAAAAAAAAATTAGGGAAAATCAAACCTTTAAGGAGACCAATTTTCTTTGTGAATGAATAATGTATCGTAAACAAATAAATGTTCTTCCTTAAAATACAGGGGGCATAAGTAAGTACACCCCTATGTTAAATTCCCATAGAGGTAGGCAGATTTTTATTTTTAAAGGCAAGTTATTTCATGGATCCAGGATACTATGCATCCTGATAAAGTTCGCTTGGCCTTTGGAATTAAAATAGCCCCACATCATCACATACCCTTCACCATACCTAGAGATACTGTATATGCTGTTTGTCTTCCAGTTCCAGTGTCAAAGCCAGTGGTTTCTCAGATGCGTTTGTCACCAGAACAGATGAACATCAGCTGCTGCTGCTCAGAGGGAGGTGAAGTAGAGTAGAGTCTCTTACTGGTGCAGAGCAGAGGCCACAGCCAGTCCCCGAGCAACAGGACAGCTAACGTCAAGTCACTGGCTGGGAGTACAGCTGAACCCAGTGTTTCAAATGTTACCATCAGCATACACAGTCAGCAGACTGGAAACTTGACGTGTCCCGTTTGGAACACTTCTAGCAGAAACGAAACAGTGATTAACCTCAAAAGCTGCAAAGGTACTGTGTTTAAAGGATACTTGCTTTCCTTTCTTAATTTTAGCTCTTCACTATTTCACATTTGGTATTCATTTATGAAAAAACAAAACAAAAAAAACAATCAAATGAATGAATAAAATCACTTATTTTTTTGGCTGCATGGGGCACCTTGGGTAATTAATATTAGAATGAAGGATTAAAATGAGTAGCCTGAGAGTTTTTGCTATCTGACATTGTACTTCATTAAAGTTGTGGAGGTGGGAAGTATTCACCTGGAACCCCAAACCTCTTGTGCCTTATGGTTTAATAATTTCACATTCACTGCTAATGTACTGTAGTTACTTGTGTTAAATACCTGATGGAAGACAAGCAAATGGACGAGAAATAGTTAAGAAAGATAGCTTGGTCAATGTCACTGTAATCATAATATCTAATTGGTTTAATATTGGTTTGTGTTTTCTAGATTTAGTTTCTTCCCTCCTGATTTTGACTGTAGCTGTGCCAGCCAGTGTTGTCAATTCTCCTTCGGTACAGTAAGACTTCATAACAAGAACAAACCAAGCCCCACAACTGTTAATGAGGGTAAGTGAAATACACTCAACAAAATTATAAACGCAACACTTTTGTTTTTGCCCCCATTTTTTATGAGCTGAACTCAAAGATCTAAGACTTTTTCTATGTACACAAAATAACTTTCTCTCAAATATTGTTCACAAATCTGTCTAAATCTGTGTTGGTGAGCACTTCTCCTTTGCCGAGAAAATCCATCCACCTCCCAGGTGTGGCATATCAAGATGCTGATTAGACAACATGATGCTGATTAGACAACAAGGTGTCCCTTAGGCTGGCCACAATAAAAGGCCACTCTAGAATGCGCAGTTTTACTGTACTGGGAGGGTCCGAAAAACCAGTCAGTAAACAAAAAAAACAAAAAAAAAGAAGAAATTTCTGGATATTGGCAGGCCACTCTAAAACGTGCAGATTTACTGTATTGGGTGGGGTCTTTGGGTGGGGGGGTCCAGTAAAACTGCACATTTACTGATAGGCTAACATTACCTGCTTATTTACTTTTTTTTTTAATATTGTCTGCTTGTTTCTTGGGCTTTTTGTAGGTTTTATTTTGCTTTGCACTTTTTTAGTTTGCGCTTCATTTACAACATGATTTTTTTTAATTTTCAGTTAGCCTAGTTTCTTTGTAATTATGTGGAATTGTAAAGTGTTTTTAAAATAAACATTGATATACTTCATCACTAACCTGAGCCCTTACATTTGCTGAAAACCTTTTATGTAACCCTGGAAATTAAAAACGAAGTGAGATAGTTGTTACATCTTTATCACTATAGAAGGTTTTTTACAGTAAACAGAATCGTCTTTATATTCTCTTGTTTGGGTTACCATTTTAAAAATTGTATTTAAGTGTCTTTATTTTGTGGTTTTATTTTTTTTGTGTGGCATTGTGGATGATGTTTATCATTTTTAAATTTTATATTTTCAAAATAAACCTTACATTTTGCATAAGGCTGCATATCTATAATGGACATATATAAAAAAATACAAAATCTGTCAAAAGTAGCTAAAATGGGATGAATTATTATTTATTATTTCTTTGTTCCATGGTCAGTTCTAACTTGACCAGTCATGGCTACATCACCTAGTTGTTAAAATGTTCCTCCCACAAACAGATAGTATAGACCTATATACCATTCATTCATTATCCATCCATGCCAATTTCTTATTTCTTAAAGCTAGTGCCTGTGAACCCTAGCATCCCTCTGACTCCATACTTTATGGCAAAGTGGTATTGGTCATTCGCTTGCCATTTTTAAACAGATTTTGGTAGACTAGTCAGACTCTGGTAGAAAGTAATCAGCATAAGTGTACTAACCCACATAATGACAGGAACATCTCACATAGTGTATGATGATTCAAAAATGTTACGAGAATACACCCTTCCGGCACCAAAAGACTAGCACTGGCCCTTGGTTCAAATCTGAGGAAGTGTATTTAAGTTTACATCAACACTTTATCAGAATCATGCAAGATACTGAAAGTTTATAAATATATGTAAGGCAACATTTCTTAGTGCCTCTTTCCTTGAAGCAAAAGTCAACTTTGACTGAAAGAAAAACAGGTGATGGGGAAAACTCTGGCAATAGTTACATTTCAGAACTAATAACAGATATATATTTTTGTGACAGTCAGCGAGTGACCCTACACAAGTGACAGTCAATTTTGATCATTTGTTTTAAACAAAATAGACATCCCTAGTATGTATGCATGCATTTCCTTTCAGTGTTGTCTGAATTTTACCATACAAACCATCAAAACAAGGTCACATATTAAAAGTGGAAAAAAAAAAAAGACACTGTTTTAAGGTTTTAATACAACTGGTAACAAGTTGAAACTGTTATGCTTTACATTTACAGTATCTGGAACTTCTGGTAGTTCTGCAGTATCTGAGAGCTTGAAGTCTGAGTTGCAAGTTACGTATATCATCACTAACCACACAGTGGAGCCAAAGGCCATAACAAGATAATGGAAAGGATGTCACTATAGTCCGTGAGCTTTGGTAACCTCTTGATTGTTTCAGTATGGCTAAATCCCAAATTTATGGAGAGCATAGAGAGAGACAAATATAAATGCTGAGGGGAGGGGGACTTGTCATTGTCTTGTTAGACAACATGTGATAATTAATTTGCACCGTGATTACATTTACCATTTAGTTTACCTGCAAAAATAAAAATGCTAAAATTGACTACAATGTTTCAGCATCTGTTTCATGCCTTTTAGGTTCAGATAGAACCAAAAAATGTTTTTTCATGAAATGTTTTTGCAGGAGTTGCTCACTGAAACCTCCAAGATTTTGTGTCGACTGAACGACACACAGCTCCAGTGACCGTATTACTGCATCGCAGCGTGAAAATATCTTTTCTAGAATAGTACATTTCACTGTACACTGCTGAGAGTACATCAGTTTTGTTTGGTTTCAAGATGTTAAATAAGCTAGGGGGGGGGTCCTTTGCTGCATGTCATCCCCCATCTCTCTCCCACCTTTCCTGTCTATCAACTGTCACCATCTAATAAAAAAAAAAAAGAGAAAAAAATGCCCCAAAAAGTAATCTTTAAATAAGCTATCTGGCTGTGAATAGTGTATGGGGGTTGCGTGGGTCCTTGCTGCTATAGAGGTCAACACAGCGCTATAGAGATGAGAGGGATGATGCATTAAAAGCCCATCAGCAATAACAAAAGGATACAGAAACTCTTTGGTGTTGGACTTAGCGGTTCTTTAACCCTAAAATAACTTTCAGTGCTAGTGTTACAACGGTCAGCTGTGTGACACGTGCCACTATAAATCGGGTTAAATCGGCCATACACACAGTTTGCCAAAAGACATCCAACTCACAGCCTCGCAGGTGGATGCAGTGGAGACGCAGAATGTGGAAAGTATGTCTGAGTCTCCCGGACAGTTGAACTGGGACTCCGTAGCCTGCTTGCTGGTTGACTGTTAATGATCAATTAACGAGGATCAACGATCGGTCAGAAAATAAAAAAAATCTAGCACTTGTAGTTGCTTAAACCTTAAGGATTATAAGAGTTTTTTTTTTTCCCCAAACCGTCATATTGGGCATTTTAGGCACCGACAAGCAACCTACTGTGTGGCTGTCATTATAGTGCTATTTTGAGGAAATGTAGTAGAGCTGGTACCCCTAACTCTCATTTTGACAGTTCAGATTTATTAAACCTGTTGCGTCAACATTTTGCAAAGACCGGTTTCCTGCATCACATCCTTGGTCAGCATCCTTTATCATGTCAGACCACAATGACATGTCATCATTTCACTTAGTTATCACAAGAATAAACTACTCACATTTGCAGCAACTCAGATGCAGTAGCTGAGGAAGAGAGAGGGAGAGGGAAGTTTAACAGAGTGTAAAGGGTGATGTTTGTTAACGCTGTGCCCGGTTCCCTGTAATGACGACTCACTCTCACATCATTAATTACTCCTTCCAATACATAGTAAACCACATCCTTCTACTCTTGGGGAGATGTGGTTCCTGTGGAGCTGCATTGCTGTTCAACCGGCAGTCTCTCACTTGTTCCTTGACCTTTTTTCTTTTGCACTCCCTCCAAATTGGCTTTTTAATATTTTACTGTTCATTACAATTACACAATTGCTAAATGAGCTGCCCTTTTTCACATGACAACCTACTTTTACATGGACTTACCATATATTTATGAAAAGAGTCTGACTAGTTTTAAAATGATTTGAACAGTATTCAAATTCATGAAATCAAATATACTAAAACATACCAATGGCCTTGACATTCATACCTATCATCCTCTATCTCAAAGCTTTTCTGTCATATGTGGTTGCATGTTTCCAAAGGGGGATTCCCATTGCATACTACAATCTTCAGTTGACCATCTGTCTTTCCATAAATACCATACTACAATGTATGCCAAACCACAGCCACAACATTTGAAACTGACTTTACACTTAGGTCATATGGAATAACACTTATGACTTTCCCTACTTTCTATCCCTTCCACCCTCCCTCCCTCTACCCACTGGTGTTTTTATGGGGTGACTGCAGGAGAAATGAGGGCTTCCCCCTCTGCCTGACACCCCTGCTTTGAGAACATGTGGCCTGGGAATAATTGGGTTACAACTGCAGCAGTCCAATGAGTTGGCCTTGATTTGGAGAATGACTCCATTTACTTTTGTCTGACTGCCTGCTGCTTCCACAGCTGTAGCTTTTATCCTGCATTCAGGCTCAGGATTTTACTGTATAGGTCTGGCAGCCAGCCAGATGAGCGAGTGGAACACAATCCGAGCATTAATATACTAACCCACATTCAGTGGGTAAGACAAACCAAATGATCCCCTTTTTAGAAGATACCCCTTAGTTTAAGAATATATGTCAAGGTAAAATCTTTTGAATTTCTAAAAATGTTCTTTAAAAGACACTACAATGAAGTTTTCACTCTGGCAGCAGTTTTAGACAAAGGCCATATCGTGTGTCTCAATTTTGTAATATAGGGCCTATACAACACATGTAGAAAGGGCAATACTTTGACAAGTACGATGGCGCTGACTCATGAAAACACTCTGCAAGCTTGTTTATATTGTCAACGGTTTGTTGACTATATGAGAGCGCTTTGAGTACAAGATTTTCAAAAGTTTTTAAATGCAATAGCTTAAATGCACAACATTCGAACAACCAAGTTTCTCATTTTTGAATGGCAAGGTGAGTGGTGCTAGGAGAGGAATCGCCACCCGAGTCTAACCGACAACGCCACCTGGGGACTTCCACCCCAAGAAATGTTTATTTCTACTTCAACAAGCACCCCAGTTATACAAAAGGCTACACAGGTTCACTACTGAAGCAAGACTGAGACATGGTCACAAAAGAAATATTAATTTATTGATGGATAATTTATGACTGGAAGTGCCTGTAAAGAGGATGTTAGAAAGGAGGAAGTTTAAATCAAATTGCAATAGAAAACAGAAAAGGTTTTATTATAATACATATTTAGCAATCCGGTTAATTCTGTGGCCAACTGTGGAGAGCCTGTCTACTAAGGGTGTGTTCCATGGGTACACCAACTTACCCACCGCATGTACCCACTGCAATCGATAGTCACTGTAAACCAGTTCACTGCAAATAGTGTCAGTGTTATCACTACAATCTGTGAAGGGAACCACACTAATGTGCCTAGCCTCCACCACAAGCTGGCTACTAGCACCACTGGAAAGCAAAACAGTTTAACAAAAATCAAGAAAATAAACCAGTTGATAGCCTAAAATACAAGCAAACGAAACAGGGAGAGTCCTGGGGGCAGTAACAAAGTGTACTAAAATGATTAAAATCCCAAGACAACTAAAGGCAAAACAGCAGCTGACAACCTACAGTTCAGACAGAAGATTACATTAATGACAAGTTTAAAAGCAGTTGTCAATGTGTGATAAGATTTAGCTCAGGTAGTGATCATACCAGACTTGCTGCTTTAATTTACTCATACCTTCACTCAAATGTACTCAGTAGGCTAAGGGAGAGTTCATCACACCATTCCAGGCAGGGGAGCATGGAATCCCTTCCAGGACCAGGCAGACAACAGTCAGGCAGACTGCTACAAAATATACAACTCCGTATTTAAAAACACCTTGAAAGCATAAACAGACTTAACACAATTACCTACCTAAAAGTCACAGAGATGGTCCCATGTGGCAACCAACAGGTAGAGACAAAGCCAAGAGACAGCCATGATGATACAGGTGCTTTATATAAGCTCAGCTAACTAGGGGGTATGGTCTTGGTGGAGCTAATTTGGTCTAATTGAGGTGCGTTCAAGAGCCAACTAGGGTGCAAAGCTTACTGCCCCCACCACTACACGTGTAAGAACAACCTTGCAATAAGAAGACAACTTTACAGTACAGGAAGGTAATCAGTCATACTACGGAACACCGTAGCTGTAGCACTAGTCAGGCTAGTCTAGCATTATTCTACTGTGAGTAATGTTAACGTTAGCATCTTCATTTTTATTGTGGGAATATTTTTTAAAACACATTTAGATTTGTCATAAACGCACAGGTGTATTCAATAGCGTTAACAGTGGTCAGTAAGCCATGCCAGTAAATCATGCACAATACAGGACCTCACCATATAGAATCGCATACTTAGCTAGCTAGCTAATTCATGTAAATTACACAAAATATCTATCAACACCATACATTTAGCCATTTTAAAAGAAGGTCCATTTTTCAGTTTGAACAGCACACTCACACATGGTTAGGATTAGCGTTAAGTTAGTAACATAGGCCTATGTAATTAGTTTTGAAAGCAAATATAAGTAACTTACAATTTCAAATTCAGTTGTTTAAATGTTACAGTTACTAATCCAGTTAATGTTACTTCAACATGTCACCGGGAGTTAAAGAACACACACTTGAGGACAGGTGAACTTAATCAGAGGCCATGGATGTAATAGTGGCTTTGTCGAAGACCAATCCTAGAAAACTTGCGATATATATATATATATAATATCGCGTGTGACTGTCACTAGCAGACACATTTGCTAATTTATCGGCCTACTGCAGTTAAAATTATGATAATAATAATCACCATTACGCCACCGTTTGCACAGAAAAAGGCAAAAATGAAAGGAAAACCCTACATTTAAATACGATAGTGGCTGGAGAGATTTGAAGTGAACTGCATCTGAGCTGTGACTCTGCACTAAAACCTGATGAACTGGCTTATAAAATAATTCTCACTCACTTATGCCACACACCATCATTTGTTCAGACCTGTCATTATACTATTTCTACTATGATTGTCCTGGAAAGATCAAATCTATTGTACTGAACTCATAAAAGAGCAGAACTCTTGTAGAAGACAGAGGGAGAAATGTTCACCGACAGCATATTTTCATGCTGCTGTTGAAAAACAATAGTGGATGCACTGGTTAACCTCCTATGGTACTGGTTCTAAACCGTCTCTGGTACTTCTCAGGTTCATCCTTGTTGTTTTGTTTCAATGGCAATCTCTCAACAATTCCTGGCTGTTGATTGGCTGAATGACATCAGAGGTCAGGGTGCAGCAATTGGTCAGCAGATACCATCGTATTCTTTCTGCACAAATCTCTTCCAACAATGTGTACTTCATCAGCCAAGGCTGTGGCAAAACGTTTCCTCTCTATCTTCCTTATCGGAAACTTCTTCATCAATGAAAACAGCCCAAACCTCTCCCAACCCTTCTGCTGCTTTCCACTTGGAACACAGTAGCTGTTAGTTTCTTCTCAGCTGGAAATAAGATAAAAAAGGGGTCAAGGTCTGTGAACATTGTTATTAATGTGGCGTTATTCACTTTTGGACTGAGCCAGCTTGGTCCCAGTCAAATTCTCAGGGTCACTCAGACAATGAAGGCTCTTATCTCCCGACACAAGCTCCATAGTCAGTGAAGTAGGTGAACACCCTGACACGCCCAGCTAAGAAGCACTTAGAGGGGGAAATGCCTGTAATTTGATAAAATTGAATGATTAAAAAAAAAGCCTTGGAGTCACCACTGCCCATGAATGAATTAAACAGAAACTAATCCTGAAATTAAACAGATAATTTAGTTAGTCAAAAACACTGCTTTATAACCTAATTTACTTTTTAAATGTTTCCACAACCAGCCTCAAAGCTTTGCCACCCATTATAACGTTTTTACGGTCATTACCCAGCCTGAATTGCAAATGAATAAAATGGTCAAGTAAGCATCCATGTCAGTGCAGCATACAATAGGTTCAGTGTAGTCTCAATCCAAAATGGGAACCACTTTGATGTACAAACAGAACCTTCCGGAAAGTATTATGTCATTTGGATTTCAGAGTAAAGAGCCAGTGAATAAATTCCCGTCCCAAATGGTCTCTTAGTGCACTACAGGAATGAGACATTATGTAGCTTAGTAGACCAAATGGGATAGTCATTTCGACAAGCCCACACAAGTTTGAAAGTGCATGCACAAACAAACGTGCATGCACAAACACACATGTACTTAGAATAAAAAAAAAAAAACTCTTATATGCAATCACACTCTCACCCACATATACACAATCCTCTTTTTAAGCCCTTGCCCCTGCCCATGAAAACCATGGAAATGCCAAGCAAACAAGTGCTCTCATTTGGCAGGCAGGCTGCTCGCTGGCTAACGTCTATGGGAACTGTACCAAGCTGCTGTGTCAGATGTATGATGGGACACCAAAAAGGCCTGACTCAACCATTAAATTACAGTAAGGATGGTAACTGACATGGATATACTGTATTGGCCCTATATTTACTTTACTTAAAGAGTGATGCCACACAAATTAAAGCATAAGTTAAACAAATTGCCAAAAGGAACCCCATGTTTTAATTCATAAAAAAATAAAAATGTGTGACCTGTGGTGAAAATCTGTTTTGTATTTTGGTCATGATAAGCTGATAAATAAAGTCAAGAATAGAATTTAAGGATTTTGGGGGCTATAACTTGGAGGAGCTACATTATCATTTTCCTAGAATCCATTATAAATGCAGGCCAGCAATATCACATGGGGATGTCTGGGCTTAGCATTAGAGGCTAGCAAAATATCTGTTTTGGATGGATTTGATTGCTTAAATCCTTGCACCACTGTGTCGCTTCCAACAGCCACAGGCTTTAATAGAGCTATTTTCATTCTCTGTTGTCTAACTTTAGCTAACAATATACAATTACACTTACATACAACAGAGCAAAAAACTTGGCAAAGGAATGGTAGCATCCATTTTTTGGTTTCTGCCCTATTATCTGCCTCAAGTTGTCTGGTTTTAGCTGTGGGGAATGCTTTGCTTTTTCGATAGCCAAACCAACTTTTTATCTTCCAGTTTGACTTATTTTGTCATAGTTGAGGTAGCTTGACTTGGTAATTGAGGATGAAAATTAGATAATATAACAATTACACTCTAATTTTCAGTAATTGGACCAATGTTTGGTGGCTTTAGTAAATTGCATGGTCTCAGTACTTCCGAGAACCTCCACAATTGATGTGTCTTTCTTTTAGTATTGTATGCAACTATTATTTATCAGTTTTTATTCTTATCTAATCACATTTTGCTAACAATTTTATACGTATTCGTATTTTAGTTGTTTTTGACATTCATTTTAAATTCTACTTTCAGGAATAGATCACAGTTACATCATCACCATCATGCCTATAGTCCAGAGAGATGTAGATTGGTAGCAGATACAGTATGTCAATGTTGTAGAGAATGTTGTCTCAGATATGAATTGTCATTCATATCTGAGATTTGATTAAAGTGATTCAAAAAATACCATGCACATCAGCTTCACCTTGGTATTGTAAAGTGCTGTATTTTATCGATAAATCACCTTTTGAAGTGAATAGGACTTGAGGGAGAAAGACAGGAACACACTGAGTCTTTCTGTTCTTCTCCAGGGCATCAATCAGCAGCAGAGTGAGTCAGTGCATCTGGACCACAGATCCTGCTTCCATTCATCTACATTTATTGCCAAGGATCTGACTAGTTGGGTGAAATTGAAAGTTCAAACCAGGGCTATGTCCATACTGTACTGTGTAAATATGATCACGTAAATGGTGTCCAATTTACTACTGCTGAAGCAATTGCACCAGTAATTTCACATAAAGATGAAGTAGCATTGACTACTGACCACATTACTTGTAGGCTCATGTCCCTGTACCATAGCAAAGCAACCTGTTATAGTTGTCTTTATTTGATCCTTTATCTTAGACCCATAGTTTGACATTTGAAGTCATTTCTCTTCACGATGACCCCCCTTTTTGAATGATTTTGACATTGAAGCCGATGCCTTTGAGCAATTTCACCAGAGAAACAAGACACCACATTTCATTTTCAAGTGTTATTCTTCCTCTAAGATATTTGTCTTGGTGGGGTGGGATGGTCTCTGAAATAACATTAGGATGAGGTAACATTAAACTTGTGCCCTGAAAGTAATCAATATTAATGAAATTCTATTGGCTGGTTGGCTGCCAGATCCTCAGGGCAGGGCCTACAATGGCAACACAATGATAGTGACTTTTTGTCCAAAGGTAAGGTAGCATTTGCAAATACTGGTTAAGATTAAAACATGACAAGAAAGCACTTTCAAGTTAATTTGATACACTTCTTTGACAACCAGTGCGACACAGGGCCTTCATGGTGCAGTGAGCCTACCTTTTTCTCCAAATAGGTTAATGGATTTTCCCAGCTGCAAATCTCAGAAGAATATTAAATCTTCACTCTTGAATGAACATGAATCAACTTTTAAGATCGAAGTTTGAGTCATGAGTCTGAATGTGGAGATGAGCTCATCTCTTGCTTAGTGACATGGTGAAGCTGCATGCTTTCATCTGGGCGGGCTGTTGAAAACGCCCCCCACATCTGTGGGTGGATCGAACATTATGTCATATTAACACAACTATAATTACACAATCCCTATCATTTACACAGGGTTGGATTACTGCAAACTCAGTGTGTGTGAGCGTATGGTTTTGGTGTTCTCAGTGCACTTCTTTTTATGAACTGTTCACATTATGGTCTGTGACTTTGAAAACCATGATTTTCATCAGGTTTTGTGTACTTATTTTGCACAACCTGTTGCCTCTGGTGTAAATCCATTCAGTAGAAATAAAGTCAATCAAACCTTAGAGAAAGCATAGTTGATGAATTCTTTTTATCAGCAAAGACATTTAGTACTGTACATTCTTCATTTTTAAAAACTTGCAATACAATTTAATTTTGGTCACAAGTTGTGGACACAACTTTTTAGGTTGTTATGGTGAACATTATTATTCATTTGGAGTTAGTTGTGTTTCTGGTCACCTGGGGAATGTAATATTCACTCTCTTTGAGCTCAGTTTTTGGGCTCTACCAAAGTTTTTATGCTGAAGCTGCCAATGGGTTGTAAAACCTGTCTAAACATTATGGGACGCAACATTTTAAATTAAGTCTGGGACAGGCGCCCAGATAGCTCAGTTGGTAGAGTGGGCGCCCATATCATAGAGGTTTGCTCCTTGACGCAGTCGGCCCAGGTTTGACTCTGACCTGCGGCCCTTTGCTGCATGTCATTCCCCCCTCTTTCATGTCTTCTGCTGTCCTATCAAAATAAAGGCTGAAAATGCCCAAAAAATATTATACTGTAAAAAAAATATTATATATATATATATTAATATATGTATGATATACATATATATAATATATATATATATTTATGAGCTCATTAGGAGCAAGGTTACCTCCTCTTTCTCTGCTTTGCTCGCCCAGAGAATTTGGCCCACCCATGAGAAAGAGAGAGACATCATGGCTTTCAAACGAGCAAAGTGGCAGTTGGTCAAGGCCACACCCCCACCCTCCACCTTGCCCCCCCTCTCTCCTCCTCAATAGCTACAGACACAGAAATGGCACATCCTAAGGAAAGCTCATTGTGGGACTGGCTCTATTCAATTTTCAATTCGATTTTATTTATAGTATCAAATCATAACAACAGTTATCTCGAGACACTTTACAGATAGAGTATGTCTAGACCACACTCTATAATTTTCAAAGCCCCAACAATTACAGTAATTCCCCCAAGAGCAAGCATTAGCAGTGGCTATTGCAACAGTGGCGAGGAAAAACTCCCTTTTAGGAAGAAACCTCGGCAGACCCAGACTCTTGGTAGGCGGTGTCTGATGGGGCCGGTTGGGGGTGTGATGAACAGTGGCAATAATAGTCACATTAAAGATAATGGAGCAGTGACTACAATGGTAGTTGTAGTAGTTCATGTCATAGCCGGGCACAGCAGGGCGTTACAAGATGTAGCATGGCACAGCAGAGCGTGGGTGAACGCAGTAGACGGGGCGCGACACAGCGGGGCGCGACACAGCAGAGCGCTTCAGGACGCAGCCGGACACAGCAGGGCGTAGCAAGGTGTAGCAGGACCACAGCGACAGCTGCACCCAGGACCCAGTTCTTGGTGCCACAGAATATTCTGGGCGAAAAAGAAACAAATCGACTCCAGGGAGTAAACTCCCCAGAGCTAGGTTAGTAACAAGTATTTCTGGGACACAAAAGAAAACAAATGAAAAGAGAGAGGAGAGAGCAGCTCAGTGTGTCATAGGAAGGAAGGAATTTCTCTAGAATTATAACAGCATGACTAAGAGAGGCAGGTTAAGGAGAGGGGCCTGATCGGGCTCGAACTCTCCCCAGCCGGACCGGGCTGTAATGGCCTGCCTCCCTCTACTCTCAGTATATTCTTAATTATATGATAGATGGATCTGGCGGCTATGAGGAGAACCAGAGATAAGCAGGAGTGCTGTGTCTGCAGCTATACACCCTGACCAGCCCGTGTAGGTGTACGCTGCAACTCCTCACTCCCTAACTATAAGCTTTATCAAAGAGGAGGGTTTTCAGTTTATTCTTAAATGTGGTGACAGTGTCTGCCCCCGAACCCAGATTGGGAGCTGGTTCCACAGGAGAGGAGCCTGGTAGCTGAATGCTCTGGCTCCCATTCTACTTTTAGAGACTTTAGTCTCTAAAAGACTAGTTCTGTAGGTCTGAGTTCTGGGAGCGCAGTGCTCTAGTGGGACAATAATTTACTATGAGCTCTTCTAGATATGATAGTGATTGACCATTTAGAGCTTTGTAGGTCAGAAGAAGGATTTTAAAGTCAATCCTGGATTTTACAGGAAGCCAATGCAGAGAAGCTAATACAGGAGAAATATGATCTCTTTTCTTATTTCTTGTCAGAACACGCGCTGCAGTATTCTGGATCAGCTGGAGAGTCTTAAGGGACTTATTTGAGCAACCTGATAATAAGGAATTACAATAGTCCAGCCTGGAAGTAACGAATGCATGAACTAGTTTTTCTGCATCGTTTTGCGACAGGGTGTTCCTAATTTTGGCAATGTTACGAAGATGAAAAAGGCTGTTCTTGAGGTTTGTTTTAGGTGGGCGTTAAATATATATCCTGATCAAAGATAACGCCAAGATTTCTAGATAACTCCTAGATTTCTGACAGTAGTGCTCTAGTGGCTGTAATTCTGCACCAAGGCTGAATTTCGGGAAAGAGACTTCAGATACAATATTAGAGGACCATAAGGTCTATATAAAAGCATCCAAAAAGCACCATGTCATGGGACCTTTAAAGGACCTCAAAAGACTTGAAGAATGCAAACATGTACATGTACATTATTAAAACGAGCATAATGGATTTCAGACTATAACATCTAAGAGTTGAGGCCTGTATTTCTCTGTGTTGTGAAGCTACTTTAACTGTGACGTAAATGTAGAACATCTGCTAGTCTGGCCAAATTATTAGCCTATCAATCCACTAATGTCAGTTTAATCAGTTTAATGAAGCAGACCATGCTCTATAAAATAATCTAAATATTAAAATGTATTCTTGCAAGGTTGAACACATGAAATCGTGTCCTTCTGTTGATTCTGTATTCTTTCTAGTTTAATATGGGCTGTTCCTGTTTACATACTGTAAGTGCCTTGTTGAAAGCTGCTCAAACCGTAAGATGTAGAAGGGGGTGCAGCACAAACAAAGTAAAGTATGATAAGGTTCAGTTACAATTAATGTGGCATGATTTATGTTTTAATAAAAAAAACAAAAAAAAACAACAAATGACCACAATGTTTTATTTGGTTATAAAACCTGTTTTGATTTTGGCTGAATGTTAGTTGGAGACATCAATCCATAACCCAGTGGTCTCAGGCTTCTGGTTGCCCTTTTGTTCTGACCTCTTGCTGAAAACTGTTTGTGTTTGTGTGCCTCCGAGGGATATGAAGAGAATTTATTTTGCAGTGACACTGTAAGATGGCAGGGGAATTGGTCAAAACGTTTGAAAAAAGGGTTTTAACAACTAAGCAGGAGTTTACTATATATTGTTACTTTTACAGTAACTGTCTTAGCTATCAGTGTTTGTGAGATTTACTACGGTAAAAGGCCATAGCAAAATAACCCCAGTAGACACGCCGGACCCACCTCTGTCTGTCTCTCTGATAGAATTATGACTCTCTTTGCTCTATACTTAGACTCTCAGACAATTGTATCCCCGCTCTGTCTGCTTCATGAGGTCCAGACTTAGCTGTTTAGAGAAATAAAGGCCTTTTTCACTTAGTTAAAGATGTCTGGGAAGGACGAAATACACAAAGGGGAAAGAGAAAGCAAAGTAAAGAGAAAGAAAGACAGAGCTGGCACTTGTATCTTGCAGTTTTTGTCCTATGGTGCCAACCGCTGTGGAACTTTTTGTACAATCACAATGGTATCCGTCGAAACACGTAGCTACTTCTTGTTAGGGTATTGTTGGGGTAGAGACGGGGTATGTAAAGAAAAGTGTGTGAATGTGTATGCTTCAGTTTTGTGATTAAATAGAATGTTGCACACAGGAAGAAATGAAGAGAAGCAAAGAAGGTATAAAGGAGACTGTCCAATGGGTAGAAGAGAAATGCAGACAGACAGAAAAAAATGAGGGGAGAACTTGTTGACATCTGTTTATATTCTACTGTTTTGGTTGGCTTGTTGTGATTGGTTCAGCTTAATTGGGCTTTCCAGTTTTCTGTCACTATCCCTTTAACTTGGCCTAAATGTCCCAAATGAAAAGCCCTGACCAGGACTGTTTCTGATTCACTGGAGGGGGATCATAGTCCATAATTTAATTTGAGGTACTGTTGAAGGTTAAAATGCTCAGTATACCCACAGTTCAGTAGTTGACAACGTTCAATATTTTATGCAAAATTCAGAAAGTTGCTCTGAAAGAGCAGCAGCTGGCAAACCGTATTGTCAATGGAAACAGTTAATGTGGAAGTTGTTGTCCATCATCTCCATGCCAAACTCCTCTGAGAGTATAGGAGCTAATGTTTTATTGAATCATTATACCATCATTTCCTTTTAAATTTTGTAAGAGTAAGAGTTTTCTAAAAAGAAAAACTTTCATTCATCTATTTAATGTCTCTGTTAATTTCTAATTTCATATTGAAGTTCGGTTTCAGAAAGGATGCTTTCAAATTATAGAAACAAAGATCAGAAAACCATTTATAACTTCAGATAGACAAGGACATTTTTATATTTCATTTACAATAAAATTAGCTAACAGAGCAAAGTGTCTTTTAAGGAAGACCTGTTGTTATAGTTTATATCCATATCCAAAAATCCATTGCTTTAATCTGTCATTACTTATAGTTCCATACACCTCATCCAGAGGCAGGTCTTGGTGACAGGAGACGTGCCTCTAAAACATGAATCACATATTTGCTTTTACATCCACTTTTATATAAACAGACTTGAGAGGGTAGAGATGTGTTGTTTATGTATGAAACTAAAAGTTACTGTTTCAAGCTCTGGTTTGTAATCTTTAGAGTAAACAAAAGACTTCTGAGGGGATTACTTTGCTGCATTACATTGAATGTATGTTTTGTACATCTTTAACAATGTCACCATGAGTAAATACTGACTGTAAAATAAAATTTGTCTTCTTTCAGACTGACTTTGTAAATCGTTTCCAACACCAGCTTACATCAAGTTCTTATTTAAGCATCTTTAGTAATGTGGATTATGTGTGATCAAATTGGCACACACGTTGCAACGCATTTCCAAGCACATTATATTTCTTCTCAGCATAATGGACTAACCATTTTGTACTGTTTTCATGTGTCAGCTAAGTTCAGGGAGAGGCAGTTAACCTAAACTAGAACTTATTTAGAGAGTGCATACATCTGTCAAGGCAGCACAAACAACATAAAAACTGTATTTTGTTTAATGTTTAATTGTTTAATGGTTATTACATGCCAGATTGCTTTCCATTTAAGTGAGTTCATGAGAAAATAACGAGTGTTCCAAATGGAATTGTTTGTTCCTTGGACCATGAGCTAACATTCCACATTTTATTGAAATCTGTTCCACACAATTTTAAGATATCCCACTAAATCAGACAGACAATTGGGACTGATATAACCTTGTAAGTGAACATAATAATAGCACAGGTTGGATCAGATTATGTGGGTAAAAGACTTTCACATAAATCAAAAAATACCTGAATTCACAGCTGGAAATGTGTTGGCATATATAGGCAAATATTGTCCATTCTGCTTGTCAGACACCTAGTTGAATCCATTTTTGGGATTGCTATATTTCTTGCACGTTGTACTGATTTTGCACACTTTTACACAGCCCCAGAGACAGTGATCCCCTCATTGTGGCAGCATCAGTGCCATTCTCTTTCATCCGACCTATTCAGGACCACCCTCGAGAATGTATTGCTCATTTGAGAGCTGAGCAAGTCTGAGGTCATCCTGTGGATGTCTTAAGATTAGTCTTTCTAAATCCACTTTTAATGAGAATCAAAGCAAAGCTCAATCAAAGCGTCATCCCTTCACAAGGCCAAACAAAACATTAGGAGGATCAAGAGGCTTTCAGTGTATTACACATCAAATTGCCAACAAACCACAAGGGCACTGTATATACATAAACTGTGCACCTTTTCATTTAGATTTTGTCCTCATTGAAGATATATGAGAATACACACACATGCGTCCAGAAATAAAGACAAAACACAACCTCTTTCAGACTTAAGTCTATGATAGCTATGCCAATTTTGATTGAAAGAACCTGGAGTCATTTTTTCCATATGTCGCTCTTGCAATCTGCCTACGTAGGGCCTAGTTACATTTCACCTACATTTTCTCCATAGTTCGGGGTGAGTAAAAGCAGCCACGTTCCATCAACTTTACAAGGTTGTTTAATGTGATGAATTGGCCTATAGTGTGTGGACCAACCAATCACAAGAGGCAAGGAAATTAAGCTCTAAATGCTGCTTTTTAATCCCCAAAAATAGCCTGCAGGCTAAACACAAACAGAGTACATCTATTAAAACGTACAGAAATTGGTCAACCATCAAAATAATACAAATGTTCTAATGTGTAGCCAGTCTTGTGGCTCAATCTGTAAAAGTCTTGTCACACATGAAGGGAGTCAACATTAACCTTTTCCATAACAATGTGGGAACTGACCGTCTTTAATAAGAGATAAACAAACCTAGCAATGTTACACACTCCATATCTGAGAGGAGCTACACTCACAGTCTCTCCATGGTTCGTATCATGCAGCCGGGTTATAGTTTCTCCCTCCTCCTGTGCACTACATGCACAACAATGTTTTGTAACATGGGAGGTCATCAAAACAAAATTGCTTGCATTACTGCTTCAGTTACACCACGGCCATTATAATGGAACTCGGTTCCAAAGCTGTCATCCCTTTAATATACACTACATTGCCAGTGTTATTGTAAAGCTAAACAAGACAATTATCTCCAGACACTTTTTATCATTGACCAAACACTCCATAGTATACCCTCTAAGAACCTCTATTGTGATAAATTCAACTTATGTGTGTTGCTTGTGTATATGGGTCTTTTGAGTTATAGTACATGTCTTCAATTTACATCTGAGCAGGAATGGCTAGAATGCTGCTCTGCTGTATGTAAAGTCTCTTATAGCAAGGCATGCCGGCACTCTTCTAGTGAAACTCTACAAATCATGACTGTCACATACAACAGGTTGGTACCGCATGGGCCCACAGATCAGGAATGAACAGCATGCTCCATAAAGATAAGAGGAGCACATTAAAAACAGAGAAAATAGAGAGATCAGGTATGGTTGTCATTAAAGGAGGTAATGCATTATTATAGTTTTGTTTTTAATTTTCAAACATTGTTAATTGCAAGAAAGACGTAGGAAAGGGGGTGGCAGTAGCTCAGTCCGATGCCAGTTCACCTCCTGGGCACTACCAGGTGCTCTTGAGCAAGGCACTGTACCCCCCGCAACCGCTCAGCGCTCAGGGTGCTGGTCCAGCAATTGCAGCCCACTCACTCTGACATGAATAGGTCCTGAGCATGTGTGTGTGTATTTCAGGCCTGTGTGTAGTGATTTCAAAAAACAGAGTGTAAATTGTAATTTCCCCACTGGGGATCAATAAATTATAATAATAATATTAATTATAGTACAGTAAGACAGGAGAAAGATAAATGACAGATAAGGAAAGTGTGAAAGAAAGTGATGAGAATAAAAAATGATAAGCAGTATAACCCCATGATGGTTAGCTACAGTGGGTAAATTTCAACTAACTCAAATTCTTCACCTAGGCCTGTATGGAGAAATGAATAGGTTAACTGTCTCACATGCTCTTTCTTTGATTTATCACACCATACATACAGCTCTTTCTGCTGATATACAGTGGGTATGGAAAGTATTCAGACCCCTTTACATGTTTCACTCTTTGTTTCATTGCAGCCATTTGCTAAAAATCAAAAAAGTTCATTTTATTTCTCATTAATGTACACTCAGCACTTCATCTTGACAGAAAAAAAAAAAAAAAAAAAAAAAATTAAAAAAAAAAAAAAAAAAAAAACTGAAATATCACATGGTCATAAGTATTCAGACCCTTTGCTGTGACACTCATATTTAACTTGCTGTCCATTTCTTCTGATCCTCCTTGAGCTGGTTCTACTCCTTCATTGGAGTCCTGCTGGGTTTAATTAAACTGATTGGACTTGATTAGGAAAGGCACACACCTGTCTAAGACCTTACAGCTCACAGTGCATGTCAGAGCAAATGAGAATCATGAGGTCGAAGGAACTGCCCAAGGAGCTCAGAGACAGAATTGTGGCAAGGCACAGATCTTGCCAAGGTTACAAAAGAATTTATGCAGCACTTAAGGTTCCTAAGAGCAGAGTGGCCTCCATAATCTTTAAATGGAAGAAGTTTGGGACGACCAGAACTCTTCCTAGACCTGGCCAAATCAGCCAAACTGAGCAATCATGGGAGAAGAGCCTTGGTGAGAGAGGTAAAGAAGAACCCAAAGATCCCTGTGGCTGAGCTCCAGAGATGCAGTAGGGAGATGGGAGAAAGTTCCACAAAGTCAACTATCACTGCAGCCCTCCACCAGTTGGGGCTTTATGGCAGAGTGGCCCAACGGAAGCCTCTCCTCAGTGCAAGACATATGAAAGTCTGCATAGAGTTTGCCAAAAAACACATGAAGGACTCCCAGACTATGAGAAATAAGATTCTCTGGTCTGATGAGACCAAGATTGAACTTTTTGCTGTTAATTCTAAGTGGTATGTGTGGAGAAAACCAGGCACTGCTCATCACCTGCCCAATACAATCCCAACAGTGAAACATGGTGGTAGCAGCATCATGCTATGGGAGTGTTTTTCAGCTGCAGGGACAGGACGACTGGTTGCAATTGAAGGAAAGATGAATGCGGCCAAGTACAGAGAGATCCTGGAAGAAAACCTCATCCAGAGTGCTCAGGACCTCAGACTGGGCCGAATGTTCACCTTCCAACAAGACAATGACCCTAAGCACACCGCTAAAATAACAAAGGAGTGGCTTCGGAACAACTCTGTGACCATTCTTGACTGGCCCAGCCAGAGCCCTGACCTAAACCCAATTGAGCATCTCTGGAGAGACCTGAAAATGGCTGTCCACCAACATTCACCATCCAACCTGACGGAACTGGAGAGGATCTGCAAGGAAGAATGGCAGAGGATCCCCAAATCCAGGTGTGAAAAACTTGTTGCATCATTCCTAAGAAGACTGATGATTGTACTAGCTCAAAAGGGTGATTCTACTCAATACTGAGCAAAGGGTCTGAATATTTATGACCATGTGATATTTCAGTTTTTTCTTTTTTAATAAATATGCAAAAAAAAAAAAATTCTGTCAAGATGGGGTGCTGAGTGTAAATTAATGAGAAATAAAATGAACTTTTTTTGATTTTAGCAAATGGCTACAATGAAACTGTGAAAAATGTAAAGGGGTCTGAATACTTTCCATACCCAGCAGAAAGAGCTGTCAGACACCCAGAAAGTCCTGGAGCAGCATACACCGTGTCAGCATTCTCACCAAAGAGAATGCAGAAGTAGCAAGCAAATAACCAGGCAGCTGGTGCTGCAAGGTGACCCAGCTTTGTTTTAAATGCGTGTTTTATTTATTTTATTTTTTTTTTTGTGGACTTAACTATGAAGTATAAAATAACATTGAATACAACTGACTTGATTAAATAAAAATAAGTGTTATATTTATTAGGATTCCTTATCTATTTTTTTTCACAAGGTATTTTTGCAACCATTGAGTCTGATCTAATGTGTCTGCAAAATGATTGTTTTCTTTAGTTGGCCAAGTGATGTTTGTGAATCATGATCTGTTTATCCCCTAGTCAAATTTAGTGTGTGTGTGTGTGTGTGTGTGTGTGTGTGTGTGTGTCAAAGAGAGCATGTGAGACAGTTAACCTATTCATTTCTCCATACAGGTCTAGGTGAAGAATTTGAGTTAGTTGTAGGAGCCTGCTTTTTTCATTGCTCATAGATGCAATGGACACTGCACTAGTCGCTGCAGTCTGCTGAGCAAAGTGAGCTCTGCTTCGGACCAACTTGAAGTGTTTATCTTTAAAGTGGACTGAATGTTTATGGATGTGACAGAAGCAGAATTCTTTCCATTCGGCAAAGTATCGCTTTCTCTCTCTCTGTATCTCTCATTGCCTCTGTTTTGCTTACACTTCACTGTGTGGGACTGCTAAGCGAAGTTCTTCCACACCAGATTTTTTAGGTCATTTCATATTTACTTTAAAGACTGTAAAGGAGGAATGCAGACTACCATTTTTTTCATGAAGGAAATATGAATAAAACTCCTCGCCGTAAACTAATCCAAACCATAGCACTGACACAAATGATTCACTTTTGTAATTTTGGAATTTCTAGATTTTGCCTGTAGCACAATTATAAAGATTGCACACACGTCACATTTAAGTTAGAGGTTTAACCCTTGTGTGGTCCTTCGGGTCCCAGTGACCCGAAGGACAACACAAGGATTATGTACTTCCCTTTACTTTGTTGAGAATTGCTCTCTAAACCCTGTTTCTTGTAAAGTAAGTAAGTAAAGTTTATTTCTAGAACACATTTAAACACAGTTTAAGCTGGCCAAAATGCTGTACAAACAAGAACTAAGGTGCTGTATTAACCCTTGTTTAGAGAGCAATTCTCAACAAAGTAAACGGAAGTACATAATCCTTGTGTTGTCCTTCGGGTCACTGGGACCCGAAGGACAACACAAGGGTTAAAGTTTCAAAAATCCTCACAAGGATTGTCTCACCCCATTACGTTAAGTGTGGGACTGACAGCACAATACGAATGGACATGGGAAACATTAGCAAATATGAGTAATGCTGATTACACAAAACACTTCTGAGAAGAACCTATCAGCTGAGACACCAGCGCTTTGTTTACTTAAAATCTGCAGGCATACACAGTTCTTGAATGAGTTATTACTGAAGGTGCAAAGTCACTTAATGAGGTATGAGGTGGCCTCTCGCCTCGGGTTTTGGTTACAAGAATTCCCTTGAATCTGTGCCACGTTCTGCAACGGCACGCATCACAGATTTGACATTCTGCTCTGGTGCTGATACACACACACAGCAACATGAGAAGCCACAAACGTGATGAAATTCAACACATTTACAGTGCCATAAAGCATCGCTACAAAGTATGAGAATACATAAGCACCATTGGCCCATTTCCCAGACAGGCATTAAGCCTGCTGCTTGGTTAAAGTGCCCCCTTTAAACCATAAGCTCAAATTGTCTTTTTCTGATATGGCTTGTAATCGTATCACATGAAATTGGGTCTATAATGAATTAATGTTCCTGAGGAAAGACTTTAGGTACTCCAGGAATAAATGAGGGCTTAATCAAACATCCAATAATGCAGTTTAACTTCCGTTCAAGACCTCCAAGAACCCCTTACTGTACAAGTACTTATTGATAGGAGCAATCCACTCATTTCACAACTGTAGCTCAGACATGCACTGTTGTCATACGTGCAAAGCCTACAGACACAGTTTTCTCCAAATCACTATCAAGATTTTGGTGTTCGTAAAAAAATCTTTTAATTCCACTTTTACTCGTCGGATTCAATCATGCCTTGGGCTTTTTATGATGCTGTCCAGATTTTCTGAGCTTCATTAGGCCAGTGTTGTCTGCACATACTCTCACAAATGAGCACTAAAATAGATGGTTGAAATCAATCGCATTTAACTTAGTCCAGGACTCCACAATAAAGAAGTTACTACTCATAAAACAATGGGTTTCAGATCTGTTGTTCTCGTGGGCAATAAAGTTGTATGAAATGCAACTCTATGAAAACATGAGAGCAGCTTTTGTATCCAGACACATTTTTTGCTCAGATTTAAGACCACTGTGAAGTGGATGTCTTAGGGTTTTAGGTTGCAAGACACGCATATTGCAGCCTGGTGGTCTTAGAATGTAATGTTATGGAAAAACTGCCATTACAAAATAAACTGAATCCTTTGTGTTTTTCAGTGAAGCTCATGACATTTTTGTGGATAATCCTGCAGTTAAGACCAGTGAAGAATGTAAACGATCATGTCATGGTAATGCACTTCTCATTTTATTTAGATCCTTGAAAAGAAGAGAAGAGAAGCTCCAGAACAAAAACCATGTGTTGGTAAAACAATAAGTTAAACACAAGAAGAGGACTTGTGTCAAAGAAATCACTTAAAGACACTGGGTATGCAAAAGGCATGTGAGTGACATGTTACGCACTGTATGTTAAAGCAATTACAATAAAACAAATATGTACAATACCAAAGAAACAATGTGGTAGCAATATAATTTTCACATAATGTACAAGGTAACTAGTATTGATGGCATACCAGCAGCTACACATCACTGTTGACATCTAGAAAAACAAAGAGACATAGACATGAGCACTGCAAAATTTGTTTTCTCATTTCAAATAAAAAAAAAAGTAGTTTTGTTAGAAACATTTCTAAAATTAAGAATAAGTTCACTCTTCTCCACCCAGTTTACTTCACTATTCACAATAAGCCAAGACTGATGGCCACATATTGAAGTCATAATGACACTTCTTTCTTCTTACAAGGAGAATTTCTGTCAATAAAAGAAAATCCATGCTGACCTCTCATTTCTCTTTCTCATCTCTGTCCCTCCCTTGTTTCCCCTCTCCGAGGAAATGTTGGGAGTATATTTCATTTGCATTGGCTGTGAGCAGAAATTTGAGTTCATAGTAGGAAGGGAATACAAGTATGCACATTTCAAACTTTCCAACTGTGTTTTTCTCTCTTCCGAAGAGGAGCTGTCATGCATCTATGTCGTGGGTCCAAAAACTAAACAAGGTGAATATTACTCCCACATGTTGTAGGCCGTGGACAGTTTTCAATGGCCGTGTCTCCATTCTCAAACATGACTATTTAAAAAAGTTGTCACGAGAGGCGGAGAGCATCTTGGTGTCAAAATGGAGTGTTTTTAATTAACAGACCCAGTGAACTGTGAGTTGAAATTCAGCGAGTTGAAATTCCTCTCTCAGTCAGGTGCTTGACAGTACTTAAGTTACAATCTTCTGTGAATGTGTGTCATGCTTGCTCAAAATATCATCAATGCAGACATGCAAGCACTACATTAGGCTAAATTACTTCATCATTAAAGTCTAATTTCTTGCAATTTGATGTTTATAAATTGAGGTTGTTGTGATCCCATCTGGGAGAAATTCTTTCAACTTCCTCACAGAACTCTGAGGATGTCTCCTGCAGGGTTTTATTTACATGTTAGAGGGTGGTGGTGCTTGGATAGCTGAATATTGAGGCATTTAGTATAACTACCAAATTATAACGATAGGTTATAGTTTGGTAAACTCCTTCATCAAAGCATACTGAAACACATTCCAGACACTCACAATTTTACTTGTAAATATTTGCTTATAATGAATTATTGCTCATTGTTTCACATGACTGAAAAGTAAGCAGAAAAAAGTGACCATCAAACAGATTCCCAGTTCCCCAGTTTTGTAACATAGAAAGTCTGAAAAATAAACTGCATAGATGTATGTTACAAAATGCAAAAGTACATTCTCAACAGGAGTATAATAAAATAAAGACAATGAAACCTTTAAACACCTTAACCGAAGATCAATATATCTGTGTCTTTGCAAAACACAGACTGACATTTTGTAGTGTGCTGTGCAGCATGGGAAACTGTCATTATAAAACCTAAATCCAAAATTAGTCAGACGGCAGAAAAACCACCAACTCCTCTGCACATTTCATCTCAGCAAAGGCTATAATCAACCCAAAATTCATTTCTGATAACACATATCACACACACACTAGTGTCGATATTTTAAGGCTATTTTATAATAAGTGAGTTAATATTTTGCTGGTAATAAACTCATGTGCTGATTGTTAGAGTATACTGGTGTAGAAATTTCAAACGGCATGAACATCTCATTATCTACAGACTTCTGCCCTCGGTGCATTTGTTGTTTCTGGGTTATTACTTGGAATATTCTGGTAATATGGTGTGCTTGTGATGTGGATATGAACATCTTTTCTGAACATGCATGTAGATTTTAATGTAAACACCGATTGAGAAATGAGGGCTGTTGGGTTGGGACATACACGTCAACTTTTTTGTAATGGGTTTGAGTTTTGGGATTCTCATCAGATCCAAGGCTTATTCTGTCAACATATTTCAATGCTCAATAATACATAGCATTTATCAAGAGTGTCAGTGTAGAAATGCTGATCTTGGATCACTGAAACATACATTTAATAGGACTCTCCCAAAGGCAAAACTGAATCCAAGATCGGCATTCCTGCTTGACAGAGCCTGATAAATGTAGGCTCTGATACTCAGTAGCCCCATTCTCCCACATTTTAGTTTCCCAGTTATTTTACAGTTTAGCCAGCTCCATCTCTATCTCAGACTAGTTCCACCTTGGAGTTGGGGTAAACGGCAACAACGTCGTAGCCCTCTGGGGGCTGGACGCGTGCCTTGGCGTGGGTCTCACAGTACAGACTGTCCTCGATGAAGAAGTAGCCTCTCTGCTTAAGGTTGACGCCGCAGTCATCGCAAATGAAGCATTCGGGGTGGTAGAGCTTGTCCCGGGCCTTCACAATGGTGCCACTGGGTGGGGAGATGAAGGGGGATAGAGAGTGTTAGACTTATGAAGGCTTTAACACATTAAGAAAAGACAAGAGATGCAACAGAAAATGACTGTAACATGAAAAATAATCCAGCAAGATAAACATGAAACATGAAATGTAAATTAGTCCAGTAATGTTATATATTTATTTAGCCTTTCCCAGACACTGCTTAGCCTAAAGAGTTTTGCATGCCGTTGACTGTGATCTAAATAATTAACTTTAACTAGGTTGCTCAATGTGCTGTATGACACTTTTCCAATTATTATTTCACATAGATTAATCAAGTATAATGCTTTTGACAGATAAGCATATATTGCCTGAGTTGTTTATGTTTCAAATTTCAAAGATTTAAGTGATGCTATCAATCTCTTTTTGCCAATGATACTTTAGCTTAAAATAAATACATTTTAAGCCATATCATGGTTTTGAATAATCCTTTTAATAATTTTGAGTGACAGCGTTCCTCTTCTTAATCTTAATCCCATGTCCAGCCTAAGGATGCTGAGAGTAAAACAGAGCCTGAGTCAAAATCAGGAATTTGTTTTTTATTGCCCTTGTACAGGAAGAACACAGCCTTATATGTAGTGTAAGGGGGAACAAAGACCAAATATAGTTGACTCTAAATGTTTCCTGTATGCATAAAAGCAGAGTGGCAGAAGCCTAGAATGGAACACTATAGGGTTGTACTGCTGAGAAGGATGGAAATGCATGATTGGAAAATTATGCAATGACACCCAAACTGCCTTAAAAGGATAACTGCAAGCAGTTTTTAGGGAGGTGCCATCATTGCAGAGGACAACACATTCAGCAGAACACTTTTAAAGGAAGTAAGTGTGATATAGTACATTGCTAATGAGTGACTCACAGTTGTTTCATACCTTCCATTATCTATGCTAATCAGCAATAATCATATGTCATATTTCAGGGAAGCTTCAAAGAACCCTTTCTGAGAGGAGTTATAGGTGGAAAGTCACACACACACACACACACACACACACACACACACACACACACACACACACACACACACACACACACACACACACACACACACACACACACACACACACAGTCCCAACTGGGAGCTGAATAGTGCATGTATAGTCTGCTGACTGGCTTCTGATCAACACTGGTGCATTTGGAAGTTCACTGCTTCACTCAGTCACACAGGGACGGCAGTTGTTCAGGGCGTTGCTCATTCACTGTTCCCAATAAGATTTTCCTTTCTGGACTGGGGATTCGGGCCAACGACCATTCAGTCATAAGCCTGTTTCTTTTTTTAACCGCCTTCCCATCAAACCACATGACTTGCAGGATAAACTCTTGACAGTGTTCTACACTCTTTTGAAATGCTGTAACATGCTCCCAGGTCATAACAGCCTTATTGTGGCCTGCAAGCTCCTACAATACCCTCTTTTTTTCTTCTTCTTTTTCCTACAATGCTCTCTTGTTAACGAGGAAAGTAAGCTGATGACATCACTGCTTACCTGCAGCTGCTTGCTATGGGGGTTACCGGTGCATGTGGTTACTTTGGCAGAAAGGTGTGTGTGTGTGTGTGTGTGTGTGTGTGTGTGTGTCTCTGTCTGTGTCTGTGTGTGTGCATGTTCTTGCGCCTAATGTTTAGTTTAGGTTTGTGTATATGCACCTATGTGCACGTGTGTGGGATAGGGTGTGGAGGATGGTTTAATCATTAAAATGATAAATGGGAATAGGCTTTCCTGAGGACTTGTGAAAGGCGTGCTGGTGCAGGTAGACTTGCACGAGTTAACCTCTTTGTTTCAGAGTCAGGGAAGAACCTTCCCTCACCTCACGTTGTTCAACTTTTAAACTTTATGACCACAGGAGGCGGGATAAAACCAGACAGAGACGTGTAATTTCCAGATGGTAATTAAAATAGTTTTAACAGGAAATCTGATAATAAATCATTCATATTTGTATGTACTTATTCACTGCATCTTCAGTCGTCTGTAATTGTAGACCACAGTAACTATAATTTTCAAACCATTACATTTTATGCTGTGATATGTCATACCTCAAATTGAAAAAAACTATACCTTGGTGTTGAAATGAAAAGCAAATTCATGCGTTTATACAAGGTAAAATAAACATTTTGGATGTATTGAGTGGTTTTACACTTAAAAGCCCAAAAATGCCAAGAGATAATCACATACTATTTATATGTACTATGATTTGACATGGTCCACTACTTAGTTTTTATTAAAAAAGGAAACCAGGATCTGTACAATACTTACACAATGCCATTACAGCAGCGTGTGCACTGGGGTAGCTTCTGAAGACCAGACATGGGGCTGGGGATGGGGCTTCCCAGTTTGGGGATTGGAGACCTGATTGGAGACTTTAAGTTTCTCATTCTGTCTGTTGGGGACACACCTAAAAAAATAACAACAACCACATTACATGCAGCATATTTGGATACATACATACATACATACATACATACATACATTATCTCACAAAAGTGAATACACCCCTCACATTTTAGTAAATATTTCATTATATCTTTTAATGGGACAACATTGAAGAAATGACACTTTGCTACAATGTAAAGTATTAAGTTTACAGCTTGTATAACAGTGTAAATGTGCTGTCCCCTCAAAATAACTCAACATACAGCCATTAATGTCTAAACCGCTGGCAACAAAGGTCAGTACACCCCTATGTTGAATTCCCATAGAGGCAGGCAGATTTTTATTTTTGAAGGCCAGTTATTTCATGGATCCAGGATACTATGCATCCTGATAAAGTTCCCTTGGCCTTTGAAATTATTAGACAGTGGTTCACGTTTATGTTATGTTTAAACCCCCTACTGCTAGATGGCTACGCTGAGACGCACCACTAGTGTCCTTGCCTAATAGTGCCTAGCAGTGCCTGACTTTTTGCTAGAAGCTAACAACGTAGCTATGGCTGAACTTTGGCCTACTTTAGCATATGCAAATTTGATTTTCTGTGTACTGAATTGTTTACCTTAAGTAAACTTCTTTGACTTTTATGAACATCATGTCTTTTTTTTAAATATTAGTTTTTCTAAAATTATACTTAAAAAAAATCCCAATATATCGCCTTACGCACAGTATCGCAATATATTGCAATATATTGAATCGTGACCCATGTATCGTGATACGTATTGTAACGCCAGATTCTTGCCAATACACAGCCCTAATATATACGCATGTGTGTGTGTGGGTGTGTGTTTACGTATGCGTTTAGCGGCCACTAGATTACAGGTAGTCTGTATTTGTGTTTGCGCTCTGCAGGAAATTCCCTTTGAGTTCCAGGTAGGAAGACAAAAGCATGGGGGTTGCCAGGTCTGTATATGGCTGGTAAGTGATACTGTATTAAGATCTTCATAATCACCATCTAGCAACAACATACAATAGTAACACTCTAGCAACCTACCAGAACAGGACAGTATCTAGAAACATCCTAGCAGCCACACAGAGAACACCCTAGCAACCACTTAATCCCGCCTTAGTGACCTTGCAGAACATCCTAGTAACCACCTGAAAATGCCTTCACAATCATAGCCGCACTACCAACTATGAACACCCTGCCAAAACCATGATAACCATGGTCACCTAGTAACACTCTAGCAACCTAATGGGACACAATGAGATTATCAAGTGACACCCTAACAGCCACACATAAATCATTTACAAAAGGTCCTAGCAACCACTTGAGGCAATACAATAACCTTCAAGCATGTTCAAGCTGGTTTTGCTTCAGCAGTAAACACTGTACTTCACACAACTTCTATTGTTGTTTTTATTACCATTACTCTGCTCACAATTCTGTATCATGCTCAAGAAAAATGGTAGTCCATCTCCTGCCAACAATCATGGCATGGTTAGCGGGCGTGTTTCTCTAAGTGAAGATCCCATTTCCCTTGTTGCTTGCTTTCACAAACAGGATGTTGCCACTTGTCCTCTTCCTCAGCCCCTCTAATAGGTTTTCTACAAGTGATGTTGTGATTTCACTTTCAGATATCATGAAATACAACCCAGTGGCATGCTATGTAAAATCCAAGGGCAAAATACTGTAGGCCATCAAAACTAATGGTGGTCTCCAAATGAATGTAATAATGATTCATTGAAGTGACATTTCTTTGTTAACTCATAAGAAGGTACTCCCTGTCCTCAACTTTCTTCGTCTGTGCTTACTCTCACACAGCCACTGCATTTCTTTTTGTTGTGCTCTCTTTTGTACACCTCCCCCGGTCTTTGACCTCTCGTGTCTCTAGCTCCATCCTGTGTGCTCCATTCAAGAGTCTGGAGAGAGGCATTTCCTTGTAGGAATTCATCAGTCAACCTGGTTAGACACCCAGCACAGAAAACATCCAATATTACAGAGTCAATCTTTAACCATCACACCAATATGCTACAATCACACAAAATCTGTGAAGAACACAAGGGGAGTTACGATGACGTCAACTTAATAGAAAGAACAGTTCGACGCATCGTCTTTGTTAAATGTAAATATCTGCTAAAAGGAAAATTACAACACCTCGAGGGGATTTTCTTTCACATTGAACACATACAGTGGGGCAAAAAAGTATTTAGTCAGCCACCAATTGTGCAAGTTCTCCCACTTAAAAAGATGAGAGCGGCCTGTAATTTTCATCATAGGTACACTTCAACTATGAGAGACAAAATGAGAAAGAAAATCCAGAAAATCACATTGTAGGATTTTTAATGAATTAATTGGTAAATTCCTCGGTAAAATAAGTATTTGGTCACCTACAAACAAGCAAGATTTCTGGCTCTCACAGACCTGTAACTTCTTCTTTAAGAGGCTCCTCTGTCCTCCACTCGTTACCTGTATTAATGGCACCTGTTTGAACTTATTATCAGTATAAAAGACACCTGTCCACAACCTCAAACAATCACACTCCAAACTCCACTATGGCCAAGACCAAAGAGCTGTCAAAGGACCCCAGAAAAAAAATTGTAGACCTGCACCAAGCTGGGAAGACTGCATCTGAAATAGGTAAGCAGCTTGGTGTGAAGAAATCAACTGTGGGAGCAATTATTAGGAAATGGAAGACATAAAGACCACTGATAATCTCCCTCAATCTGGGGCTCCACACAAGATCTCACCCCGTGGAGTCAAAATGATCACAAGAACGGTGAGCACAAATCCCAGAACCACACGGGGGGACCTAGTGAATGACCTGCAGAGAGCTGGGACCAAAGTAACAAAGGCTACCATCAGTAACACACTACGCCGCCAGGGACTCAAATCCTGCAGTGCCAGACGTGTCCCCCCTGCTTAAGCCAGTACATGTCCAGGCCGTCTGAAGTTTGCTAGAGAGCATTTGGATGATCCAGAAGAGGATTGGGAGAATGTCATATGGTCAGATGAAACCAAAATAGAACTTTTTGGTAAAAACTCAACTCGTCGTGTTTGGAGGAGAAAGAATGCTGAGTTGCATCCAAAGAACACCATACCTACTGTGAAGCATGGGGGTGGAAACATCATGCTTTGTGGCTGTTTTTCTGCAAAGGGACCAGGACGACTGATCCGTGTAAAGGAAAGAATGAATGGGGCCATGTATCGTGAGATTTGGAGTGAAAACCTCCTTCCATCAGCAAGGGCATTGAAGATGAAACGTGGCTGGGTCTTTCAGCATGACAATGATGTCAAACACACCGCCCGGGCAACGAAGGAGTGGCTTCGTAAGAAGCATTTCAAGGTCCTGGAGTGGCATAGCCAGTCTCCAGATCTCAACCCCATAGAAAATCTTTGGAGGGAGTTGAAAGTCTGTGTTGCCCAGCGACACACTGCTCTAGAGGAGATCTGCATGGAGGAATGGGCCAAAATACCAGCAACAGTGTGTGAAAACCTTGTGAAGACTTACAGAAAACGTTTGACCTCTGTCATTGCAAACAAAGGGTATATAACAAAGTATTGAGATGAACTTTTGTTATTGACCAAATACTTATTTTCCACACATATAATTTAAAAATTTTTTTTTTTTTTTTTTTTTTTTTTTTTTGACTAAATATTTCATTAAAATTTTTTTTTTTGTATCTCAAAAATATTCTTAGCTACAAAAAGCTGTTGAGAATGAAGTTCTACACAAAACACGTGTACTAAAAACACCAACTCAGCCAGCTACACCAACAGTATATATAATGCTCATTTATGTTACAATAATGCTACAATTCCACCAACAAAAGGCTATTTTAAAAAGAACCTATAATAAGCGATTGAGGCTGGTAAGCCTGGTGGTAGATAAGGGTTGCCGCCTTCCCACAGATAACATTTTTTAAATAAAAGCGATCAAATCCAATCATTAGAGTTTTAGTAATGCATGACTGGAATGCTTGAAAGGGGCATACTTAATACTGGATATCTGGAGCCACTCCAGTGGTTACAAGTGCACCATTGTAGATCAGTGGGGCACAGCCGTGAACTACACTATGACGTCCATTTACTGATGATGTGCCAGCAGAGGCCACCTATCTCTGCCACTAACCACAGTCTAATTGCCTCGCAACTGGCACCTGACTCGGAGCACTTTCCATCCCTCAGTAACAGTTAGCCTCTGACTGCTCCATGGTGTGTTTAAGAGGTGACATGAGCTGGGTATGTTATTCCTGGGATTAATGTCTCTATTACCTAATGATGAACTTTAATGGAAAAGCTTTTATGTGCAGCACGCTCATGACTTTCTCACAAAGGGGAAGGTTGACTTATAAAAGTCTTCAGACCACAGTCAGGAATAGATACGAAAGAATGAGTGCTTGTTTAGTCTTACTTCTATATTTTTAAATAGCCAGACTACTTAGGCCCCATATTATTTGTTGACAAAAGCAGACAGACACCATATTTTATTTGATAGACAGTGACAAGTTGGCCGATCACATATCTCACCCCATGTAACATTCACGGCACAATGTGTGTATTACACTGTGACTAATATCAACCAGACATACTGTAAAACAGCCCCCATCCTAACTCAAACCTGTCAGGTGCAGAGTGTGAAACCTCAGGGAACTTAAGGCAAAAGGGAATCACAGTGTCGGAAGATAAATAAACAACTGTAATAATATCATTTTAGACAGCAAGTAAAAAAAACCTAAAATAACAACCTTGTTTATTTTCCTGACATACTTTAGGGTTGTATCTCCCAAAGAGGTTTAAAAAGGGTTTTATCATGACTATGACATAAGATCATTGAAAAATGGGCACAATGTTCAGCTTAAATGTGTCGGAAAGACAAACATTTTATCTCTGGGGCCTCTCTGACTGGGAAAAGAAAGTTGGAAAACATGCTGACATTGTGCTGACAAAGTGCTGACATTGACAAGAAAAATGATTCAATGACAAATCTGATAAGTCATTTAAGATTTAAGGATTTCTTTTTGCTTTTGTTTATTGCTAACACTGTCAAACTTGAAAGTTTTTCCACTGTAGTTCAGACAAATAACACAATGACTTCACTTTGGGCAATGGGAGCTAATAATGGGCGTATTTTGTAGAGTAGGCAAATGAAAGAATATTAAACAAAAATGGTTGCTAGTCTATAGTGCTGTCAAAAGAGCAATGCTCCTGTTCCGACAGACAGTCGAAGGGTTAAGCCCCTCACCTCTGGCATCACATGTTTACCCCCACTGGACTCCAAATCTTGGTCGGGCTTTAAATCTTGATCTTGATCCCTGTGGAATAACAATCTGACTGGAATGCTCCCTTTCCTTTTCCTTGAAACAAATCCAGAATTGAATTGCTCTGCAGTGTGTTTGACGGGGGACGTGACTGATGTGATGTGTGATCTTTACCAATCTCTAATCACGTTGTTCAAATCAAATCCAAGTTGGTCCACTGGGATAAATTCATTTAACATCTCATATAACTTTTGAGGCAAAAGGAAATGACAAATATTACTGGATGTGAACATTCCGAGTTTACATGGTACTGTGTAATCCAGAAGGCAATCAATAATTGGATTTAGAAAGTAAATAATGTCCTTCTCAGCACAGCAGTGATGCTGATGGATGTCTTAGTGTGCTAATGTCTTATTCTGAGAAAGAACACAGCCTGCTTCCCACCTGAACACTTTCCATGTACTAAAACTGGGTTTTGCAGCCATCATTCATCACTGTTGTGATGAAATATCCGCTGAAAAAATAACCCCAGGAGAAAATGTGATATTTTTTTAGGATTTTCCATACAAATAACCTTGGAGTTCAAGGAATGGATGAGGTTTCAGAGAGGTCACTGGGATTTTGTTTATTTCTTTTTCTGTTAGAGAAACACTCCCCGATAAAGTCGTCCCCTTAAATTCACCTCATTAATAAGTATGGGAATAATAAAATCTCATCGGCAACGAGCAAGCCCAAGTCTTCACATTCAATAGTAAACTATTTAAATGTCTTTGCATTTATTTTAAACCTACAAAAACTGTTCTGCATTTGTTAGCATTTAACTGAATAATACTTTAACATGTTTCTGGAAAAACGTTAAAACAGCCCCTCATATTGGTACAATATCAACCTTATGTAATATTGCTTCAAACACCCCAACTTAACACCAGTATTTTCACCCCCCCCCCTTTCCATACACATTCTCCAATCATGGCAGAGTCCGAGGAATTCTGGGTAAACTGACACTCTTGTTTGCTTTAACTTTAAAAGCCCCTGAAAGTCAACATGGCCTCTGCAGGGGCTTTCACCATCAAAAGGGGACCAACTACTGTGATTTAAAAGCCTGACAGCAAGGTATGCATTCGAAAACAGGATGATTTGACTTTAGCCTGACTGTCAAACGTGTTTAATTGTTAATTTGACTTGTTTCTTCTTTATTGGGCTTCTAAAAACAATAACAGACAGGGACAGACAGCAACACATGTGGCAGGAATCCGCACTCTCACACAGATTAAATGACAGCACCAAACATCAACGGAGAGACAGGTAGCTTTTGAAATGATCCCAATGTCAACCTGGGGTGTCTCCCGGTTTCATCGGGGGCTTAGCCTGTCAATCAACCTGTCAGTCTCATAAGCTGAAAGACCACTGACAGCAGACGAAAAGAGTGTCCCCTTTAAATCTCTTTAATCCATCAGCAGTGTCTCTCTGCCTCCAACCCCCTTTGTCTGTCATTAGAATCTCTCTCTTTCTTTTGCTGTCCCTCTCTCGAATTGCTTTGAGTGTAACGGTAAGTGCAAAATAACGGAAACGGTATATTCTGGCTAAATTGTTGCTTGTGCTGTGGATTATCCGGTTGGCTCTCACATCAAAGGTAGACCCAGAGATGTGATAAGTGAGCGGAAAAGTTTCTACTCTTGCCCTGAGATAATAATACATATATTATTAATTATTATATTATTCTACGGGTTGATTTATTCCAAAATATGAGGCTTTTCTACCTGAATGGGTTTGTTTTGGCCGAAGATAATGATATCGTTTACCAATAGTAGTTTATCATTCCAGTCCAATGTTCATTATATATTGACTTTTGATGAAAACAATGTTAACATAGGATGTTAACTCTCTCAGTGTAAATCTTTAGAGGGGGGTTCTCTAATTTAACTGAGAATTAAGAGCTACATTAAGACTGTATGACACATTACATATATGAAAACCATTATTTACCTATGGAAAAGTTTACTGAGCATACATGCTGACTCTGACGCTGCAGGACATTCATACATTCACAGCTGGTAACACTCCACTAAGTAAAGAGGATTAAGGGACTTTTCTCAAGGACCCCTCAGTGTTAGCTGCTGCGGCTCAGAAAAACATTCATCAATCCGTGCTAACAGGTCACAAGCCCACTTCTCTGAGGTCCAGGCTATTTCCGCTTTACCATACCAACACTTGGCTTATAACTATGACTTTCACAACTTTTACCCTGCTTTGGTGGCAAACACAGAATCTGATTGTTTTTGTTTTTTTTGCAGTTCAGAGAATTAGCCCTCCTCTGCTGCTGTCAGCATCACGTGAGTCCTCCTCAAAGCTGGAATGCTGAGCGGTCAGAAGGCAAACAGGAAAACCATATTTCTCACTTTATTGTCCTTTGTGGAGTTTTCTCCCCTGTTCATCCGTGTGTGAGCTATTTAAAGCTGTCTGTCTGTCTCTCTCTCTCTCTCTCTCTCTCTCTCTCTCTACCTCTCTCTCTACCTCTCTCTCTACCTCTCTCTCTACCTCTCTCTCTACCTCTCTCTCTACCTCTCTCTCTACCTTGCTGTCTGTGTCTTTCTATAAAAGGAAAACTATGCCAGTAAGACAGAGCTGCTACAAACAGTGAGAGAGGAGCTGCCTGAGCGAGGCAAGATGTTCCTCCGGCTGGAATCATAGGAGGATTTATTTACTCAGAAACATCCACCGTATTTGTAAAACATGAGTTTAGAAAATGGTTGTATGAGAATTGCATAGATGCACACAGGCATACCCACATGAATAAGTAACAAGATGCAGCCTAGCCCATCCCTTTGAATCTCATCAAAAAGAATATGGTTGTATAGGTATGTACTGAGAAAAAACTAATATTTTCAAAATCCAGTAACTCATTTTAAAGTAATTCTATAAGCAAAAATGCCAACGATTAACAGCTTCCAGCTTCTAAAACATGAATATTTGTCTTCTATTAGTCTATTAGTCTTCTATTTAAAGAAACATTTAGTGTTTGGACTGTTGGTTGGCCAATAGAGAAAACTGTATTTTCAGCCTGGACTTTGGGAAATTGTGTTAGTCATTTTGACATTCTGACATTTCATAGATGAAATGTTTAAATGATTAACTGAGAAATATAACTGGCAGATGAATTGAATGAAAGTAATCGTTATTTGCAGTTCTAAAGCTAATGTACGTCCTTGTAATCTTCTGCTTTCACAATCAGGTCAATTAGTGTAATATTGTCAACTCTTCATTCTGGGAAAAGTAGCACAACTCTAAAAATGTAGGTTGCAGTGCACATGCTTTTTTTCGCTCTCCACACATTTAAACATTTATTCCTACCTCCATCCTCAGCCTCCAGGATTCCCTGGAGGTATTTGAAGGAGCCGGACTGTTTGGGTGCAGAGACGGGCTCCTCGTAGTCCTGCAGCATCTTGTAGACGTCTGACTGGGGGTCGAAACCGTTACGGCCTGTAGGGGATTGTGTGGGAGGCTCCGGGCTAAAGGAGACAAGGGGAGGGCAGATACAGTATTATTCTACTGAAATGTAATTTAATAAGGATTAGGTGACAGATGACAAAAACATCAATTTTATTTTAATCATCAGTCAGGGCAACGAAGGAGCTAATGTTCTGAATACAAGTAAATGTGCCAATATTGTGGTAATTTTGGTTTTGTCCTTTTTTTGGTATCAAATATGGCCACTGTGTTTTTGTCTTTTGTCAGGGGCTGTCCTAAATTGATTTTGTTTGACCAAGGGAGGAATGAAAAGGAGCTGAAGTAGCTTAAACAAATAAGATGAAAGAACAGATGACAGTTGCCAGACCACCAAAGGAAGAAAAAAAAATTAAAACTTGACAAACTGAGACAGCAGAAATGGACGCACTCAGGAGAAAACAGAGGTGTATACATTAGACTCTACATGTGATTCCACAGGCATGATGTCTTAATCATTATAACATTGCTTTGTGTTATGGATCTGCATGTTCATTCATCCATCAAGTTATTCCCAAAGCAAACAGGATGGATCCCGTTCATTTGATACATTCATTCAAACCGCTGGGAGATGAGCAGGGCTGCTGACAGATGTGTTCAAATCCTGACACACTTTACTGCATGTTTGTCTCCAGACTCTCTTCCAGGCGACTAAAGGAAGCGCTTCACCGCAGTCTGAGTGTATGTGTGTGTGTGTGTGTGTGTGTGTGTATGTCTGTGCGTCTGTTTTTGTGTGAGTGTCTGTGAGAGAGAAAGCCTGAGCTGGTGAAAGTGAGGCTGAGTAAGAGACAGGAAGAAAGAAAGACAGGAGAGTATGGAGAAATTGTGTAATGAAGGAATTAGGGAGAGTGACTGACAGTGGGCATTGAGCTGTGTTAAAATGGTGTTTAACTGTGTGTGTGTGTGTGTGTGTGGGGGGGTACTGGGGAACTCTGGGAGTGCTGGAGAGGATGTTAACTGGAAGACTAAACACACACGTGTATTACCCGCTCGAGGGGATGCACCACAACAAATTGGTTCTCCAATCAACATGGCCATCTGTGCACATGTGTCAAGAGACAAGTGTGTCTACTGTACGTGTCTGTGTTTACATCTGTAAGGGGAGTCAGCACATAAACACATGCATCTGTGAAGTATCCAAATATACTGTCATTTTTACATACAATCTTACTTACTGTGATGCTTTAACAATGGAAAGGTGAATCATTTCCTTTCCTTCCTTCCATTTTTACAGATTTTCACAGACGAAAATATGAAGAGGTTTTAAAAGTTACTAATTGTAAAGTTGGGGTTTCTTTAATATGACAGTGGTCACCACAGTAAATGAGATCTTCTTGTGATGTTGACAGCTCAGAAAATCGTCATAAAACAAGCCCAGAAAACAAGCCAAATTGTATTTTGTAAATTTTCACCTGTAATTTGGTACTATTTTTAAATGCAATCCAATGGCGTTTTTTAATAAATCAGGTTGAACACACATTTTCTACAGTAAATATAAACTACTAATCTACTAATCCTGTCAAAACTGTAAATTGTGCCGTTTATATTTTACTCTCTCTGTACTCCATTGCTGCACACACTTTGATCACCTCACCTATGTGTGGCGCTGATGCTAAGGCCTCCCATCTTGCTTGGCAGAGATCTGTCTCCATTGCTGCCATTATGATAAAGTCCTGCTGGGTTGTTGTACTGAGCGTGCCCGGTTCCGTTCCCGTATCCATAGCTGTGGCCGTTGTTGGGTCTGGAGTGTCCGTTATTCAGGTGAGTGGGCTGGGATGCCTGTGGGGACTGAAGAGCCTGTGGGTACTGGGGAGCCTGCGGGTACTGGGGAGCCTGCGGGTACTGGGGAGACTGCGGGTACTGGGGAGACTGCGGGTACTGGGGAGACTGCGGGTACTGGGGTTCAGGGGTATACGAAGGTTTGCGACTGGAACCGCCATATCCGCTGGTGATAGGACGGAAATTCTACAAACAAAAAAAAACAAAAAAAACACACATTAAAAACACACAGAAAACAACAAGATATTAATTGTTAATAGTCTGGAAAATCTGTAAAGCCAGGCAAACATGGATACAATGGTAAAAGAGAATGGGCATGTTACATCAGAGAAATAATTAATAATGTAAGGAGGAAGAAAAAAATGGAAATGGACCCATTACAGTATGCACCATTATGTTTTCGTTCAGGAAATGAGAGTAAAAAGAGAAAACAAGCCCAGTGGTGCCCTGAGTAGAAAACCATAATTCTTCAAAGGCGAAACGAGTGGTTGTTCCTAAATGAGGCTTTGCAGCGGTGAAGATGAAGGAAAAAAAGCTTTTCCCACTTTGTTTCTGCTTTTCCCTCTTAAATAGCAATGCTTATTGAGAAGGAGCTTGCATTATATTTCCTGCAGATGTTTCTGTCAAAACAAATTAACTTGTGTGGTGTAAATATTTCTTTTTGAAAATGTTTTTTTTTTTCCTGGCTGCTTCTTCTATGGATTGAGGAGTTTATAAAAGCTGACAGAGCTGAGATACTGTAGAAGATTAAGTTATTATTAGTTTTGACATGCTGTAGCAGACTTTCTACACTCTTTCCACATATATGCTCTGCTGGAGCTGTTTGCAAGAATCTTTTGGACTAAATGCAGGACAGATGCACAGACACCTACACTCAGTGTGTTTATGCTGAGGTCGACGCCCTTTTCATGCCTTTGCACACACTCCACAGTGACATCACTGAGCCTCTCAGTGTTTACCACAGCTATCAGCACACTTCAGCGATAACGCTTACTGCCAGCCTGGCTCGTCTGTCTCAGAGACTGAACTTTACAGATAAAAGTTTTATTGCACTGCTTGCAATGATGTCACCACCTCTAGAAATGCTTTGCATTTAACAGATAGCCAGCAGTTTTGAAAGACTAAAGAGGGTTGCACATTATCATAACTTCAGACTATAAACATTATAGCTGAAACAAAGTGACTTGTTTACAAGTTAAGCAATGCAGTAGGATGGGATACAGTCAGACTGTTGTAACTATGAGCCACACAGTGTGTGGGACTGTGTGAGTTTTGGGATAGTTTAAAGTGCCTCAGCCACAGGAGGTAGAGGTTCACAGCTTCTCCAGACTGGACCCCTGTCATTTCAACAGATGGGTCTGCTGGATGTCATCCTGTCCTCGGCCCCCACCTAAGACACACACACACACACACACACACACACACACACACACACACACACACACACACACACACACACACACACACACACACACACACACACACACACACACACACACACACACACATTCTGTAAACAGCCCTTTTTTAGTCCTCCTCTCCTCTACACCAACAAGCCCACAAATTGGTAAAGCGGCTCTATCATTGTACCCCCTCCTGTAGTTAAGACAGATGGCTTTCGAGAAATTTAAAACCACCTCTTCCTACTCTCCCCCAAAACCTCGGACAGTGAAGATGGATGTATCCAGAAACCCTCTGAACATAATGCTAGCAGATAGCCATTCATGGTTAAAGTTCGGAGAAGCAGGCAGGGGAGTCAGAGCTCAATGCAGCTTCTCTCCCAGAGCCAAACCCTGTTTGGGCAGGATGTCAGAAACACCCAGCTCTCTGTGGCTCCCTCTCCAACTAAACCAGACACTCTGAAGCCTGGTGCTCACCGCAGGGCCAAACAAGCCAAACCAGCTCCTACTCGTTATCTTTAGCCCTATTTGCACAGATGGTGGACCTCATGTGATTTTAATCAAAGGTTCCCTCAACCTCTTCCCTTCAACCTCAACCATGTTTTGTGAATATGGAAGGAATAATGACATTTGATAAAATCACTGATGCCCCAGATCCATTTTTATAGGGTTGATATTACTGAGCATTTCCTGATTTAGCATTTCAAAACTTCCTGTAGATCCGGCAGTAGCAAAATGCTTCTCAGGAGATTAAAATCGTGATTAATAATATTGATATAGTACTGATAATGTGTCCCTCTTTCTGTCCACACTACGGTAGAGTGAAAGGTCAACTGAAGATGGGGCCCTGGTGCTGGATTAGACGCATAGTTTGTTTGGGCCTGGGACATACACTTTTTTATCTCACTACTTTCTGTACCTCTCTACTGCCCGAACCCTCTCCACCCTTCCTTTAAAAGAACATTTCTGAATGCATTTGAACAGGAAAAGGTAATGGATGAATTTTAATGTTTTGCCGCCTGCTTTCTTTAAAGTGCCCTTTTGAACCTAGCTCTCTTTTATTTCATAGCTCGATTCATCTTACGTCTTTCATTTCCTGAGACTGTACCCAGAGCTGGAAGGGTGAGGATCTTCAGAACAAATCACTGTTGCAACACATGTTTTTAGTTTTAATAAGAACCCATTATTCATTTGTCATATTTAGACAAGGGCTAAATCTGCAGATAACAATCTGTACAATAACTGTATGACTGTCAGGCAAGCTTATTCATGTCTGTGTTCAGAGAATAAAGGAGGCAAGTGGAGAAAATCCCTGAGAGTGTATAATGTTACATGCTCCTGCAGAGACATGACAGTAAAGACATTACATATATAACTCCTAATCTGTACAAACATAAAATGCAAAGGAGGACAGGTAATCACATGCTAACATTTATGGTGATATAAGGACTAGAAGAAAAAAAAAAAAAAAATTCCTGTCTTGCTTTATTGACTGGAGGGGAAATTGTCCTACAGAAGATATCAAATCTATTTTATTTACATAGCCCCAAATCATAAATTTGACAGATGTGCTTGACAATCTAGGCAACTCATAACCCCCCTATCCTTATGCCCTTGATTCAGATTTACTGTACAGAAAAAAACTATTTAACAGGAAAAAAGGGAGAAACCAGAGGAGAAGAGTTATGTGTGTGCATACCTGGAAGGCCAATGTAGCCCTTAAAAAACTCTTGTTTAAGTATATTTCCCTGTTGTCAGCAGCAAGTACATGTTTACCCATTTTCACCCTCACACTCCTGACTGTGACTCCTTCTGTTTCAGCTTAAATGAACTCCCCCTCCCCAACTATTCCTTTTGTCTTTCTTTTTCATAACACTCTTTCCTCTCTGGCCTCACATGCCTGTTGCAAAGATATTTGCTTTGAGTGGATGGCAGATTTATAAGGCAGCACATCTGGTGCTGGCCTTATAAAAATGCCAGTTTGGTAACATTCAGGACCTGTAAGTGCTTTCAAGTTGCTCTGGAGGTATGGTGGCTTGGTTTCCTTTTATTACGAAAAGAATCAGCTGTAAGCCAACTGTCTCATTAAAAAGATTCATTCTACCTTTTCACGTCGGGACTACGTTTAGGTTTAATAGAGGTTTTGTTTTAAAGTGACAGTTAATCTGGGGATTGCCTTATCATCCTAATTCCCCTGGCAACATTATCTTGTTTTCCCAATGTAGTCAAAACAGTTTAAAGTTAATATGAGCAGCATCAGTTTTATCTCAAACAGAAACTCAACATAACAAGATTGTTGAAAAAGGCCATCTGTGAGATCATCTATTTCCTAATTTCTCTCTCTTGAGCATGGCTACTCTTTCATTTTCTTCAAAATCTGGCCTGCATTCCTCCTGGCTCGGAGAAAGAAAAACTTCAAAGGGGGAAAAAAGACGAGAGAAGAGATCCAAACTCAGTAACTATTTATGAGAACCAGCATTGTCTACTTATATGCACATAACTTCAGGCTGCCATCTGATTTCAGTGACCTGTTTTACAAAGGTAACCAAGCATGGCTAATGGCTCAAGAAGGACAGGATGCCAAATAAGGAAATAAAGACACAAAGAAAGACAGAAAAAAGAAAGTTTGCTTTAGCATGCAGCTCTTTCATTCATCAACCTGACTAAAAGTTACCGTGATTAATAAGGGCTTGAATGGGAGAAGACTGCAGTTTCAGCTCTGGTACCTCAGTCCGCAACCACAGTTTGGTCAGGGAGGGGTAGACAGACGAGAGGAGGAGGGGTGGAGGAGAAAAAGGTGGAGGACCTTAATTGAAATCATATGCTTTCTTGCAGTCTTTAACTGAGGGCCAAGACCTCAGCCTGTCTTCCTTACCAGACACACATATACAAATTCATGACAAAACACACACACACACACACACACACACAGCCTCCTTCTTTTCTCCTGCCTCCTGCATGGTTTAATCCCCCTGGACCTTCGAAATTAAGCTTTTCACATGGCGCTCTGCACCACTAACCAAACACAAACCAGCCCTTTATGGCTCCCTGGGCCTAGCCCTGGGTGCCTCTCTGGGAGGAAGACAGACGGGCTAGAGAGGAGGTAGCAGAGAGCTGAGGTGGGGGGGTGTGTGTGTGGGGGGGGGGGAGAAGAAAGACCGGAAAATAGTAGAGTTTTTAGGGCTTCTGGCCATAAGCCTGTCTGAGAGGGAAGAAATGCTCTAGGGAAGATGGATGTAGCATTAGAATCAATTTAAAACAAAATGCATTTTATCAATCAGAACCTTTACTTACATACCGACCATGCCAAGTCACATTTACAGCATTATAATATAGCCAGAATGTTTCAGGTAAAAGAAAACAATTAGTGTGGTTGCTAAGGCCAATAATTTCACACAGTTTATTCAAAAGACATATGTGTAGCTTTGACACCTGCCTCATAATAATTGCAGAGGAGGGTTGAATAAAAGTGGATGGTGCAACACAGCAAATAAGCTACAATAACTTCATCCATGTTGGACATTCTCTCTCTGAGAAGGACGTACCAAATCTGAATGAGCCTGGACGGCTGCAGTGTCTCTGTCTCTTACCCCAGCAGAGAGTGCTCTCAATGACCCCATCCACGCCCCAGCACACTGACAGCCAACCGTAGCAGGGAGGGCTCCATTAGGAAAACCCAAAGACTGATTTGGACATTTCTGTGGATTACTGGCTGATTAGTGAACACAAACAACCAAATAAATGGGGTCAGAGGTCTGTGATCTAAAAGGCCTGCTGTGTGAATGAATGTGGAGCTGCTCAAAAGACTTCCCAGCAACGCTAAACTGGTCCAAGATTCCCTAGGGATTACGTAGCAGTGAATCCAATAAACATATTTTGGCAACATATCAGAAAACTCTGAACTCTTAAATGGCACCATATTGTTTTATATTCAGGGTCTTTATGGTGTTAATGTTTATCCAGTTTTTGTACGAATTCATCATTCCTCGGCGTAAATATGCATCTTTGACAAATTAAGTGTACAACTGTTGAACTCTGTCAAGTTTTCAACTTATTCCTATCTTGTGTTTTTAGAAGGCAAATGGTAGATATTGAAAATCAACTGCCTTATTCCATTGATAAAACAAATTTGTATCATGCACACATTTTTTGTCTAAAGTAAAATTCAATTCCAAGCAGTGAAAGAATTACAGTCTCTAAGTCATGCAAGGACTCCATCTGTCAGCTCCTATTAATGTTAGCTTGGAGAACTTGCCTTCAGCTGCCAGCTCCTGGAAGCCTCGGTGACGTGTGATCCAGACCTCTCAGCTTCCGCATTGTGAGGCCTCATTCTTTCCACAAGGCCATAGTGCTCAGCCACAATAGCTATCACTTTAATAATAGGGTAGCCGCCAAGAATGGCATGCTGATATTATTTGCCAAAAAAATACTGTTTGGCTTTAACATCGACCAATAGGCCATTCCCACCTACTTAAAGCTGCCACTGTCTAATTTAAGGGAAGGAATTTTGAAAACCTGAAATGTCAGTAACTGGTCGTATTGCTTTGCTTCTGCATAAACTGTTCCAAAAGTAGTACCGGCAGATGTACAATGAGATATCCATTTACAAGGCAGACAGGCATTTCACTTTCTTTCTGTCTTTCTCATTGGAAAAAGGTTCAGATTTAAGATATGTGATGAGGTTTTGAAGTTGTTTTTGCATTAGATTATGTTTCAGCAGTATGTAGGCTGAAGCCACTAGACATTATTTCATCGAAGGACGTCTCGCAGAACCTGATGTAGTTTCCATCTTGAAGTGATAATTTGCTTATTTGACCGCTAACACTTTAAGACTGCTGATGAAAATATAAGATAAACAATCTGTCTCAGATGAGGCCAGGTCATGAAAAACCTCTCACAGTAAAGGGAGTGATGCAGCTTTGGAATGACCCTGCTGGCGTGCTATTCTGAAAACATGAGCGTCACATCACTGTTCAAATGCAAATAAGTGCACACATCATGGCAAGACGGACAGGCTTCTGATGAAAATAAAAAGGTGATTGTGATTGAGCAGAAATGTCACAGATGTTCAACTGCAGGCTTTTGTCACAGGTTTCCCAAATATAGTAATCAGTATATGCAAGGGGGATTATTTTTTTCTGCTTCCAAAGGTGGGCAGGACCAATGCAGTACAGTAGCTCATTCATTGCAGTCTCCAATGAGGGGTTTGACTGATATCGCCTTGACATCTTCTCTCTCTCTCTCAAGGTCACCCTATTATTTGCATGAAATTTGGAAGCTGTGCGAAGCATCTGATTATAACTCATTTGTCTTCCCAGAACTACACGGAGGAGCTGAAGTTAAATTTGGTTGTCGAACATACAAATGCACTTGCTGTTTTACTTACTGTATGACACCTCAAGATTATTTCATCCCGGCCACCCGTTGTTATCAAATTATTTCTATTTCAGGAAGTTGTGTGTGACATCCGGTCGTCTGTGTACAGTCTTCCCAAAGACATGAAGACAGTTCTTTGGAAAATACATCATACAGTTTGAATGAATTCCCCAGACTAATAAAAAAATAAATAAACACACACCCCAAAAGCCGCTGCAAAAACTGTAACATCCACAGTATCGAGTCATACACTTGCTTATATCCAACAATACAGCATTTCCTCATCGACTTTTATGAGAGTCTCCCGTGTTCCCAAGGTGAAAAGAAACACCTCATAGCTTCCATGTGTCACTTCCTGCTCAGTAGCTAAATCCCACAAGCAAGACTGGAATTTCCCAACGTAGCCAGTTGGTGAAGAGGCCATGAATAAGAAGGGATATATAAAGAATATCCTGAAGAATGGCGTCATGGGGGGGGCGTAACTGTTTGGGAGCTGGGTTTTTTTTGGACTCAAGTAGAAGCATTTGTGCAGGGGAAAAAAATGCAATATTCTAAGTTAATGGAGTCACTCTGCAGAGTAAAAACACCAATGAATGCATGTGTAGGCCAGAAAAAAAATGTGCGGCCATTTCCAGAGGAATTGTTTTCTTTATACATAAGCTGAATTGTCCTGGTATGCCTCAGTTTTCACTCTGCTAGCCAAAGTGTACTGCTTCAGCAAGAGTCCTAATGTCGCAGGTCATAGCCGCAGGCACAATCAAAAATGGTTCTGTCATCCTCATCCAGCGATTTGATTCAGTTAATTTTTGCTCATGCTGTCCAAACTGGCTCATAATTGAAATAACTGTGGGCCAACAGTATCACATAGCTCAGTTTGGATGTGGCTCAAATGGTGTGAGAGAGTCCCCGGTGCATATATTGTTTCCATTGAGGAACAATTGGCATTATGTGTCAGAATAGACAAAGAAAGAGAGAGCCTTGGTCTTTTACTTGACCCCAGGGAGCGGATGTTTCCTCTTTTCATGCTCAGAAGGATCCACCTGAGCGTGACGATAAAGTGGCCCTGACTTGGCGGTTTCCAGCCGTCCAGGTTCGCTTCATTAAAAGAGACGCCAGGGAACATTTTTAGACTTCAGTAAGGGAGAGAGGAAGGACTGGATAAGATGTTACAGAGATACAGTAAGGGGAAAAGGGGAGACTTTGAGAGAAAAGAGCATGAGAGAGACAGATTTGCTCCTCTCGTATTACCCACACGCGAAGCGCCCCTGTCATGCATGTCTGTGTTTGTATAAACAGTTGTTGCTGACGGTTCCTCTCTCACTCAGGTTTGGTATTTCCTTATGTTAATCAAAGCAAGACCCGAGGTGGTGCTGAGACTGTGAGATGAAGACTGTTGCAGCAGAGTTCTGCCCATTTGCTGGACATGGAAGGCTTGCTTAGAGGCTGTTCAACTCGTATACGTCATATCACGCTAATATCTTCTGCTCATCACTTTTTTTTTAACATTTTTGGACATAGATTAAATGTCCCTTGGGAAGCTGCTGGTATCCTTAATGTCAGAGAGATAAATCATTTGATTATAATTCTGATCCCACGACCACAAAAAACCCAGATGAATTACATACGCAAAAGCCTCTTTCACTTTTGCCTCTGCCACTGAATACAATACAATACTGTATTGCGTATACAATACGCCGTAAGGTATCAACAACTCCCATTGATGGGTCGACAGATATATTTCACTCCGGCTCTTTGTGTGTCTGTTCTACCCTTTTTCTTAGAACAGGAAACCCTGACACAGCGAGGGCTGAGGGACACAGATCAGTCCTGACTTCACAACTACCCCAACACAATACTTGACAAATGGACACTCACATGTCTGATCCACAATATGCTCTTTGTCTGTCTGTTTCAGTCGCATAGTCTTCATACTCACAGCAAATGTGCACACACACACACACACACACACACACACACACACACACACACACACACACACACACACACACACACACACACACACACACACACACACACACACACACACACACACACACACACACACACACACACACACACACACACACACACACACACACCTCCTATTCTCTTTGTGCTCAGAAACCTGCTGGCTTGCCAGCACTGGAAAACTTGGAAAAGATCATCTGCTAGAGTTCATCACGCCTTGAATGTCCGATTGGCAGCTCGTACGCTTGGAGAACAATCAAGATACTATTTCAAAACCATTCCAGTGAACAGTGGGATGCATTATCTCATTTATTACCATGTGAATGATGGTGTACATGCAAGTTACGGATCACATGTTGTGTCTGTTTCCATGGTTTCTGTTTATGACATAAACAGAGTGAGAAGACTTGGGTCTAACACCCAGAGAACTGTACTTTTAAGTTATGGCCCCAGATGTGAATTATCCTCTCTTGTGGCTAATGCGGTAGGTAGCAAAGGACCCTAATCCAGCAGTAGATTTCAAAGTACAAATTAAGTTTAAATTAATCAGACCAGAGAAATGTGCTGCTGAGTCACCACCACCAGCCACCTTGCTGGTAGAAGTGCTTGTCTACAACATTAAATGTATAGCTATAGTAAATCAAAAACCTAGATTTAAAGCCAAGAATTTGCTGAAGCTGACATCTCATCCAGAGTTATTTAACACAGAATGATATGATTGGGTTTTATAGGTCTTTAAAGGTGCTGTAGGTAGAATTGCGAAGATCCAGGACTTAGCCAAAACATTTGAACATCGACAACTTCTCAGTCCCTCCCCCCTTTCTGCTAAAGCCAGAAACGGTCTACTAAGCCCCTCCCCCCACAAGGGAGAATGAATGCGTGTGCATGAGCAGATACAGCAATTGACATGCAGTTAGACACCCCCCTGTCCTGATTGTTGCATCTGAACAGGGAGCTGTGGATTTTTGCAAATCGCACTACAGGCCAGAGTAGCCAGAATTTTTTTTTTAATTACCTGCTTCATGTAGTTCTACTCGAACATGAAGCAAATATGACAGAAAGTTAGTTTTATAAGTCTTACCTACTGCACCTCTAAAGGAACTTGTTTATAGTCACATGGACTATGGACACTTAATATCGTCTATCAGCACTTTTTCTTCCAAAATATTATTACCTAAAGCATTTAAGATCGTAGCCTATCGATTTCTGAGGTGGGAGCAGTATTTCAGGTGCCCCTGGTTTTGGAAGTAAAAGTCCCATTCATTTTCCCACGTACAATGTTACCTTCAAGTTGGAGCACTTCCATGGCTTGGATGGACACAAAACTCTCCAGGTTGACTCATGAGTACAAAATATTAATAATTGAGTTTAGTTTTTTTTTTTAAATACAGTAACAAGCCAAAGGTAATACCTTTGGGGGGAAAGTTAACTACAACTCTTAAAGTGCATTTCTGCAAGAATCATCCAATCACAATCTTAAGATTCTGCCAGGTGCATTGCTAGTGGAGCTGCGGATGGAAGCTAAAGTTTACAGTGTTGAAAAAACGGATTAGCATCTGCAGCTTGATTCAATTTACTTTTGGATTCTGGGCCAATTTTGGATTAATACAGCAAAGATGGAACTGAGTTTTATTCACAAATGTGTTCACACATTTTGGAATTTGCTACCACTCTGACTGGCTTCTTCTCCATAGCAATGCAGGCTAAGGCTTGTGGGTATTGTAGTATTAAGACACGTCCGCTATGCCAAACTGATGTTCTATAGGTTCTATAGCATCATTACAACATCCAGCAGAGCCACATGTTCCTTTGTTAAGTAACTCTAAGATTATCAGTTAAAGAAACCTTTTTTGTCTCATAATATTTTTATCTCATTTGTGGTCTGGTGAGTAACTTTAAGACTATTCTTTTAGGCAAGGCTTGACCAAAATCCGAGCACTGAAACTCTGTGTTGGCAACATGAGAAATTCAAGCAGATCAGTGGGTGTGAATGTAAAAAAAAAAAAAAAAAAAAAAAAAAAACTTGTTACTTGTACTTTGGTAAATCCAGATTAAACAGTGGTTACCTGTGAGTCAGGCTCCATGTAAGGGCTTGTCTTGCCATCGTCACTAACGGTTGGGGACCACACTCTATCTCCTGATCCCGACCTGAAAGACAATACCCATGAGAGAAAGAGAGAGAGTCAGATAAATCTCGTGCCATCGAACACCCAAGCATTAAAGCATGCAGTCTTTTCTGCTGAGAAGTATAAACAATGTTTTTGCTGACAGGTTTCCCACAGAAGAGCCAATGTATAAAGTGTATTTATTTCAAAGTGTAAATGTTTAAAAAGAAACTGAAAAAAAGTGAAAGTAAAGACACTAGTCACTCAAACCCTTTTAGAATTACTGTAAGCTGGGAAAGATGACACCTTTAGCGTCACCAATAACTGCCATCGCCATTATCTGCCAAAACCCTCACATAGCTGCATTTAACAAATCATATACTGCACGGGTAGCTTTGTAAGTGTATGCATGTCTGTGGGAGGATGTGGATTTGGCAGGTATTCACATTAGGCATTGGATACAGCTACATTCCAGCTTCCTCCCACTGGTACAAAGATAAAAGCCACCATCACAGCATAACACCACTGTATGAACTATCCAGTGGAAAAACCTATTGCATTTTGGGCCATGGATTTTTCAAAAGTAGCGATAACTGAACTGGTATCTAAGGCTCCCCCACCCTCCTCCTCAGATTAACAGTAATTGACTCCAGTTGCATTTCCTTGCAAAAAACGACACGACTTACTAACTGGCAGCAATGATAAAACACATTATTTACATCTGAATGGGCCTACTGTGCATGCATAAGCAGGGGTCCACATCATATCTTTCCAGAGAATTACATGTATGGTAAAATTAATGGTTTCCAATGAAATCGCTCACACAACGGTTCACAGTTTCAAGTTATGTGTTGAAGTAGTAGCAGTTTGCATGCCATATAAAAAAAAAAAGAAAGATCTGAGGGTGAATTATTTGGTTCTTTGGGTTGGGAGGTTTTAGTTGCCATGGCGTGGCTGTTCAGTGGGAAAGCATACAGCCTCCAAAAGGGTAGCACCAGGACATCTGGCATCAGAGTAACCAAAGGTTCTCTTTGAAACCTCCATCCACAGAGACATAAAACTGCGAGTGTGTGCATTCATTTGTCGACCCCGCAGTGAGGGAGAGTTAACGTCTAAAGAGGTGAGGTCATCAGGCTGCAGCTGGCGTGGCGTTGGCTGAGCAATGCTTCAGCTATGAACCACGGAGGTGTTGCTATCAAGGACGCTCTTATGAGGCGGCGAGTGTCTGGTGGATGGGCAACAGCTACTGCGTAGGATGATACCCCCCCCCCCCCTCCTCTGCCAATTCCTCCATGATTCTGGGACAAAACGTGTTCATGTTTTCAGATTGTTTGGTTTCAATGGTTACTGCACAAACTCCCTATTGAGGCAAGTGAAAGCTCAGTCTGAAGTGGCCTATTTGAATTGACATTTTGGAAGTGCAAGACAAAAAAACACAGCATTTTAGCACGCATCCATTTTAAGTGAGATGCGAACGCCGAGGCGTGAGTGGAAGCTGAAGAGATGCAGACCAGTTTGGGATTTACAGCGTCACACTGTAGCACTCATACTGTAAGTCAGTCTGAAGAAGGATGTCAGTGTGTCAGTATGTACTTGAAATTTAAAATATATTCTACTTGAAACATGACCGTTAGAACTCATGACTGTTATATTTAGTTATTAGGCTACATGCTTACAACTGGATGTAATCTCACACTTCAAATATTGAGCAATGGACATAATCTTGCAAACAGTTTTGGAGTATCTCAAATGTAATCTAACATAAGTAGCAGCAGAAAAAAAAAAAACTGCTGCACACTAGTTTGGTCAGGGAAAATGAACTGTTGTAGTAACAGTATTGAGTCAGTATTTGAAGCATCAGGATCCTGCTGCTGCTACACATTCAACCTGTTGATCATCCCTGTACATTTAGTCTTTTCTCTACCTTTTCTGTCTTTCCTTGTTTGACTTTCCTATTTTGTCCGTTTGTTTTTTCTGCCTGATCCAAGATAAAATCCAGCCTGGGCTGTAAAACTCCCTACTAGCCTGGAAATACCTTTTCAAATTTGCTGATATATTAACCAGATCATCTAGCTGCAGACTGAATGGCTTTATCTCTTCTTTAATTCTACCTCCTCTGTCTAGCTGCTCTGCCAGGAGTGCTCTGAGAGAACAGATCCGTGCACTCTCTTATACAGATTCACAATGATAAATAGGATAGGGGTTAATAGTTCCAAGCTCATTCTTTAAGTGTCCTTTTTGATTTTCACCCACCAGCTCCCCTTCTGCCCTTAACTGTATGAATCAATGTCCAACATGACTGAATACAGACAAAGAAAAAGAAAAGCCAGAGACAACACATGACTCGTTCATTTCTGAAAAGACCGAGGATCCATGTGTTCTCATTTTGGTTGTTGTTTTCAAATGCCCACAATTTGTGAATTCAAGAGAACTATAAAAACACTTAATATTCACAGGAAAGGCCATGAAAGTACTGTTAGAATAATAGAAAAGCACAAGGAAAAGAAAAACACAAGTCAGCCAAAGAAGACTGAACACGAATGGGTAAAAGACAACAAAAAAAAGACAAAAGTGAAGGGGACAACACATGCAGAAGGTCAGCTCAGGTCATCACGACGACTTTCCTATTCTTTCCCTTGGTCATATTTTCCCTGGCCTGAACTTCCCCTGCCAGGTTTAATTTTCCTTATTGGGGAGATCTGGTTTTTGAAGTGGTGGACGCGTTTACTTTGGCTCCACACGATCACCATGTTCAAGGAGGAGCACGAGACAGACGGCTGAAAACCAAGTGCCCTCAAATTAAGATGCGGCTGATCACGGAACATTTCAGGGTTCACTGAAGAGTCTTGTCTCGTAGCCTCGCTCTGTTAAACCATTAAACCAATTCCTCCCACTGTACAAAAGTGAAGCCAAATACGGGGGCTGCCATCTTGTTATTTTGGAGCCGGAGTCTGCGCAGTAGTGATCGGTGGGTGGAGCCGTGGTATCAAAGTCCCGCCCATACACGTGCCCGACCAATCGTCAAATTGACAACTGTCAATCATGGCGTTCAACCCTATTTCTATAGTATCAAATTACTAATTTAAACCAAACTTATCAGAATGATGACAACTTGAACAAACATCAGCTTGATAAGAACTACCTAAAATGAGAGGAACAATCTTTGGGAAAATTTTATTTGACCTTTTAGTTTGGCCCATGTCCCATCCGCTAACATGGAGGGGGCAGGATTTATGACCTATAGTGCAGCCAGCCACCAGTGGGCGATGTACATGTTTTGGCTTCACTTTTGGGGAGCCCTGAGGCCATCCATTTTTATATACAGTCGATGTGTCAAACCCATAAGATTTTCAGACCTAAAAATAGCCAGACACCACTGAAACAGTTCCTCTGTTATTTTGTAATGTGAGAAGAGTTTAAAGGCAGGTGATCACCTTTAAAAGAGGAGTTATAGAGGGTCTCATCTGCAGACCTGAGGTCACTTGTAAAGCTCTGCATCTGGGTGATGAGAAGACCAATACAAGAGCAAAAGGGAGGGAGGTTTGTGGTCTCCCCCTTCCTCCCTTTCTGCTACACAGCCTCTCAAATTCCATTGATGTTGCGTTTATAACCACCACAAAAAAGAGACCTTGGGAGAGTCTGAGAGGAATGATGCAATGAAGGGATGAAGTATTCTGCAGTGCTGGTAGTGGATGGGCATGTGTGAGAGTCTCTTTGTCCCAGCTGGCGTCCTGTGTTCCTTTGGTCCCATGCAGCCTCGTGCATAATTGTTCAACTGTGAGTCAAGGGTCCTTGAGTCAAAATGAGGCAGCACGGGCAAATCCTCCAGTGGAGCGGTCTGACTCTGTCTTTTTTCTGCCTGTTTTCTCTGATTCATCCGGAATTCTCTGCCCTGTGTTTTGCTTTGATTTTACTCTCCAGATAATGATTAGATTTGTATTTGTCCCTCTGCAGGGCTCAGACATGCACTCATACTACATGCATTACGCATCACCTAAACCTCTCATCCTAGCCTTACCCCTAACTACTGAAAGCAGCAAGCAAACAAGCAAAAACTGCTTGGATCCTCATCTGTACATTTCTAATGTGTGACACAATAGTCCTAACTCAAAAGGTCCACTTACTAGCTTTTCAGAGCTTTTGATGAGTCAGTGGACGGCCGGAGAAAGCTCAAGAGGTCATTCCCATTCAATGCCAAATATACCATCTTTGAACTGACTCAGGGCTTTTGATCTCAAACGACCAACTGTTATCACTCGACCAACTTTTCACACCAAGTGTATACAACTCGGCCAGTTTCAGTCACTGATGAAGACTGTGAGATGCAGTTGAAAGCTCCGAAACACCTAGCACGTGAACCTTTGGACCTACTTGCTGCTTTGATCAACCACAGCTTTTACTTATTCCCCTTTGTGGACCTTCCACTGACATCATTCACTCCAAGTCTTTAAAGGTTCAGTTCACCTATATCACAAAAACATTTTCTTGTAATGTTATGGCTAGTGGTTAGCCAGATATTTTTGTTTTTTATGTGCTATTTACTTCTTCTTCTTCTTTGACCCCATCAAAATGGATGTTAATGTATATCATTTATGAGGCTTTCTTTCTTCAGTTTAAAGTATACGTTCCGATGCAAACTCTTTAAAGTGAGGTCTGTGAATTATCCAGGACCTTGTTTTTGAAAGCTGCGGTTTTCCAAATGTCATTTGTCACCGTTTTGAGCAGCATGAATGCAATTCCATTCACTAGCATTTTATTGGATTTGAAGGAAAAAAACCAGAGCGAGCAAAACGGAAACTATAGGTTTGTTTAAACATGTTTGTGGGTTATTTTGGGTGAACTGGCACAAGCACACAAGCTTCGTTCCAGCATGGACCTAATCTTAAATCTTCTTTTCGACAGTAAGTAAAATTAATTTAGTACAGCAGGGTGTCCTTACTTCACAAGAATACAAGACCAAGTCACACAGTCAGAGTAACGCACAGCTCAGGCATCATGACTCATTTCTCAGCACATTTAAATTGCCACCCCAGCAGGACTCTTTCCGAACAGCGGTGGAAACACACATTCAAACCACCACCATTATCATCTGTCTCTCAGGCCTCTGCGACCACATGGTTTTCTTCAATAAGCTCTGGCACAAGGAGGGAACTGCAGTGAGGTGAAGGCAGGGTGAAAGAGAGAGATGAAGAGGATATATAAAAAGAAGAAATAGTGGATGAGTGGAGTGGGAATAAGGTTTGGAAAGGGGGATGGCAGAATGGTACATGGAGGTCAGGGGACGATGAAGTGGTTAAAAGGAAGAGAATGAAAAGAATAAGGAGGAGAAAATGGAGGTGAGAAGTTTCCCCTGCAGCTGGTTCATGTATTCAAAGACTCTGTTTAGGTCTCAGGATATAAAGCCAAGCAAAGCAGACATGACACACTCCAATATGGGCCTTGTGTGTCTGTCCAGGTCCTCTGACATTAGAGTGAACTTGGACAGTGTGCGTGTGTGTGTGGCGGGGGTGGCCGCCATGTTTCCTCCTCAGCATAAAGACAGCGCCACATGATCACTGATGCCAGGAACTAACAGAAATGAGCGAGGGTGTTTCACATCACAGCTGAGCGCTGACAGGCCTGCATCAGTCAGGAGGTCTGCTGGAAAATGGAAAGCTGTGATCAAGTCGTGACCTAAGACCACTTTTATTTCTGTTTCCTTGTACCGAAATACTTGCTTTCTGTATTTTCTCTTTGGTTCTTTCATTCTTTCTCACCAATTACTTTGCTTCCTTTATTGTCTGATCTTTCCTAAAAACCATAAATCCACCAAGAACAGAGAAGCATGCCATTATTGTTAATGTACCCCATGTTCCATTTCTGCATCAATTTTCTTCTATGATGGTATATACTGTAGATGGGGATACATTAATGAATCTAGATAGATTACTGTAGAACACACAATGAATGAAGGGCTCACTGAATGGTTTGATAAGTATTAAATGATGTGAATCATTTTCTATGGCCTATATAGTCACCAGATCTCAACAACACAAATTAATTGTCATTAGTGTTGCAGGTATATGGTCATAAACCAAAGTATTGGACAAATTAAAATTTGACCTGATGGTGGCGCTAACTGAAAATTCAGAGGATCACCAAAGTTACCTCAATTCCCAAATGTCTATGCCAAATTTCAATGCAATCCATTCAATAATCAAAATATTTAACTCAAAACCACAAATGTCAACCTCATGGTGGCACTAGACCAGAGGGAAAGGTCAGTGGATCACCAAAGTCAGTCAGAATCATTGTCTGGAAACGATGTATGTCTCTACAAAATCTGGTGATAATCCATCCAAGAACTGTTAAGATATCTGAGTCAGGACTATTGTGGTGGACAGCATGACTGACCCTGCCACTGCTAGAGCCATGCCACTAGCTCAACTATTTGCAACAAATGTTATGTTTTGGAATCAAAATAAAAGAGCAATAGCTTATAAAATTATACAGAAAAAAATAACTTCATCTGTAAGAGTACTGTACTGTCCTTAGCGTAAATTCCCCAGAATGTAATGCAGCTACAACATGTGTTTTGATTAAGTGTATGACATAAAACTGGATTCAGGTAGCTCAGACAGATTTTCCTGGGGTTACTGAAAGATATGTTTGGAACTATTACTAAAATGTGCAGTAAGAGTAGACAACGTAGTTAATCACAACACAAATGAATTCTGCTAAGCACAGATTAATGCCATCTAAAAAAATATATGAGCATTTAAAGGTTGAATTTACTTTAAAGACAGCATTCTTTGAGGAAAAAACAACTACAGCTGCCGACCTAAATTTTCATGAAGTCTCTTTATTTCTTACTCAGCTTTCACGAGCTTCCTGGGGCACCTTACCAGAAAACCCCCGAATGCAGAGCACTCTTCAACATGCTCCATAATAGCGTTTATGAAAAATGGGGGTTATGAAAGTAATAAATGCGGAGACATTACAAAGAAACATTCTTGTGTTACACAAGACCTCAAGCTCAGATGCAGCCAGTGTACTGTAATTTTGGTTCACAGCAGACGTGTAGACTCATATATTTGTCCATCAGCAGCAACACAAAATTACAGGTCTCCTGTTTCTCCCTCTATAACTCTGTTTGGAGTATTTTATGGCGTAGTCTTTTAATGAGGGCTGAGAACTTGTGTCCTCTAAAATATTATTTTCTCATGAGTCAGCGTGAGTTCTTCAGGTCCCTCCCAATTTCTTTTTTTTAAATTTTTTTTTATTAAATAATCCTCAGTTATTCCTGTAGCCCACAACTGAAGAGTGTCTCCAATAAACAAAAAATCCCATATTTCACATCCTTCTAAGTAAAAAACAGGATCAATCATCTTTTAAATATAAACATGACCTCCCCATTGTCTGGATAATTAATAACATAGGGTTTGGACCCTATTCACCAACCAGAGAACAGACTACCATTTGATTTCTGAAAGAACTTTTTCCAGCTTTTGTTGAAGACTGCCCAACAGTTGCGTTGTATCGTGCCTTTTTTATTTATGCATGTCACTATTTGTATTTTATTAGTGGGATTAAACAGTAGCAGCCAAAATGTAACCTTGAGCTTATGTGCGTGGCTTTATTTTGTTTGTCTGCTTAATCATAGTGACCGTTGCTGTTAACACAACTTCCTTTGCAGCATTTTTCCTGGGGAAAAAAGGAAACCAAATGTAAGGCTTTTAATCACCTGCCTATAGATTGAAAAGCATTGGAAAAATGGGTATGAGACTTTACCCATACCCAGCCTTGATTTCCATTTTCCATTTATGTGACAAGAGTGTGTGTTTTCTCATAATGTCCAGCAGGAATTTTCAAAGATTAACTTGTGGTGACGCATCTCCTCCATCTCAGGGAGAGAAACTCAACTCTGAGCTTCACTGTTGTGTTGTCTGTGTAATTGAATTTCCAGCAATGAACCCAGCAGAAAATGTTGGCTGTGAAACCGCCTTCGAGGCAGAGAAGAACCCATGTGCATTTCTCACTTGGTCTCTATGATTCACTGCTCCTCTACTTGGCTTCAACTTCCCCTCTCTCTGCCTTGGTCTCTGTCTTTCTCTCGGTCAACTATGGTTATCTTTGTCTTTTTCTCATATTCTCCAACTTCTTTTAGCCACCCCCTTTTTATAACACTTTTATTTGTCTGCTGCCTTGTCTTTTTGACCAAATAATCCTAAACCTTCATAACTATCTTTAAATGATCTTTTTACTTCAGCTTGAACTCCTATTGCTCTGTCTTCCCTGCCCTTAATCAGCAGTTCATTTCTGCTCTGGAGCCAAAAGTGCATGCCTTACCCTCCTCCTGTCCAGCAGCAGGGCAGTTCAGACTGCAATTATTTAAGCAATATAATGTTGAAAGGTCACATACCAGCAGCTAGCTTTGTTCTGCCTCTGCTGTGTTGCTATCTTGTCAGTTAAAATAGATAACTAAAGGGGTTAATGAACAGCTAGACTATGCCTGGTGGCTTACTTGTGGTTATGATTAGGAGGAATGAATTTCACCTAAATAAGGTAGTTGTGTGAAACATCTATAGTGAGACCATGGTAGAGTCAGTTTTCGATTGCTTTACATTTTGTCTACCTGCATTTTAACTTCAGATCTTTACAAAATGGTTTTCCTGGATTAAAACATCAAGAATGTTTACTCGACCTTATGCAAATAGGGACACTATGTTAATCACCAACATCATTTTAACCTCTTCAACGCCTTTTACATCAGTTGAAATTATGGCCAATATCCAAGGGTTTCCCAAAACACTAAATATGTCAACCTAAATCTACATGGAAAATGTGTGGAAAATGATGCATAAGAAGTCTTCAATTTTCCACTTGGATGTAGCTATATAAAATGGCATCTTAAGTTTGAATATCAGTCAGTAGAAATGTGATAGAACATGCAGGTAAAGAATTCATGTGAAGCAAAACATCAGCTAATGGAATCCCATATCCATCAGTCTAAAGCGCTCCTGCTTTTCGTCACACTAACTTTCATTCTCTAAGGTGTTCAACAACTTTGACTACTTCAAGGGACATTAAAGCTGAATTTGGGTACATTAGGGTGCAAGTGTTTAAGTGTGAAAGTGTCCTTATTTGTTCTCCATCCAGCTGCAGAGGAGCTACCCCGGTCTTTGCGTTGAATACTACTTCATGAATCCTTAAATAAATTTACTATCCCTATGTGGACAAACCACTTAACGCTCAGCTGCTCAGCTTGATATATGGATGGATGGCTTTTACTCCAGGCTGTGGGGAAATGGAGGGCCGTTGCATGCAAGAGTGCATACTATAAAACACAGCGCAAAGAGAGAGAGAAAAATGTGCTTCTCTGTCTGAATTTGGAGTTCCTGCATGTGTGAATCTTTGCTTATCTGACGGCTCTGATTACTCAAGAGAGTGATTCTTATTTCCACTGCATCTGCAAGTCAACTTCATGCTCCAAACCATTACAGAAGAGAGACTGTTGCGTGCTGCCCTAAAAGGAGAAAGCTGAAGCCCCAGTTGGCAGTTGTCACTTGTAACTGAGGCTGAAACCACACACTGTTCTTCATCTTAGAGGATGGGATTCAAAGGTTGCCAGATTCACTCTGCACTTTCCAGTACTCTGGCAACCCTAAATACCCATCTAATAGAAATGTGGGAAGCGTCTCTCTCTCTCTCTCTCTCTCTCTCTCTCTCTCTCTCTCTCTCTCTCTCTCTCTCTCTTCAGATGGATACATTGACAGAAACATGTTGCTCCTGTCCTCCTCTTAAGGCCAAATAATTTATCCTCACATACTCTGTCTACAAATGATGCTGAGGAGTAGGAATTGATTTTTCACCTCGTGAACTGATAAAATGCACAATATTAACCTGTGAAGTCCATTTCAAAAGGTCACTGTCTAACTCGCTGTATGTACAAGCCTCATTGACTTTGACAGCGCACTATAGGAGCAGAGAGTCAATCTTTTAAACTGTCGTAAACCTGTCATCTGTCCATATGACTCGACTGTGCCACAATGAACAGACCCACCAGAAATAGGAACAATATGTGTTCCTGGATAAGAGGCAGTAAATGACCTTAGTCATAAAAAATCTGTCAATTCTTTCAACTCAATTCATTTAATAAGCCTAAAAGAACATAAGCAGCCTCTGCTGAGGGTCACAGCAGTGACGACTGATTACCAAGTGACTAATGTTTGCAACATTTCCTGATATTCAATTATTCTAAAGGTCATTATTCCCATTAGTCATCCTCTGTGGAAAATGGACTGAATAGACAGTTTGTCACATATTCTGAAGCAACAGGCGCTCAGAAATTATAAGTCTGAAACCAATTATAGTGAAAATACAGTAAACTTCATTAGTAAATGAAATAAATCATGCACCGTAGCCGCTAGTATATCTCAAATACACAATTGTTAAGATCATTTGGACTTTTTGTGTCTGTGAGTGAGTCCCTCCCACCTTTTTCTGATCTGACAAAATCTAAAACGCACTGTAGGCCGGTGTTTGATCACATGACCAATGCTATTAGTTTTTCCAGTAAAGACGTGTCTCGTGTTCCAATACCTGCTGATGTTGAGTGTGAGCTGCTGATTGCAGGTTTTGATCCTGTTCTGAGCCTCCATGTGTGTCATGAGCTCTGTGCTGTCGCCATTTATAGCCAAGATGGTGTCGCCTGGACACAGGTCACCTTGGGCCGCCTTGCTGCCTGGTGTTACCTGTAGAAAACACACACACACACACACACACACACACACACACACACACACACACACACACAAAGAAAAGAAAGAGCCGTTATAAGTGGTGTCAAACTGTCACTGAGGAAAAAAGAAAGAAAGAAAGAAAGAAAGAAAGAAAGAAAGAAAGAAAGAAAGAAAGAAAAAAAGAAAGAAAGAAAGAAAGAAAGAAAGAAAAAGAGTATTAGCCTGGGAGTGTCAACACGGAGGCCAAATTCAACAAAAGCAGCTCTCTTTTGATTTAAGTAATATTGCCTTGGGCAGCACTCTAGGTTTACATTTACAAAAGCCAGCAACAACGACACTGGGAGGCCACTCAGAGTTTTGGAGGTGGTGAAATATTCGGGAAGAACTGGAACACTTTTACACGCCTGGCCTTTTGAAATTCAGTAAAAAAAAAAAATAACAATGCAATGTTATGATCGCTCAGTAATTTGCATCAGACTAAAGCTTCGGTGGATAAAATCAATTGCAGAAGTATGCTACTTTGAACAGAGTTAGCATATGAACCTTAAACCTAAACAAGGGTCTCTGTGCAATGTTAGATTCATTTGCAAACATCTGCTCAATACGTTTTTGTAGCTTTTTCTGATTTGTCACTTGGACTGTTTTGATCTGGTAAAACACATGTCCACCTCGCTTTCATTTTGAAGATTATCTTTGAGCTGCTGGACGGTGAGCAGGTTCCTCTATGTGATCCCTTTTTCCAGAAACACACCGGCCTGTGGACATTTGAGCCCCACAGGGAGGCAGAGGAAGGGGGAGGTGGGAGTCCCAATGGTTATGTTTCACCTTCACATACTAAGTAACATATGATAACAATTACACACACACACACACACACACACACACACACACACACACACACACACACACACACACACACACACACACACACACACACACACACACACACACACACACACACACACACACACTATGGTTTTGGCTGACATAAATAGGATGAAACTACCAATCAAATCCTCCATCATCAAACCAAGACATCCACAGCTAAACAGTTAGGCCTGCTATCATATGGCAGCAAGCTGCAGAGGAAAAATACTAGCAATGAAAAGAAAAAAAAAATGTAATGAAATGCGAACAATTGTCATCATGTCTCCCGTCTTTTGTGCGCTCCATGTGCTGTCAGGCTATGACATGTATGAGTATTAGTTTTACTGTAATTTTCCAATCATTAAATGTAAGAAGAGTTTCGGCAGCTGGATGCAATTGCTATAGTCTATAGTCACACTGTTTTGGAAGGAATTTTCAGCAATAATCTGTGACATTTTCATATTGCTTTTAAATAAAAGTTGGATTTGCTAGTCTCTGTTAAATACTGAAAAAGCACAATAGTGACTCGATATTCATTGACTGTTCTAAACACATAGCCTTGAGTGAGAGGTTTATAAATCTAGCAGCAGCAACAGCTGTTGGCCGCTGGAAAACAGCAGCTGGCTGAAAGCGCAAAGACAGGAGAAGCACCAACTAGAGCTGCAACAATTATTTTCATTATGGATTCATGTGCTGAGTATTTTCTCGATTAATCATTTATCTATAAAATTGTGAAAAATGGCCATCACAATTTCCCAGAGCCAAAATCAACGTCTTCTGACAGCTTGTTTTTTCTGGCCAAAAGTCCTAGCCTACATAAAACAAAGAAAATCCTAAAATGTTTGACATTTTGACTTTAAAAAATTACCTAAACGTTCATTTGATTGTTATAGTTGCAGATTCATTTTCTGTTAATCAACGGATTATTAATATTCACTTATTGTTTCATCCATAACAAACATATACACCAAAGAGGTCACCAAATAACAAGTAAATACATGAATGAGAAAAAAAATGAAAATGATCAGCGTTCATCACAAATCTGACCCAGTTAGGTGTTTAGATTCAAGCACTTTGTAACATGCCTGAGAGCTAAAAGGCTAAAACGACTACCTATATCCATAAATACACAGGGAACAGAAGATTTAGGATGATTTTCCTGTTAATGAAACCCCCTGCATGCCAAGTGTCGGGGATTAATCTTTGTCCTGTCATCTAAGTTTTTAAATGGATACCTCTCTTTGAGCGCCCACTGCCTGACCCGACAATATCTTGTAAAGCCTATTAACTTGACAGCTGCACATTAAGATGTATTTGTTTTTTTTGGAACGGTGAAACCTTGTGTTGAAACAGCACTTACTTCTCCAACAGATATTGGTAATCTATTCCAAATTAAATTAAGATTGTCTGGAATAATGAACAGAACCCAGATACAGAGAGAGGATCTGCTTGTGCAAGAGACGCAGCCTCGCTAACTGGGAAGAGCGTTTTAAGAGCAAAGGCATACAAGTTCACGCTCCATGAAGCACTAATAGCTGAGTCGTGTGGTTCAGATGTGGAATTCCTAATTTACAGCCTCTGACCCCATGTCCCTGACTCAGTTCCGGTAAACTGAGAGGTCTGGGGTATTGTGGGAAATGTGTGTGTGTGTGTGTGTGTGTGTGTGTGTGTGTGTGTGTGTGTGTGTGTGTGTGTGTGTGTGTGTGTGTGTGTGTGTGTGTGTAAACTCACTTTATTCATGTGGAAACCTGATAAACTACACAACTAAGCAGTTATAATCTAAGGTAAGTTAAATATTGAATCTTTTAAAGAGGCAACATCATGAATAAAGTTTTTTGAAGGGTGGGAAGTGTAACTATTTCTTATCTGTCTGTTAATTTTATTGACAGTCACTAAGTGAAGGTTATAGTTCACCCACACCATTCAGCACAACCTAACTGAGAATGCATTTGTGTTTGTGTGTGTGTGTGTGTGTGTGTGTGTGTGTGTGTGTGTGTGTGTGTGTGTGTGTGTGTGTGTGTGTGTGTGTTGGTGCCTGGGCTGTGTCATAGTGGACCAAAGTCTGTGCACCCCCCAAACACCCACACAGAATGAGTTATATCACCTTGGGGTCAGGCCATGAATAGCAGTGCATGAATCACACACCCCCCCCCCCACACACACACACACACACACACACACACACACACACACACACACACACACACACACACACACACACACACACACACACACACACACACACAGTTTGCAAGGAAATGTTAGGAGGGAAAAAAGTTGGTAAAAACGTGGTTCAGACATAATCATCTGCTATATTTACACTGCTGATGTAATGTAACATAATGTAATGGCTTAATCCTACAGAGCTTTACAGATGAATGCCATTTTCTAATTTGTGTTTTTAGTCTATGGGATGGGCATGTCGCTTTGAAGACCATACAAACTTCTTCTTTTTTTTTTATCCTTAACATTTTATTTTTGTCTTCTCACTCACATGAAACCACTGGTAGTAACTGCATCCGAGTGATCCATCTCTACTAGCTTCATGTTGTTTGCCAAAATAAGAATAAAACAAAAAAATGAGAAATAACTGTCATCTGAAATCAAACAGTGTGTGTGTGTGTGTGTGTGTGTGTGTGTGTGTGTGTGTGTGTGTGTGTGTGTGTGTGTGTCTGCAGACAAAAAAGGAGTCTGCCAAGGCAGAGAATGGATCCAAAGTTGTTGTAAATGATGCAAAAGTGGTTTCTAGGCCACTATGGAAGGGAATAAAAAAAAAGACGATAAACTCAATAAAATGATCACATTTTTCTAGTAATAATTTAAGACCATATGGTATGAATTCAATTCAATTTTCACCCAATAAACATATTTTCATTTGTTAAAAAAACAGCAACAAAAATGTATGTTTTTGTTACTTTGACTAAATGAGAATTCAAATTATATAAATTAATCTTGCTGCTAACAGAAAAATCAATCACTTAATGTACCCAATAGCGATAATGTCATTTAAGATGTGACCACGATGGTTTTGATAGTGATAGAGCAGAAAGCAGCTTTACTGGTTGTTGGGCAATCTAAACACTGTTTCCATAGGGGGCCGCTCCACAAACAGTAACATAGTTAATTGCTAACAGATAGAGCGGTTAGCAAAAGGACAGACTCATGTCAGTGTCATCATGTGGCACGCTGAGGCCTGATGAATATGTGCTGGGGTGTGGTTTCACTGTGGGCACTGTGGGTTTTTCTGTGCATTTGAGCGTGAAACATAAACAGCAAAAACAAAATGTGTGTGAATGTTTGTGTAAGTGTACTGTATAAAGCTGCAGTGACACTTCCACTTCAGGGCAAAGTATTCTGTCATGTCATCGTTGTTTCTGTCTGATATCTAAGCCATAAAAGTAAGAGTGACTTTCTTTGTTCCTGAAAAATTCACGACCATTTCATCCTGCCTATCTCTCCTGGATGTACACACACACACACACACACATACACACATACACATACACACATACACACACACACACATACACACATACACACATACACACACACACACACACACACACACACACACACACACACACACACACACACACACACACACACACACACACACACACACACACACACACACATCTGACTCACATCAAATTATAGCTAGGGCTGGGTAATATATCGATATTATATCGATATCGTGATATGAGACTAGATATCGTCTTAGACTTTGGATATCGTAATATCATGATATGACATAAGTGTTGTCTTTTCCTGGTTTATATATCTACTTTTCTGAACTCACCAGACTGTTCTATTATTTGCCTTTTCCCCACTTTGACATTATGTCCACATTACTGATGATTATTTATCTAAACTCTAAGTTTGAACATATTTTGTTAAAGCACCAATTGTCAACCCTAGAATATCGCCGCAATATCGATATCGAGGTATTTGGTCAAGAATATCGTGATATCTGATTTTCTCCATATCGCCCAGACCTAATTATAGCTATTTAGTGACAGATGCCTTTCTGCTAAAGGATCACTAGCACACCTTTTCTGGTTCTGCCCTACACTAAACCGTATAATTAGCGGACAGAGATCTTCAGGTGGCTCTCTAAAGCCTATTCCAGAGACATTCTGCCTGATCATGCGCTTGCTATCTTTGGTTGCTCTACAGGAACGTTTGAGTTGTCGTGTGATTTACAAGCTGCTCTGCCCCTAGCAATGCTGGTTGCTAAGAAGCTCATTCTCCTGTCTTGGAAGTCTACACATCCACCGTGGCATAAGGAAATGGTGCATTTTATACAGATGGAAAGGCTGCGCCTGCATAAGGTTAATATGAAGAACAAACTCTTCTTGAGAATTTGGGGCCCTTTTTTTTGGCTCAGTGCCAAATTACTCCATCCCCATAGAAACCCGGACCTGTCTGTATAGAGGAGTAAGAGATGTGTATATACTTTCTACCTATACACTATTCTACCTCACTCAAGATATGTTAAATATTGTCACAGACTAATGCTACTTTGTAAACTGGCAGCCATAAAGTATTGTATTATATGTTGGTGACATGTTCTGTTTTGTTTGAAATCTGAAAAAATAGAAAACAAATTGTTAAAATTAGTTTTATAGCCATACAGCAAATGGATACAACAACAGTTATGACATCTATATGTCTTTTTGGTTATTTATGAGCTTTATGCAGGAAGAACCTTGTCACTTATAAATGTTTTTCTCATGCGTGAAATCCCACAGAGAAGCTTTGTGCTGGGTGGGAGCAGTGAGTCGCACGTCTCAGCAACACAGAGAATAATTGCTGGCAACGTGTCAAAAGCCTTTGTTTGTTTGTTGGACCTGCGATATCCATAACCATGGATATGACCTTGGTGACGCTCTGGAAAGTCATTACATAGCTAGGGGTGTGAGGTTCTGACTGGTGTGTGATTATCACACTGAAACAAAGGGACTGAACTTGCCAAGACTAATAGGAAATACTGCAGCTGATGATTAAATATGTGGAGGTTAATGAGAACACGAGGAAATGGGAGAGTTACTTGAAATGAATTACTGTCTGTAATGCATGTGTATGTCTAGAATGAGCATGACATTTCTCACCAATATTACTCTTTTTTTTTTTTTATTATCAAAAAGTGTGTAGCAATCCCTTTCTGATTTGTAATCAGATTAGTAATAATTATGTCTGTTTCTTGAATGTGGGATCATGGGGATTTAAAGAGTTTCCTGTAGGTCCTTCTCATCATGGTATGCTTCAATATGTTAGGCATGATCGTAAGAGCGTCCCCAGAAACCCGTTTTATATAGCTGCCAGTCCCTGCACGCGCGTGTCGACAAGTTGACAAAGATGACATCACGCTTACAAGGAAAAGCACATCATTCAAAACTCACTTCATACCGTGAGAGAAGATATAGAGTCAAACTGCAAGGTGCTTGATTAAATGTAATAAATAGACAAAGAATAAGAACTTGCTGTTTTCAACATGATCTTCATAATGAGGCAATTTCGTCTGTAAAACTGTAATTTCTATTAGAGCTGGGCGACATGGAAAAAAAATCAAGTATCACGATATTTTTGACCAAATACATCGATGTTGATATTGCGGCGATATTGTAGGGTTGCTGTAGGTGCTTTCACAGAATATTAACACAATGAGCGTTTAGATAAATAATCACTAATAATGTGGCTACAATGACTAAGTGTAATAAAACAGCTAGTAAGTGGTAAGTTCAGAAAGCTACAACACTTTACTGTAACGCAGCCTTTAAATAAGGAAAAGACATGTCATATCACGATATTACAATATCCAAAATTAAAAACAATATCTAGCCTCATATATAGATGTTGATATAATATCGATATATTGCCCAGCCCTAATTTCTATACTTAATACTTAGCATAGGGCTGGGCGATATGGAGAAAATCAAATATCGCGATATTTTTAATCAAATATCTCGATATCGATACCGCAACGATATTGTAGTGTTGACTATTGGTGCTTTCACAAAATATTTACACAATGAGTTTTTTGATAAATAATCATCAGTAATGTGGATATAATGTCTAAGTGGGTAAAGGCAAATAATAGAACAGTTACAACAGTCTGGTAAGTTCAGAAAATGACATCACTTTACTGTAATGCAGCCTTTAAAACCAGGAAAAGACAACACTTATGCCATATTACGATATTCAAAATCTAAGACGATATCTAGTCTCATATCATGATATCGATATAATATCAATATATTGCCCAGCTCTACACATCAATCACAGAGACTCAGTTTCATACATCAGATAACCAGATGAGCAGGAAAAGCTCAGCTACAACCCAAGGACAGGCATTGTTCTCCTGCCCATACAGTTTCAGGAACTCCACAGCTTCACTGACAACAGGAAATTCCTCGAGAGTACCATCTGTTATCTTTTGCTCAGTTTTTTGTGGAAGTGCAGCTCATAGCATCTATAATTCTAGCCTGGAGAAAAGAGCAGCCTAAAGATGACTATTATAACCAGCAGCATCAGAGAAACAACCCATGTGGCTTTAGATCACATGTCCTGTCTCTGGTATGTGGCGGAGTTGGACAGACTGAGAGATTAAACGGTACAAAGGACACTGAGTTCACTGGATGTATAACTGCTGACATAATCTAAATTATATTTGGTCTTAATTCCTGCCCTGTGATTCCAATGCCCTTGTAAAATCAGCTTAACAAACATGAAATGATATGACTTGATATGAGAAATGTTTTTTTTCTCCTAACTATCAAATTCCAGGAAGTCCCATAACCAGACAAAAATGTTATGATCAAATATAATGAACTATATATAATTAATATGCTATATCTAAATTACAATTTTAAATGTGCCCTGAACAAAACAACCCTCTAAATGCACTACACAACAATAGTAATTCTCCATCATGCATGGACAGACAAGAGACCACACAGCAGCATGCTCTGTATAAAGGTGTCGGAAGGGAAGCTGGACAGTGCTCGGTCATTATTTACACAACACTCAGTTGTGAATTCCCCTCCAGAAGACCACTGTTTGCCAGGTGGCAGGACTGACAAGCGTCCTGCGTCACCTTCTGCCTAGACGTCGGTTTGACACAGATTTACAAAAGGGCTTATACCACAGCAGCCACATTCAACATATCCTCTCTAAATGCTTCAGCAGTTACATCAGTGATTTTATTATGTTTTGGTTTCGCTGACACTCGTTCTCTCTCATGCACACAAGGCCATTTAACAACCTACCACTGCACGCACAAACGCACGCATACACACACACACACACACACACAAACACACAAACGGCAAACAAATGTTCCCATTTCGAGTCAAGTAGACACGTCATTACCTGGCTAGAGTCTTAATGGGCTGGCAGGGGACTAATGAGCTTATCCTGGTACATTATCACCTTAAGGGAAAAACACAGCTGCTGCCATCAGAACTTGTTTTCTGGTATTTACAACTTTCACTGTCTCCAAGTGCAGGTGTTTCATGGCGTTCACTTTTATAAGTGCAGAAGGACATGGAGGAAGAAGGGAGGAGATCTGTCAATTGTGAAAAGTAGAGGTATGATTGGAATTATTACGTAAAATACTATAAAACTAAAAAAACTATGAGGTCTAACATGTCTAGCTTGTCTTTCTCTAGTTATACAGAGACCACAGACAATGTTAAGACCTTCAGAGAGTTCTGGCTTGTATGAGTTTTACATGATACTAAAAAGGCCCCCAAAGAGACATTTTGGATACTGTACGACATAAACTACCCTTCTCTGAAACACTCTCACAAACACACTCTTCTCCCTCCATGTATCTCTTTCTGCGTCACCATTCAACACATTGTAATTGCCGTCTTGGGCATGCACTGTACGGCAAGAATGTTGCAAGCATGTGATAAATAGCAAGTTTAGTAGATTCTCCAGTATATCAGCAGCAATTAATCACACTGGCTTCAAACTCAGAATGCAACCACATCCCATGAGGTGAGTCAAGAGGATTCCTTTCCCGCCATTTCTATTTTTTTCATCACTTCTCCCTGAATTTAATTGGGATTTTGCACTTACACCAGCATATTAGACACCAGGATAAAACAATTACTGAGTTCTGCCAATAAAACGCATTTTGTGTTGTCAGCTGATGTATTAAGAGCATATGATGTCAACTGGACACTGAACTGCTCTGTAATGGCTGGTAGAAAGCAAGTCTTCAGGAGGTAGTGTAATGCTGGATCTTGCTGCCAAAACACTGTGTGTATTTATGCCTCTACAATTACATATTTTGATAAATATGCTTGCATCTCACCAGCTGCGTCCTTCTCTAATTTTATAGCCAAGATTTAGGACTTAGCCGAAACTCCCCTATTTACTCTTACAAGCAGCTATTCCATGTCAGCGTTGGGTTTTATTGCCATCTATGTTATGCAACTGCCTGTAAAGTGTAACCTGTAATCATTTTCACTAGAGTTATACTCAGTAAACGTAATACAACTTTTTTTCTGCCATATGGCATCGTTTTGTCATCGATTACATGCCACTTTGCAACACAGTAATACAACAGAGACCTTATTTATTGATATTGATTGATTTCAATATCGATCGATCCAACACCAAAGATTCTTTTGTACCTTAAAATAATGTTTCCAAAATCGTTTCAGTGGTTCATCAATAGGGTTGGGTATCGTTTGGTTTTTTTTCGGTTCCGGTGCTAAATCGATACTTTTAAAACGGTGCCGGTGCCTAAACGGTGCCTGAACCGGTACTTTTCAATAAAGTTAAAAAAAAAGAAGAAGAAAAAAAATAAGGGTAGTAAACAACAGTCAGTGACTTGTTTATTGCTAAGGACATGGTCAAAATTAAAGATTTAATAATAATGTAATAACTATAACAATAACTTATTTCACCAGTAAATTGCTGTTGAACCCAGATGGGAAAAGGGTATTTTACAATTACTGTGAATGCACCACGAGGCTACCTGTTTTAAGTGAATCTGTGTTGTTTAATTCCGACAATGGCAGCTGCAAGTGAACGCACCGTCTGTGTTGTTTAATTCCGACAACGGCAGCTGCAAGTGAACGCACCGTCTGTGTTGTTTCATTCCGACCATATAAACATACTGTATATCTATGAATTGCGACAACGGCAGCTGCTGCTACGCTGCAGAGCAGACTGTTACATCCCGCTGTTGAAGTCCTCCACAGTGAAATACAGTCACACTTTACACTGTTTAACGTTAGCTGTCAGCATTTTAACCGTGATTAATCCAGCTGCTAGCTAAAGGTAGGCTAACGTTACATGCTGTCAGGTGTAGTGTAAAGTCGAGCACCGAAATGAGGCACCGAAACTTTCGTTCTTATTCGGTCTCGTTACTACCGTTTACGTCGGCACCGGTTCCCTATTGGCACCGAGTTTCGGTACCCAACCCTATTCATCAACTTGTAACAGGGTGAACGGCACTTCTGCGTTCGCTTTGCGGCCCTCTATCGGCTATAACCGCACTATGCAAGTTTGCCAGATCGGGTAGCAGATCTGTAGTTCGAATGAGACATAAGAATGTAGGGGGGACCGAAGAGGAAAAGTGCTTTGGTGTTGCTTTAAGGTTAGCCTACTATAAAAGGTGCTGGTTGACAAGTAGCTAATGCTAAAGCTATATCGTTAGGTAATTCTTGGTGGGTAACATAAGATTACGACATTGTTCAACATGCTCAGTTATTTTTAGTATGATTGTTTTGACCATGGTTAACAACTCTAGGCTAACCAACAAATTCATCAGTAACGTTAACTGTATAGATAGACGACTAATCTAATGGTAATTTAGCCAGCTAGCACACCCCTGTCTGTCTGCCTGCCTCACTCTACCGGCGCTGCAAGGCTTCAGTCGGGATGAGAGCTGACAACAGCCCCAGGGACATATCCACAGTCAGCCCCCAGCCAGCTAGCAGCCAGCCACTATCATTCCAGCAATCCAAACCCAACTCCTGTGCTAAGGACGCTAACGGCAGTTTACTGAACCGTCGGGAAAAAGACCCAGGCACCAGAGTCAGAACAGCGGCCATTCGTAACGTTACACCTCCGTTAGCGTTACCGGTGTTCGTGCCAAAAATCTCCTCCCTGCCCTGTGTTGCCATTTCGGTTTCATATCGCTTATCGTTACAGCCCTAATTTTCACTGATGCAATCATCACTAGAGACTGTCTTCCCCCTAAAAAAAGGCTCCCATAAGCCGTTTGTTCAAGCAGTAATTGCAACTCATATTTACGTTTTATAGTGGCGGCGCCCTCTAGTGGCCTTCCATAGGAGTTCATGTCGCATTTGAAAATAAAAGTAAACAGCAAGTTTTTTTAACTTTATGGAAAAAACTGAACTATGTCATGTTCTGTGTCACTTGCGCAACAGCAAGTTAAGTAACGTAACAGATGATTTTAACCCAAACTACAATGTTTTTTCTAGACTCAACTAAGTAGTTTTGGTGCCTAAACATAAGCAAGTAGTTTTTGTGCCTTAACCAAACCACACTGCGACAGTTTCACAACGCTAACAAAGTTTTAAAACCTTGACCTTTACATTCTCTGCCACCATTAGGGGCGCTTATTTTATGAAACGCTCCTGTGGGTCATGTTAAAGGGTAGGAATAAAGGACCTATATCGTTGTATGGCTTGGGAGGACTTGTTGCATCACTGAGTTACGCAATCTTCGCAATGCAAAGACTTCCTTGTGCATGCCCTGGTTCCCACATTGGCAGTCATGCAAGTATGCACAGACTGAAAGGGAAAAATTCTGAAATTGTTAAATCACTAATATTGAAACCACAACTTGCCTGCTATCCATATGATCAAAGAAGTTAGGAAGGTATGCAGCAGAAAACCTGAGATGCCCTAAAGCTGCAGCACTAAGCAACATTTGGACTTTAAATTCAGCATGAAACACAAATGCTGCAATAGCTGGTAGTGTAGATTTTTCCTTATTTCCAAATTAATTATGGTCTTGGGCATGGTCTCTGTTGAAAACTCTACTCGGTGCACATAGAGACAAACTCAAACATGAAGATCGAGCACGAAGTGAGAACTATCTATCCACAGACATTTTTCAAATTACAAAATTCAGTTACCCTTAACTGTGATTTGGAGAAGCAAAGTTGCCAAGCAAGCATGGGACTCTTTAATGTTGAAACCAAAAACCTACAGACACAACTGTCAAGCCTTTTAACTTTGCACACACGGAGTCAAAGTATGCCTCACCATTGCATCACGAATCTTTTTAGGGATATAGTGGTAGGTTTAAGAGAGCACTTCAGGTGACTTCCAGGGATTCGTCTGCTTCTCTCAAAGTTGTTAATTGTATGCCGTAAATCTAAAAATTACACCTCTAGTTTGAAGTGCTATAGGGCACTGTAGTTAAACGGTCGGTTTGTGGCTGGTGATACAGCTGAGCACAACACCTGGAATCCCTCTGCAGCACCAATGAGCTCTGATGAAAAACAAATGTCAGCACCCCCCCTCCTTCTGCAAGCCCTGCAACCGGACCAGGCTGTGTTTACCCTGGCTGCCCAGGATGAACTAGTGGCTACTGCCAGATGCACTGCCAGCACAATGACTCCTGACCCATATTCTGAAGGTCAGGAAAGTTCATGAATACTACTAACACTACTTTTACTTCTAGCTACTACTTCCACCAATTTACAATGATTAATTAAATAGCATGCAATAATACAGTAATCATGATCATAATGTCATTTTCTGCATCTTTAAAAAAAATTAAATAAAAAATAAAAATCTGACTACGGGTCTGATTACCACCTGAGGTCACTTACTGACACATGGTCAAAATTTGTAAAATAAATAAATAAAAAACATTAAATGGCTATTGGGTATATTCATTTATTTGATTGATACTATGATGAATAACTTAAGAAAATGGCACCATATTGTGTTTTTTTTCCTTTTTCTGGAGTCTATTGACGCTGATACTTAGGCTAGTTTAGATAATAATTGATGGTCGGGTAATTTGCAATGACTCACTAACTTTAGCTGCCAGGAATTAGACGGCACCGTCTGTCAGCTTTTAGAGACAATCTTCTGTTAAAGCACTTAGCGTTGATGGCTACTGCTAAAAGGGATAATAGACCTTGGCGACCTCTTATTTAATATCGAGGCAGCTAATTGCTCCAACTTTCCCTACATCTCTTGCGCCGACGAATTATAGCCTATAGGCACTTCAGTATAATGGTTGTAATCAGGATGATAAAAACGCTTTCTAATGTAGAAACTCTTGCCAAGCTCCACTTTGCGCACGGCTCAATGAATGGACACACACCGTGGATGATAGCCTACACACCGAAGCAACAGAGAGCAAAGTGTCCACCTACCCTGGAGATGGTTAACGGTGTGCTGAAATCTCGTCCACCCACCAGTCGAAAACCCCAAGGAGAGGGTCCCTTTAGTGTCACGGTCTGGGTCATGTTTGGTAATATAGACTGCGAGAGGGAAGCAGACAGATGACAGGCAGACAGAGAGGGGGAAATATCCGCGGTCCCTCGATATACGGTTAACAAAAAAGGCAACGTGAAGTAACAAGAGTCCTCTGCCTGGCTGCTAGGCAACGCTGTCCCGTCTGTGAAAACTTCCCCCCCTCTCTCTTGATTCAAGTTTAAATAACGAAGCCGCCTGTGACGTGGTTGACGGGTTGTCCCGCCCGCCTTCACCCAGTGATACAGAGTGGGAGGGGACAGAGCCCAGAGCACTGGGGGGAACACAGCCGACAGTGTGTGCTGCCTGTGACATCAACATCAACTGTGTGTCACAAAAAGTAGCCTGTTGTTCAACACTGCAGTCTGCAGGTATTAATGGGGGCCACTAGATTCAGCAAATATTCTATTCTCAGATGATTAGATGGGTGGTGTATGTATTTCTGTGGTTCCTAGTTATTTTCCTCTTCTTGTGAGTATAGACTGTGCTTGTGACTTTCTTTCAGTTCCTCCTGTTGCCGTGCACCATCAGTGACCAAACAGGTACGTTTATTGCTCGCTGACTTCCCTTGTTAATCACTGAGCTATTTTGCTATAAAAGTAAATCACTTATATTAGCATATTCATTTAATTTAAAAACTCTAACTTGTAAATGAAAATAAGCAAAAAATATAGGCAGATTGTATACCAAAGCTAAAAGCTAAGCAAACCTTAAGCAGCACAAGAAAAAATATTAGTCTAGTGAGTATTAAAACTATCAACTAAAAAGGTCAAACTGATGGCTTTAAATCCTGATGAGTATACTGGTCAGTATTTTAATCCTCCTATGAATAAGACACATACCCATAGCTTTTATTATCAGGCCTACCTTCATCATTGCATCATGTGTGATTACCTAAAGTGGTATAGCCTACATTTGACATGCCAATTAATTGGGAAGTGCTTTGAGCTATTCTTTGTCCTACATTTGAATGAAAAAATGATAGCTTTAAAACAAGACTAGACTAAGAGTTTGCAGCCAAGAGCCTCTGTGAAGTTAGGCTTAGTGTAAATAATTTTCATAAGCAATTGTATGTTTGCTGTCCGAGTATGTTGAAACCAAATCTAAGATGATTTTCTGTCATGACAGACAATAAAGTTTTCTGAATCTTAAGCTCTGACCTTATAACATGACGTTAGAACGCTAACATTGGCTAATTAGCGCTAACCTCAATGTGCAGGTGAGGCTGACTGGAATGACATTTTGCAGGTGCTTGCAGGTACCAAATTTCATCCTTCCACCAGTTGTCGAGACATTTCACAAAAAACTAAAAACATTGCTATCGATAGAGCCATGCCAATGGCGTGACTGAAAAATAAATGAAAATATAAATATCCTGACCTTTGGGGCTTGTAAAATAATCTGGACATGCACTTAAAACTCCGGTCACTCCATAACTCACTGATTAGGTTCTTAAGCAAAAAGCCGTTAAGACCTGAGTATCATCTTCAACAATGAAGATGTTGTGCTGTAATTTGGACACTTCACCGCCAAAAATTACCTCTCCCATTTGTCAGTGGAAATCCTAGTATCCTCTCTGCCCCACTTCTTGATTCTCTCATTTCCCCAGCCAATTGCAGAGTGAGTCACTGAGCTGGAGTACGATTTTTCTACTGCTGAGGGAATGATCTCATTGACATTCCTGGGAATCTGCCTTTCAGACAACAGCGAGCATGTGGAGCTCTGTCTGAAGCTCTGAGTCAATTTGAGTCAGACACCAACCTATCCCAGTTACTGTGTTAAAACAGTGGCACAGATGTCAAACCAAGTGGATCTCAACATCAGGTATCATCGTCAGTGCATCATGAGTGACAGTGTTTTTGAAGTCCTGTATCAACTTGGACAATGAGCTCCTGTGACGCAACAGAGCACGTTTAGAAAGTTTGAATTGATGCATGTAATGATGCAAACTGTGTGATCGCTTTAATGGAAGAAAACAAACAAGGCAGAGAATGTGAGTCAGATGATTTCTCTCCAAAGTCACTGAATAGTAGTTAGATCAATACAGAGTACACAAACCATGAAACCTCCTCTCTGGACTTTAGATGCAGACATACGCAACTAATCACATTCTGTGTCTCTATTATTCCATCATGATTCCTTTCTGTGCGTCAAACTTAATTTGCAAGTTCCTTTTCCACGACAACAACACAATGTCCATACAGTAATCTGTATGTAAAGCAAAGCCAATAATGATGTTTTAGAAGGTGTCACTAATCAGTATTTACAGACTGCTCCTTTACTTGTTACCCAGGGTACATCAAAGGATGACTAACCAAAGAACGAGAAAGGATGAGAGGGCTGTAGTCTGCTCTGGAGATTTATTGAGCAGATGAACAGGCTGACATTTCGGATATGCGTCTTCTTCAAAGCCTGTGCAGTAAATCTGAGTCTAACTACAGAGAGTTTCCATCCTTCTGTTCTTTTTCCCCGGACGGTCATCATTCGATATAGCCTCGGCAGCGTCTAAAAGTAGTTTTAAATGCCTACAAATCTATTTACTCCCTGATTTTGCCTCCAGAACACGAGCGGAAGCAGGTAAGAAGAGTGGTGTTGTAATCATGAGCTGTCTGCCTCTGTCTGGATTATCTCTGCTGTCTGGAAAAGTGATGTCATCTAAACGGTTGCACAATTGCTTTGTTGCTGGTAGTGAATAGTGTCTAATAATTATTAATGTCGTCACACAATACGCATTAATATTGGACTTAAATGCAACAGGTGGCCAGAAACACAACTCAAAATTAATTCTAATGGGTCTGACAGATGTGTAAATAAATAAATAAATAAATAAATAACACTTTTGCCAAAACAAGTGATAATATGTCAATCTTTTAGTACTAGAGTCCCATTAAGTGCAGGGTTTAACATCACTACCATGATTTGGACTGAGGTCCAAAAGTCTGCTGCAGGCAAATCTAGCAGCAGATGAAACTCCCGATTGGTAACATCTTTGACCCACATTACCAAAAAAAAACACGTAGCTTCCCTATCCTGTTTTTCAGCTCACACACCATATTAGTTCTATGTCCCCTGCATTGAAAATGGTTAGTTGTTTGTAAATGGCACAGGCTGGAAACAATGGTGCCACTTACAGTGTTGTGCCTGGAGCACCCCATAGGGAGGCACATAGTTGTAGGGAAATCATGAAGCTTAATTTATGTGGTTGCAATATTGCTGAGTCAGAAATGAAAAACAGATGATTTCATAGCATAAGACCACCACAGGCCCAAAGCTATCTCATAAGAATGCTACAGAATTACACACTAATCATCTGCAAGTTGTTGTGATTATAAATGATTCATAGAGAAGATACGGGAGGAAATACTTATCGTTATCCGAAGAGTATGTGTCTATTTCTTTCAGTTATCCCTAAATCAGAACATTAGTCCCTAAATGTTTCAGCCAAGCTGCTATAGGCAACTAGTTTAATGTGTTTTTATTGAGCAGCTCATACATATAAATCCCAGGTAGTGTTTGAATATACAAGCACTATGGTTAAAATGTTTCTGTATGCTTAGTAAATGCCAGGATGGAAGCATGAATAAATGCACACACCTTTATTTATTTTACATATCATGTCTTTTAAGACCAAAATAATTGCTTCATAATAGCCAAAGTTTTAGTTTTACAAGCCTAAAAATGCAAAATGGCTGTGACCGGAAAACCCAACTGCTAAAGTGAGTTGTTGAAAACCTTTCCTTTTAGTAAACTCTGTGTACACAAACAATGTTCTCAATGCTCGAGTTCATGTATAGAGCCCCTGGTGATACTTCGGGCAAAATTTCAAGTTGTGTCAAGCCTTCTTAGTGTTTTAAAAATAGTGATTTTGATGCTACCATAGTAGTGCCCCTAGCACTCCCATTCAAAAGGCCATTTGACTGAAAACAAGAATACGGTAAATCTTAAAAGTGGCGTTTCCGTCCTAATTATGCATTTAAACAAAAGTTTGATTCCGGTCCATTCACAAAAACACCCTAGGTTGCATTTTGGTGAGAGTTAAGCTTTAACACAGTTATCCATCATCAGACTTGTAATTGAATGTCTCTGTTTCCTGACCACACACATGCACACTGACCAGATGCTGGCAATGAATATTTAATGTGGTGCTGAAGCGTTTCTGTTATTGGAATAACAAACAGATGTGAATGGATCTTCAAATGCAGTCCATAAATAGGAGACACAATCTCACAAGAATAATGTATTCACTCACTTTTCAGTTGTGAGTAAGATCTTTTTTTAATCAGCATCTGACAACTGATTGGAACATTGTCATAATTGCAGCTGAGTATTAACTGGGTACATTGATCACAGTCACAAATGAAATTACAAAACAAGCACAGACATATTGATATCTCTCAGTGTTTGGCCAAAAGAACAGGAACCATATCTGCTCATTAAGATTGGATTTTTTCTATAACACTGCTAAATAATGACATTTTCCAGGCATATGCTTGTCATAAAGGAGCATGAATACGTATATATTAAGTACGGTTAGTGTTATGTGGAGACATGTGTTCTCAGTGTGTTTGCATGTGTCTAAAACGTGCCATTATGTAGTTTTTGCAATGTGTCACACCTCATCAGAAAGACCTGAATAAGAACTTCAAAAGGCAGTTCATAATCATATATTATAACAAACTCTCTAATGTAATAATCAACCATTATCAGCCTGAATATAGGCCCTATTTGGAGAAAGTGTATTGTGTCCAGACCTGAATCAATCTGATTTGTATCCAGACACTGCAGTCCATACATTTTCTATTGTGTTGGCTCTATATTCCACCACATTGTGTTTACAATACAATGAGCATTAGGTGTTGACCTTCAGCTTTAAGGGTGTTTGAGGGTGTTTACATCCATATTGGGCGAACAGTGGTGGACTCCTTTTTACGAGATTGTCCTCCCAAGAAAATAATACAGCTTCAGTTGTATTAGGAAATGCCCCCCAGAACATTCATTTGTTTAAATTCAAGTGACAGAGCCCTAGCAGCCGAAGCAATTTTGACACTTGTGGAAGGCCACGACAAATTATGTCCTGCTGGTAGGGGCGTCGGATCAGAAAATGCTTCTGTGTTGTTCTTCAGGGCATGGACAAACAATATATTTTGTGCTTTAAGGAGGACTTTTTGCTTTTTATACATAGTCCTTAACCCTAACCCAACACTTACAGACTGCAATGCAGTGAGACAGTTTGGGGGTCACATTATGAACCTTAATGCACCTTATATGCATAATGGGTCCTTGTGATCATATTTTACAACTACATGCTGTTTTACTTGTTTAAATGCTACTTATTTGATTTTTTTTGTCTGTCAAGAAACTATGACTTCTTCCTTCTTTCCTTCTTTTCTCATGCTTTTCTTCCACTTCTTACTCTCTCTCTCTTACACCCACTTTCTCTTTCTAATTCCTTCTCTCACACAGTATAATTAAGCTCACCAGGATGAATCATCAAACCACTTCTACCAAACCATCCATTAAAACCTAAACAAGCTATAGAGAACTCCTCTCCAGAGTCACAAAGAAAAACCCTAATTGACACCAAGCCATACTGAGAATGAGAATCTGATGCTTTGACCAAGGCTTTAAACCAGTATTGAGGCATTGCGGTACACTCTTGTAAACAATCCAGGTAACAAGAGCAATCATTGGACAAGCCCACAGCAACAGGAGTGGCATGATGGATGTGGGCACTATTTAAATTAGATTCAATATCCATGGGCTGGTTGAACAACAGTTAGACTTATGTAATGTTTTGTCTCTGTGAGAGTAATCTTCCCAAGCCACTACAATTATAGTCCCAATTACAGTTACCGTTTATTATGACTCCAGATTTGCATGAGAAAATGCAAATGTTTTGGTTGTACTCCAAATCAGAAGAATGACTTTTTGTATAAGACAAGTTATATATAATCAATCTAGAAAGGATGGAAACACCCAACTTCTCATTTTACCAAAGATGCTTTCTGAGCTACATCAGCTCTCACACAGTGAATACATACATATTGAGATCAGAGGAAACCATAATAACATTAATCAGAATTATGGTTATTAAACATGACTGACTCTACATCACGACTCTACATTATCTACATTATTTTAGTCTGAATTACATCATTTTTAAGTTTACTTTAGTCCTGTCATTTTTTTGCTGGAGTTATCTTGGCTGAGTGCCTGGAAGGAGTCGGTTGTGTCTTAATTTACCAGAAGCAAGTTAGTGCTGCTGAAATTGTCAAGAGTATGCAGTGCTGTGCATCTGATAAAGCTACACATACTGTATACTGTATTAGTTTGGTTATTTAGTAGATATGAGCCAGGGTAAAAGTCTATGTTTAGACAACCAGTCTTAGGTCAGATATGTCTGAATTAGGGCTGCCAATTGATTAAAATATTTAATTGCGATTAATCACATGATTGTCCATAGTTAACTCGTGATTTATTGCAAATTAATCACACATTATTTATCTGTTCTAAATGTACTTTAAAAGATATTTTCAAGTTTTTAATGCTCCGGTACTACCGAGGATGCTTGGCCAGCAAGTGGTATTTGAGACTCAATGTATGCCGTTGGTTACTCAATTCACATCAACAGTACATGCAAATAACTTTAGTCTTGTCGAGAGAACCATCTGGATGGGCTTTTAAACTGAACTTGCCATTCAAAGGACAGAAAAGAGGTCTGTTTTTTCTGCTAGCCATCCACAACGTTACTGTTGCATCATTAACTGATTTCGCAAACTACAGAGCAGCCCAAGACCCAGATCCCAGAACGTCAAAAGAAATTGTAGCTTTAAAAGGAATTTGTATTCACTTAATTCACCGGAGTAGCACTGAAATGGCTTTGTGGTGACAAACTAGCCAAACAGACAGTGACACTTTGCATCTTGATGTCAGGTTTTAGCTGGTTGTCAAACGACTAGTCTCGCATTGCTGCACCTCCCTCCACAGCGCTGCCGAGGAAGGTTGGCTAGTCCACACAGCATTCTGGGATTGGAGAAAAACGTGCTCTGGTTTATTGGCATTTCTTTAAACCAATCAGCAGGATCTGAACAATCCCGGAAGTGGAACGTTGTCGATATAGACTATCAAATGACTGATTACAACTGTGCCTGGCTGAACAAAACAACTGTAAGCACTGATCCTCGTTTGCTTCACCAATAACAGGAACTGAATCTTTCTAGTGAGAATAAATATAACTGAAATTATGCTCCAGGTCTCGAGTTTGGCTTTGGAATTACAACTGTGCCTGCCTGAACAAAACAACTGTAAGCACTGATCCTCGTTTGCTTCACCAATAACAGGAACTGAATCTTTCTAGTGAGAATAAATATAACTGAAATTATGCTCCAGGTCTCGAGTTTGGCTTTGGAATCATCTGATCTTGATTTAGATCTAATTTAATCGTTACAAAATGCCCCCACACACATTTATTACACCACATCAACACTGTAACAGTGCATTCTTTGTCCTGATGTGCTGGATGTTTCTGACCTGGGAAAGACAAACAAATGTCTCCCACGTGTATAGTACACATGCCAGCTGTTGATAACTGAGTTCAGCACATTCACTGCTTCGTTTGTGTTTACAGTTGATGTAAAATACCATAGAATGGAAGGCCACAGCTATTCATGCCAGCTGGCTGGACTACGTCTGTGATTGCTTGTCTGTATATCCACATTTGGTAATTCTTCTCTTGTTCATACACATAGTACCAAACACATATAACACACATTCAACAAAACTATATTTCTATAAGAAATATACAGCAAAAACATGAATAAATAAAGTAAAATCAGTGACTCAGTACCTTTGTTTTGTTGCATACATTTTAATAGAAAGTTTTTATGTTAATAAAGCAAAGCACATAAACGTGTTAATTTCTTCACAAGCCACAGGTGTAAACCCAACCAAAGAGGTACTTAGTAGAAATCAAATCCTGGGCTGTTTTGATGCAATATTTACCAAAGAAATCATGCAGTTGTATACCGATACTAGAAGTACTCTACTGTACTTAATTTGAGGTACCTTACCAAATACAACATTGATGCATCTAAATCAGTGCTGCTAACACTTCCATACTTTTACCCACAAAAACACCCCCAGTGGTATCCAGCCATGCACATAGTAAAGGTTTAATTTATTTGTCCAGTTTTTAGGATGTCAGTCTCTAAAATGTGTGCATCCACCCAAATACAATGGGTAATCTGAATAATCCGTAGCTTTCATTGTGAACAAAAAGAATAGATTGAATGAAAACAGCATAATAATATTTAATTCTGTGAACACCACACGTGCAATTCCATTCCTCTGCATTGAACTAGGGTGGAGACAGAAATCACTGAGACATATCTCACAACCTGGACCAATAGACCAAACCACGTGGCTAGATACCACCAGGGTTAAATAAGTAAAAGAACTGTATTAATTCATTTTTTTAATGAGCTGACTTGAATTGAATGCAGGGCTTTTGCTTCTTTTTGTTTTGGTATTTTCACTCAAACAATTTGCCACGACTGCATACTGTAGTGGTGTCATTGCGTGAGGTATTTAGCAGTAGCTGTGTGCCCACAGTCCTGGGTGGGTTTTAGGGGATTTAACAAGCTCAATGCTCTGTGATCCCTCTGTCTGTTAAGTCTGGTAAGTAATTGGAAACTTCTTTGTTGGTTATGGGAATGTAACAAGGCTCACTCTGTACTGCATACTGGGTATTCTCATTTACCAGTAAAACCGTTGAATTCTAAATAAGCACACAGTGTTGTGCAGTGTTTACCCCTATATGCGCCAGAAAACATAGTTATAATAATAATTATATACTATAATAATATAGTTATATATATGTCAATGCAGAAAACCTGTGCGCAGTATACCGGAAGTAAACAAGAAGTAGAGGTAAACATGGCGAGACGCAGCACAGCACCACACTTTTGGAGCGAGGAGGAAACCAATTTCTTTATTAGTGTGGTGAAAACCATGAATATAATGTCTTTTGTTGACGGCAGAAAGTACCGAGATAGTGAGATTTATAAGAAGGGGACCGAAAAGTTATTGCGTCTTAAGGTTGTCCGTAGGCTACGTCCAGACGCTATCCGTGCGTCGCCATTTACGTCGGGATATTGCCAATTGATTACAAATTCCATGTATACAGGAGTAACTCTCTCTGCTCACGCATGTAAACGGGTTATTCCGAATGTTTCAGAAACCCGAATCGTGACCTTAACCCGACCATAACCCGAAAATTGACAGCTTGTAAACGTAGTCAGTGTTTCACTTTGTCTTGCTTCATGCTATCTTGCCTTACACGGGGAACAGGTGTTGTGAAATATAAATCAAAGGGGATTTCCCTGATAGGTGAGTCCATGTGAGTTTATTTCAGCCATATGAGGCAATCATGAAAACATGAGCGACAATCTCTGGTGGCCAAGAAAAGTTAATCATTATTTTTGTTTGAATGTTTAAATGATATGGGCTTACACCTTTATTGTATGCCATTGGAGGCTCATTGGTTGTTTTTCTCCTCCTTTTCACAGACAAAGACAACGTGTCCGTGTCTGTGTGTCTGAAACTGAACTCTGGCTTAACCTTTTTTGGGCCTGTAGTAGAAACCAGGCTAGAGTGTGAGGCTGTGTTTCCCAGAAGACTCGTAAATGACTCTGATTTTAACATACGTGCAGTCGCTGGTACGTTTAGCAGGGGCAGTGTCCACATTTTAGGATCTCAGAGTTCCTCTATGAGGAGAGTTGGAACATGGGATGAATTACAGCTACTGGTCAGCAGCTGCTGTTAAACACTACCTTCACACACACACACACACACACACACACACACACACACACACACACGTATACACACATATACACACATATACACACATTCTAACAAGGAGACAACACACACTGACAAGCAGACCAATTAAAACAATGGGGGAGTCCTTGCTTAGACAGAGTGTGATCGCAGTTAAGAAGGTTTTGCTTCATTTTAAAACCATCCCAACAAAAATGTGAAAAGTATTTGTGAGGTTTTGGAAGTCACACGTTGAAACTAAGGTTTCAATTTTTTTCATCTTCTATTCTTATCCCTCCTGTTGTTCCCCTCTGTTGATCTCTTCATCCTTTCTAAACACGTTGGTCCTGCCCTATACAGGAATGTCAAACAGTACTTGTGAGAAAGAAAAATAAAAGGGACTACCAAACAGTGTACACATACACACACACACACACACACACACACACACAAACTTCTACAGCCACCCACTCACACACTCAGGAAATTACCCGGTGTCTGGCTTTTGTTTCATTTTATTTCTTGAAAGCTTGTTTATCTGCTATCCTCTCTTTGTACCACAAGCATTAGCTGAACTAAACCAGGCCGCGGTATGCACAGTTAACTCCTCCAATGGCTTTACCAACAACGTAAAAAATGCACACCTTGCAGTGGAATCAGTGGCTTCAGTGTTTCGTATTGCCTGTTGCAGGAATGATAGTCTATATCCACGACGTTCCAATTCTGGGATTGCTCCGGTGCTGCTTGAAATTCCGCCGGATCTCCCTCCTTTCGGCCGGATGTCCGTTACCCTCCGCTTTCTTTGAGTTGGAATTTTAAACTCCGGTGGATTTATGAGGACTATGGTTAACTGCTCCTCAGATCTCTGCAGGGTGAATCGAGACAGCTAGCTAGACTATCTGTCCGATCAGAGTTTTCTGTTGCACGACTAAAACAACTTTTGAACGTACACACGTTCCACCAAAACAAGTTCCTTCCCGAGGCTATTTTGCAGCGGCACCGTGGCTCTGTCCGGCGCTTAGTGCCGCCCAAGACAATTCTGATTGGTTTAAAGAAATGCCAATAAACCAGAGCATGTTTTTCTCCCATCCAGGAATGCTGTGTGGACTAGCCAGACCCTTCTCCGCATCGCTGTGGAGGAAGGTCTGGCAAAGTGAGACAACAGGAATCACAATCATTTCTGCCAGGCCCTGTTGGTGGAAAAAGACACTTTTTTTATGTTTGCAGGGGAGCATAGTGGCATCATGTCATCACTAGAAATGCATAAACACATACAAAATAAAAGTAGTGCATTTGACAAAATACCTAGAAAATCTTTACTCCAACTATTGTTTCCCTGTTAAATTAAATCTATTTTGGAAAATTCACTGTCTGTAACTTTCTTTTCATCATGCAGAAAAGATGGGTTTTCAAGCTACAATTATTGTGTGATGAGTAAAATTAAAGCCATCAAATACAATGAAAAACAGATTGGCTTCAATCCGTTACCTTTTTACTATTACCAGCTGTCTTCATTAGTCCCTTTCCGACCAGAGGGATTTTTGCAGTGCCTAGAACATAACGTTCCTAGAACCCTTTTTTCCCGTGTTCCGACTGGACCAATTTGGGGATTTTTAAGTTCCTCTGGCCACAGTTCCTGTAACTCTTTCAGCTCCTACTTCAGGGCAGGGTCTTTTCCCTTTTCCGCATTAGGAACCCTTAGTGACCTAGCAACGTCTGAAACACAAACAGTACATATTCTTCTGTTCCAATTCACCTACGTATGCTAACTCATAAGACAAACATCACACATTCAACCAGCTAATTGTTAAACTTACCCGTCATTTCGTTTGCCTGTTGTGCTCTGCTCTTCTATCTTCTTCCATCATATTAATTAGGATCATATTACGCTGGAGCCTTCGTCTTCTGTCTTTCTCTGTTAAGTACTCCAGCCTAGTTTTTAAAGCTGCCGTTCGAAATCTGTTATGAGGATCCCGGCAAGGCACAACAGGAACATTCCGATGGCCTCCTCCATGCTGATTTGTTGTTGTATGTGGCACTAAAGTAAAGTGACGACGCTATAAAGACCGTTGCCGTGCTTGCGTCACTCCCTTACCCCTCCTATAGTCCATATGGCCACTTGGCCAGTGTGAATGCAAATGGCAAAACCGGTTTTGGGGGAGAGTAGTTAGTAGAACTGTTTAGAAGTGGACTGTTCCTATAACTACGTTCCTGTAACTACTTGGTCGGAAAGAGGCTAGTGATGCACTGATGCAGGATGTACTCTATGTTTGTGTGTATGTGTGTGTGTGTGTGTTTGTGTGTGTGTATTGATTTGAATAATAAGAGCTGAACATTTCTGAAACATCCCTGAAGAATGCTTTTAGAACCTGTTTAGAGCCTTTCAGGGACTACAGTGTCTTTAGGGGGACTCAAAGAAAGAGAATAACTTAACTTAACTTTCTTTGCATGATGACTTCCAGACTATTGGCATTGCCTCTCTTTTGCTGCATAACCCTGTCACAGTCCATCACTGAGTTTATCCCTCTGTGAAACTAACATTTTATGACATGGATTAAGGGTTTGACTGATTTATATCTCAGACAAAATGAGATATTTATACAACTTTTATTGGTGATATTTGCTTCCACTATGAATCAACAAAACAAAGACAAATATGTCAATGAAAAATGTGATGGAGTTCAGAGTTATGGAAGCTAAAAAGGGAAATTATTACCTAATTGTGAAACCTTTTGAAAATTGAAAATAAAATGCAACTGATTGTGATAGAATTTAGATTCACATTGCTCGAATTCAATTGGCTGTTTTGGTTTGTGATTCATTCAGACACAAACATTTAAAAAAGAAAGGTTAAGCCACAGAATTGATTAGCTTTCTGTGCCATTAAGTTATGAATGGATGGTTTTCAGATTAAAACATTTCAATGCTATGAATCCAGGGGTTAATTGCAAAAGTACTCCATACAAGAACAAGGACACAAATAGACATATTAAACAAAAAAGGCCCACACAGACAGAAAATATACAGGAAACCTCTCAGTAGCTGAACTTCAACAATCGGGCCACTGTGGGCCCATTACAGTCACTAACCAGGCTGCTGCTGAGACATAACCACGTAATTGAATCTCCGCTCCCTCTACCTAATGCGATTACAGGTGCACTAATGTTTGCCATTTGGGGAGTTATTTTTTAGCTACTTTAGATGACTGCTTATGTCAGTGACATCATGTCAACTCATTTCCTGGAAAACTTTATATTTTCAGATGAACAGAATAAGATCAATGGAAAGTACCTGGAATATAACTACCTGAATGTACACCATCATATCTGATTGGCACGTTTCTAAGTTTTTTTGTTTTTCTTTCTCTTTCTCTGTCCGTGGAATTCTCCCAGGAATCAGCCTTGTTTCCTTTAACAGGCTGTGGTTTTGAGATACAGTTTTTGGCCTGAAGTGATCAAGTGTGATTCAGTATGGAAGGGGAAGAAGACAAGGTGGCCTGCACTCTCTCCCTCTGTCTAGGTTACCATCCTCCCTCGGCTCCGTGATTGCTTCAGCACATGTCTAAAGGGAGTGTATTTTTCTATGCCTCCCTGTGCTGTTACCAGTCAACCATCCTTTCCAAATGAGAACAAAGTGCTCTGGATGTCAATGTAATTTGACAGCGAGCGGCAGTACTACAAACCCAAGGTCACACAAAACTATGTTTTTGTGGATTTGGTGGGCTCATAATTTTCACAGCGAAGCTGATTTGACCTCCTTCCTGACTGGAAACACCATCACTGCCAAGTTGTGAGTCAGGTCTAGTTGCGTAGCCTGAAATCACCTAAGTGATCTCATAGGACTTTATAGTTCTCACATTATGAAACAATTAAAGAGAAGATGTGCAAGATGTTTAAAATAAACCAAATAAATACATTAATAATGCACAAGTAAAACAGCAAGGCAACAAAGCCAACTGGGTAATGGAGCACCATCCATCCATCCTTCACTACCAGGAGAAGAGGGAAAGTAAAGGACTTAGCCAGCCAGCGTCTGCTAATCTGCCTTTCTCATTCACATTGCTGTGGGAACCGTTGAAACAGCAGACAGGAGGGAGGTTTCCAGTCCTTGTGTGGTATGAAGTCCACAAGCACCACGGCCCACTCTGGACCGGGACTAGCTCTCTCTGGAGACACAACCTCCAGGGTCGTGTATGTAAAGGTTCTTGAACTCGCTTGGTCTTCCCCTCGAGTGACAGCTGCCTTGTTTTTGTCATAAACCAACTTGGGGCCAGTTCTTGGAGAAAAGGGCGTTGTTGGTTTCAGTGACTTTCAGATCACAATAGATGATGTAGTATAGGTGGAGGTGATCCTGGACTGAGAACTCTTCAGACTCTTCTGAGGTTCTTCAGGTGAAAATTAACTCTGAAAGTTGAAGTAGCAAATGTCATTTTACCCCTTTTCTATTGTATGTATTCCAAATGTTTACGGCTGCAACAAGTGATTATTTTTTATATTTGATAAATCTAATCATGTAATATTTTTTCAATCTATCCTCTTAAATACAATAATATAAAAATAATAAGAAAAATCGCAATTTATTTATTTAAGGGTTGTTAATTCAATGAAGTGATAACATTTGAAATGGGTGGACGTGTTCAAATGTCTTTTTCTGTCTGAAAAACAGTCCAAAACCTAAAGGTATTCAATTAACTATCACATGAAAAAAAAAGCAACACAATCCTCTCAAATGAGAATCTGAAACCAGTGAATTATTGATTTATTTCATTTCAAAACATTGTCCTTCTTGCTTTTATGCATCTCTAAACCTTTAAAATGTGGTCATGGGCAAAAACACATGAAAAAATGAGGCTATAGCATGATTATATTCTGCTTACATGCAGTGGTTGAAAAACAAAAAAAACAACTATTCTCTCTTCTGATCAAACACAATTTGTCCCCGTTTTTAATTCGTTTAGCATTGCTTTTGAAACATTCAGTTCTATTTTGGGGTTCAAAACGTTTGTATGGCATCACATGCAACATCAAGGGAGGATATGTTACTTTCTTCAAGACAAATGAGCAGCTCGGGCCTAGCAGGTCAGGGACGAGCCTCACCCATGCGTCCTTCCTTCTGTATTTCACAACCATAATAGGCTGTGACCTGCTTGTGCATCTACTCAAGCTGCCCGCTCTTTCACTAGAAAGAGCTGTGTCAACATTGGTGAAGCAGTAACTCACAGATATGCTGAATGGTTAGATAATGCTTCGGTGACAGGAGGCTTTAGTCAAAAGATGTGTGCAAACAAATACACTTCCATGCAATCACTCACAAACACACATGTACTTACTTGTATACCATTATAAAAGAAGGGGGAAGGCTGAGATTAAAAGAAACACAGCAGGAGAAGTGTACAGAAATGCAAACATGTATATATTATTTATTAGAGTTTTAAATTACAGTAACCCCAAGTAATCAGAGATAATGTAGAAAATGAAGAAATAATCCTAAAAATACTTATTTTCCAGAATTTAAGAGGTGGTTTTAAGTTACTGATCTATCTGACTTTTCATGTTATTCCTGACTTTTGTAGGTTAAGTACTTTTCCGAATGTATAAGTTATTTCTGACTTTTCAGAGTAATTACCAGCTTTTCATTTTCATTCCAAACTTTAAGGGATATTCTTTGATTTTTTGGGCCTTTCTCCAGACTTTTCAGGCTTAATTTTCTCAGCAAATATTATAATTTCTTATCAATCATTGACCAAAGTTCAATGTCGGATTTCTATCATTCTGAGGCTGAGAGGCATGGCGACTCAGTGTTAAGCACAGTCAACAAACAAACAGGCGGCGGTTAGATGAATTGGTGACTCTTAATTGCCCTTAGCTGTAAATGTGAGTGTGAATGGTTGTATGTTTGTGTGTGTCAGCCCTGTGATAGACTGATCTGTCCAGGGTGTAACTCTCGCCTAAATAAGCCTCCTGCGACCCTGAACGCGACAAGTGGGTATAAAAAATGGACGGATTCACATGCTGTCAGTAAAGTTGTCAATAACACACCAATCAGGCTAGCTTACAATACATTCCTGTGATTTCTAAAGGTATCTGGTGTTCAACACCACCCATTTGGGAGTCCAGCCTCCCTAAAAAACTAATGTGAAGGATTACTTCTAATAGTATTTGACATCAGTGCAGTGTGAACAACACTTTGTTTCTTCTGTCCCGAGGGGGCTCATTTTGTCTGTGCTGAAAGACAACTCGTGTAACCCAATCCTCAGGTACTGCAGCCCTGAGTCATTACTACTATGTCACACACACAGACAGACAGACACACACACACACACACACACAGACCACAAAAAAAACATGTCTACAACATCTACAAAAATGTTAATGCTTTATTTGACTCCACTAATGGTTTAAGGACATGTAGGTTGGAACAAAAAGCTGTGTATTTACCTGATTATTTTGAAACACAAACTCATGGGAATGCTTCCTCTTACACAGCATACTGCATGATCCTTCCTTTGTGCTTTTAGTGTCTTTGTTCTGCTTCATTACCTGGTTGAAGTTGTTGGACCAGTCAACACACACACACACACACACACACACACACACACACACACACACACACACACACACACACACACACACACTGAACTGCTGTCTTTGTCATTATGTCTTACTGTGTTGTTTAAACTTCCACCAGGGTGCAATAAATGGCACTTAGACAGGAGTCAACTGTCAAGCCCCTGAGCTCAGCTGATGAGGTTTGATTAAAGCGGCTGTAACCCCAAACCTGCTCCGTGTGTGTTCGCTTTCAATCACTCGGGCTTGTGCACAAAAGGTCAGATAGTACACCAGTTTACATACACATGTACTACATTGTCTCTCCTGTGTGTGTCGTCTCTAAATCATCTCTGCAAAACAAGGGAGCATCTTTGACCTTGTGACCTTTCCGATTTACCAGCCTGAGCCAAGCACACAGGATGAAGCTTAACATTAGGACGCACTTGTAACATCTGGAAAACCTTAACATTAACTTAGTGAATGGGTGGAAGTAGATGCTTGGTTTCTGTAGTCATTTTGTCATCATGTGACACTTGAAAACGTGACAGAGCCACAATACATATTTTGTGGACTGATGTCAAATTAACAAGACAACGTCACAGACACTATACATTAAAGATGGATGACATATTCTCCAACCTTGCTTCAGGATTTGTTTAACAGATGGAGCTCAGTTTGTTAATGTTAACGATGAATCCTCGAGGCACGCTAAAGTTAGCCATGGTGTTCCACAAGGCTCAGTGCTTGGACCAATTCTATTCACCTTATATCTGTTTTCTCTAGGCAATATTATAAGGAAACACACATTAAAGTTCTCTGTTATGCAGATGATACCCAATTATACCTATCAATCAAGCCAGATGAAACCAGTCAGTTAATTAAACTTTAAGGATGCATTAAGGACATAAATTCATGGATGACCTACAATTTCCTGATGTTAAACTCAGACAAAACCAAGGTTATTGTGCTGGGCCCTAAACACCTCCGAACCTCATTATCCAACGCTATAGCTACTCTGGATGGCATTGCCTTGGCCTCCAGCATTACTGTCATCTTGGAGTTATTTTTGATCAGGATATATCCTTTAACGCCCTCTTAAAGCAAAAAAACTTTTAGGCACATCCTGTCTCAAAATGATGCTGAAAAACTAGTCCATGCATTTGTTACTTTAAGGCTGGACTATTTTAATTCCTTACTATCAGGTTGCTCAATAAGTCCCTTAATACTCTCCAGCTGATACAGAATGCTGCAGCGTGTGTGCTGACCAGAACTAAGAAAAGTACTGTACTGTATTAGCTTCTCTGCATTCGCTTCCTGTAAAATCCAGTATTGAATTTAAAATCCTTCTCCTGACCTACAAAGCTCGTCAGGCACTATCATATCTTAAAGAGCTCATAGTACCTTATTGTCCCACTAGAACACTGTGCTCCCAGAATGCAGAGTTACTTGTGGTTCCTAGAGTCTCTAAAAGTAGTATGGGAGCCAAAGCCTTTAGCTATCAGGCTCCTCTCCTGTGGAACCAGCTCCCAGTCATTTAAGAGTAAACTTAAAACTCTCCTCTTTGATAAAGCTTATAGTTAGGGAGTGAGGAGTTGCAGTGTTCACCTTGACTGGCGGGGGACGGTGTATAGCCACAGACACGGCACCCCTTCTCTTCTCTGCTTCTCTTCATAGGCGTCAGATTCATCTACCAACCCTTATAGAGCTGGCTCAGGTTTGCCTTGGACCAGCTCTTAGTTATATTGTTATAGTTTTAGACTGCCGGGGGACTTCCTTTGACACACTGAGCTCCTCTCTCCTCTCTCTTTCCATCTGTGTGCATCCATGTCCCAGAAATGCTAGGCACTGCTACACCCTGCAGTGCCCTGCTACGTCCTGCTATGCAATGCAGTAACCTGCTATGCCCTGCTACACCCTGCAGTGCCCTGCTATGCCCTGCTACACCCTGTAACACCCTGCATTGCCCTGCTATGCCATGAACTACTACAACTACTATTTCTAGTCATAGTTCCATTATCTTTATTGTAACTATAATTGGCACTGTTTATCACACCCCCAACTGGCACCGTCAGACACCGCCTACCAAGAGCCTGGGTCTGTCCGAGGTTTTTCCCTAAAAGGAAGTTTTCCTCACCACTCGGGTTTCTGCCTAAAAGGGGGTTTTAAGTCTCTTGAGATAACTCTTGTTAGGATTTGATACTATAAATAAAATTGAATTGAATTTTCTAATCTCTAATTGGTTTCTGTGAGTCAGGTTGCGTGACATGCCAGACATTCAGTTCTCTATGTTTAATTTCTTAATCGCAGTTTCACAGCCTTTTTATAAGCTCTGCTCAGGTGTGAAAATTACCCGGTGGCTTGTGTGTTATTCCTCAACCTTGACAGTATGGCAAGCAGAATAACTTTGTGTTTAGCTGAGAACAGAGACGCCCTGTTGTGTCAACAAAGCCTGATTTATGATAGGATTCATTATTTGGCTTCATTGTGGTATGTGTGGGAAATGTGGCTTTCTATAACTGCAGATATGCTACAAGCAAACCTGTTTTATCTGTATTGTATTGGATGTAATGCATTAAATGTGATAAGGTTTTTGATAGCATTCAATCTACTAGTAACCGTCACAGTGTGCATCACACATGTGCAATGGACAAAGAGTGACACCTGGTGACTAAAGCAAAAAACGCATGAAAACTGTTTGTGGGTAACTATATCTTGTTAGCCAGGGGTTTCCCAAACTTTTTGGCTTTTGACTCTCTAAAAAGCAAAGCTGAGTAAATAAAATGATCCAGTAATTAAAAAGAAAAAAAAAAGCAAAGATCAAAAGAGAGTGTGAAACATAAGTAAAGGTTTAATGCCGCAGAAATTTTTTTTTCTTTTCTTTTTCTGTTTTCAACACTGTCCAGAAAGTCTATTAAATGTAAATATGAAAACACTTTTAAAATGTCTTGATTTATGTCTGGAATCATTTCTTCAATTATCTGATCAATCAAACTGGCATTTTCTTTTCAGTCTCACGTTTGTTCCATGTAATGTATAATCCATGGGATACATATTACAATATATACATTAGTAAGAAGCAAGAACATTCAGGCTCTCTGAGAAATGAATTGTAAGAAAGTGATTGTAACTTGACATTATTGAAGGGTCAGTTTAAGTGCTAATTTATAAAGATTGGAGATCAGAGAGAGATGATGTTAATGCTTCTCTGTATAGATGCTGGTTTATCTTGTGTTGACCCACAGCGACACCTGCTGGTCAAACTCCAGGTGTGCACAATATTTTCGGCAATATAAATCTATGGATTACATTGCTAATCAGAAATCACATAAATAAACCTTATAGACCTACATTATATAATAGTAGGCATACACTACTTTTTATGTTTTTAAATCTCGAATATAAAGTATAATGTCTCACAAATGTGCACTAATATGCTTATAATGACATACTCTAATAATAGCAATCTCTCCCTGATGAAAAATTAATTTTTCTTTCAAAGAAAACAAACTAAACTGTTGTTTTCCCCAATATTATCAGCTAAAATATACTATGTTACTTGTTGTTAAAATTACATAGGCTATACATGTGTGCTCCATGTACAAAGTGTTTCATCAGATGTGCGATATGCCACATGTGTAGTAAATAGTCCTTCCAAAACAAAGGCATGTGATCTCATTACAATCCTACTATCTTTAATTACGGTGTCCTCAATCGTATTCGGTGTTAATAAATTCCTATTATGGTCCCAATTGCACATAATAGAGAAACATCAGAGACAGCTAGGGGAGACACAGACACATAACACAGAAACTTCAAGAACAGGAGATAATTGAACAGCTTTGTCCAAATGTTTTTTTTTTCTCCAGATGGTGTTCAGCACATCCAGAAAACAAGCCCAGATCCAAACTGTAAACGTGACGGATTGCATGGATTACATTACCGTAATTATCCTAAAAGATGGAATTGTAGCCTACTCACAGATTGTACTGTATATGCACAAATGCTTTCGAATGTCCTCTTACCATTCTTTTGTTTTCTGAATTCTATTTCTTCAGAATTGTGTTGCTATGGTCTTTGTCAGTCCATAAATACTTTTGGAGCCTGAATGATGATTGGCCTACCTACCTTATATACAAGTTTAAAAAGTTCCCTATATATCAGAGGGAAATATGTTTTACCTTTTACTCCACTATTTATGTGACAGCTTTATTTACTAGCTCTTTTGCAGGTGCAAAACTGCAAAACAAATCAAATAGTGTGCATTTTAATATAATGAACTGCCCAATAGTATACTAAGTAGTTCAAATTAGCCCCACCACAACCAGGTAAAACATTAAAAATAATCCAGTAATATATGTAATATAGCCTTACACTCTGAAAGGGGTAATTCTGTGTAATGAGTACTTTTACTTTTGATTCTACTTCCAATAGCTTGATGCTGTAGTCCTACTGTTGCTTAAGTAACATTTTGAATGCAGGACTTGAAATGGATTTTTACACTGTGGCATTTTTAAAGGTTGCGAGTAGCCTACTTCTTTCACCACTGGCTTGTAAAACCGTAACGGGTCTGGTATCCTGTTGTTGTGAATTCTTAATTACAGCATAGCGCAAACCTAATTGAACTTTAACCCCCTACTTTGTAAAAAAAAAGAAGCTTAGAAATCAGATTTTACGAGGCGTTCGTGAGGGCAACGCAATAGCACTCGAAGAAGAATGTCCCTGCGCGTCTAATCGCAGTATTAAGGTCAACCCCTCCAGGAGGTTCTGTACGTGGCAGGGGCTCTCTGTAGCTACCCCTCACTGTATGTACTACTCATAACCCCGGGGTGCCAAGTGAAATTGCGTCCACATACCAAAGAAGTGTGACGTTACTCTTTTAAGACCTTAGAGAATAAAGGTAAGATAACGTTAAATATTGTATCTTAGCCCTTCTTTACATCATTGGAATTGGGCTGATCGTTTAACTCGCGTGCCTACCGAACATGCTGGGATGGTTGTCAATAACTGGGTCCAACAGGTTTTTTCGTGATACCAGACACTTCAGACCTTGTGGTACCGACAAGGTAAAGTAACAACGGCTCGTTCGTTTCTTTAGGTCTGTGTTTATTCCCGACATGTTTGTTACATTGTAACGACGAGTCGTGTTACAATGTTAACAAGGAAAAGGGGAGAACGTTTTGAAACTTTGCGCGTACTTTGTGGCGGAGCATCTCGTTGTTTGTTACGCACACTTTAAAGCAGACAGCAGACACGAGGTTTTGAACGTTGGCGCAGTAAACATGAATGTCTGCACATGTAGCCTACTTCACAGGCTGCAAGGACATTCACGGACCCGAAAGAGCTCAAGTATTGGGAATTTCTAGAAACAACTGGTTGACGTCACATGGACGGCTAGCATCCAGTTGAAGATGATGAGCAGACCCGGGGTCTGAAGGCGAGATGCAGCTGGAAAAAGTCATTTTCGACAACTAGAACCCAACTACAATTCACAAAAAGTCAGGTGTAGTCTGTATTCTTTTTCCTAAAGAGTCGGTTCACTCATAGCAAAAATAAAAATTAGTATTTTTTTTTTTTATTGGAACTACTTTCTACAAAATAAATAGTCCCAATTAAAAAGGGTGTCAACAGTGAGAACTGTGTATTATCCATAGTTAATGGGGGTCTTTGGAAAGAGATGTTGCTGATGATATTGAGTACACTAAGATAAGTATGTGGATTAAAAAAAAATGCTCCAAAAGGAAAGACATTGGCTGAGAGGCCTTGTCCACCCTTGGCCGCAAAGTACCACTGTTCAAAGTCCCAGGATAAAGGGTTATATATGTTCCACGTTGATGATGCGGATGATGCCCTGTAGTGCTTTATTTATAGCCTAGTACAATGGCAAAACTTGGATGTTGCAGCCATTAGATTTGGTATAAATGGAAGGCAACAAATGGAAGGAGGCCATTCATCTGTCAGCAGTAATTGGGCTGAAAGCCAAGGTTGGAAAGGCAGGTGACATGTACATGTATGATGATGTCTTGCTAGATACAGCTGAAACAAGAGAACTGTTTTATTAAGTTATTTGAGTCTCGGTCTGATGGTCTCCCCTTTTCTAGTATGTCTGTTTTCTTTTACTTAAGTAAGCAGCATACAGTGTCCAAGTCTGGTTGTGTCTTTGTAAGTACTGAAGCAATGCTTATCTAAATGCCTGGGTGATTTATATTTATTACAACATTGGTGTCTTTGTTTATTAAACATTAGTTATATGAGCGTTCAGTGTTTTCATACCAGAAAAAGCTTTTAAAGGTGAACAGTGTTTTAGTGTACTCTTGCACATAAAAAAAATGTGTGTGTTGCTTATGTAAACTGACATATTCCATATGCTAATATGTGACTCTGTAAACCGTAAACAACACAGCATCTGGAAATAGATTACTGGTGCTGCACCATCTAGCTGCCACGTTGGGGTGTTTAGTCACATTCCGGCGCGCGGAAGAACATTATGAAATGGTTGTCCCTTTAAAGTAAAATAGATCTAGCCTGTTTTTAGTTGCAATATGGCTGCAGATGTTGTTTTTGTCAGCTCTCATTGCATCTGAAACAAATTTGCTTTAAAGTAAACCACATATGGTTAGCAGCAGTCTTGGACATGCATGAGGAAAACCTTTTAACCCTTTGCTTTATTCAGAGATTGTCTACATTCCCCTGATATTGCATTACATTACATTCATTTGGCAGATGCTTTGATGCTTTTTTCCAAATCGAAAATAGATGTCAACTAAACTATGTTGGAAATGCTCACTTCCATCGTCTCTGAGACTAAAATGCCAATGTAAGCAGCCTTTCTTTTGGCTGGCTGTGTAAAGTTGCGAAATTGCTATTTAGTGGGAGTTGTGCACTTAGTTTGACTCTGCCTAATAGAATGCATCTGGTGGTTAATACTGATACTCAGCAGAGACCAACCAACCATTCATGACAACTGTTGTCTTATCAAATTACATTACATTACATGTCATTTAGCTGACACTTTTATCCAAAGCGACTTACAATTGCTATATATGTCTGAGCAACTAGGGGTGTCTTGCTCAGGGACACGTTGGTTGATGCATCGCAGTGGGAATTGAACCCGGATCTCCCAAGGCATGTGTCATATCCACTGCGCCATCAACCCCTGATAAATAAGATCTTGAATATCACATTATCTGTAACAGATTTATGTTCATCTAAGTTAAGTATAGTCTAATTGAAGAGGCGCTATTCTTGTTCTACCCACTGTATATTGAAATGCCCGGAGCAACACCAATGACAAGCAAGTTAAATCTCCCTGAGTCTGACAGGCAAGGATTGTTTGAGCATGTTCACAGCCTGTGGATACTGTGTGTGCACATGTATGTGGCATATTATATAATATGCATCTTTCAGTAGTCTGCACGTGTGCTAGCATGCCCGTCTTTTGTCTATGCCTTTGAGTGCCAGTTCTGTTTACTGATTAACAACAGTCAGAAAAATGCCTGTTTAGCATCTACCATTTGCTGTTTATCTCAGTACACCATTTTCAGCCTACATGGTGGGGAGAGTTGGCAAGCATCTTGTCTAGCCAGCAGTTTTCCGGCATGCAACTCCCATTCTTTAGTCACATAGATGACTGCTCCCGACTAGTTTTATCAAAATACTGGAATTTGGTCTTCACTGCCAAAATGTAATGTAGTGAAGATGGGAACTGCTGTGATACCTCTGCAAGCAAATATATTCTGTAGATATGACTTTGAAAGCCAAGTAATGTTTGTAGAACACATTTCCTACAATTATTCAAGGCTTTAAAAAGTCGTAAATAGGTATTTTGCAACCATATTCAACAATGTTCCTCAGTTGTCATGACAACACTCTCTCACTCACATCAGCCCCAGTACTTTCTGCTTTTTGGCTTCGCTTTTGTTTGCATTTGTTATGAAATTATATGTTTTATACTCTTATATGTTTGAGACCTCTTGACCTATGTAATGCTTTAATGTGCTTCCCCTCAAAACGGAATAAGAGTATTTTTATAACTTCCTCAGTTGGCACTTGTGTGACCCAAGACAGCTGCTGCTCGTACCAGCCAGGTTTTTTCTCCGTGGATTTGATGTCAAGTAAGAAATGAAGCAGGAAAGAAGAACAGAACAACTACAGCTGTTGGGAGTGTTACTGTCTACTAGAAACATTTCCTCCTAAGTAACCCCTGCCCCGTTGCAGACCTTGAATCCTCCTGCCTGCTTTGCCAGAGAAAGTGTAACTGTGGTTTCTTATCTCTCCTCTGGAGCCACACCTCCTTGTAAAAACAGCAGAAGTTTGATTTCCTGCGTGTCATTACGCACCAGGATTGGCGATTGAATGAGCAAGAGCACAGTTTTTCATCCAGCAGTTTGTGTTATCTTAAATTTTGACACTTTTTGCTGACCATTGTTTTATTTTTAGGAAAGGGTCGATGGATTATTGTAGCCTGTCATCTTTATACAATACATAGAACACAGGTCTGCAGCAGAGCAAGACATGGTGCACTGTGGGTCTATATTCAAAACACAGCGCCTGGTCCTGTCCTCTCATGACCTGTCGTATCATATCCTGTCCTGTCCTCAGTGCTAGTCCCTACATTTGCCAGAAATGCCAGGCGAGGGGTAATGAATCTAACAGGCCTCTTTCCAGGAATGTGACATGGGTGTTACAGCCTGCAACAACAGGCAAGGCTGTGTTTGGACTGAGCAATGGCACAGGCTGTAGATTACAAGGAGAGAGATTTTGTCCTTTTCATTTGTAGTTTAGGTCTGTAGTAATAAGCATCACTCATCACGCATACAGGTGAAGGCTGAAAACAGTGTTTTTGCAGCCCAAATAATTAGGGCAATGCTTCTGCACTGATGTTGGTGTGTGTTTTATGGTCCAGGACCGTGCATTCACCATGTGCACCCAAGCAGTGGTGGAAGAAGTATTCTGATCTTTTACTTAAGTAAAAGTACTAATACCACACTGTAAAAATACTCTGTTACAAGTAAAAGTCCTGCATTGAAAATGTGACTTAAGTAAAAGAATGTATCACCAGGAAAATGTACTTAAAGTATTAAAAGTAAAAGTACTCAATGCATAAAAATCCTCACATTTTAGAAACTGGAAACGATCCAAACAGTTGTGTGTTTAACCGGCTAATCATTTAAGCTGCACTTGTAGGCCGTTATATTGTTGGGTAGTTTAATTTATAATAAAACCTTGTATTTTATAAACTACATGTTTTTTGTGTGCAAAAATCTTAATGTGTAAAGTAACTAGTAACTAAAGCTGTCCGATTATTGTAGTGGAGTAAAAAGTACAATATTTCTCTCTGAAATGTAGCGGAGTAGAAGTAGAAAGTGGCATGAAAAGAAAATACTCAAGTCAAGTACGAGTACCTCAAATGTGTAGTTAAGTACAGTACTTATACTTAGATTTTGCCTAATGTATTAACTTTGTCATGACTTTATTTGGCAACAGTAGAAAGTCGACTTGCATTTTGTCAAAAGGTGTCATGTAAGTGAAATGATTTCTTTTTCACCTGGAGGAGATTTCTCTTCAAGTTATCCACATAATAACTATTAAGGTGCCATGCTTCAGAACCTTTGTCTCTCTAAGCCTTTGATTAGATAGTAGTGCAGGCAGAAATGTGTGTGTGTGTGTGTGTGTGTGTGTGTGTGTGTGTGTGTGTGTGTGTGTGTGTGTGTGTGTGTGTGTGTGTGTGTGTGTGTTGTGTGTGTATGTGGTTTGTGCCTGGGCTATGTCATAGAAGTAGAAGTAGAAGTATGTGCATGTTTTACACAGACAACAGTAAACAGTCATCACTGAGAAGTGAAGTGGTAAAGCCGAATTAGACTAAATCCATGAGGAGAAAGTGGAGCAGTGTCACTTTTCACCTCAGATCGCAAACAAGCATCTCGGTGCTGGACTGTGAACAGAGACTTTCTGCTAGGCGTAGAGCTGTAACAATTCCATATTTTGCTGTACAATTAATTGTGTCAGAAATAATTGCGATCAACAACAATATAATCGTCTATTTCAGTCAAATTAAAAAAAATATTTATCTATGTATTACTTTTGCAAACACATTTTGAATGAATTCCAGGATACATCTTTTGGTTATATCATTGTTATGTGACCCAGATATTTTTTTTCTTAAATGAACATAAAACTGACAAATACCATCAGCAGTCATACCCCTTAGGACCTTAGCTAATGTAAGCAATTAATATAAGAAAATAAAAATAAAGAAACAACGATTATGTAAAAGAAATATTGATTAGACAAGTATTACATAATTGTTACAGGCCTAGCTAGGTGATACATCATTGTTTAGTTCTGCTTGTCAATTCAGCTCTGTTGTTGGCTCTACAGCAGCTGAAAGTCCACATAGCTCATGTTGCTTGCTTTGGCCCAAGATATCACTACTATATATTTTCAAATAATACTGAAGGAAATGTGGCAACTTCTGACAAGAAAACCATAATAAACCTTGAAACAATAGGCTTCACACAGCTGTTTGTACTGGAACTGTCTGCTTTCAAAAACAACAATCTAACTTAACCGTTAGTGTTGGCTTGGTATTTTACACTACCTGCCCAGCACCAAACAGCAGACAGACACAGTTAGTGACTACCTGGTTAACATAGTGGAGCACTTTAGCAGCTAAAGAGACAAATATTTCCCCCAGGAGTTTGTAGAGACCAAAAACAGAGCTAAAAGAAGAGTGAATATTGGACTTAGATTTGTCAGGTGGCCAGAAACACGACTCCAGTTAAACGATAATGTTGCCCCGTAAATACTGGATGTGTAAATAGGTAACTAACAGATTTGCTATATCAACTTAAAAAGTGACAATATGTCAGTGTTGTATTCCCACTTGTTTCCACTGCCCCATCATGTAGCCCAAAAAATATTTATTGGCAATTTATTCATTGTAGCAAAATAAATCTTAAAATTCCTGTTAAGCATGTGAAGGACATAACATGTTATACTTGATTTGATGTCACCATTTTGAAAGTGAGTTACTTGTGAGTTTCTGCAGTGCACGCTTTGGTTTATAATTCTATTACAAAGGACATTGTCTGAGCTTTATGTAATCATGGCCTTAGTCATCAACATTTTTCATTAGCCATCGGGTGGCCAATGGCCATGCTGAACAGACTAAAACATACACAAGACCTTACCTGGACTTTATATAATAGTAATTTAGTTCCTATGGTGTCTGCTTATTTTGTAGAAACAATGTTAGAACACTATTCGTTTTCCAAATTGTCCTTCCTTATTCTCTCCTAATGAGAACTGGGCATAGAGGCTATTATGTCATGATGCCTCCCAGCACGATTAGTGACTCATTTATAGGAAACATACTGGAAACTTTGAATATTGTTAGACCATCATCTAATTAAGTACGGAAACACACCATCACTGCATAAACTGTTGACTAAGGGTAATGCAAACTGCAAGGATATTTATATGTGTGGTTCAAGAATAACAAGGTCATTTTGTAATCAAAATACAGTTTGTCAGTTTTTCATGGCCAATATGAAAACAAAGCACATTGGCAATTATATGGATGGATGGAATATTAAAGAGTGGAACAGCTGGATTTTCCACAGCTTGTGTTAAATGGTGATGGAGAATCGTAGGATAACATGCAAAACTTTATCCATAGATTTATACAGACAGCAAAGGGTAAAAAAAAATGTTTTGCAGGCATTGCATGAAAATAGGCTTAGATTTTGTAAATCTAATGTGACATGATGTGATTCTGTTTGTCCTTGCAGGTTATTGAAAGAGACAGAATGAGGAAGATCCTGGCTTTCATCCTCTGGGCTCTGCTCTGCTGCTGCTGCTGCTGGAAAACACAGGCAGAGATCTTCACTTCCATAAGTAGGTTGAAAGAGCTAGGTGAACGTTTTTTCCATCAACGCGAAACTTGAGATCCCTTAGGGGTCGCTGTAATCAAGGTAGTCACATTTTGGCCTATAACTGAATGAATATAAATGGGGAATTTGCAATTGCAATTTACTGCAGACCTTGCAGCTCACGCGTTGCAGTATTTCCTGACGTTTGCCTCGATGCCGTCACGCTTCGGGTTCCACTTTCGCGGACTCCGCTGGTCGTCGGGCTACTAGTGGTCTTAAACTCCACAGGGTACCTTTAACTAGGCTTTCTAATATTCATAATCAGAAAATTAAAGATATTTTTACTGTTACAATCTGTGGTAATTCCCCTAAATAGGAACATCAGCGGAGTGCCACATATAGAAGGGAGCAGAGTTTGCGCTCAGGAATGCTTTTCTTTGCCATAAAAAAAGGTTTTAGATGGAGGAAGTGGTTAAATCAGGCCAGTTAAATCTGTTTTTTTTGAGGCAACTTTTTCCTTTGTGCAATTACCTTTCTTCATCTAATATGTGAGAAGAAGATCACTTGTTTACAGAACTTCTTTTGATACAGTATGCACTCGGGAGGAGTTAAACAGTCACTTAAATCCTCTCGATTTACTGCACTTGGCTGGTCAGTTGTGCTTATTGCACGCAGAAACAATGAAAGTGTTGTGATTATTCATCTTCCCTGGAAACCAGTGTGATTTGTATCATGGCTGAATGTTTCCATGGAATATTTTAAGATGCACACTACACCCCAACTATCCTCTCAAAGACTCATGGATGAACGCCACCCTGTAGTTTGCTGAGTAATTCTACACAATCAAAGCCCCACCGTTTGTGGCTGAGGACTCTTTTTACCTCAGTGTGAGTCTGAGCAGTGTTCTTTTATCGGTCCACCAGAAAATCACAACAGACCGAAAAGTTCTCAGTGGGATTGTTAGTAGAACCAACTCTCTCACATTACAAGACGTTTTTTGATTAAATGTTATTAAATGTTAAATGATATTAAATATTGCTTGATGGAGTTTTGAAATTAGAAATGGAGAACATTCCTCCAGGAAATACTAAATAAATACAATTAAATACATACATTTTTGACACTTTAACTTAGGAAATTAATAGGCGACACATCTTTTAAGGAAGAAAGGTGATGCTGATTTGATCTTTAAGGCTCTGACACACCAACCCGATTATCAGCCGTCGGACAGTCTGGCGAGGTCGGTGACTCGAGTCTGTTCGGTGTGTTCCGTGCCGTTGTCTGCCGGAGGAGCCATCGGCATCCATTTTGGCCGATTTGACATGTTGAATTGGCCAGTGGGCAGTCGGACTCAATGACCAATCTGATTGGTGGAGTGCTAGCACTTGACTAGCGAATCAGTGCTTCTTCCACAAGAAGAAGCCTGAGAGCTGACAACGCCAGTATCTTCTTATTACTAGCCATCCTATTTTCTTCTGTTCAGCGGGTAATGACAACAATGATCCTTCTTGACTACTATCAACACTCTCTGATGAAACAATGACTGACGACAGTGTGCGCTGTGTTTACTAGGTCTAGAGAGATGTTCTGTCATTTTCCATTTTCAATTTTTGGGCGACAATACAGATTAGTGCCGCTGCCTGTGTGTTCCGAGGCACTTTTTTGAGAGACGGGAGCCGACTGATCAGTCCGACTGCCTTTTCTGCCGACGGTCGGCCGTCTGGTTGGCGTGTCGGAGCCTTTAGAGACACCTCTCACTTATATTCAGCATCCATCTCTCTCTCTGCAGGCCAAATGACGGACCTGATCTACACAGAAAAAGAGTTGGTCCAGTCTCTGAGGGAATACATTCAAGCAGAAGAATCCAAGCTTGCTGCTGTCAAAAGGTACATTCCAACCTTGTGACTTAATAACAATCCAACTGTGTAATAAGTACTTCTACTTGTACTTTTTTTAAATTGTATTATCATTGTATGCTCTTTTATGCTTCTACATCACATTTCAGAGGGAAATATTGTACTTTTTACTGTACTACAGTTATCTTACGATACAATAACTAGTTACTTTTCATATTACGATTTCATGTAAAAAAAAATATGATAAACACAATACAATACTTTTCGTTTGTGACCCATTACAAAAAATTAGTTGTTAGCAGTTCCGCCAAAGAGACCTTTCCCTAGTAGACTTCTCAGATTGCTTAATTTAAAGCTATAGTGCACAACTATTTTATATTAATGAATGTTACATGTAAGCCATGTGAATTGATACAAAGCTAATTAAGCCTGTCAGCTCCACAAAACTCTCTCTGTATTTCTCAGTATGGCTAGGTTTACAAAATAGTGCCGTCCTTTGAGTTTTGCGCGCAGAAGCTGCATTTTATGTCACTGCTGAAAAAGGACAACAGCAGCGTTCATGTATGGAGACAAAGAGGACATACAAATTATATGATAATTACCTCTTCTGAAGAGTTTTTTAATCCTCCGTGTTAGCAACTGCGTGGAGTGCAATCACCGAAGGCTTGCATGGATGCTGCGACAGTGTTGTTGCCATTACTTACAATTCCCATTGGGGGCGACAGAAACTATGAAGGTAAATATGGTGCAAAACGTGAGAGCTTGTAGAATACAATGTGAGAACTTGCAGAACAAAAAAATTTAACTTGTATGTTAAAATGTGCACTTGTAAAATAAAAATTTGCACTTGTAAAATAAAATGTGCACTTGTAAAATAAAAATTTGCACTTGTAAAATAAAAATTTGCACTTGTAAAATTATTAACCCATTTGAAGTCACAAAAGAAAAAAAACATGAGAGCTTGTTAAAAAATCTGAACTTGTAAATTGAAATTTGCACTTGTAGAAAAATATATCACAAATGTGTAGATTGATATTTGCATGAACACAATGACAGCTGCAAACTTGTAATGCAACATTTACTCATGTACTTTTTTTTTACTCAGGTTGATTTTCCATCACAACCACAACTCAGTGATTACAACCTCTCGAATCTGTCACTGTATGCGCTCTCACCGATCACAAAGAGGCGAATCTGCGCCTCGACTTTGCAACACTTGTTGCGATACATTTGGTGCAAAACTAATTTGTACCTGTGGACTTAGGCTGTGGAGCTCTGATCCAACAGAACGGGGAAAGCAGGGTTTCTATCGCCAGATGAGGGACAACTCTGTCCGGCTTATTTAGCTATGTCGACGGAAGCCTGGTTGAATAGCAAGCTAAGCGTTAAGCTAATACCAACCAGCCTGATTCTAAATAAATACCTTTTAATTATCTTAACACTTTTTAACAGTCAAACTGAAACACTGGCGGTGAGCTCCAGGTCCTGCAGACGGACCGTCACCAGCGGGTATCGCCGAGCGGAGCAACATCGCTATTATTGCCAGAAAGCTTCGCTGCCGACCTCGACCTGCAGTCGAGCTCCAGCGGGACACAGAGAGCCCCGCACCCGGTAGCATCGGCGCATCCCCGGCCATGACCACAGCTTGCTTTGCTGATGTTGTGCCTCACTGCCAATCATTGCACCGGCAGGCAGCAACAATCTGTAGCTTTGCAGAATACATCCACCTCGCGGGCAGCAGCAATCATTTTTGCCGAATGCGTCATCTCTTAACCCTCGTTGCTGCCGGGATTTGCACCCAGGTAGCAAGGAAATGATAGTCTGATAAAACATTGATGTCTCTAAACGTTGTAAAATTATAATCATCATTGATGAACATGACAAAGGAATGTATATAGCCTACATTTTAATTAAACAGTAGCTACTTTGCCTTATAAAATCAATATTTCCCCTTATGGATGGAAGTCTTGGCAGGGATGCAGAACTGGCTTAGCGATGTTACCCGCTGATGACGGTCCGTCGCCGGCTGCAGGACCTGGAGCTCACCGCCAGTGTTTCAGTTTGACTGTTAAAGTGTTTAGATAACTAAAAGGTATTTATTTAGAAGCTGGTTAGTTAGCTAACGCTAGCTTGCTATTCCACCAACACTAGCGGTGAGCTGCTACCGGGTGCGGGGCTCTCTGTGTCCCGCTGGAGCTCCGACTGCAGGTCGAGTCGGCAGCGAAGCTTTCTGGCAATAATAGCGATGTTGCTCCGCTGGCCGATACCCGCTGGTGACGGTCCGTCTGCAGGACCTGGAGCTCACCGCCAGTGTTTCAGTTTGACTGTTAAAAAGTGTTAAGATAATAAAAAGGTATTTATTTAGAATCAGGCTGGTTGGTTAGTTAGCTAACGCTAGCTTGCTATTCAACCAGGCTTCCATGCCATCCATCCATCCATCCAGGCTTCCATGCGACATAGCTAAATAAGCCGGACAGAGTTGTCCCTCATCTGGCGATAGAAACCCTGCTTTCCCCGTTCTGTTGGATCAGAGCTCCACAGCCTAAGTCCACAGGTACAAATTAGTTTTGCACCAAATGTATCGCAACAAGTGTTGCAAAAGTCGAGGCGCAGATTCGCCTCTTTGTGATGCGAGAGAGCGCATACAGTGACAGATTCGTGAGGTTGTAATCACTGAGTTGTGGTTGTGATGGAAAATCAACCTGAGTAAAAAAAAAAGTACATGAGTAAATGTTGCATTACAAGTTTGCAGCTGTCATTGTGTTCATGCAAATATCAATCTACACATTTGTGAATATTTTTTCTACAAGTGCAAATTTCAATTTACAAGTTCAGATTTTTTTTTACAAGCTCTCATGTTTTTTTTCTTTTTGTGACTTCAAAAGTGCAAATTTTTATTTTACAAGTGCAAATTTTTATTTTACAAGTGCACATTTTTATTTTACAAGTGCAAATTTTTATTTTACAAGTGCAAATTTTTATTTTACAAGTGCAAATTTTAACATACAAGTTACATTTTTTTGTTCTGCAAGTTCTCACATTGTATTCTACAAGCTCTCACGTTTTGCACCATATTTACCTTCATAAGAAACTACGCACTATAGCTTGAAGTAACTGTTTGAAGCCCAAAGAGGTAAAAGTATAGCCTGGCTCCGCCCTCCTACGTACTTCCACTCAATTTTAATTTCCCTTCAGTACTCCGTCTGGGTTTGCGGTATATTCTTGGGTTTTCTCCGACCAAATATTTGGTGGTCCAATCAGTGAACAGAGGGAGTGGCTGAGAATGATGACGTTGAGGTCGTGACGTGCACTAGTTTGAGTTGTAGTTCCGTAATGGCAGCAGAGAAAGATGCGGTCCGTTGTGGCAACGCTGCAGAATATCCAGAAGTTTAAGCCCGAGCAAGAACAACCTTTGCTGAGTTTTGTTGGTGGCCATGATGTTGTGGCCCTCCTCCCCACGGAGTTCAGGAAAAGTTTGATTTTCCAGCTCGCTCCGTTAGTGGTGAAGGAGTTGGCTAAGGCGAACGCTAGCGATGATAAGCCGATAGTTGTCGTCGTCTCCCCTCTTGTTAGCCTGGTCCTACCAGACAATACGTAGGAGGGCGGAGCCAGGCTACCAGAGTGGCTCTGGGCAGATCCAATAGTTTTAAACTTCAACAAAGTACCCTCCTTCAAGGAAGTTAACACTTGTCAATGGAGAGAGGCCAGACTCTGTACACATGAAATGTACGAGAGTCTGGTAGGACCAGGCTAGTAAAAGTATCCATTATATCACAAAAAAGCAAAGATTAGAGAAAAGTCAGAAAAAGTCAAATGCAGCTAATAAGCTTCTTCTTTCTCAATCCATTACTTATCTACAGACCCCTCAGATTTGTCTTGTGTCCTTCAGGAGGGGCCTGACCCCACGATTGGGAACCACTGGACTAAACTACCCTACTGTGTGTAAATGTCAATTTAGACTTGGAATGAAGAACCTTTAGAATGGAGTATTTTTTTAATCCTGGAGGAACTGAGTACTTCTTCCACCACTGACCATAATAATGACTTGTTAGTGTCTCTGTGGCGTTGACGGACTGAGACTTGTGCTCCTCACTGCTGTCCATTTCAGGCTTCATTTGTGTTATGTCTTTAAACAGAGATACCATGGTAATGATCTTGAAAAATATCCCTCCTTGTGGATTAATGTGTCAAAATCATCTTAATAGCACTGACACATGTTATAAATATTAATAATATCTGTTTCATCAACCGTCAACAGCACTAAAAAGTAAAGAAAACATTTATATCTGTTCTATCAACAAAGAGATTTGTTAATATTAACAGTCCTTTAACCATGTAGTGGTTAGAACTGTGGAGGCTGTGCTCAGTGTTTTCTAGCACATATTACCCTACCGTGTTCATAATGTTTTTGTTTAATTTGTACAGTACATTGAAAACATAGTGTAACACAACTTTAGTCTTTTTTTGTCAATACATTTTCACCAGAGTTTTCCATGTGACTGAAAAAGAGCAACAGAACAGAAAAGAACATTGGCACTCGCTTTTGCAGGTTAAGTCAATATGAGATAATGTGTAGAATGAATACAATGTATTTTAAAATGTAGCTGTATTGGAGCTTTTAGAGAAGTAACACTTTGTCTGTCTGTCTGTCTGTCTCTCTCTTAGCTGGGCCAACAAACTTGATGCTCTGACCAAAGTGTCCACCTCTGACCCAGAGGGCTACCTGGCCCACCCAGTAAACGCCTACAAACTGATGAAGAGACTCAACACGGAGTGGACTGAACTGGAGACTCTGGTGCTTCAGAATCCCTCTGATGGTAAGGAAGGAAGATGGAAGAAAGGAAGGGAGGAGGAGTTGAGCTGGGCAAGTGTGGTGTGACTGTGGAGCATTGATGTTCTCTGTGCGATTGGTTATAAATACCATTCCATCTGGAGTCTGTTTTTTGGCCACACATAACTATGGGCCTGTTGCCTGACCACGAGTATACAGACATTCACTGCGATAACAAGCTGTTGTGCTGTGTGTGACAGCTCAGACCAAAACGTACCAAGAAAGTTATATTATTTGCATCCAGACAAGTTCCTGTTTCTCCTTTTTGTCTGCAATAACTAGTGATACATCTGGAAATGACTGTAGATTTTCTTTAAGTAAAAACTATTTTAAACAGATCAGAAATGTCTTTTATGCTGCCTTGGCCAAATCTGCATTTGTTCATTCCTGCCTTTTACATTGACATTATAGGCATTGCGTTCATACACGTATCTCTACCTGGAGGGCAGCATTTACCACTTTTCTATGGGGCTTCTCTCAGCACTTGCAGAGAGCAAGCAGCAAATATAAAATCAAGAGCGGATGTGAGCAGAGTGATTACAGCTTGGACTGCAGTGTGGAAATTTCTGCTTAACTGCTCTGGTCAACTACTCTGCTCCTCCAATGAACAGAGAGAGAGAGAGAGAGAGAGCAGAGACTGTCATGTTTTGCTATGTACAGCTGTTCCTCATCTCTGCGTATTTTGGCCATGTTCTCCCTTTGTGTGGGTGTGTGTCTGGACCTGAAAGTCTGTGCGTGTGTGAGGCAGATAGCAGGAGCATGAATTGTGTGTCATACTTGTGAATCTGTATATGTGGCCATTAGTCAGTAAGAGATAGAAGACATACAGTATTTTGATTTAGTTTTTAATGTTTGTACTTTTATTCTTTATGCTTTGGCAACACAGATGTATTCACATGCAATGCCAATAAAGCATGTTAAAAGAAATATTGACACTGAAAAAGAAAGAAATACCATAGATGATATACAGTATAGGCTCACAAATTTAGATTAGGGATGCACCGAATCCAGATGTTTGGGTTTCGGCCGAATACCGAATCCACTGGTTAAGATTCTGCCAAATCTGAAAACAAATACCGAATCCTGAAACACAGTAAACACATTAATGAAGTTAACAACATCCACAGCCTTTAAAATAAAACAACTTAATGTTGAATTCACACGCTCTTTTCACATTTTTCAATACATAGTACTTGTTAATAGTCGTCATTAGCCCCACACAAGACAGTGAAGACACTAAACTAAATTTGGTTGACTGGTATAGGCAGTATGCGAAGGATAATATTAGAGCTGCAACGATTAATCGAGAAAATAATCAACAGATTAATCGACTATGAAAATAATTGTTAGTTGCAGCCCTAGATAATATTGGGGAATCTGAGTGAAGACAGAGGCTCTGATTGACAGAAAGTATTTACAGAAAGTCAGGAATGTTTGAACTGACTGTGGATTATAAGCCTGAATACATCAAAGACATTGGCAATAGCCACTGTTACTTTTGTTTTCATTACTAACTTTTGCTGCTAACACATTGACTACGTTTACAAGCTGTCAATTTTCGGGTTATGGTCGGGTTAAGGGCACTATTCGGGTTTCTGAAACATTCGGAATAACCCGTTTACATGCGTGAGCAGAGAGAGTTACTCCTGTATACATGGCATTTGTAATCAATTGGCAATATCCCGACGTAAACGGCGACGCACGGATAGCGTCTGGACGTAGCCTACGGACAACCTTAAGACGCAATAACTTTTCGGTCCCCTTCTTATAAATCTCACTATCTCGGTACTTTCTGCCTTCAACAAAAGACATTATATTCATGGTTTTCACCACACTAATAAAGAAATTGGTTTCCTCCTCGCTCCCAAAAGTGTGGTGCTGTCGCGGTCTGCGCCATGTTTACCTCTACTTCTTGTTTACTTCCGGTATACTGCGCGCAGGTTTTCTGCATTGACATATATATAACTATATTATTATAGTATATAATTATTATTATAACTATGTTTTCTGGCGCATACAAGAAGTTCCTCTACTCAAAAGACCAAGATTCCTTGCGAATAGAACATGCGCAGAACACAAATCAATGTTCCTTTTGATTGGGATATGCCGATACGCGTTTACAAAATTTCGGGTTAGAAAAGGGGTAATCCAGGTAGCATATTCGGGTTTATAAAAACCGGAATATGAGCATATTCGGGTTTTTGCCGGTGTTTACATGGCCGTGCGCGACCGGGTTATTGCTAATATTCCGGTTTTGAATGGGTTATTGGCTGCTTGTAAATGTAGTCATTGAGACAGAAAGAGAGAGAGAGGGAGAGGAGGAAAAGAAAGATAAAAAAAACGCAAAAGCCGTTCAGAAGAAGGGGGTGATTTGCAGTTTTATTGTAAATCAATACTATTTATGTTTCACTTTTGACGTAAAAGGAAAATTAACTCAATTGACAGCTAACGGTTTTAAATAAAATCCGTCAAAGGAGTTTAATGTTGGTGTGCATGGTCGCACATCATGTTTCCATTAAGAACAATCACGCCTTCCAAGACCCTTTTGGGTGCGTGCATTATATTTAAACGTGTCTTTGGGTGCTTAACTCAAGATTGAACTGGCTGTGCATGTAATCACTGTTTTTTTGTATCAGTGGGTGATATAAAGTAGCAAAACTGACTTTTGATGATTTAAAAAGTATGAACATTTGAGTGTTTTGTATTTAGGGCCAATAGTTTACTATACTGTAAATAGTTTTAGCTTTACGTTGCTAAGGTATTGCAAAGTAGATCATTAACATTATGGGTGTCATCCTTGGATTCATTTGTTCATTAATTGACTTCCATCCTGACCTTCCCAACATAACTATTTCTTACTTTCTTTCCAGGATTCATTTCCAACATGTCCGTACACAGACAGTACTTCCCAGATGCAGAGGATGAGACGGGTGCAGCCAAGGCATTGATGCGTCTTCAGGACACGTACCAACTGGATTCCGAGGCCTTCTCCAAAGGAAAGCTGCCAGGTAAACAAGGAGTAAACATGAATATATTAAAGTGCTCATATTGGGCTATTTGGCTTTTTTTCCCCTTTCCTTTATTGTGCACATTATAGTTTTACAAAGTAAAAAAGACCAAAGTCCATCCCAAAGGGACTTACCATGTCCAACAGAAAACACTGTTCACTAACTGCTCCAAACAGCTCTATTGTAGTCCAGCCTTTACTTCAGTGACAAACGTGCGTCACTTTGTAACACGTTATAATGCTCGCCTAGCTGCTAGTGTGGCACGCCCTCATACTCTGCTTCTGACTAGCTAGCAGTGCTTACCTAGGTACTGCGCATCTGCGACTCCCAACAAAGATTGAACAGAAGCGCGATGCCTCACTCTGTAGCTCAAACCGAGAGCTCAACACACAGGGTGAATAAAACTATTCTGGTACAACCTCTAAATACAATTATGACCCTGAAAATGAGCATAATATGAGCATTTTAAGAGGGGTAGAGTATTATGTACCTTTTTACGAAAGAAAGAGAGGAAGGCAAAATGTACCCACCCAAAAGTTTGTGTGTGTTTATACTACTGTCTTTGTGAAAAGCAGTGTGAATTTTGGACCTACTGACAAGGTAAGTTTTTGTGAAATTAGGTCATGTTGACCAGCCCTCACTTCTTTAAGGGTTAGGGCTTTAGGTAAAGTTACTGTTAGTTAAAGGTGGGGTTTTGTTAAGTGTAAGGTTATTTTATCATTAATACATTGGTTCTGGGTCATGATTGGGTAAGGAAACGAATGACACAATCAAAGTTGCATCGATCATACACAGACAGATGATGAATCCCTTGTCCCGCAGATCAGCTTTGTTGGTTATAAAGCCCTTCATTACACTAACAATTCAAAGGACTTCCCAGTTGCATAGTCACCCAGACCTAGCATAATGCACTGCTGTCTGCACCATAATTCAGAATCAGAATACTTTATTGATCCCCTCAGGGAAATTATTTAGTTGCAGTTGCTCACAGTCAAATTCAAGGTCAAAAATAAGAGTAAGAAAAGTGTTTTATACAACTACCAGGAGTTGCAAAAAGTCAGAAATCCTCAAATTGTACACATATTTGCTTTTAAAATCTTAACTGATCATAAGTGTTTGCTTGAGATGCACTTGAAACTTAGTTGCTAGGTTTTGAACTGCAGTCTCATTTCACTGGCATTCTGGCCGCAATTTGGAAACAACTTGGGTATGAAAGGGTGTACTTGTGTGTACTTGTGCATACTTCTGCAGGTATGTATTGGTGTTTATTAAGAAGGCACACACCTTTTGAATGTGTATGTGCTAGTTGACTGCGTTTTATGCTGAGCAAGGATCCGGTAAACTTAGTTGACAGACTCTGCATATCTCAACCTGCCTGCCAGCAAACCACTTAAAACTAATTTATAATGGAAACGTGTCAAAAAAGTGATGAATCAAATGCCTACTAAGGTAGAAATAGTTTTGCATATTCACATTTTGTATGATGCTCAATTCTACAGAAACTTAAAAAGCTGAAGCAGGTGCAAAAAATGCACTTTGTTTCATACGTTGATCATAAAAAAACGAGAAGAATTTGCTATATTTCTTATCCCATGCAGGGAAAATGTAAGCGTAAACATACGTGTATATACAGATAGGTATATTAGGTAAATAACCTTAACTAAAATACTAAATATATTATTAGCATCCAAATTATATCCAGAACGAATCTTTAAAAAACAAGAATAAAAAGGTACATCATAAAAAAATAGTAACTACAAAGTGGATTGAGACCCAGAATACAGCAAATACGAAAAAACAAAACAAACACACTGCGTCCTCAAACATGATCCAGCAGTGATGAATCAAATGCCATAAATAATTGAAGAACATGTTTTTTTGTTGGTAAAGTCCCTGTACAATATGGTCAGTATTTACGTCTATTGAATCCTGCCCCAGGTATACACTCCAATGCCATACTGACGGTGGACGACTGCTTCGATATGGGAAAGACGGCTTACAATGATGCAGACTATTACCACGCTGTGCTGTGGATGCAGCAGTCCTTGAAGCAGCTGGATAGCGGGGAGGAAAGTGTGGTTTCCAAGGAGGATATTTTGGACTACCTCAGCTACTCAGTTTACCAAATGGGAGACCTACCTCGGGCCATTGAGCTTACACGCCGGCTGGTGGCTATTGGTAAGGTGCAATATACACAAGTGTACAGACAAAAGATATGAGCTCAAAGTACACTAATACACAGTACACAAACTCTCTCATTCATTTATCCTCGCCTGAGTCAGTCTTTCTTGCGAGCATAAAGGATAGGTGAATGGGTTCGTGGTCTAAAATTTTAGAAATCTAAAATAGCACTTCTGCTATGAGGTAATTGATGGGTTGTCTTGCTGTTTCACTAATCATCACAGTACACACCTCCTCTCTCACTGCAGTGGTGCTCTGTGCTTGCCAGAGCAGGGTGTTGTCCATCCAAAGTAAGAGCCTGTGGTTTCTAACTGTTATTTTAGTCTCTGCATCAAGGGCTGTGTTGACAGCTGCAGGCCATCTTTTTACAGCTGTGGTATGCTTGTTTACATGTCAAGTGAAAAGAATTGAGGTAGAGCAGATGTAGCATAGTTAGACCTACTTTATGCCATCAAGTGCAACAAAAGTAACAATGAACATTTAAAATGTACATATAATAGCTCATACACAAACCAAAAAAGAAAACTGTGAAGGATATAGAAAAGAAACAATATATATTCCAACATTACACAAATCAAATCTAACTTGAAATGCAGGACCAAGGAAGAGCAAAGCAAGCAATCAACTTATTCTGTTTTCATAGGGAAATGTGTTACATTGAATTGCATTTGTTTAAAAGAGCTACAATAGTAATAGTCAAATAAATAGCAACACAGAGCATACAAAGACAGAGGTAAAACAAATACATGTAAAAGGCATACGTATAAACACATCAATGGGACAGTACTGTACTTAGCAAAAAGCTAGGGTAGATGATGGCACTGTTGGAAAAGAGCATACGTACTCATTTATGTTTATTGTGACCCGTCTCAGCAGTCTGACCCCCTGTTAAGGAGTTTTAATCCCTCCAGCGAACTGCACATTTTCTCCCTGCAAGAAGAACCTTAACTAAGTCAATACTTAGGATACACTTTGTTTACTCTTGACGTTCCTGTAATCTTGGGACACGTGGCAGCTTTGCTCCCACATGAAAATGACCAAGAGGCCCGGCATGTTGCTGTAATGCCTCCGCTTACTGGGGATTCAGTGTATTGCCTCAAAACTCCACAAGGGTGTGTGCTCGTTCAACTATCTGCTTTGTAAAGCATGCTGCTGTAAATTAAAAAGATGAAATTGTACTGGTAGTGCAGAACTTAAGTAAATGTACTAAGTTACCACCACTGTGGAGTTATTTGAAGCGTTGAAGAGTTCAAAGGTGAAGTCCACAATGACCGTTTACTGTAATTGGCAGCTGCCATTGCAGTTAATGTTTTTTTCTTGAAATAAACCATACAGTTCTTGGTTAAAGTAAATATGTGACTTAAGCTTTGAAAAAAGGTAAGACACATCAAGATCACTGAAAAAAACTTTTCTTTTTCATTAATTTATGTTGACGAGGAGTAATGACTTCTTTGCACATGTGATGTCAACAGATATTAAAGGGACAAAACTTTTTTAAATGAAACCGTACTCGACAACTCTACAGGTTATTCCACTTCTCCACAAACAGTCATTATTTTCTTATACTGACAGACCCCAGCCACCAGAGGGCAGGCGGAAACCTGCGGTATTTTGAGCGGTTACTGCTCAAGCAGCTCAATGAGCTGAACCAGGACTACCAGCCTGCCTCTGAGGAGCCCATCAAGCTGGGAACCTACATCAGACCTAAAGACCATCTCCCAGAGAGAGAGGCCTATGAGGCTCTCTGCAGAGGGGAGGGGCTCCAAATGGTGAGACATGAAGGAGAAAAATAAAGGCATATTGACAAATCTTTTGGTATGTAATGTAAAGACCTGTAGCAGAAATGCAGTCAAAAAACTTTTAACTTTTTTAAACCTCTCTTTATATGATATTATTATTTTCTGTTTATCTTGTATGTTTAACCAGAACGACGTGAGGCGCAGCCGGTTGTTCTGTCGCTACCAGGATGGTAAGAGGAACCCTCGTCTCCTGCTGAAGCCCATGAAAGAGGAAGATGAATGGGACAGCCCCCACATTGTACGCTACCTGGACGTGCTGTCACACAAGGAGATTGAGAAGATTAAGGAGCTGGCTAAACCCAGGGTGAGACAAGCAGCAGTAAATAAGAAATAATACATCTAAAAATTCTGCACTCAACACAAAACCAAACAAAATCAGAGACAGTGACGATAGTGCTGATAAAGTTTATCATTACCGATACTATGCTTATTGATGACGTTTTTTTCTTTACAGTGATAACATAAAGGGTCATTATTAATCTGTAGTACTGCGACAAACCTACAAACCTAATAGTCTACCTTCAACAAGTGGACTTGACAGTTCAGTTACAAATGAATACTCTCTCTTCTTTTTTCACCATACATTTTGGGACTCTTTTACCTCTAGGTTTTCTGTGTTTGTGAAGGTGGCTGATTGGCTTTAAAATGTATCTTCTGGAATCTGCAAATAAAATAGGAAAACGATATTCACTATATAATATTTATAGTAAAATATATAATGGGTAAGACTAAATGAAAAGACTTTTGTGGCAATACATAGATATACTGTATGTGCATGTTAAACAGTGGAATAAGTGGACAAACTCTGATCTGTCATGTTTAAGATGGCAAACACTTATTTCTGTGTGTTGTTTTTTGCTTTTTAAGCTTGCCAGAGCTACTGTCCGTGACCCCAAAACGGGCGTCTTGACCACAGCCAACTACAGAGTATCAAAAAGGTAACTAGGATATGATGGGTGCCATCTTGTGGATTTCAGTCAATAATACATGGTTAGACCTCATTATTATAAGGTTTTATTATTTATTATTGACATAATTTGCAGTGTTAACCAAGGTACTCCAATCATTGTTTAAGGATTCAGCCTTTTCCTTGTTATCCAATTATTTCTAAACTCTTTCATACCAGAACCATTTTCTGAGCTGACACCCTGTTTACTGTAAACTGCTGTGTAACTTGTGTTGTTGGAGTAGAAAATGTTACCATTTTGTGTGTGCATTTTTGGTGTGTTTTCAGCTTATCTAGTTATTTCAAAAAAAGTATTTTTCGTTAAAAAATTGTCAACATTGGAAATGATGGGGCTTATGTAGCACATAGACCTCTTATCAAATTACAGTAGGACATTAACAGTAGGACATGAACAAGTTGGCTATGAGTGGCAACAGGCTTCTGACAATCAATTGCACCACTAAGACAGTAAAGCAAGGAGACAATCTGGCCAAAACATGTTATACTAGGACTGATTGCTGATGAGGAGCAGTTGAGGACTGACAGAAACTAGAAGGGTGTGTGTGTGTGTGTGTGTGTGTGTGTGTGTGTGTGTGTGTGTGTGTGTGTGTGTGTGTGTGTGTGTGTGTGTGTGTGTGTGTGTGTGTGTGTGCGTGCGTGCACTGTAATATGTGCTTATACATGTACACTTTTTTGTTTTTCCAGTGCATGGTTGGATAAAGAGGATGACTCTGTCATTGACATAGTCAACCAGAGAATAGAAGCCATCACAGGCCTTACAGTAGACACTGCAGAGTTACTACAGGTAATGTTATGCATACTACAGAATTACATTAATTACTACATCTTCATGTAATGTCATATCACACAGAAATCTGCTATCCGTTCTTCTATTTTTACTAAATATAATACTATTCACACTAGTAATGATTATATATAAGTGATATACAGTGGCAATCATAAGTTGATGAACCCATGCTAAATTTGACTAAAAAGAAAAAAAAATCATCTTTTGGAAATTGATATTAATGCCTTAATTAAAAAAATGAGGACAAATCCAACCTTTAATGTATCGTAAATAAATAAATAAATATTCTTCCTTAAAATACAGGGGGCATAAGTAAGTACACCTCTATGTTAAATTCCCATAGAGGCAGGCAGGTTTTTATTTTTAAAGATCAGTTTAATACCCTTCACCATACCTACAGATTGGCATGGGGTACTTTACATAAAATCATCTTTGAAAGCAAATCAAACTGGCTATTAGGCTAACTGAAATAAAACCATGCCAATCTCTAGGTATGTGATGATGTGGGGCTATTTTAATGCCAAAGGCCAAGGGAACTTTATCAGGATGCATGAAATGAAATAACCTCTAAAAATTAAAGGCCTTTAAAAATTAAAATCTGCCCGTCTCTATGGGAATTTAACATAGGGGTGTACTTACTTATGGCCCCTGTATTTTAAGGAAGAACATTTATTTTTCCTATTTTTTTTAATTAAGACATTAAGATACATTTTTAACTTTAGCTTATGAGTGCCACTGTATACAGTGTATCTAAGAACAGTGTGTTAAATACAGTAAACTATTGCTTAATTAAATTAACCACATGAAAAATATTATTATCTTAAAGGTAAACGATGCAGTTTTTAGCTTAATTTACCTTAACTGAACAGCTTCAGTGGAATGATTACATGACTTTTTTCGAGTTGAATGGTGGTCGTCTCGCTTCCCCCTAGCGCCAGTGAGCGGAAAAACCACCCTTGCAACTTTCGGCCGACAAGCCACCGTCAGCGTCAGGAAGTATCGCGTGATATCAGGTCTTGCAATGTAGCAAATTGCTTCACGGCACTGCACACATACACGCCCATTCAGGAACTGGCTGACAAGGTAGCGATGCAGTTTTTCACACTATCGTCATGGCTGAGCCGGCAAAAAAGAAGCAGAAAGCTAGGAAAGCATTGTCGGAAGAACAGAGAAAGAGGAAACGGCTGACTGACCAAGCGAGGACTCAGACACAAGTAAACATATACAAAGATCTATTCTGAAGCTGTACGGGGAGTGCTATAGAGAAACCTGCAAGAAAACAGCGAAGAAATGGCCAAAACTGCATAGCGCCCCTTTAACTAATTATTTTGCCTAATTTTGAGATCTATAAAAAAATATATTAAATATTCACATTATCAAAGATAGGCCTACATGCACATGCATTGTTTGCCAATGATTTTAAATAAATATAAATAACCTTTGTCAATGGCTCACCAGGTCGCTAACTATGGAGTTGGAGGACAGTACGAGCCACATTATGACTTCTCAAGGGTGAGTTGATTTGTGGTTGAAAATGAGTTTGTAAGTTGATGTGGAAATTTTAGGAGGTCATACATTGTCAATTTTATCAAGATCACTGTAAATGAATGCTAGCTTTTGTTTAAGTTCAAGTACAGTTTCTAGTACTCTTTACATTATGATTATTTAATCTCACTGTAACTCAAAATACATGCCCACTCTCTTTTAATTCTATAAAACCATCGCCTAGCTCCCAGTACTTCTGCCACCTTTGAATTAATCTGTGCTTGATAGACTCTTCATTTCTGTGTTACTAAAGTTAACGGTTATATATGTGTGGCTTTGTTTTTTTGTGTGGCTGCTTTTGAAAATGTATACGCTGAATAGTGTCCTTTGATTCTAATACTGCTGCTATCCATAGAAATATCATACTCGGTTCATTTGAATTCTGTAAAATGTCTGTTTTACAATACAATAATCACAATATCTGGTCTGCTTGCTGAACAGCTGTATCTCTTGCTTGCATTTCTCTGCTGTAAATCTCCCTGACCTTTATATTCTGGAGATGTGAGCTATGTTCCCTCTGTGTGTTAATCTCTGAATTTCACATGATCTCTAGCTGTATGTACTATGTTAATCTGTGCAGCTCTCTTTGCTACAGAATGACAGATTTGGTTATATACACAATACAAATGGTCATTGCAAACAAACAAATCTTTTGTTACTGCATGATGTTAAAGGGGCTGTACTCGTTAATAAGCACATTAATATAGCGGCAAACACAATTTTTATGATGTATGGTGGAATTGTTATAAACAAGCTCTACTTTGATGCTCTTTTTATGCACTCTGGCACCTTACTTACATACAAAGTACAAAACAAATTTCCCAGTGTGAATCAATTTTTTTTCATGGTGAATAAGAAAATGGTGTGCGGGCTACCCGGCACCCTATCATGGGCCAGATCTGGCCCAAAGCCATAAATTGAGTATCACTGATCCATGTTATTTATATATTCTTATGTGCATTATGTTCTTTTGAGCATATCATTTTAAAAAAAAAATGTTTTTACTAGTGCTGTCAATTAAACGCGTTATTAACGGCGTTAACGCAAACCCATTTTAACGGCGTAAATTTTTTTAATCGCGAGATTAACATTATTTTTGGCCCAGCAAACTTTGTAGTTTTTTTCACATGCTGTTGCAACAACTAGTAACGTTAGAAAAACTATAACACCACACCGGATCTAGCTAGACCGGAAACAAAACAACATGCATGCTGCACACACTTGTTTGCACTTGCTTGCGAGCCGGCCGAAGAGTAGTACATACCTGCAAACTAGTCGCTTTTCGACGAAAATCAACGTTTTGAATGGCGTCCGAGACCCGGTGCTAATACGGCACCGGTGCCTTAACAACCGTTATCTACCGGACCAAATAGCAACGCAGATTTCGGTGCCTTATTTAGGTGCCACTTAGATGCCTGCGCTTCTTACTGATGCTCCAAAAACGGACGTTAGAGGGAACTGAAACATTGCCGCACAGGAGGCCAGTCAACACTACACTTAGCAGCAGGTAACGTTAGCCTACCGTTAGCTAGCAGCTGGATTAAACAGGTTAAAATGTTTACAGCTAAACGGTGTAAAGTGTGTCTGTATTTCACTGGAGAGGACTCCAACACCGGACTGTAGCTGCCGTTGTCTGAAAAACACAGTCATGATGTTATGTTGCTCGCCTCGCCAGCCTTGTGGTGCATTCACTGTAATTGTAAAATACCCTTTTCCCATCCAGTGGTTGTTTTCCCCGTTTTTTTTTTTTAGATCAACTTTTTACTGTTTTATATTTTTGAACATACAGACAAATACAATTGAACAAGGTGCTCCTTTTTTAAATATATATATATCTTTCGGTTCAGGCACCATTTTAAAAGTATCGTATCATGTTGATAAAAGCATTAAAATGAGAAAAAATAATGGGACAAAAAGAAATCAAGGGACATTTAAAATAGATAAAAATGTGCGATTAATTGCGAGTTAACTATGACATTAATGCGATTAATCGCGATTAAATATTTTAATCATTTGACAGCACTAGTTTTTACCTTAGGTGAGAAATGTAATTCAGTTGTGATTCTGTTATGTTTGTGACAGATAATAGAGTAGATTGTATTTGATATGAGTGTAGTTAGTGCCCTTGGTGGCGGGGCTCCTACTGCGAGTCTGTTTGGTGATGGGTTAAATGTTCTAACAATCTGTTGCAGCGTCCTTTTGACAGCAACTACAATGGCGACGGAAATAGACTTGCCACCTTCCTAAACTACGTAAGTACACGTGCGTGCTAGTGAGCAGCGTTTTCATCATGTATTTTCACTCTTGAATTTTATCTTTGTAGAAAGATGAGCCTGATGCTTTCAAAAGATTAGGCACTGGAAATCGTGTGGCAACTTTTTTGAACTACGTAAGTATGTGCATTCAGTCGCTGGTAATTGAAGGGCGGTCGTGGCAGTCCCCTGAAATCTACATTCCGTCGTTTTGTTTTTAGCTTCATGAGCATATGCATAAGCTCTGGTTCAATCTTGGACTTGGAATTGATTGACTTTCACTTGGCCTGTAGTGTGGTATTACAGGGATATAGTTCAAAATCTAGAGTTACTTGATGTCATGGGGAAAGATTCTGTAATAGTTCTACAGATTCTGGGGATATAATACTAAAAATGGTGCTGGATAAATATCCTATCGCCGCGATGACTGAGAAACTTTGTAGACAAATATCTAAGAATCAAGTTTTTCTGTCAATCAGTTCCAGTACATATTGTGAGAGTTTTGTTGGCTATCCCCTATTAACACACTGATGTAGAAGCCACTCTTTATTTAACTCTTGCTAACACTGGGTTGCACAAAATACAATTATACCCAAAAATAGAAAAATATTTATTTTTTGAATGAGGTATGCATGTGAATTGTTTTTATTTTCTATATAACCAGTGACTGGTTGAAGTTCACTGTTCACCTTGATACATGATGTGGAAGTGCTTTTATTAATATATTATTATTGATCTATTATATCGTAAAATGTAACTTCTCTAAACATACATGTTGATTATAAGATATGGACAGAAAACAATGAAACAAATTGATGACTGCAGATTAAATTATAGCCAGGTATTGTAGCAGCAAATGCTACAGAAATAAAATAAAGTGGTTAAAGTCTTGTATCGAAGAATTAGAAACCAGTTCAATTGTTTTAACTGTTCACAAATGATCCAAAGAACATTTTGTATGACACTGAAACATATGGTACAAGGAGAGCATCTCACAAAGTTACAGTACATATTTTAGATAATAGATCAAGCATGTTTGACTCGTGAAGAAATAGATGCATTGTGGGACACTACTGATCATCACAGCTAGGTAGCATGATGTAGATTTTCTTATCAAACAATTGGATGAAATTAGTGATGAAACAGTTGGGTAGTTTACAGGAAGACCATATTCCCTTTCCTTTGCTCTGTAACAAGTATTTCTTTAGTCTTTCTACTCTTCCCTCACTGTAGTGCATATAACAACTCTCTTACACTCCACTGTTATGTAAAGATTTGTGACTTGTTATTTTGTGCACCTTATTTCTTGCAAGACCTTCGAAGGACCTTGTTTTTTTTATCACATACCATTCAAGCAATAATTTTTACATGTATTTCTAATGTGATGACATACAATAAAAACTTAACATTTCATTTGTCAGTTAATTATGATCCAGATTTCTGGACAGATACTCAAAAAGGATATTATTTGAATCATTATCAACTTTGTGTTACTGAAAAGCAAAATATAACTTAATAGCAACATGTGCTTAGTATGTTGACATGTTATAAGTTGCTCTGAAAAGTAAAACAAATGTTTGCAGTATTATTATTATCTAGTATTATTCTTTAAAGGGAGACACTACAGGCATAAATGTAATTTTTATATTTGAAGTGTTTTGGGCTACTTTGCGTCCATGACATGTCTACCTTTAGACTAGTGGGCAACAAAACAACATCCAAAATACACATTTACAGTAGGGGTTTAATATATTACACTTTGTGTATTAGCCCCTATAGATTTCTCATTTACATATTTAAAAAATAACAATTTCATGGTGATATCCATAGGTTGTTCTATAAATGTTAACCCTATTCACCTGTATTGTCTTGCAAAATGTATGGAATTTTACAATACATATCTTTAAAGGCTGTTTTCTCGAAATTAGTTGTTTTCTTGCACTTACTGTACATACACTGAATTTTCCAGTTTTATTCCAGTCCATTTTCTGAAGGTTTTTCCAGAGATGTCATTTGTGAGAGATTTGTTCATATGTCATTCATTGCCTGATTTATATTGGGGAAATTGATTGAGTTATGGCTGTTGACAGTATTTTCTTATTTATGGAGTGAGAAAAAGAGATATCCAAAGTTGACTCTGTAAAAACCTTGGACTCTAATCTGTCAACAAAATGAAACAATAATTTAGAATCCAGGCTTTATCCCATGTTTAGATTTCAGTTCTGCAAATAAGTGCATATTTAATGAGATAATGAATCATTTGCATATTAAAACCTACAAGTTTAGAATACTTGTAATACAAAACAACTGAGTGTCTTAATGTAAATAATCAAGTAAGTCTAAGTCTCAAAGTCTCAACTAAAGCTAGTCTCATGGTGATATCCATTAGTTCCATTGTTTTCACCCAATTCCCCCGTAGTGTCGTAGAGTAAAATACAGAGAACGTTTTGATTTGACGTTTGACGAGATTTTTGTCTTTTCTCAGATGAGTGACGTTGAGGCGGGAGGTGCCACGGTCTTCCCTGACTTTGGAGCAGCAATCTGGCCTAGAAAGGTGATGACAACAGACTCAGAGTGCGTTTCTGTGTGTGTTGAGTGTGTTTACTCTATACTGCTTGTGTCCCCAGTGGGAAACCGATCCAGTGTTTCTGTCAGTTTAATGATGGATGTGTCGAGACTCAGTCCCTGTAACTCCTAACTGAATGATTGAGGATCTCACAGGAGGGTCCCTGTATTATAGAGGCAATCAATTACATTGTCAAGCAACCAAAAGTCTGCTTGAGGAACCTTTTCATATATTGGTCAAATGAACCACACTCAGTAAAAAGCCACTTGTGTGGCAGGTCTTCTTTAAACCAAGCATCGGTCTTTTTACTTTTTTACAATTTCCTTCTCTCTTGTGCACATTGGATGTTACCATAATTTCTTCATTTGTTCTATTTCCTTACAGGGGACGGCAGTATTCTGGTACAACCTGTTCAAGAGCGGGGAGGGAGACTACAGGACCAGGCATGCAGCCTGTCCTGTCTTAGTAGGAAGTAAATGGGGTGAGTCAGATTTATCACAACCAAGTATTAATACATTGAATAGGATTAGAAAACATTCCGACTAAAATTGAATAATATAAAATGTGTTATTTGGTAAGTAGATGGCTGAAAAGTTATGATAATGTGTTCCACTGTTATCATGTGTTACATCAGACAAAGACGTCTGGTAATGTTTACACATGAATGAGTTCAGCTTAACTTGTTAGCTTGTTGCAGATATAAGAGAAAACATTTAAAACAGAATGGGGAGGCAAACTTCTGCTTAAGTTGCCGTCATTATCCGTCTTGCCAGCCCAGCCCAGACAGGACGTTGTTGTTTATCGGGGTTTTTCCCTGCGTTGCAAGATATAAATGCTCCCAGTAGAGCTGGGCAATATATCAATATTATATCGATATCGTGATATGAGACTAGATACGGTCTTAGATTTTAGATATTGTAATATCGTAATATGGAATAAGTGTTGTCTTTTCCTGGTTTTAAAGGCTGCATTACAGTAAAGTGATGTCATTTTCTGAACTTACCAGATTGTTGTAACTGTTCTATTATTTGCCTTTACCCAGTTAGTCATTATATCCACATTACTGATGATTATTTATCAAAAATCTCATTGTGTAAATATTTTGTGAATGCACCAATAGTCAACACTACAATATCTTCTCTGTATCGATATCGAGATATTTGGTCAAAAATATCATGATATTTGATTTTCTCCATATCGCCCAGCCCTAGCTCCCAGTATGATTAGGTTATGGTATGGAAATGGCGTCACATATCTGGTATCCATGGTGTCCCTCTTCATCTTTTGATCTTTGATGCAGAGAGGATATTTGAACAAAAATACATTTACACAAAGCAAAATGATCTTAGCACCTTTAGAATGACCTTAGATATATTTGGTTGTTACAAGGGACGATTAGCTCAAACTGCAGTTTGTGTGTGCATTTTGGTCAGCTTTCAGCATATCTAGTTGTTTCAAAAACAATGTTTTTTGTAAAAAATGTATAACAAAAAGTATGTTCAGCCCCTGAGATCCCGCCACCACAAAATACCTGTTAATCCCAGATACTGGGCCTACTAGTCTCGCTTTGCCAGACCTTCCTCCACAGCGCTGCGGAGGAGGATCTGGCTAGTCCACAGAATTCCGGGATGGGAGAAAAATGTGCTCTGGTTTATTGACATTTCTTTAAACCAATTACAATTGTAATGGGCGGTGAAAGTCCCTCACAGAGCAATTACAAAGGCATATTTTTGGTCCTCACATGTTTATTTTTTTCTGTTTTGTCAGTGTCAAACAAGTGGTTTCACGAGCGAGGACAAGAGTTCAGGAGACCCTGTGGTCTGACAGAAGTGGACTGAAGTTTGACCCTCACCTAAGGAACATGCAAAAGACACACACCTTCAGTAGTGCCTTCATTCTGGCAATGATGCAACTCGGAGACAAATTATTCAACACTTAGTCTCCCTCAGCATGATAATGAAATGTTTTAGGAGTAAATTGTGATACTGTTATGTGAGATTTGGCTAGATAATTTCTTTGCTCTTTCACCAGAAGATACAGAACTCAGTTCTCTATCATGCATCCACATACTGCCCCCACTTAATTAAGAAAAAAATTTGATAAAAATGTGTACTGTTTTTAGACATTAAACACACACACAAAGCTATATCAGTACAATATTGGTTTGGCAATGTACATCCATTTTACAGTCAACTCTATCTGTTTTTTCTCCAACTAATACCAGAAACTAAAACTTGTGTTTTTGTTCTCAGTCCCCCAGACTGCTCCACTAAGCTTTTTATCTGCACAGTTAGAAGCAACTTTTAACTTTTCAAAGTAAAGAATAGGCATCGGTGGTGATACAAAGAAGCCCTTATTCATTTTGTTTATATTTTAGCTGTTGAAAACACCAAAACGTACAGGAGGTGTCCAAAAACCTTGCAACCTTTTGTCAGAGCTGGTCATTCAGAGTTATTTTGATGTCATAGGCAGGTTTCTTAAAGAGAAAAAAACACACATTTAACATATTTCTGAATAAGACACATTTAACATCTTTCTGAATAAGAAACATTTAACATATTTCTGAATAAGAAGCAGCAAATAAGTTGGGAAAAGTTGTATCAGTTTTTGATAATGAAAAATTACTTTTGACTTTTCTTTTGGTACTGACTCAGACTTGTAGGCCCAACTGTAGACTCGGTATCACGTTCAGATATTACACATTACAAAAACACCTGGGATGCAAAGTTAAGACTATGGGCTTGTATTGGCTCTATTTAGAGGTTAATTTTGGAAAACCAACTTTATTCTGTTGGTTACCATCAGTCGTTTGACACAAATTGGCTTCAATGTATCTTCATTGTAAACACCTTTGCTTGATTAATCAATACTCCTGTCACTCCATGCTTTATCATTTGCACCCACAGGGTTTTATTTTCCTTCAAACCTAACAAAGAAATGTCCTTGATGTTTTTATTTATATCTAGTTTTTAAATTATTACACTGTTAACATGTTGTGCTCTTTCTACAAGACGGCAAACAAGCAAGTCAATAAACAGTGTCTTTTATTAAAATGTTTTGTGTCTTCACCAGTTTACATGGTTTCTTACAGTAAAACGGAGAAAATAGATTAACATTTCACTGGAATTGTACATGTACGATTGATTGATTGATTGATTAATTGATAGAGTATGGGTCTAGAATCTCCAGTGTGATTTGCTAGAAGCCATTACACACTCTTTAAGGATTATTTATGCGCTTGCTGGGGAGACCACCAGGGACTGACCCATCCAGACGTGTTATTTTTAACTTTGTCTGACACAACTAACTGAGCACGAGTTGTATAAACTGACCTGCTGTACAGCTGCAATAAAATAAACTTTGCGACCTGTCCAATTTCCCGCTAACCTGACCCATGCTATGGTGACACCTCTAATCTACTTTATTAAATGTATTACATCTTACTATCTTGTATACAGATGCATCATATGCAGTGGTGGAATGTATTTAAGTACATTTACCAAAGTACTGTACTTATGCTACTTTGTACTTCTACTCCACTCCACATTAGAGTGAAATATTGTACTTTGGACTCCACTACATTTATTTTACTATGCAGATCTACCAGCTGCAACATTAAAGTTATGTACACATTAATGCATCAATACTTTAACTTTACTTAACTCTAAAATGCATTTCATGAAGAAGGCCTATTAGGCTGTTGTCACACATTTTTTGAATAGCAGTCACTTGTGGCTCAACGGTGTTTTAAGCCCCCAACGTCGACTTCAAGGCAGTGCTGCGACTGTTGACTTCAAGGCACCTAACCCTAAGGTTTAAAACACCAAACACCTCTTGTGAATCGGTAAGGTCACGAATGATCCTGACATCTAAATGGAGAACTGGACTCTGAAATTTTAGAGGAACATGGGGGAGTCAGACCTGAAAATTGCAGGATTCTTAGAAGTCAACAGGGGTCTGAACATGCCTGTGATTACGCTGAGATCAGGAGATTACCTCTTGTTGTCGGGTTGCCCAAAATTCCTAGGGGCATTATACATCTTAACAAAATTCCCACAAATAGTTCTGATTCACATATTACGACTTGACACTTGAACTCTGTGATGCGCGGTTACAGTAAGTAAATCAGACTTGCATACTTGTAACTTAATATTAAGATGGGTTAGGGTATAATACAAAATATTACATGTATAATAAACTTTGTGCTGTTTGTGAGCTGTAAAACGCCTCTACACTTCACAAATATTTTTCTTTTTTGAGTGCTTCATGGCTACAAATCAGGAATAAACTGTGTAGCAAAATCTAAAAGATCAGCTGGGAAGAGTTTGCCAATTTGCTTGCTGGGAAACCGTATTTGCACTAACTAAGCCATTGTCAGTGTTGGCTCTCATCCTCACGTCCTCGGGCTGTTGAGCGATCACAACCTCCTCCTCCTGTCGTTCTATTTCCAAAGCACGCAGCTCCTCTTCTGAAAACTCTGGTTCGTAGAGGTATGCTTCTGGATCTTGACTGTCTGAGAAGTCATCCTCTTCGTCTCTCACAAAATCTGCCATGTTCATTGCCATTCACTGTCTACTGTAGGAAAAATAGCCAGCTAATATTCACGCCGGTACGTTGACAGAAGTTGGGGGTTTTCAGGTGATGCGTGATATCTCTGTGCCCGAGTAGCAGTGCTTCGGCTGTAGCCTACTTCCACCCAATATAGTCCCAAGTCAATATCTGCCTAGGAAATTGTCTAGTCTTAATCTGCATTGCTATTTGTACTTGTTGTGAATACGCAGGCCACAAGAAGTAATTAGGTTTTGTTTTTGTTGTTGTTGGGTCACTTTTACTCACGACGTGCTAACCGGCAACAAAGGATTCCATTCACTACGCTAAGCTAAGGTAGCGGCGGCGCCGGACTAAGACTAAGCGTGAATAACCCTATTTCAACAAACGGTGGCGTATTCCTTTAAAGATGAATTCACAAAGAAGGAGCTTGCCTTTTTAGAGACAGAGAGTGCTTCACAAACGTCCTTGTTTCTCACACTTGGGTGTCTTTGAGTAAACACAGTATTTCATCTGTCTAGGCTATCTCTATTTACTGTCCCACAGCTCCATTTTTAACAACATTTTGGCCTTACTCTTTCACCCAGAAGCTGAGGCAGTGTGTAAGGCCAAATGGTTCAAACCTGGTTGCATGAACCTTTTATGTGACACCTGATAATTTTCACCATCTGCCATCCCTTTTTATTTGTTTATCCCTAGTTTACATACAGAGGATAGCCTAGCCAAAATACATTATAACACTTGAAAAACAAATGACAAAGTACCAGGTTCCTGTGTAAATGTTGATGGATTATATATAATTATAAATGGCTAAACATGGGTTGAACCTGTGCTGTATATGTACAAAGCCACAGTTACAGTACTGTACATCAAGGTGAAATAACCTAAATATGTTGTCATAAAGCACTTACAGGTTATATAAAGATGTACATTTAGCACTGTATAGGGTGCATACATTCCATACATAATATTTAGTACAAATATAATGCCGCGCTACGCATGGTTGCAAATGTCACTGAGTGAATGCTTAAAATATGAGCAATTAAGGTTCTAAAACACAAATGGGCAAATGTACCAGTGCAGTACAATAAAACAGCATAATGCTATTTTCATTTTTTTTTGCTCATGCTACAAAAAACATAGAAAGACACGTGAGAGAGTGATGTTAGCATATGTGTACGCTTTAAATTGTGAATATACTGTATCCCCAGTTTACATTTAAGCTGTAAATCCTTACACAAACCAAGCCCATATTCATATTCTTTAGAAACAAATCCATCTTTACCAAATGAGACAGTAACATTATCACTGCAAAATTATATGTTTTATTAAAAGTTAAAGTGCCCATATTATGAAAAAATCACTTTTTCTGGGATTTGGGGTGTTCTTTTGTGTCTCTGGTGCTTCCACACACATACAAACTTTGAAAAAAATCCATCCATGCTGTTTTGAGTGAGATACAGTTTCTGAATGTGTCCTGCTTTCAGTCTCCTAGTGAGCTGTTCAAAATCGGCTCGGACTGGGACGTTACAGTCCGAAATGAGCTGGCTAACCACAACCGTTAGCTCGTTAGCATGCTAACCGTTAGCATTAGCATGCTAACCGTTAGCATTAGCATGCTAACGCTAGCATGCCACGTCGTTCTCAATAGCAAAGCACTGCAACAACACACACAAGTTCACCATAATCTACAAAAGAACTACTTACATGTGCGCCCTCATTTAGAAGTCTCCCAGCTAATCCTGCCTTGTAACTAACCAAAGTTGGAGAAACAGGCTTTCTTTTACTGTCTCTAGAGTTAGCTAGCTGACATGATCTACATCTGAACTACTGAGCATGTGCGAGTGCAATCAAAGATAGTACAGAAGAAGAAGATGAAAAGAGGTCTCACTCTGTAGCTAAAACAGAAACCAGGTGAAAAGAGGATCTGCAGCAGTGAGAGAGAGCTGTGCAGTACAACAAAAACATGGTGTTTTTTGAAAATTAAACCATGTAAACCTATTCTGGTACAACCTTAAAATACAGTTATGAACCTGAAAATGAGCATAATATGGGCGCTTTAAAGTGCCCATATTATGAAAACAAATCACTTTTTCTGGGATTTGGGGTGTTATTTTGTGTCTCTGGTGCTTCCACGCGCATACAAACTTTGAAAAAAAACCATCCATGCTGTTTTGAGTGAGATACAGTTTCTGAATGTGTCCTGCCTTCAGTCTCCGGGTGAGCTGGTCAAAATCTGCACAGCTTTCTACATCAGGAGCCGAGACGAGGTGGCTAACCGCTAGCATGCTACCTCGTTCTCAATGGCAAATCACTGCTACAACACACACAAGTTCACCATAATCTACAAAAGAACTACTTACATGTCCCTCGTCTGCAAGTATTCCACGCAAAGTTGGAAGTGCACCCTCATTTAGAAGAAGTCTCCCGGCTAATCCTGCCTTCTAACTGACCTGACTAGCTGATGTGATCCTTACCTAGCTACTGCACATGTGCGACTCCCAACAAAGATTGAACAGAAGTGTGATGCCTCACTCTGTAGCTAAAACAGAGACCTGAACACACAGGGGGAAAAGAGGAGCTGCAGCAATGTGCAGTACAAAAAAAATATGATGTTTTTTGAAAATTAAACCATGTAAACCTATTCTGGTACAACCTCTAAATACAATTATGAACCTGAAAATGAGCATAATATGGGCGCTTTAAAGTTAAACCAACAACTGTGTTGTGGTGATGAGGCCAGGACCCATAGCTATCGAGCTGCTTACAGTGACATTTTTGAGTAAAATAAAAGGAACTTATTCAACTTTACTCCTACTCTCAAACTTAAGAATTAAAGCTATTTGTCAAATGTATTCTGAAAAAGTTAGCCTGTAACCTATCACAGTCTTAGACGGCTACAGTACAGAAACAAAAGCAAGAACCCAACATCTGAGATATGTGTTGGAATGACTTCACCCACCCCATAAAAACTACAAATTGATGTTTTTACACTAAATTGTTTACAGATTAGATTTGGTAGGTGTATTTGTTGTTACTGTCAGACAGAGCCAGGCTAAGCTGTTTTTCCTGTGTCCAGTCTTTATTTTTAATCATTTGATTGACTTACTTTGTTAGTTTTTACTCACTTTTATACACTGCTTTCTCTGCTTTTATTCAATGTTAGATACAATGTTTTACCAGTATCTAAAGCATATTAAGTGTAACATAAATAATATGGTAGAAAACATCGAGGAAGTGTTTTGCTAACTGTCTGTCTACCTCAGAACACTGTACTGGGACTGTACCAACCTCAGTGACCAGGCCCAGGGAGAGACCCAGCAAACAGCAGGTAGTGAGAGGAATCTGAGCTCAGCCACAGAGCGGACAATCACTCGCAATGCTGTGACCGACCGTCGGGTGGCGCTGCCTCTCACTCGGTTTGTCCTGCATCAACCACACAGGTCACTGCTTTGTATGAAGCCCATATTAACAGTTGTTAATAGTTTTATTTTATTTTTTCAGATGAACTTTTTAAACAAATGGCATATAATCAATTCAATTAAACGGTTTTGTTATTATGTTGAAAATGATGTTGCAATAAGCAATGGGAAAAGATTTTAATTCCACAGAAGTATTTGAAATGGTGTGTATTTGGAGGTTTATCTCTGGAAGCTATTGATTACGTATACTGACTTTCCTACATAGTAGGCTACACAGCAAAATGGCATCACTTGAAATTGTTTTTTCTTTATCTAGCTCAAGGTTTGCGCTTTTACACATGGTAACAAACACTATAGACATTGTGATCAGGTATAGTCATTGAAACCAATTGTAAAAAATAAATAAATTAATTAAAAAAGGTATACTTTTGTAAGTTTTTTAATATACGCTGCAGAAACAGTTTGAGAATATTACAGTAACAATCCTCTACGTGTTGACAAATTTGCTTTATTGACATATGACCATAATATATTGGCAAAGCATAAGGGTTAGAGTGCCATTATAGCCATTAATAAAGGAACGACAAAATGAACATGCCCTTAATAGGTGATAACAAACTGTTGAATGGTTGTGTACGCCTGTGTGGAAAATAATTGTTGCAATCATATCATTAGAAAATTAAACGTTGCAGCACTGTATAAATGTTGACAACACAACATAGGCCTACAGCCTATACAACCCCCCCACACACACACACACACACACACTCGAAACCATCAGTTGCAAGCACCTCTGAGCCCAAAGTCTATCAGTTTTTAGTTTTTTTTGGTCCATATGCAGTTAGTGACCTGCATATTCCGCAAAGTAGAGGAAGAGAATACCATTGCAATATTGAATAATTTGCCGCAATTTTGTAATTTTCTAAATTTCTGATCCTCTGAATTAAAACAGAAAATTGGAAAAACAGGTTAAAGATCCAATTTTTTTATTTGTCAAGGTGGAAAAAAAATTAAAAATTGGATATTTGAACCCATTTTTCTGTTTTTCCAAATGTCCGTTTGTGCTTAGAAAATTGAACTGATAAGCGTTACACTGACCACGTTTCCCCAACCTTTGCAGAACTTCTAAGGGACGTTATGTGGACTGTTATGGACAGTTTAGGCCAAAAGAGCGTTTCCAGTGGGTCTGTGCTGTGTGCTGGCGGACTGCGGAGACACCGGAGCCGGTGGCTGAGCTGGAAACCAGTGAGCTCATTGTGGCTGCATGGGGAGGAGGGCGGGGCTCCCAGCATCATCACCACCGGCCATCTCTGCTTCATTGTACGGGCTGCTGCTGATGCTGAGACCATAGCAGACGGGGCGATTTCCCCCCACCCCCCCAAAAAAGTAGCATGTCCTGGGCACGGTTTCATGCAGATTAAGACTCCACGCATGATGTGAATCGATTACGAGGTAAGGTAAGGAAAGCTGTGTGTAAATACAGCCGTCGTTCGGTTTAACATCGTCTGAATGAGTTACTGGGACGGACTAGCGGGCCTGTTGGTTTGAGTCAGGTTGGTCATCTCAGCTGCGGTGCGAGATACATATTGGACTCGTTTTGATTGCACTGAAGCGAAGAGGTAACAATGCAGTAATAAATACCAGCATCGTGTAAAATAACAGGAAACACGGGAAACGTTTGAGCGTGTATAGCATCGGCTCAGCAGGCTGTCGGAAGTGGCAGAGCTTGGCCTACAGTAGCAAGCCCTTCGAAGATGACGAGAATAGGAGATGTGGGGATTTTCATCGCCATGCAGGGCCCTCTTACACACGACGGATGCTCACGCTGCATCGAACATCTTCTGTGTTGTGTGTGTGTGTGTGTGTGTGTGTGTGTGTGTGTGTGTGTGTGTGTGTGTTTCTGCGACTGGTAGGCTATTGGTAGCCGTACTTGTTGTGCAGTGAAGCTCCCAGCTGTTCGTGATTGTACCTCAAATAGCCAGCCAGATGCGCATTGGCTTCCATGGGCTACATAATTACACACACGGTTTGCAGTATGTGCATTTTTGTGCTTGACAGGTCATCACACGTTACTGGCTATGTTTTGGAAGGATGCTGCAGTGATGTTGCAAGAGGATGCTAGTCCACAGTGGGCTGGCAGGGCCTTCAGAGCGAGGCACAGGGTCTGCAGCCTGTAACTGCCTGAGGGAGTTACACTGGCCTGATTTAACACACATCACCCCTGCTGGGAAGGCATTTGTCACACTGTTGTTTTTAGGGTCAGCACAGATGTGTAGGCCAGTGCTAGTGACTGCCCCACAAGTTAATAGTTTATGGATTGACTTGCAAAAGAAGGGGCCGTTCGATAGCACACATTGATGAAGCAAAATGAAGCAAGAAGATAAAATAAAAATGAGCAAAATAAAGTTTGATGAATCCCTTTTTGAAGGAAATGTGAGCTCAGTTTTCACAATAATAAACTTGACAGCGTCAGGCAGTATGATTCATAAGTGGCAATGATGTTTCTCGGCCTTTTGGTTGGAGCTGTCATATTAATATTGCTCTACAAATTTGTCACAATCTGATTAGATTTCTGTATATTGTCACATTATTTCAGCGATATATTGCCCTCCACGTGTTACTGCTCATCTACCATTAGTGGTCAGTCTTATTCGTGTAACCAGCTGTTACATGATTTACATTTGATGCACTTTCCTGTATTCCCCCAGCATTATGAGAGCTCTGTTTATACACTGTGTTGGTATTTTGACCTCAGGCAGCTATATTAGAAGTCTGTTTTGGCTTGAACTAAGAAGCAGACCAACATATTTAAAAAACAAACAAGCAGGAGAGTGATGAATGACTCCAGCCGATGCATTGACACTTTGAACCAACTTACATCACAGCAGACCCCTGACTGATTAAACTAAAAGATTCTTATTGGCATTGGGGCAGTGCTGGTATCAGCCTGACTAACGTTTGCCATCTTGCATAACCTGGATTAGTAAAAAGTAAAATAGCCTGGAAATGTAAGATTTTCTTTTCATGTAATCTATCATCTAACATCATTTAAAGTCCTCTTCAAAAACAGTATAATGTATTATTTTGATGTATTATCTGTCAGTTTTCCGTTGTTATGTAATAAATCAAATGCATCAATCATAACCAGATTACATATTAAGGGAGGCTTTGCCTTTGGGCTTTTGTTTCCTCAACATTTGGAATTTGACCAGGTAGAAACCAATCCTCACTTTCCTAAAAATGTTTTGCACATTTGTTGAAGTCAAAATGACTTTAAATGAACAATAGATTGCCTTCGGTAAACATTATCTCAATATTAAGAAATCAGAGTCAGAATAGGATTCATTGCCACGTAAATAGCACTTACAAAGGATTGGCCTTGGTGATTGGTGCATACATAAACATATTTAAAGGAAATAAACAATAAAGTATTGTACTGCAACAGACAAGAACATTAATAACGAATAGAAATATTACAATACAAAAGTATGTAAAAGGCACAATAACCTACAATATTACTGGTTTAGAATAAGAAAAGAAGGCTGTATGTTTTTTTTGCAGGATGTGCAAAAATGTTGATCAGCAGTTTGCAAAAGTTCAGGATATATAATATGTGCAATGCCAAGTCAAAAATACTACATGGAAGATGCAGGTTTCCTTTATGTTTACCACCAGTAGCTGTAGCTCAATTCCGACCAGCATTTTGTCAACTGCTTCACTACAGAGCTCCTTAGGCTATGTCTTGCCTGGCTGGTATCCTCAACACACTAAGAAGGCTTATGGAAGCTCCAAATATGATCCCCTAAAGCAACCAAAGCTTATCTTATTATTTAGTACTAACAGTAACCCAAGGCAAACTATGGCTTGTACAATAGTTTGAGTGGAAGGGGATGACAGATGGTAGGTCCTGATATAGAAAATGTTGGCAAAAGGTAGAAAGATTTATTTTGGAAATGAAAAACTACACAACCCACAGCCTCTTGTTTATGAGCAGCAAGGAAGATGCCTATTTATGTCTAATCTCAGCTCTTACACGCTTAAGTGGTCATTTCTAAATGTTACTTGCCTAATATTGATGGACATTGCAACTTTGCACAACACTGGCTCTTTCATTGGCAAAACTGATTTAGCTAAATGCAGCATTAGCATGCAGGCCAAATTATCATGAAAATGATTAGAAGACTTAAAAAAAAAATCTGTCCTTAAAACCCAACATAAATGTCTACATGGCTTTTACCATAAGACCCCAGAGGGCCTTCAGACTCAAGCTGACAGGCAGCAGCAAGACTTGCGTTTCTGTGAGTATCCTGGTACACTCCGTCTGGAAAACCCAGCGCCAACACCCAAAATTGATGTCTGAGCAGTTAAAAGTGGGTCATGGTGCCAGTGTGCTTCATGTGAAAGAGAATTATTATTCGACTCTGCAGCTCCATTGTGCGTTTGAACATCTTTCTAGCTAATTGTTTTGATTTTACAGATCGCACTGTATGGTTCGGTCTCACTGCTCTAATCCACCTGCTTTCCAGCAGCAGGCGAATGTTTTCAGTGAAAACATTGTGATAAACCCACTGTACGCTACCTCCTCAGCACCAAGATGGACAGAGTTAGCGAGATCTTTTCCCCAGGAGTTGGTTGAAACTAGGGCTGCAACTAACGAGTACCTTTCATCATAGTTGATTAATCTATTCATGTTCATTTTCTCGATTATTCTTTTAGTTGTTTGGTCTATAAAATGTCAGAAAATGGTGAGAAATGTGGATCAGTGTTTCCCAAAAGCCCAAGATGACGTCCTCAAATGTCTTGTTTTGTCCACAACTCAAAGATATTCAGTTTACTGTCACAGAGGAGAGACAAAACTAGAAATTATTCACATTTAAGAAGCTGGAATCAAAGTACTTTTTACTTTTGTCTTAAAAAATTACTCAAACCGACTAACGGGTTATTAAAATAGTTGGCGATTCATTTAAGAGTTGACAACTAATCGATTAATCAATTAATCTTTGAAGCTCTCGTTGAAACCAAAACAGAACTCAAAGGCCTTGTTAATATTGGACTTTTATTTGGTGTACAGCAGTAACATAACTCCAAATGTATGCTAATGCTGCGACGTGTCTGAATTATGTACTATTTCTGACACATTTGTCAATCATAGCAGATTATAATATATCAACGTTGTGTTAAAAGCATGTTCCCAGTGACCACAGTAAAATAATAAATGTGGTTTAATTTTTTTTATAGATTTGATTTGATCCAGTGTTCTGTTCAGATAAAGTGGTGCTTGGAAAGTAAGCAGCATGTTTTGTACCGGTAAGCCCTTTGTTGGACTGCTTTTTCAGCATAACTGGAAAGACACATTTTTTTAACTGTATGTTTTTGACCACTTGTGTGACACAAAACAAATACCATTGAGCTCTGGCAGATGATAACAGGTATCTCCACGGCTCAGACTGCTTACTTAATAAGCTAAGTTCTACCAAGCAATAAAGCCACTGCTGCATAGATAACATTATAGGAAAATAAGTGTACACAAATACACCATGTGCACAGTCTGTTCTTTAGCCCTATAGTAAAATCATCCTGCTTTACCCTCTCTGTGTAGCCTACTTGTTGTAGGGATGATTACAGTTCATATCCAGTGTGTAAATCATAACAGTTACGCCACTACATGATTTCTGAAAATTACGTACTGTATGAATGCATTATTTAGCACATCTTTCCATTTTAGGGTAATTTAAATAATACTTTAAGGGATGACTGTGTGATGTATTGTCTGCTCGACCTGCACACTACATCTTATAGTGATATCCTAACCAGCTTTTGCAAGATCCAGTTCTTTAAACCCTTTCTGATATGACCATAGCGATTTCCTTGACTCGTGTCAGTCTCTGAGATTTCTGCAGAGTCCGTATAAATTGGTCTTCAGTTTTGTCAGTTGCCATTTCTTGTCTGAGAACCTAGTAATGCACATTAGCTGTTGCATATTCTCGTCTGTTATGACACCCATCGGGAGTAAAAGGTACTATGTTTCTTATTTCTTGAATCCTGCATTGATGTTGACTCATGATGTGTCTTTTGGAGAGATGCTTTATAAGGTGATTATTGTTGTGTCAACTGTTGAGTACTATAATGCCAGCCTGTCTTCATTGCTTAGTTGGGAATATGGCATTTTTTTCAAAAGTCATTGTCTTTTAGTCCAGATGTTTTCTGTTAAGGTGAAGTTGCTAAATGGTTTGCAACCACAAGTCTATTTCTAAACTTTAGAGGAAGATGATGTATATAAAAAATACTGAATATTATTGGGAGTTTGTATGAGAACCATGGTGTCTGCGAGATGAAGATTGAGATGCCTCTAAGGTTGATCAAGCTTAGTTGAAATGATGAGGATCCCTGCTGTTTGTTAAACTCAACAATGAAGGGACAACACAGTGAAACTAACTTTTATCCCGACCCCTTCAATCAGTCATGTCCACAGAGCAGAGTGATACACAGTGAAAGTAATACATTCAAAAATAAAAATAAGAGGTTAGACCGCTGAGGCAACATGCTGTGCATGGCCCAGTATTGCTGCCTGTCTGTGGCTGTGTTATGTTTATTTGACTAGCCAGCAGATTATTTCTCAGTGCAGTCTGAAAATGCAATATGACAGTAATCAGATTGACTTGATCTAGTCTCCCCCCAAACATTACCTGGCTGCTGTGGATGGTTTGTAGGTTAATACAGTATTAGTAATATGGTGAGTTGTGGGTTTTTTTTATCAAACAGTTAATCGACTGATCATTGCAGCTCTAAAATATATTGTACCATTTTTTTGATAAGGCACCAATGTAGTGGTTTAATACGTTGTAAGTATTGGCTTTATTAAAGCTTTATTAACAAGTACAACATTTGGGTTGCTTTGTCCTTCTGACTGATTGTATCTACCACAAACCCTCACGTAAAGTGCTGTAGAAAACCTCAAAGCCATTAGTTACATATTTTATACTCTTTATAAAAGGAGCCTTACATTAAAAAGTTGTACCAATATCATAATAATATGTAAAAACTAATCAGATGTATTTGTAGAATTAAAATTAGTATAATTAGTTAGTTTTGTGTATAAAAATGAGATACAATAGGAAGAACTAAAACATTTTGTTTATTGTATTATTATACTATATATTATACATTATTGTATATTGATTATGGTACTACATCAGCACCAGTAGGCTATATTGATTGGAACAATAACCTAACTGAAATAACTATCCTGTATAGGAAAGCCAGCAGTAGCAGGATCTTGACATATTTGATGAGTGCTGCCTATTGACAGTTTGATCGGAGCAGTGATTGACACTGCATCACAGACTCTTTGGCTCTGATTGGTTGTTTTCCTTCGGCCGTGGTGGAAGCTTGAAAATGCCTTTAGGAGCACCAGAAGGATGCAGAGGAACATTTTTTTTTTTTTTACCACGGATCATCTGGCTCATGTACTTCTGTCAGAATATGATAATTATATTTTGCTTACATAGTGACTGTTTCAGCAAATATGACAAAATGTTTTTATTTATTTCTAAAAGTTACCTACTGAACCTTTATTCAAGGACACCTATTATAATATCAACTGGTAAAAGCTGTTCAAACTCAAACTTTCTTGCTCTTTAATCTTTTTTTCGACGTTTAGCAAGTTTAGCCTAACACTTCACTTTGGGCTCTGGAAACTCACAGTCACTTATATGACTGACAGTTTATACAGTGGAGTAAGTATTATACAGTGGAGTAAGTAAGTAAGTAAGTAAGTAAGTAACATTTATTTGTATAGCACTTTTCACAGACAAAGTCACAAAGTGCTTCACAGGCCAAATAAATAAATACATTAAAATCAATAGTCATAGTCATAAAAGCACAATAAACCACAATAAATCTTAGTAAAACACAAAATCTTAAATACAAAATAATACAGGCTGCAATTTGGCTAGATAAATATATTTGGCCTGACTAAAAAGATGCGTCTTGAGCTTTTTTTTTTTAAGATTTCAACAGATGCAGTCATTCTTCAAAATATGTGGTAAAGTGGAGCGATTGTTTAAAAAGCTCTGTCACCTTTTGTTTCCAGCCTAGTACAGGGAACTGCCAGTAAGCCCTGATCAGAGGACCTCAAAGATCTGCTGACAGTATAAGTGTGCAGCAGGGTAGATCATTAATTAATTATTTGAAAGACTATAAATTATTGCCTGGAAAAACATCAAAAAATACATCATGATATATCTTGTCAAAATCCAAGATATATCATGCCTTGTTATGTTTTATATGTGAAAAAAATGGAAATTTTTAATGACACTAAATCAAGTTAACCTGAAGTTCCCTCAAAACATTGCATATTCATCATGTAGCTATGGATTACAAGCATAGGTTTTCGCCTGTTACATTACCAAAGTGTTTGAACCTCTTTCACAGTGTAAATCATGTCCGACAATGGTTGCTTTGTTTTTTTTCCGTCCAATGTGCTGACATATATATTAATCTGTGTGCAGTTACTTGTCCAGTGATTATCGTCAATGTTTCCTTGGTCAACGTCCGTAAGTGATACTTACAGTAAAAAGAGTAGCAGCACTTTTAAAAAGGCACCATAACCCTGCAGCGTGATGAGCCCATGTTGACCTAATGTGACGATCACGACTGCTTCATCTCTAATCTGCATCTCAAAATCTTCTAAGCGATGTTATGTCATCCCTCCTCTGATTATGACGGACACCATCCAACTCCTACTGAGTCATCATGGCTGTGCAGGATGGTGTGCACGTTCATTTGCACATGCACTTTTGTGGAAAGTCATTAAGAAGTGTACAGTAAGGAAACCCATCAACATACTTGAGATTCTGATAAAAGAACCAAATTTTGGCAAAACTCTATATACTACACTATGAGATAATCATGGGCAATCATTTCTGTACCGCAAAATAACATCTTATTTTAAATAATACAGCAGTTTTAAGTTGGGACTTAAGAAGGGCATATTATACAGACAATTAAGTAAGCAGCTTAAACAAAATGTTTCTGTAGATTCTTTAAACAAATGTGCTGAACTAGTGTTCTTTTCACAGTGCTTCAAGTGGTTGAATGTTGACAGTTTTACTACAAAAAAAGTAATTTAGAAATGACATAAGAGTCTGCCAGCCGCACTTACAGCATCACAGTCAATAATCCCTAAACTTAATGCATGTCATAATGTGCAAAATATGTGGTGTGCAATGGCCATATGCACAGTTTTATATTACAGTATTTCTTTAAGCAATATGATGTGCAGCCATGGTAATGTTTTTTTTAACCATTGAATTTGGGAGGTTATATACTGTAGAGACGGTGCACATAGTAAGTATCCACTCATTAATTTGAGTTTTTAAGAATTAATAAAGAAATATGTTATAGTAGTTCCATAGCTGGATAGAGTCCATAAGCAGTTGCTAATTTCCAGAAGAATTCCTCACTATTTGGGAAACACATTTTTCCAAATAGAAGGTATCAAATTACACAGTCCTTTCCAGGAATCCTTTCCTAGACATTACAGTTTCATATCAGTTCCTTTCTTGGAAACTTTGAAGGATACTATGCAACATGTAAAATAGTTTTACTATAAACACATTTATTGTAATAAGTTGTAAGTTGCTCCCGTGTATGTTCTGTAAATCTGTTCACAAACGGAGCCACAAGTTGTAATTCAGAGATGATTACAATTCATGCAGATATTAACAATGTGCTGATTGGTACCATACTGTAGGCTGTGGTAAAGCACAACTCTGATGCCAAGTATCAGTAGAGACTGATTCGTCATTTTGTAATTAATCAATAGTAATGTCACACTGTGTCTAACCACATTAGTTTAGCCAACCAGTAACTACAGGATATCTTGTTCGATCCATGACACTGATAGCAAAGTGTAGTACTGCAGTAGTGTATCTGCAATAACATCTATTTCTCTGTCAAGTGCCCTTGAGTGATTTCATATGTTTGTGTGTGCAGTACACACATTGTCTTTGGAAAAGCCAAAAGCCAAAGAAAAGCTTGTACTGCACATAGGGACTGCTCTGTGTATGTGTAGGTAGGGAGGACTATGCAAAAACAGACTCAGTTCAGTTCCCTGTGCACACACTTGATAAAGGTCTTAACCCTTCTTCCTATCAGCCTTTGTCATCTGAAGCAACAGGTCTGACAAATTGTGTGTTCTGTGTATTTCTGTGGCACACCACAATGTTCTTTCTGCCGATATTGCACATCTTAAATTCACATTTGAAGTATATAGAGGACACTAACCTGGTGAGTCATGTCATAATGTTGCAGTAATGCTTGCAATATACATTGAGAGATACAAACAACTTGTCATGATGTGTCACCACCAGCAAGTTCAAGTTTAACACACACACTGTGGGGATGCAGTCTTAATTTGAAAGCATGGCGGCAGGCACTTGCACTGACCTGCCCTTTTTCTTCCTGGAGAGAAAGTGCCCTTTTTTCTGAATGTATAATTATTTTTTAATAATAAATATACACTATATATATATTCCTGTTTGCACACTGTACTGTACTTAATGGAGACACTCCAGGTGAACAACTACAGTAAAATCTGTGTCTAATAAAGTCATCACAATCACTACATTGATATGCAAATTAGGCATTACCTAATTAAAATGTGCTAATTTGCATTCGTTTGACAAGGCGAACAAGACAAAAACTAAAACATATAAGCACAGAACTTCCCCAATTAATGAGTTAAGAGTCTTTCCCCCTTAAATGTAATGTTTAAATCTGTAGATTTATTTAGAAGAAATCTACAGATTCAGCCTAAAACAAATACCATCTAAATGTAATTTAAAAAAAGGAAAAGTTTTATTTCCATTATAGTAAAAGAAGACATGGAAGCAAAATAGACCAAAATCTCTAAATTGACCACAACATGAAAAACATGTCCTGCTTTAAACAGTAACTTCATCATTTTGAGCGTAGGCTCCTCATCTAATAATAACAATGTTTTTTCATTATTGGCGCTGTGTTTTTTCCTGTAAAAGGAAGATTTTTGCTGTCACTTATTCTTAATAAATACTTGAAACTAGTAGCATAGAAAACATGCACATTGTGGCAGTTTCCTTTGCTGTTTGTGATTAACTACTAATACTAAAACATCTCTGTTTTAACTGATTGTTGTGTTGAGTATTTATTCAATCTATCAAACAATTGCGTAAGGTAAATAAGAAAAATTGGTAAGGTAGGTCAGAGTTGTGTTACTATAGTTAACGTTTTGTTTAAATTTAAAATAGTTAATTATTTATTAACTGTTAGGCCTTCTTTCTTCCTTGAGCCCCTGCCCCCCACAATGTCTGTGCACGTCCCTGCATGGTGGAGAATGTGTTGGAAAATTAAAAGTTTCAGTGACCCCACCAAGGGCCCCTCACCCTTTCTCATCATGTGATTGTAGTTTAAGCCCTGCTGCTTTAGTATACGCCCTATAACCATGTCTGTCTGCGGGACTCAGCTGGTCATTGGCTGTCAGCTGACCTCAAACAGTGCAGAAAGAAAAGGCAAATAGTAGGGCAGGAAGGATTACCGCAGACTCTGCGTACCCAGACAACCGTTTCTTCTGGTATGTGAAGAACAGCCTTCCGGAGCCAGCTCTTTGTTTTGTTTACATATAAATATGAAAATGAGAACCAGCCATCCTCTTGTCATTGGCCTGCATCTACAATCCTTCACTATCGCCACTTCTCAACTCACACTGCTCGCACAAACAAGCGCAGGCTAGTCCGCACAAACACAAAGTCTCAATTATGTCAATCTGCTACTATGTCTCATTCTCTCTGTCTTTGTCTCTCCTCCACACCCAAGCCCTTTTTCTGATAGGATAATGAGAAAGAGGAGGAACTGGAAACCTTCGGAGTGCCTTGGAAAGTTTCTGTGAAGTCTCAATGAATGCATTAGAAGAGCCTCTCTAGTATTTGACTCAATGGCCAAGAAAGGGCGTACGAAGAGCGAGAAGCCCGAAGCGCTCATCTCTGCCCTACAGGCAGCCAATGAAGAACTCAGGTCCAAGCTGACTGACATTCAGATAGAGCTACACCAAGAAAAATGCAAGGTACTGTAAAACATCAAAATATATGCATTTCCTCTGAATATTTCAAATATTGTAGCTGACATTCAAGGCATGCTTAGTAAATGTAGCGCGACAGTGTGAAAGCCCCTTTAGGCTGGATCCAAATATTTGGACCTGGCGGCACTGGGAAGTCTGCGAGTGCTCAGAGGCCCCAAGCGAACTTCCTGCAGAACTTCCTACAGCCTTCTAGAGAGACCCCTTGGAGTGCAGACTTTACTAGACCTTGCTTGGAAGATTAGCCATAGTTCCTACCAGTATGTATGTCACGATGCAAAAGAGAGGAATAATAACATTAATAATTTATACTGTGCATCAATAGCAACAATTGATTTCTGAAGTCCTGTCTTAGCCCAATGCTGTCACAGACTTAACGTGACGCCGGTAAGATATTACGGTGCGTATACTGTACAGAAGTCTGGATGGTTGACATTTGGATTCAGCCTCACTTGTGAAGGTTGTTGAATCACTACACAGCCTGAGAGGAAAACAGCAGAATGTGTTTTGTGTAAAAAAAAAATCATTTGGTCTGTGTTTTAGTTGCAGTCAATGTCCTAAAAATTACAATTACAATTGAACATCACTCAAAGATATGGTAGTAAAGGGCAGTGCTCTTTGTAGTAAAGGTACCATATACCCATATAACCTTTTAACCTTAACAAAATCCACTAAAATTGAATCAAGTAAGATACAAAATAAACCAGAGAGTCAAATGTTAAGAAACAATGACTGGTGCCCACTTGGAGTATAACAGTAGGAATGCCCGCTATGTAAAATAACCTAATTTCTCTCTCCTCTTCTTCTCACAGGTGAGCAAACTGGAGCGCGACAAGCTTCAGGAGGTGAAGCGGGTGCGAGAGCAGGAGCAGCACCGTCACACTGCCATGTTGACGGAACAGCGGGCCAAGTGGCACGAGGAAAAGCAAAAGGAGCTCCAGGCTCTAAGGGAAAACCTGACACGGCAGCATGAGCAGGAGCTGGCCCGCCACGCCAAAATCAAAGACCAGGAGAACCAGAGGCTCAAAGCGGCACTGAGCGCCATGCGCGACGGCAGCGGAGAGAAGGTGAGGTCAAGCAAGGGCAGTGAAGCTATTGTGTGATTTTGCAGTTGTGAAACAGATAAAAACAGATACATTTCACCCAAAACAAAAATCCACAAAGCAGCGGCGGTGGAACTAAACCAGGACAGAGGGGCTTGGCACAGGACAATCACTTTCACTTCTGAGAAATATGCTCCAGATGCGGGAAGCACTCGAAATAAATACTCATTACTCACTTTCGTTTTCCCCAGATAATCTAAAAAAAAACTCCCGATAAGTGTTCTGTGTAAATCCTGCCAAGCCACATCAAAACCCTCCCTCTTCCTCCCCCTGCTTCTTCAGGTGCGCACGGCACTGACCCTGGAAGCCAAGGAGGATGCACGTCGCTTCTTTGACCAGGAGAGAGTGAAGCTCCTGCAGGAGATAGTGGAGCTGAAGTCTGCTAAGAAGCAGACCGACGAGGCTCTCAGCAACATGATCCAGTCCGACAAGATGAAGGCTGGCGACCTGCGGGTGGAGCACCAGCAGCACCAGGAGCAGATCTCCAAGATCAAGTGGGACTGTGAGAAGGACATCCGCAGACTGGTAGGCACAGTCACTGCTACAAAACACTCAACAACCGACGTGATTAAGATATTATCTATGCAGCATGGGAAGAGGGACAAAGCATAGTGCAGTAGATCGTTGTTCCCATTACATCTGTTACATTTCTGTTTCATGTGAACTGTGTGAAAGGGTTTGTTGTAGAGCTACAGGATAACCTTTTCAAATGTAACATATTAAATGGCAGTGGTGACTTTGTTGGGTTCCTGAGGTATCATTTCGAAGCTCGAAATGTCTGCTTGTGAAGTACTTTACAATAACAAACAAAAAAACTGAAAAAGGCAGTGCAGGAACCAGAAAATGTTTCTTATTTTTACTGTCTTGAGTCACTTGATTTTCAACATAACTGTCCTTTTTTTTTTTACAAGGCGAATGACAAAAGTTAGCTACAGCAGGGTGACACTGGAAATAAATAGAAGCGTGTAATATCCTTTCAGCAATTTCTGAAAAACACTATTATTTCCTTCTCCTTCACTATAGGTGGATGAAATCAAATCTAAAGACCGGACCATCTTTGGTCTGGAGAAGGAACTGGAGTCAACGGTGGGTTTCTTACAGAAGCTGCAGCTTCAGAAGGACGCCCTGGACGAACAACTGTTCCTCGTCAAGGAGGCGGAGTGCGGCCTGGGAAGTCCGAAAAGAGAGATTCCAGGCAGGGCTGGAGATGGAGCAGAGCACTGTGGTAGCCCCGTAAGTAGAGAGGAATGGCAAGGAGAAGTCCCATGCTCCACTCATTCATATCAAACATAATATCAACTTATCCATGGGAGCCTTCCTGTCTCTTGAACCCCATTTGTTCCTCTTTGCTTTAGCCCTTCAATACCACTTTGTGGTGCCAATGTGCCATGCCCGGTTTTGTAACACATGATTTGAGCATGCACAAGGACTTGTGTAACTACATGTGAGCCAGCAATAGGGATTCTCATGCTCGTAATGATCAAAGTTGCTCGCGCTCACTTTTTACAGTCTTAAACTCAAACTGAGAGCATAGCGTCAACCGCTCCGTAGAGAGGAGCAATATATTTTTCCTTGTGCAGACTTTAACTTTAGGGTTACGATCTCAAGTGCTCAAACAGCTGGAGATAATGGAAAGAGGAGACTGCAGCGCACGCATGATCGGGATTGCACGCTCAAATCTGATTCTGCTGATCAAATGTTGTCTTGCAGGCCGAGTGGCGCTCAGAATTTTTGTGCACCCTCAAACTTGCCAGAAATTTTTCTGTCCCATGACCAGCTCAAAGTAACAAAAAAAAGCAGAAACCAATCAATCGTCATAATTCAAACGTGTCAACTCATGAGCTGACCCACTGTTAACATGTTAATGTGAATTCATGAGATTTACATTTAATGTCAATGAGATGCGAGCACATTAGAATTTAAAGTATAACAATTATAACCTCCTGGTGTTATACTAAAATAATTCAAAGTTTTTTCTCTACACCTGGCTAGTGATTGGATTAGTGCCATGATAGATTGTTGTTTTTTTTGTGTTTCAGGACTTGAGGAGAAACCAGAGGCGCATTGCTGACCTTAACTCGACTATCCGCAAATTAGAAGACCGGAACTCACTACTGGTCGATGAGAGGAATGAACTGGTAGGACCAAAATGATTTAGTTAAAGAAAAGCCCTGCTCTCTCTTCCGTCTTATCACTTATCTTCATGTTTTTGCCTTTCCTTCACATCTCCCAGCTTCTGTCTCTCACTGTACACCTTCCTCACAGTTGAATATATCCTTGTGTCACTTTCTCCCCACCAGCTGAAGCGAGTTCGAGAGTCAGAGAAGCAGTGTAAGCCACTGCTGGACAAGAACAAGCTGCTGAGTAAGAGGAATGATGATTTGACTCAGACTATCCAGAAGCTGGAGGAGAAACTCAAGATCCTGGCCAAGGAGAACCACGAGATGGTCAGCACAAAGTCACATTCGCATCAGATATACGCACATTTAGTACTTATTTGAAGAAGGGACAGACTGATTTACAGATGATAGTTTGACCCTAGATTAACCTAGATGAACTCTGTGTGTGCTGTGTGTCTGCAGAAGGAGAAGATCAGCTCTCATCCTCCGCTGAAGAAGCTGAAGTCTCTGAACGACCTGGACCAAGCACATGATGACCAGGAAATAGCCTTTCTCAAGCTTCAAGTCCTGGAGCAACAAACCATGATCGATGAGCTGACAAGAGTATGTCTTTTTCTATTTCTTAAGGGTGCAAATGAGCAGGATTTTGCTCTTCTCAGTAATTGTGCACAGTAGGCAATCGGGGTCATGGGGGTTGATCCTGTGCTCTGCATGTGGAAGCTGGATGCTCCCGTTATTCTAAAAAACCCTAGTAAAACATACACAGTATAGTGTACACCTTCCTTTTTGCATCTTTTGTGTTTGATAAATATATTAAAAAATTTAAGAATTTAAGATTTTCAGATCATTAATAGTCATATTATAATTAATGTCATTACAGTCATTCATGTGGTTATTTGCATAACAGCAATATTCTTCAGTCAAGGATACCTGCAGTATAAAGTTCCACCACTGTCGCTGCACCAACTTAATGTACATTGTATCTGTAACCAGGCACTCTGTGCAGCTTATTTTATAAAATTAATATAAGTGTGTCCTTAATAAGCAGACTGATCACCACAAGACAATTAACAAGTGAAACTCTATCAACATCCTATGATTCCTGACATCTTCGGTGAACTGTGTGAAAGAGCTGGTTTCAGTGTTGTGTTGTCAATAATTTTGTTTTCTTTTATTTAACTTGAAAAGAGAAGAAAGAAAAATGGATCATCTTACAATGGTGTGTTATTTTCTTTCCATTTGTCTGTTTTTTTTTTTCCAGGACCGGGAAAAACTATTACGAAAGAAAAGGCATAAAAGAAGTTCGAGGCCAATAAAGGTAGAGATAATTATGTTTTTTTCTAGCTATTTATCTTAACGTGTACTTGGTTTGGTTACTGGTATATAAAACCGGTAAACAGTTTTTAACAGTGTAAATAAATAAATATTTCATCACTTTTAACAAATTTGTATTATTGAAAAGCTAAGGGGCATCTTTTGTAAAAATCCTTTCCAACAATATTTTATAACTTAATTCCAAACTTTGTTAAATGTTGATGTGACGTCTAGGCTCTGTATATAGTAAAGTGAGTCTTGTGGAAGCAAAACCTTTAGAGAGTCATGTAATAACACAAAAATCTAAATTCAAACATTCAACTTCACCCTCTGATACTCAGGTATGTCAAAACTGCCAGATGGTTTAAACCTGCATTCACATTTGTTGCTGGCGTAAATGATACTACCATAGAGGCATATTTAGCTGAATGCAGCAATGTCAATGGAAAGGAAAAAGCTTTCAGGGACACAGATGAGTGGTGATTTTCATCTGAGGCCATGTTAAAAAGGCATATTAATTGTTAGAAATCAGAGTTTTTTAGGTCTGTACAGTAACTCTTTTTGTTGTCTTCCTCCTCTGCAGAGACACATCGTAGTAGACACGTATTTTGGGTACGATGAGGAGTCTATGGACTCTGAGACATCTTCAGTGGCTTCCTTCCGGATGGACAGAACTCCTGCTACTCCAGATGAAGACCTAGAGGAGGTGAGATCAGTCACAATGACTGCATTTACAATCACACCAATATCCTGAATTTATTCAGTTTTAGACCATTCTGTTTTAATTTGTCATTTGTCTATCAAATCCATTCAGTTACATCTGAAAAGAGATATACTGTAAGCCCAATTCAGCCAAAGACTTAAGCCTCTAACCTGTGTGTGTCAAACAAGGGTCTAGCCAACGAGGAGTCGGAGCTGCGTTTCCGGCAGCTGACCAGGGAGTATCAGGCCTTACAGCGAGCCTATGCCCTGCTGCAGGAACAGAAAGGAGGCATTCTGGACGCTGAGATGGAAGCCAAGGTAAATACACAGTGAGAAAATCACTGTTTATTTTATGTTAACCCTATTCAATCTCTTTGTGCACCCAAGTATTCTTACCTTGTGTTTTGTTCTTAGATATAGTTGTGAAATGATTAAGTAAACTTGATTGAAATTGGATCTATGGTTTTCCAATCTTCAGTTTCTTAAGAAACTGTTATGTTACCATCACAAACACATTCAAAATAGCCACTCACTGAGGCATTTGATCACATTCAGTAAAAGCAAATGTACAAAAAAGTACTTCTGTTTTTGGTAGGTTGATTCATGGTTGTGTCATGCCGCCAGAGTGGATTATTATATTAAAAAACATTACCAAGGGTCAATAGTACTGTAAGTTGTTCAGTGATTCTCAACCATTTTTGAGTACTGAACCCTTTGTGATTAACTGACATGCCTCAAGGACCCCCCTCACCAAGGGAAACTACTCGCAACCCCCTGCTGTTCATTTGGGGCTCCATCTGTACATCAAAAGTATATAATACAAAGCCTCATTCAAGTCAAGCCAGTTTTGGTTTTTCCTGTAAGAGAATGGAAGTGCTGAGAGAGGGAAGAGGATGCAAACTCTGTTCATTGACAAGCTACTTCCTAATCCTATTTACACATTCCACTAAATTCACACAATACTTTTTTGGATAGTCTATTATGCTCCTTAATAATGATACTAAAAGGGCAGTAGGATCCCATGACTCTGATGTGAATGATGTCTTTAAAAACGTTTTATACTTTTAGTTCAAGTTTTGTTGTAATTTTGCAACTGAGGGTCTTACAGGGCCTAGTTTAGAAGTAAATTATTGAAGAGAGAGAGATGCAGTTCAGTAAAAAGGTACATTTGTAGCCCAAAAATAATTATCAAAATACTACAAGAGCTGCAAGCTGACTGTGCACTTTGGGACCGTGAAGAGGCGTGACAGAGTTACGGCACAGCCCAAACATAATGTAGCTGCATACATGTATACAATGGTCAGGTAACGGCCCACACTTTACAAAGCATCCTTTCAGGCTTTGCAGAAGAGACAAATTATCACAGGTCCATTTTGAAGAAAATGATTTTTAGCAACAAGGCTGGATTGTAACAAAAGTTTGTGGGCTGGGCTAATCAAGGGGTTCTTGTGAAAAAAAGGTGAAGTGATAGGCTATTTAACAATACAAACTGATTGAATCTGCTGGTGGCCTATTTGGCTAGTCCCAGCGGCACCCAAGACAATGCAATATCTCTGTCTGCCTTAAAGCCTTTTTACAGTCGAGCTGACACGCGCCAATGTGACGTCAAAATGACATAGATCTCGCTGGCGCACCACTCTATTTTTTTCAGTGGCACGCAACAAAGAGGAAACAGGAAGCATGGACGAGTTCGAGGACAAGACAAACCAATGCAACCGAAAACATTACCTTCTAGGCAGAGGAAAAAAATCGTCCATGTACTCCCGGCAATACCAGCACAGACGCCCACTTGAAAAAACAGTGTTCTAATGGCTAATGCATGTCCGTTTTGCTCATGTTTCAGGCCCAGGAGCAGCTCCAAGCAGACGTTCTCAGGTATAAGGCCAAAATAGAGGACTTGGAGAAGGAAGTGACCCTGAAGGGACAGGTAGGACACACAAATTGTTTTTTTTTGCATAACAGGGGATACCTTTTGAAATGAAATGTGTTAAATCATATTTTTATTTACTTTAGCTTTGATTTAATGCATTAACCGTCTATGTCCTCTATTAGGACTCCAAATGGGTTGAGGAGAAGCAGCTCTTCCTACGAAGGAATCAGGAGCTCTATAATAAGGTTGGACTTCAACTTTGTTTTACAATAATTAAGAGGTTAAGGTGATTGTGTGGATTGCGCTGTTGAGTGTGTTTAGTGTTATTCAAGGAATCTGATTTGTCAAAACGTACGTTGTGCCGATAGTCAATGTTTTGTTGTGTGATTAAGTTACCTTCTTCTATGCACAGCACTGGTTTGATTTAAAAAATATGATTATAATTGTTTGAATCTTTTTAATTTTTTTTAAATCAGTTTGATGGCGCCTGTTACAGATGGTACATTTGGTAATTAGCTTTGTTTAAAGCCTTGAGGTCCTACAGTTATGACTTACCTACTTGCCACTTTATCTCCATCATATTACATAGCATATTGTAGCTCTAGTCGACATTATTGGACAATTACCTCTCCCTGTCTCCTTATTTATTCTAACTCTCTATGGTGTCTAGGTGGAAAAGTTGGATTCAGACTGCAGTCGGCTGCAGCAGGAGCTACAAGACTCCAAAGACCAAAATGAACTGTTAGAGTTTAGGATACTGGAGCTAGAGGTGAGTCACAAAGAATTTCCTACCATGAATATGCTATGTTGAAATCCTGTCAAGATAGCAATTCAGCCACGTGGACAAGCTGATAACTAGCTGACAGCGGCCTCTGTGTTCCTTCTGTGCTGCAGTGCAGACACTGACGGCAGCTTGTGAGGGCCTAAGCTGCCACCTAGTGAGCAGAGAGGAGAACAGATCGCTCAGACGTGCTTAGTACAGTGTTGCAATGAACTGATCACAGTGATTTAACCTTGATTTTAGTTAAAGGCTTATATAATTGCGATAAGGCGTTTTGTCTGATGCTTCTTCAGATGGAAGCGGCAGTAGCAGTTTGTCTCAAATATAGGTAGTCAGCATTTTCATGGCTAAACAAAGCAAAGAGCACCACCTACTGAAACTTAAACGTCATCATTGGAAATAAAAAGTCACATAAGGATTGATTCAGGGAATTTTGTTTGGCTCTGAATGTCAGCATCTGTGTTCTGTTTGAAACGGACAGTCTAAAACAAGCCAGTAAGATTGAAAATACTGTTTCATCCAGGTCTAATATGGACTCCTGATGAGAGTTTTGGTTACAGTAAATCCTCTCTATAATAATATGCATGTTCTCTTGTCGAAGGAGCGTGAGAGGAAGTCCCCTCCATTCAACCACCTGAGGATGCATCCCTTCTCTGAGGGAGTCAGTGCACTGCAGATCTACTGTATGAAGGAGGGGGTCAAGGTACGCAATGAGAAGGACTCCTCTGCTTTTATTATAGCAATTCATCATAAAGTATAAAAGCAGCAGATCCCAGTGACAGGAGCTGTGAAGATCAATGCTTTTGAATTCCCTTGTTGTAAGAGCATCTTTTAAGGACTGTTTTTAGTTTTACAAGCAAATATCAATTGACTGAACATTTTATAGTGTAAAGAAATCTTGATTTAAGGTTTTACAAAAACAATTAAAGGAAAATGCATTTGTTGTATGCTCCTTTGTGCTCGATTGAAGAAATTCTTAGTCAACTAACACTCATTCAATTGAATCGACTAATCGATTAGTTGATTTAATTGAAAGATCTGTAAATCTGAGTTTCTCCGCAAAGAGTCATGCAAAAGCACCACTTTAATTCTTGTGTTTACCAGAGATGTGCTCGTATGTTTCTTGGAAATAAGTCATTCAGCATGAAAAAAGCATAAAACATGACTAATCGACTAAAGAAAAGAGGGAGCAGCCCTAGAAAATACTTCAAACGTCAACAAGAAGTGCCGTCACCCAACATCGCTTAGAGCACCTTTAAAGAGAGATAATTAATTTTGCTACATGTATGTGTATGTGACAATAAAAGTACCTTTCTTCTTTTTTCCTTACAGGACGTGTGCATACCAGATCTCATCAAACTTTTAGATATCCTGGGAGACAACGGGGTAATTCATATGGAATTCAACACATCAGCATATGATGCTAAATGAAACACATTATTAATACAAGTTTTATTTTTCCTCCTGTACAGAACTTAAGAAATGAAGAGCAAGTGGCCATTATTCAGGCTAGCACTGTTTTGTCACTTGCAGAAAAGGTAAGTTTGGATACCACATCGTGGTCCCTTCTGATAACATGAAAAAAACAATGCACAGAATCGTTTGTGCTGTGCTGGCTCATGTTTTGCCGTTTGTTGCCCTCTAGTGGATTCAACAGATTGAGGGGACGGAGGCAGCGCTGCACCAGAAGATGGTGGACCTGGAGATAGAGATGGTGAGTCAAAGCAATCCTGTACAGGACAATCATTTGTATGTCTTTACCTCTCTGATTCCCTCAGTGACCTTCTGCTTGAATATACATGCTTTCTTACTTTTAATGGCTCACACAGCAGCTCTAGTCCTGTGTAATGTGATTGAAGCTGCCAGTAAGCCATAACACTTAGACCCTGGTCGCAAAATATTGGTTTAAATAAAGAATTATGTTATAATTGAGTTGCAAAAAAAATAAATTATAACCCCTAATTACTGTCTCTGACCTGCTTATTCTGTACAGGATATGTTCTGTAAACAGAAAGGATATCTAGAAGAGGAGCTGGACTACAGAAAACAAGCCTTGGACCAGGCTTACTTGGTACGTGTGTGTGTGTGTGTGTGTGTGTGTGTGTGTGTGTGTGTGTGTGTGTGTGTGTGTGTGTGTGTGTGTGTGTGTGTGTGTGTGTGTGTGTGTGTGTGTGTGTGTGTGTGTGTGTGTGTGTGTGTGTGTGTGTGTGTGTGTGTGCGTGCGTGCGTTCACAGTCTCAGACTCTTGGGACTCAATTCCCATATGGGGACAAATATTCAGGTCCCCACAAGGTTTATAATTTATTTTCCAGGTTAGGACTTGGCTTCAGGGTTAGCTAGAGGGTTGGGGTTATGCATGTAGTAGTTATGGTCAGGGTAAAGCCTGCAGTGAATGTAGGTACATTAATACAGCATTGTACACATTTTTGTGTGTATGACATCTAAAGTAACAACAGCCATGTTTTCTCCTCCCGACAGCAAATCCAAGAGTTGGAAGCAACATTATACAACGCCCTGCAGCAGGACAAGGTGCTTCATGTCTCAACATATTACAGACTTATTGTTATGACAATTACTGTACATTTCACCAAAAGAAAAATCAGTTGTTATAATATGTCAACCTCTTGTAAAACATCCGATACATTTATGTCATCTGAGATACTGGAGGGGCAAGGTTTATCAAATTAAAATGTCAAGAAATGCGTCACAAAAGATTATTATTGATGGGCTTTTGACATACATCCTTGTGATCCTGCACATCCCGCTAATCTGGAACATCTGTGCTATGAACATGGAGACCACATGACCAATTTACAAGGTTTATTGCAAATAAATTGACTAATGACTATGACTTCGGCAATTGTGAACACAACAATTAGGAAAACAGGGGCTTCCAGGAATCATAAGATTATATGTTATATGGCTTCTAGAAATCTTCCAGGAATCATATTTCCTTGAAGCATCTGATCTTGTTACAAGAATTATACACCCCAACATTTATACACTTACTCACTACATATACATACAAACTCCATTCTCACTCACCATTCTCTCTGCCTCTTACCACATCATTATAACTGTGGTATGCTGTATGTTATTGTCTTCACTGTTTTTCATTGTCTATACATATGTTTTAGGGGTGGGAATCACCAGAGGCCTCACGATACGATATCATCACGATACTTATGTCACGATACGATATTGTTGCGATTTTAAATATTCTGCGATATATTGCAATGTATTACCTTTTTTCCAACTTCAGATTTTTCCCAATTTCAAATGATGTTCCCAAATGACAATTTTGTCAACATCTGTTTTATCTAAAAAGATAAATTTCTCTGTCTGTTCATCTCACTTCCATTTTATTGCTGCAAAATGGGATTGTCAAGCAGACAAACTGACCAACACATATATCGTAAAAGATCGATACTTGGCGTCTGTGTATCGATACAGTATTGCCACGAAAAATATCGCGATACTATGCTGTATCGATTTTTTTCCCCACCCCTAATATGTTTATGTATTGTCTATGTATTGTATGTGTCATTTACCTTGTATGTCACTGTTGTTTCACTAATAATAATAAAAATCGATCATGGTATCCACTGTGCCTGATGCCTGTCTTCTTCCTCCAGGTGATAAAGTATGGCGAGCCTCTGGATGAGCATCAGAAGGACGAGCTGCGGACGGCGGTGGAGAAGCTGAGGAGGCAGATGCTGAGGAAGAGTCGAGAGTACGACTGCCAGATCCTCCAGGAGAGGATGGAGCTGCTGCACCAGGCACACCAGGTCCGTCTATGCTGTACCTGTGTGTGTGTCTGTGTCTGTCTGTGTCTCTGTGCATATCTGTGTGTGTGTGTGTGTGTGTGTGTGTGTGTGTGTGTCTTGTGTTGTGTTGTGTGTGTGTGTGTGTGTGTGTGTGTGTGTGTGTGTGTGTGTGTGTGTGTGTGTGTGTGTGTGTGTGTGTGTGTGTGTGTGTGTGTGTGTGTGTGTGTGTGTGATAATAGAGCCCTGTGTAGAAATAGGTTTTTATGTTTCATTTGTACGTTTGGAATCTCTCTTGGCTAGAGATAATTGACCGCTCACTACTGTTTTTTTCTCTGAATATTTGCAGAGAATTCGTGACCTTGAAGACAAGACAGAAATCCAGAGGAGGCAGATTAAAGACCTGGAGGAAAAGGTAGGCCATGTTTTATGTCTTTCTGTAAAAAAAGAAAAGAAAAAAAAGGCAATGCATACATTACAGGCAGACAAGATTATGGGATTTTTCGTCCTAAAGCTTGTGGAATCTAAAATAAATTGAATTTTCAGTGTATTTATATTCTCTCCCTTTTCACATTGAGACCACTTTCATGAAAGCTCAAAAAGATACAGTAAAATATCACATTAGATTCTTACATAAGTAATATTCAGAAGTGTGAATAGTTTTAATAAATGTTACGATCTAGTTTCCCTGTACAGTGAACCTCTGTCTCTGTCTCTGCTGTTACTAACATATCTTGAGTGTTCCTCTAATTCTCTCACTTTCTTTGTCCCTTCTTCATCTATTTCTTTCTTTCTTTCTTTCTTTCTTTCTTTCTTTCTTTCTTTCTTTCTTTCTTTCTTTCTTTCTTTCTTTCTTTCCCCAGTTTTTGTTTCTGTTCTTGTTCTTTTCTCTTGCCTTCATCCTTTGGCCTTGAAGTCTTTGGCGTGTCCTGTAGCAGAGGTGAGTCCTAAGGGCTTTGAGTAGAAAGTTCAGACCACGGCTGTCTTTCTTCTGGACCTCGGTCAAATACTTTTCCATTAAAGCAGAACCTGCACAGCAAGTGTCTTGGCTTTGTGTAGCCTCCAAAGTAAAAGCTGCGAATACTCGGGCCACAGAGCCGGAATTGGCCTTGACAAGCGCTCAGTCAAGATGCATTTCTGTATTATTATTGAAACTTCCTGATAGGGGCTTCTGACCTTCAGAATAAAAGCAGAGGATTTATTATTATTAAAAAAAAAGGTTTTTAAGTTATCTAAATTGGTATTTACCCATAACCCTATTAAATGAAATTGATAATTGAACTGCAGATACTGCAAATCAGCCAGTGAGATCAAAGTGTAAATTGTACAATCAAATCTACACAAATACTCTTGGCCTGTACATAATCTTCACGGTAGCATTTAATGTTTCAAAAAGAAAACTACAGACCAACTACAAACTGTACAGTGGTCACATTTTGAAACAGTATGTGTTTTCCCCCACAATGTGACCACTGGGAGGCTCAGTACTCTCCAGAAGCTAAACGTGTTTGACCGTGGTCTGCTCACTGTCCGTCTTACACATTTACTTGCTTCACCTTGCCTTCACACAGAAATATTCACTTTTTATTCCATCTTTCTCTTTGCACTCTTGACCTCTTTCCACTTAGCCATTTCAGTAACACTTAACTTGAAGTTTTCTACATAAAAGTGACATGACACTGTCATGACACAGTCATGACACATGAACCCTAACCATAAAGTTCCCTAACCATAACCATAACTTGTCATGACAACATTTTATGACACTTACTAAAAGAAGCGTTATGTCATAAACGTTTATGACTTGTTTATAATGTTTATGACACATTCATGACAGTGTCATGTCACTCTTCTGTAGATACCTTCAAGTAAAGTGTAACCGGCATTTCTAATGTACATGTTTACCCCCCCACACACACACACACACACAAACACACACACACACACACACACACACACACACACACAAATTACAACAGCATATCAGTTTTACTTATTGAAAGGTCTCAATAACTCAGAAAGCCAACAGTGCCATCTCTCCCTGTCATGTGTATTTATTTGTAACCTCTTGGCTTTTAACCTATGTTTCTATAAGTGTTTTAAAATTATGCAAACAGTTTTTGGGGTCTGTAAATGTAAAATAAAATAAAACGTGCAGTGTGTATCAAATCTGCTTGACACAGTGCTTTTGACTCCTCTAATTCCATGTTACTCCTCTCTCTCCCTGTCTGTCTCTCAGGTGGTGTCTCAGCTTGAAGATATTGTTTGTGACTACGGTGTTATTTATTTTCTGGACAAGTGTGGAACAATGTGCGCAGCAGTGGCTGCTAGTGTCATACCATCAGTAACTGCTGTCAGTATAGGTGAATGTGTTGTGTTGGCCATGGACACTTAAGATTTTCTTCTTCTTTTTTTTTTAAGTGGGGTAGGGTTCTCAGGATACTGCCCAGGAAGACGTTTTTTTTTGTGTTTTTTTTACAGCGGTGTTAAACGTCTCTCCAAACAGCTGGGATTACTGTAAAAGGCTGCAAGAATGACACACAATTAGGGAGACACTTACAGTAGAAGCAGACACACACACATACACCTATATACACACAGTTTACGGACACGCATGCATATACAGACGCATGCAGATGCAAACACGCGCATACACACACACACGTGCTTTGACAAATCCAAACCAAAGCCTGGGAAATGTTCTCTCTGCCATGCAGGGTAATAATATGTCTTTCATCAATATTTAGCCACAGTGGAAATATAAACAGATAGAGACACTCATAGACAATGAGGCAAACAAACCGCCGGACCACAACTTCTCTTCTTTTTCTCTTCTTTCCTTTCCTCTCCAAACCAGAAAGGACGTTCTTCACGAATGCAACCTCTTGGTGATATAGAAGCGAGCTAACTCAGGGCCCATGAGTGCAGAGGCCATTAACTGGTCTCAGGTCAGATTATATATAAGGAACACTATAGGACATGGTGCGACACTGGCTGGCATGTCCTCGGTTATACCTGGAAAAAAAGACAGAACTGCACTGCAGAGACTGGTGTGTACAGACACTAAAAGTGGGGATACAGGACACTAAGGTTGACACGTCTTCACCGGACACACACAACAGCAAAGAGATGTAAAAAGAGAAAGAAAAGCAGATCACAGCGGATATGACACTCTGATCCAGCTCCACTCAACCTGGATCTCCACAGAAACTGCTTCTTAATTTTTTTCCCCAAAAACCAGCAGACTGTAAGAGCTTTACTCTCTGGTTGTCTTTCTTTTTTACAGCTCCTACCACTCGGATACTGTGTCCCAAGATACCAACTGAGAAAACATCCTTATTCTGTACTGTAATATATACATTTGTTGATATGTACATGTGTCTGAATTATTTAATGTAGTATCCCCTTTTATTTCTGTGAATAGATGCACTTTTATTTTACTCTCTGAAGCAGCTTGAACAGTTGATGTAGTTTATAAATGACTCATAAGGGTATACGATGCTCTGTTTTATTGTGGTGACGGCTGCAAAGATGAACTTTATTGCCCTGAAAATTATAACTGAAAAATCGTTGGAATATGAATGTGGTATAATGAAATACTTGCCTCCCTTTTTAATTTTCCTCCCTCTGTCACACATACTGTATTTATTTATCTACTGTCTAAACATGAGTTGCTCTGGTTGACCAGCGGTGGGTGCTGGTTTCACCTGAGCAACGTTCAGTTCGCCCTTTAAAGTAACATCTTGATCTTTTAACAAACTTGTAAATATTTTCGGACTACTTTGCAAAATATCTTTATCAACTCTGGTCATAGGATTGGTCGGTTAAAATTCAAATCTAATAGTCATGTCATCAGTACTTCCTTCTTCTCTGTCCCAAGATCACTGCAGGTTCTCTCTCTACTGCTGTTTTTTACTAACAATAACGTCTTTGATACTAACAACCCTCTTTTAAGAAACAATTCTTGCCACTTCCCCAAATTGAAACAGGAGAAAGTGAATGCAACACGACACCTGCTCCACTTTTCTCCTGTCAAGTGAACTGCCCAGTCCCTGCAATATTTACTAGTTGACTGTGCTTGTTCCCTATGTACCTGAGCTAGTGTATCTGCCATCATATCGCCCCTCTGGCTCCATTCACAGGTGTAGGGTATCTTGGCATCTCATTACATAGCGGACATTAACTATGACCCCCCCCTCCATTCACTTTACCAAGGGGAATGACTGAGACTATTTTTGTGCAAACTCAGCTAACTAGCAGTTGCCTTAAATGCACTTTCCCCTTTCTTCCCCCCCGTGTATGTTCTTTTTAACTTTTTTTTTTATCAGGCGGTTGATATTATGTAATATGTATATATTTTGTCTTTATTTCACAGAGGATTTTTTTTAATCTTTACCCTGTCTGTCTTCCAACGAGAATTTAACCCCTCCTACTTGCGTCTAGATTATTACAGAAACCGAAAAAGGAGTAATGCTGTAAAAAATAAAAAAACATGGCCTTTGACCTTAAAGAATGAATTGTCTTCTTGTCACATCATTATTACAGGCATGTTGAAGGTGAGCATTGAAGCATTGCTGGGAAGAAACTCATTTTTAACATTCTGTTTGAAATGATTAGATTACAGTATGAAGATTTTTATTTTTTTATTTATACATGTACTTATGATCTGTGCCGTATTTGTTATCCACGTCTCAGTATATTACTTTTTGGCATTCATTAGTTAGCAAGTGGAATAATCATAATCTTGATTGACAAAACAGACTGACCGCAAAGTCCTTAGTAACTTTTCTGGAGCTTTCAATTGTATCACACAATCATCTGCCGCAAAAGATCCATTTAATAGGAGGCTTTGTATTGCTTTAATATGTTCAGAGACATGGATTTGTTTTGTCATCCACTGTATCAAAGGTCTAGGATGAATGTTCAACGCTCATCATTTATCAATCTTGATATTCTGTGGTATCATTGATTATTTATTGCTGACTCCAAGTCAGGAATTGGGAAATAGGCTATGAGCTGTGGATGGTTCTTCCATTTGATGTGCGCTGACAGAAATAGCAAACGGCATAGCTACTGCTAGTACATCCTTCGCTGATACAGGTCCACGCAAATGTCATTATTTTCTGTGATATTTGATATTCTATATTATATAAAGGTTTTTCTAAATTCATTCATAAAACAGCTCAAACATACAAGTGCTCAGTGTAATGAGACAGTTTTATGACTTGTGGTATATTATGAGAATCATAAAACCTTCCTACACTGAAGCAGTAAAGGATTCAGTAGTCTCACAAGCTCTGTTTTTTTTTTTTTTTTGTTGTGGTAATGCTGGATACAGAGCAGGGTCAATCCAGGATAACAGTCTGTCTTTTCACTTTAGTCCTGACTGTCCTTGCCAAGCCGGAAGAGAACAGAGGTCGAGCCAGTTTTTGCGTTGTTACACCAGTCATGCCAAGGGATGTCTGTCATAAAAGCACTTCTATCTGTCCTCCTTTCAGCACCCACACAGAGGTCACTCTCAGAAGTTATAGTATGCACTGACTGAATAACTGCCTTCTAAAACCGTTTTTTTTTTTTTATGAACATGAAGTCTTAAATGAAAAAAACGTCCAGTGAAAAGAGTTAGCGTGCCATTTGTTTCTGCGATCTATATTAAATCATGCATTTTCTCAGTTACTGAACACATTCGAAAAGACATTTTTTCCTTTGCAAATAAATGTGCTTCCTTGTCAGAACATCTACTGTAGATGCTGTTTCAGCACAGAGCTTCAGCTAAAACCATTTGACACAACTCTGAAAGGCGGGGGACGGTTTCAAACTTCGATTCTAATTACGAGCCATGATGTGAAACCCCCTGTGTCATTGTGTGTTAGAAAGCCCGCCTTGCTGTAAGAGATACAAGATTCAAATGCCTGGCAGTACATCCTTGGCGGCTCTTTAACCTCATTTCAGCAGCAGCTGGTCAGCAGCCAAACCATCCCAGGCGGATGCAGCTGCCCAGTCTGCTCTGTTCAGCTGCTTAGCAACACTGACTTCATGGCTCATACACCGATTAAACATGTGAGACTGGCGACTCGCTTGCTTTTTCATCTTATAGTGAGAGTAAGGATAAACTTCCAGCATTAGGTTATGAAGAACAAAGCAAAGTTGTGTTTTTTTCTCCCACAGCATTGACCTAAGTTTGCCATTTCTTTCTCATTTGGCTTCATCCAAGCATCCAAAATAAGAGTCTTGAGTGTAAGCCTTTGTCTTTGCTCTCTCCTGATCATCTTGTGCATGTTGCCAAAGGTTCACTGCTGCTGGTGACTGTGTGCTAATACGCTTCCACTGCTCTGTGCTGATTTGAAATATAAACGGAAAAGTGTACAGTTGCTGTTTCTCAGTTTCTAAAAAGTATACAGTGATAAATTAGTGTCATGCAGAGGCCAGAAAGAAAGTTCAAATGAAGATGAGCCAACCAAAGCCACCAAAGATACAGTGGGTGTGATGCATATACGTAGTTGTATGCTATAATTCAACTGGTAGACTGGCTTAGATGGCACATAACTCCTATTGACTTGCCTGTAGAACAGTGGCCCACTTACCCACTTCTCGAAAGGTCTCACTAGCCGTTAGGCCTTTTGTGCCAAATCCATGAAGACCACTAAGTGTGCATTTGCCAAACTCTGTCCTATCTACTGTCATTCCATCATGCCTGGATGAACATGCACTAAAGCTGGTGGCAATATTAGAGCTGTTTTCTTATGGGGGACATTCACTTTACTAGCTGACCTACCTTACATCAATTTTTAATATGAAGATGGGGGACAGTCTCCTGCTTTTTCCAGCATTGCTGCCGTCATTGTTTTAAAAGCATCATTAAGTCTAGGTAATATCCTTTTAGTGAGCTTCTTCACAGCAGCCTTGTCACAGGATGTCATTCAAAAGGTGCAATGCCAAATCTTTGGTCATTATTAGCTGGAAAATACCAGCCAACCCATTATGAACTCTGAATGAATGTCTTTCTTTACGATCAGAGGGGATTAACTTTAACAGTGAACCACAGAAAAATCCTCCCAAATGAAATAAACAACTGACTAATGTTTTGTTTTTATTGTTTGCAGCTATCATGACATCACCGACATTGAAAGCCAGACAGTGTGAGCTGATGGCTCCACTGCCTCCCAGTCAGCCTTCTCTGTCCAGACCACAGTCAAAAACAAGGGTGCAGTTTTAAAAACAAACATCTGCACTAGCCTTTAAGCACTGTCCTTGTTCTCTCACATCATATTCAATTATTTTAAAGTCATCTGAACTGGTCGGTGTTAGTGTGTGAATGTGTAGCCAGCCAAAACACAAAGAGACAGCATGGGTGAAAATTTAAAGAACGCTGTCAATTGTTTTGTTTCGTCCCCTTTCTTTCAGCATTATTTACTGTATAAACACACACACACACACACACACACACAGATACACAGACACACACACATGCTGTAGGAAAAGGGGACAGGACAGCCATGAAACAAAGACTCAGTAAGTCACCATAGAATTACAGAGGCCGGAAATTTTAGTGGGATCTTGGCATCTCCACAGACCTTGATGCTTTAATCACATTCATGTGAGGGAAGGTTTCTGCTGGCCTGGAAAGTTGCTGCGCTAGATGCCAACAGAGCCACAGGATCTGCGACAGTGATATTCAGCAAATAATTTGTGGAAATAGAGTTACTTATCATATTTTACTCAGCTTTAGTCCCCTGAAAAATACTCCACTAAGCCATCTTTTCAAAATATATATATATAGTTTCTCCCATGTATTTTAACTCATAGGCTTTCTATGAATGTCAGTGAAAGAAAATCTGTCAAACAGGTAATGCCAGCTGCTATGAAACAAAATAACAACACATGTAATGCACATGTTACTATCAGAAGAACAATGACATCTTGAGAGCAACAAGCATTTGAACTAGAGGGGAAATGTTGCCCGATACTATATTTATTTCTTGCAATAATTTCCTCACTGCAGCCAGACATTTTGCCAGTGAGATGTAGATGTTCTCCTCTGGCTTACAAATATACCAATACTTTTTTTTGAAAGTTCAAGTTTGGTTGCCATGTCTGAATGAGTTTGTTCTGCAGGAGCACCGTAGGAAATACTGAATGCTGGCTCGACTGCCGTACCCCATGAAGTGGCTCCCTGTCTGAAAAACATCCAAGGCTTCATGTCAGTTGATGACAACCTGTTAGGTGAGACCTGAGGATGTGGCCTCCTTGATTTCACTATAGCCGACTGACCTTGAAACTCTTTCACATCTCTGTGGACTCACACAGGCACACACACTTAGCACTTCAATGGGATCTGGGAGGCAGTGGGCTTGCTGTTTCTAATCCAGCTGATGAAAATGTCCACCAAGCCCCAACCTTCACCAGTGAAACCAAAGCCATCCTCATACTGCACCAGACAGAACTGCCATTATTCTTTCAACTTTCAATCCATTTCAACAGTTCTAAGTGGAATTTTAACAGTACAAAAGGCGATGAATTCGAAGTGTAATGTGATTCTGCTGACAGCAAATCAGTGTTCCTTTAGTAACATGAGGCACATAACATACAGTATATATGTATTATGTAGTTGTTTTTATTTTTAAGTGGTTAGTACAGGAGCAAAATCCTTGTTCTTAACTTTATAGGCTATTTGGAAAGAGTTTCTGGAGGGAAAATGACAAACAAAAAGACCCAGTGAGACTACTTTGACCCCACTCAAACTTGTGAAACTTGTGCTGATATACAGCCATTATATAATTGCATCCCTGGTAACTGAGTGACGGTGTTGACTCCTGTTGCCCTCTCGACTCAGCAGTCTCTCAGTTTGAGACCTGCTGCCTGAAAGATGCTTGTCTCTCTGCGCTGCTGACACGATCCTGCCTCATTTGTGCTGGCGTGAGTACTCACCACGGAGGTGTCGCCGTTGAAGGCCCAGAGACAAGCACTAGAAAGAAACACCAGCTCTAGCCTACTTTGAGTTGGTTCCTCTTTAACCAGGAGGTTTACACGGAGAGCGCAGGTGTAGCTATAGTTACATATCAAATGTCTTAAGTGGTGCTGAAAGGACAGCGACAAAGTGGAAAGCTCCGCCCGCACCTTGCACTCCAGAGTGCACACGTGTGTCCAATTAGTTCTTTTCGATATTTAAGCTCGCAGACTTTTGGAACGGCTGAACATTGGCGACCTACGAATATAATATGTTGACTCTTGTATACGGCTAAATTAAACTACATCAGATAAGAAAATTGGGTGCTATTTGTCTCGGTATTCGCAATAAAGGTAGGGTTCCAATACTATTCCAATAAACTCATTCTAAACTCTGACAGAAACCATGTACTAGCTATGCATTAGGGCCACCTCTGGCTTTAACTCAACTCCTGTGTGCCTGTCTGCTCAGGCTACCTCACAGCACCACCACACACACACACACACACACACACACACACACACACACACACACACACACACACACACACACACACACACACACACACACACACACACCCCACTTCAGCACTAGTTTATCCGTATTTCTTGGTCACTTGTGCAGGCTCCACCATGGCAGAGCGCAGGGGAAACTGGGACAAGGCAGAGGACGACCTGCCGGTTTATCTCGCCCGACCCGGCACGGCTGACCAGGTGCCCCGGCAGAAATCCGGCGGCTTGTTTAGCAGCGTCGAGGGCGCATTTGAGAGTAAATCCATAGACTTTGATGCCCTGAGCGTCGGCCAGAGGGGTTCCCGCACCCCGAGGACCGCCAAACGAGAGACCGGTCAGCAGGCGAAGAGCCCGGCGAGTGACAACAAGATGTCCCCCGGTGTGGAAAGTCCCGCAGCAAACAGGCGAGGAGGGAAAGACTCAGCTCGGGTTGAGATCACAACCAGCGGCGGTAAAGAAGTGTTGCAGAACCTGGAACATGAAAAGGTAAGAAGAAGACGGTAACTTTTGCGTGAATGGCAGCAGCATGTGGAAATGACAGGAGTGTTTTCTACAGTGTGTGTCACCGCTGACTGTTAGTTTGAGCTTTTCTCTTCTGGTAGCAACCTTTTTTTTCTTTTTTTTTAAAGAGTGATGTTTAATGATGCTTCAATGCTGAGCAAAATATCCCATTAGTATTATTAGACAATACTATGGAAGTGAATGAACTATGTAGAGGTACACTATACAGGCTTACAACCTTTGAAATTGCAAAAAACTAGCACGATTATCTGACTCACAAATTGACCCTGATGCTGTGAAGCTGTGGGCTACACCTAAATAATTTAAAATCTCTCCATCGTCCACCTATTCAAAGCATATAAACTTATGCCCAATGCATTTTTGAACTAAAATAGGGATGAGACCCTTAATTGTTGATTGGATGTGTCACACTGCCACATCACTATATGACATATCAAATTATTCACTAAAGAATATCAATCTACCAAAATAAATTATACAGATTATTTAACAGTATTGCAGAATAGATACAGCACATTAACATGTAATCAGTGTATAATGCATGTCATAGAACCCCATACAGCATGAAAGAAATGGTCAAACAGCCACAGAGTTGGAGTTGGAGTGGAGAACATATTGTATCTCAGCTAACAAAATTTGTTTTTAAGGTATATGTGTGGGGGGGATACATAGTGCTTGCCAAAATAACTGGGAAATGAGACAGACTTACCATCCACTGCCAACATTCATCAGCAGAATTCTGCAGGAAAATCCATCCAATGTGTCAAGACAATACAATTAAGAAGAAAAAAAGACTCAAGCAACCAAAGCCACACTGAGTATGACTGGAAAGCCTCAAGGCTGTACAAATGAAAATGTCTGTCATGGCTACAAGTCTGGTCCACTGCAGACATCAGTTCTGTTTTACTGAAACCATGGAGTTGGCGACCATGATGCAAAATATTATACTGGGGGGGGGGGGGGTAATGCAACAAGTGTTGCCCACACATGCTGACCTGCTATTTATTTGTGACACCTGTAGGTCCATTAGATCAATTACAATGTAAGCCAGTGACATAACAAGACATGGTACTGAGAGAAATCACATTAGTATGACAACTACATCCAGGTTTGTAGTTTTTTGCAACGTGCATGCATAGACAAGGTGATTCACACAGGTTAGAAATGTAACACCAAATGCAACTGAAAAATTTTAGCATGGTCCTTTCTACAGTACGTGTGCAGTAAAAAAAGAACAAAACCACTTCTATTGTATAGTGCGTGCATCTTATATTCACAGCTTATATTCACCTAGTGCATCCGGCTGCCGAATAATCTAATTAAACTTGACATATTGCATGTCATTAACACAGCAGATAGGCACACTAGATACAGGTTAAAACAATGAAGCTGCAGGATTGTTGTACTGACTGTGGAATCATTAAGTGTATTATTTACATTAGTTTCCTACTGTGACATGTCAAAATGTCGTCTTATAGAGGCAGGGTTTGGATTTTTCAGCACCATAGAGTGCAAGTCTAGGTCTGTCTTTTGCATTATTCCTGCAGAAAACATATTTTTCAATCCTTTCTTGATGACATCAAGAGTGCATTTGTTTTAAAAATGTTCAAGTTCAAAATGTTGTTGAAAGTACCACAAAACAATACCACATAACCTCATCATCATGCCACCTGTTTTGAAGAATTATATTTGTATCTGACTACAAAAGTATGTGCAGATATTTTTTTTTGGCAAAAAGGTGTATGGAAGAAAAAGAAGAATTGGCTGATAATATTTGCATGTGCCATCAAGCAGGCACACAAAAAAAAATGATGATTCATGTATCTCTCTTTCTCGCTGGCTCTGGCTCTGGCTCTGGCTCTCTCTCTCTCTCTCACACACACACACACACACACACACACACACACACACACACACACACACACACACACACACACACACACACACACACACACACTTACAATTTTGGCTCAGAGAGAGAAGATGGCATTAGACAAAGTGAGGATGATTACTAGTTAGTCATTGCAGGGCTGGCCACATACACATCATATAACCCATGAATGGGGCAAATTGATTTTTATAAGAAGCAGGAAAGAGTAGAATCTATTAAATGTAATTGTCTGCTTAAATGCATAAAGGTTTCATCAGCCTGACATCAACTCCGGTCTGAAATCATCATCATCCTCAGCAGCAGCTGCAGCAGCAGCAGTGATTGTGTTTGATGTAATCATGTTTAGAATGCCACTACAGTACATGGTGTGTATTGCTTTAGAGCAGGGCCACCAAATTATTGTTAATTTCTTAAAAGTCTTTTCAAAATTCAAAATGTCTTAATATGAATCCACCATATTATTAGCAAATGTATAAATCAGCTTATTTGTGAAAAAAATGATGATGATGATCTTACTGGCCTACAGTTAAGGTACTGTAGTCACTAATATAGCCATCCACAGATACAGTTAATCCTAAGGATTCACTGTGCCACATGTATTTTTAACATTAAAAGAGTATTTATAAAATCATGGCAACAAATATTTTAATAGCTTAGTGTTCTATGCACTAACAAGGTATGTATAAAGGCCTTAGGCCGCCCTACACGTTATTGTAGGCCCTGTTTAATATGCAACTTCATTTTATACAATATGTGTAGTAGGGGGGTCCCTGATCCGTCTTTCTCTCTCTCAGTTAAGGGGTCCTTGGCTTAAAAAGGGTTGAAGACCCTTGAGGATAACAATGACAACGCAGCGTTATGTATTTAAAGAGGCAATCCGTGAAGTGTTTGCACTATGTACTTTTCTAATTAGCAGACAGCATGTCCAGTACTGCAACTTCTTGTTCTTTTAATATTGTCTTTGGAAATCAACGCTACCTGTGTGCGAATTTCGCTACAGCAGAAATCTTCAACAGGAGGTCCGGGACCACTAGGGGGTCCTCAGAGTTGCTGCAGGGGGGCCTCCAAATTATTGTTTTTGAAAGATTTTTGTCAAAAAATTTAAATCTCTTAACATGAATCCAACATATTATTAGCAAATATAAATCCCCACTGATGATAGGCATACTGGCCTATAGGTCACTAAAATAGCCATCCACAGATACAGTTAATCCTAAAGATTCACTGTGCCACATGTATGTGTAACATTAAAAGATAAGTTATAAAATCATGCCAACAATTATTATTTTAAAAGCTTAGTATTCTATGCACTAAAAAGGTATGTATAAAGGTTATAAAAGTTTAATTTGCAACTTAATTTTATACAATATTAGTAGTAGGGGGTCCCTGATCCATCTCTCTTTCAGTTAAGGGGTCCTTGGTTTAAAAATTGTTGAAGACCCCTGCTCTAGAGAAACACCTAATCAGCGCTGATCATGTGGAGCATTTATGAATTTGGCAGCAGAATCCTGACAATTAGAAAAGCATTAGCACTTAAAGTCTACTTAATAACTTGTTGTGTCTGGCATTGTGTTGCCATTTCAAGCAAGTCCCACCTATTGTCTCTACAACGTCAATACTGCGTGATCCAAGTCTAACCACATTGTTAAAACAAGACTGCTGTTTCTGCCATGGTGGCAGATCTCTTATTGCCCTCTGTTGTCTCCCAACGTTGATTCATTGGAGACTCAGCAGCAAGCAGAAGAGTGACAGACCTGTTGTGAGACAACAAGACTAATGCTAGGGGACTGTTGCGGCTGTAAGCAGTCCAACAAAGTGCTGCCGCGAGGGACTAAACACTGAGAGATGCATAAACACTGTGACGCGCTCGAGATTGTATTGCAGTGATTTATTCCTCCACACGTAAAATACAACTAGCACTGCAGTTAGCCAGTTACCAAATGTAAAGTTACTTTGTGAGTCGAAATAAGTGCGTTAGTGCAGCGGTCAACAGAAAGTGTTCGCTCCCAGGCTCACCTCCTCTCTGTCAAAGCCCAAAAAAAAACAGGTGAAGCAAACAAATATGTTATCACTTCCGCTCAAACCGCGATGAAAACTCCCACCACCTACAATATAAGTGCACAATATAATAATCAATAAATAAAATATATATATATATATATATGCTCATAACATATGATTGTTGATTATTCTTTAAATGCTATAATTTGTGCTGGGAGCGTTTGTCTGTTTGTAGTACTTGTCTGTGTTAGTCTAAGTATGTCTAAGTCTGGTCTAAGTATCTGTATTTTGCTGATTTTGTATTGTCTATTTTGTGTCTATGGTACATTGAGTTTTTGGTTTGTATATTATCTGTTGTTGTTTATTGTTATCTGGCCCCCTCCGAAAAGCTTTTAGTAGTTTATTTGGGGTTCCCCATTTCACGCAGCTTATATATGATCATTGTACCTTATGAAATTGTGTTTAATGATACATTGATGACATGTGAAATAAGCATGTGTGTGTGTGTGTGTGTGTGTGTGTGTGTGTGTGTGTGTGTGTATGTGTGTGTGTGTGTGTGTGTGTGTGTGTGTGTGTGTGTGTGTGTGTGTGTGTGTGTGTGTAAACTTGCATCCATCACAAAATTTGCTCATTTGCTCAGACCATAAACAACATTTAATATGTGGCTCCTACAGGGACTGATTGAAGACACCAATATTGATAAACTATCGTAAGTAGATTTTTTTGCTTGAAAGGTTTATCCTTATCAATAATACCTCAGTGATTCCTGTGCTATTAATGATTCACAGCCTGACAGCAGACAGTTTGGGACTTGGCCGGTGCACACACCCTTACTTACCTTCTTGAATCTTCCCATTATCCTAATAATATATTTACTTACTCTCTCTCTCTCCTGAATTCTAAATGTAACTACAGAATTTACTACCACAGTACATCATGATGGATGATCATGTTCAAATACAATTATCTTTTTCCTTTAAGTGTTTATGTACAGTAGACATCCAACCCCTCCCCCCTCTCCTTGTGGCCTCATACTGAACTGCAGTATTGCACCTCCTGAGGGACAATATGATTCAGCAGAAATCAACAGACAGTGAGTAAGGCTGAGTGAATTTTTTTGCTTTGTTTGAGAACTGTTTTAGGACATCAGACTGACAACAGAGTCAGGACACGCTTACTCCTCTGACATCCTCAAGTACTGTCTGGCCTAACGTGAACATTTTCATGCAAACTAATGACAAGCAGAAATGACTGATCATGAGGTCTGACATCTTTTTTCAAGTGCATCAGTTTCACGTTGAAGTATAGTCACGTTATAGTCTGTTAATTGTTAGGGTTTGTGTGTGGTTATTTTTTTTGGCTTTGGTGAAATATTTTTGATATTTAATAATCTTGTATTGATGTTGTAGTAGTAAACAATAATGATCATAATTAGAGATTTGATTGGTTTTCTCCTGTCTGGTGAGCTAATTAATGCAATCAGCTGCAGTAATGGAGTGAATAATGGGGAGTGGTTGGCCAGATGTCCCCCACCCCCCTCATTGTTATCCTGCATGGTGGCAGTCAGACAGGAAGTAGCTCTTTATACATACATTCACTCTGACTCACGCACGCACGCACACACGCACGCACGCGCACACAGTAAACATACAGGCCCATATACACATTGAAACATTTGAAAACAAGTATAATTATTAAATTATGAAGACATCCTTTTGGGCTAGTTATTGAAGCTGCAGTATGTTAAAGATTTTCTTATAATCCTGATTCAAAGAAAGTCTGCAAAGAGAGCATCAGTGCCCAGTAGTTAAAGGGGTACTCCACCAATTTTACCATTAATGGTCAGAGTCATGGGGAGTACTACTCAGCCTGTAAAAGAGTTGTTATTATTATGTCTTCTGTAGTCTTGCTTTGCCAGACCCTCCTCCACAGCATTCCGGGATGGGAGAAAAACGTGCTCTGGTTTAGTTTTAGCAGTTTTGGCTAAGTGCTAAGTGCTTGTACTGTTTGTTCAGGTTGTTTTTTCTCCACAGGAGTAAAAACCTTTAATTGATTTGATTTCATTCCCGTTTGCTCGCTGTCCACAGTGAGTGGGGTTTAACTACCCCCCATCCCCCCCTCGTGCGTTCGTGCACATTGTATGGGGGAGGTGTGTTTTTTTGCTTTTTCTGTTACAATTAAAGCTGTTGACCTGTGAGCCCCGTTTTCCCTGTGGGTGCCTCGGGTCGACTTGTTTGAGTTTTTTCTTTCCCTGATTGTAAGATACATTGGGAATTAGAATTTATCATTTAATGAGACTGCTTAGTTAGCAGCTAGCCTACTTTAAAACATACTGTTTGTATTGCCCTTAGCCCTTGTTTGCAGTGTCTGGATACCTGATTTCCTCCCCCCTTTTTTGCCATTGAGTGTATACGGTGGGTGCTTTTCAAGTGTCTGCTATACTTAGCCGTTGGGCTTTGATTTGTTTGTTCGCAAAAACTACAAATAACAAAGTGATGGCGTTACACTCCGTTTTTGCGGAGTCATGGATACCCGCGATGGTCATCGTGAATGCCCCTCTTGTTTGGGTGTGGCACATTTATTGGAGGACATTGAGAATCTGTGTGCAGCTGCGCTGGAGCTGCCTGTGGAGGAGCGCATCCTGAGAGCCAGATGTGCGGGTACACAACATGTTGCCCTGACCTTCTCATAGCCCGGTTCAGTCCACAAGGGTTCTGGGACTCTCAGTCACGGATCCTGGCTGCCATACGTGGTTTGTCTGATAGGTTAGGTAAAATTGAGCCTCAGCGTTCTGTGGCAAGAACCGCGTCGGAGCCGGGACCCTCGAGGGATTCCTCCCCTGACTGGTTGCCTTCCTATCAGTGGGATGATGGTGATCACCCTGACGCCCTCTCCCTTTATGCCCCAGCCTCCCCTTTTGGGAGTGGCGGGCAGGCTGAGGATGCAGCTGAGTCTGATCAGTTTGACTCCTTGCGGTTTGGTGGGTTGTCCACTGTGACCAACATGGGTGACAGTGAGCCCTCACCCATGGATATTATCTCCAAGGTCATGAGTGCGGCAAAAATTGTGGGTCTTGATGTCCCGACCGTGCACCCTTCTCCGGTGGATGGAGTGTGGGCAGGCATCTCCCAGTCTCAGCAATCGGTGTCGGTTCCTGTGCGTGGAGCACCCCTAGTGGGGCTTCTCTATTCAATGCAGACTGCCAGAGATTGGCTAAAGTACAATAATAATAATAATAATAATAATAATAATAATAATAATAATAATAATGCATTTTATTTATAGGTGCCTTTCTAAACACTCATGGTCACCTTACAAAATCAGCAATAAAACACTCAATCCATTAAACAAGCAATCAGAGAAACAGGCAATAAAATATCATGATAATACTATTAATAAAAGAACAAGAAAAAGGGTGGGGTCATTACAGTCAAAGCAAAAAAAAGAAGAAAAAAAAGAAAAGGAATTAAAGAGAGTAAGCCTGTCTGAAAAGATGAGTTTTTAGGTGAGATTTGAAAGTGGTTATGGACGTGGAGTGTTGAATGTAGTGGGGCAGAGAGTTCCAGAGGTGGGGGGCTGAATGACTGAAAGCTCTAGACACCATGGTAACCAGACGAGCAGGTGGGAGGATGAGCTGGATGGAGGAAGATGACCTGAGAGAACGGGTGGGTGTCTTGATATGGAGGAGCTCGGTGAGATACTGAGGGGCAAGATTGTTGATAGCTTTAAATGTAAGGAGGAGGATCTTGTAAATGATGCGGTATTTCAAGACACCATAGAGGAGAGAGTTGCAATAGTCTAGTCGGGAGGTGACCAGGGTGTTAACCAGAATTTCAGCACTGTTGGGGGAGAGAGATGGGCGCAGCGAGAGATGTTACGTAAATGGAAATATGCTGACCGAGTGATGTTATTGATGTGGGACTGGAATGACAGAGTGCTATCTAGGATGACACCCAGACTCTTAACCAGGGGGGAGGGGGACACAGATGAATTGTCGATGGACAATATGCTCCCAGCACTGGTATGGGGGATATGCCTCCCGTTGAACGGGAAATGGCGGCTTTGATGTCTCTGGGTCCGGAGTGTGTGACGGCTACTCCGCACTGTCCGGTTAAAGAGTGCAATAAGACTGTGTGTCGGACCTACAATGCAGCCACATGAGCAGCTCGTTCTGGTAATGCGCTAGCCATTTTATTGGCGGCCCTTAGGAAGACTGCCAATCCCTGTGACAGGGATACCATGAATCTCATAGATTCCGCCCTTGTTACCCATTCTCAGCTAATGAGAGACATTGGGTCTACTATGTTGTCGGCCATGATATCACGGCGGCAGGTTTGGTTAGAGCAAACGTCTCTGCCGGAGAATATCCGGAAAAAGCTTGTGAATATGCCGATTGTTCCAGGGCAGGCTTTTCATACTGACTCCCAGGGTTTGTTGGATAGGGCTAAACCGTCTCGGCGAACTAGGGCTTGTGTCCAACGCACATTAGGCAGAGCTGCTGTTGCCAGATATAAGCTCAGGGGCTCCCAGCCTCCGCACCAACCCGCTTGGGGGTATGGCAGGCAGCAGAATGTGGCCTTCTCTCCCCCTGGTGGTGGTAACAGACAGCCATCCCAACGCTGGCAAGGGTTTCGGCCCCACCCCCGGCCAGAGGTACACCTCAGAGGAAACGTCCCCCCCCCCCAGAGGTTCAGGGCCTCATGTTGGTAACCCTTAGCGGTATGGGGGCGGCCGCCGGGAACTCATCCCCAGCAATGCGACCGCCGGAACTCATCCCCAGCTATGCCTGGACATCTGGGTGAGAAAAATTTCAGATCCGTGGGTACTGGCTACGGTATCAAACGGGAACAGAATTCAGTTTCGGCGCCGTCCCCCTCCTTTCTCGCGGGTCCGCATGACCATCGCCAGAGACCCGGTCCAGGCTTGGTTTTTAACAGAAGAGATTTTGAAGGATGCAATCATGAAAGTCGATCCCAGCAAACAGCTCGCTGGCTTTTATTCCACGTATTTCCTTTTTCCGAAGAATGATGGTGGATTGCGCCCCATCTGGGACATAAGGCGGTTAAACGCCTTCATAAAGGTTCTGCCTTTCAAAATGCTGAACACAAATCAGGTCTTGGAATCCATAGAAAAAGGAGAGTGGTTCAGCTCCATAGCTCTGAAAGATGCGTACTTTCACGTGCCCATCTGCCCAGACCACGGGCCTTTCCTTCGGTTTGCCTTCCAGGGACAAGCGTACCAGTTCAAGGTCCTGCCATTTGGCCTGTCCCTCTCACCAAGGGTGTTTACCCGGGTGGTAGGGGCCGCCTTGTCTTCTCTTCTACTGTCAGGGATGAAAGTCCTTCCTTATTTGGACAACTGGCTGATTTGTGTATGGATGCATGTATGGATCTATGAGACCGAACGATGACCGTCGCCATTTCTTGTCGCTCAGAACGAACTCAGGCGTTCCAGGCAAGAGGAAGAGGCGTGGCCACCTGGATGCTCTTATGGACGGCGGCCAAGCCTCCTAAGGTCAGTCACAGGACTTTGTTGACATAATGTCTCGAGGATAGGTTGAGGGATTGTATCATTCAAGGTAAGACCGTGGTGACGGTCATCGTTCGGTCTCATAGAACCATAGTTATAGTCATAACTTACATTAATGTGGTCTGCAGAGGTAGCAGGCCTGCAAACTGGAAGTGTGTTGTTAATGCGTTCTCCAAGGCCTGGGAATGCTGAGGTAATGCCTTACTGCCTCCCTGCCATGAAAGGACATGTCAGCATGTAGGCGCTGCATCCTCTTGCAGCCAAAGGCAGGAAGAAAACAATCAGTGGCTATTGATTTACTTGAAAAATTATATAAAATTTTAAAGCACATCTCCTCTCCTCTCTAATGCTTTTTCAATATAGCTCACACATTAAACAAAACTAAACCTTAAACTAAAACTGTATCTTTTATGTTGTAATAAACTATTTCTTAAAAACAAAGAAATTGAATTAAAAAATGTGTATACACGCACACACACACACACACACACACACACACACACACACACACACACACACACACACACACACACACACACACACACAGGCACGCCCTCAGTCATGTGCATGTCCCAGAACCTCTTTATGGGTGCAGTTGTGCTAAGAACGGGAGTGGTGGAGAAAATGACCGGTGGAGTGAAGGGGGATCCACTTTAGGTTCAAACAATAGAGAGACACATGGCTGGTGGGGGTTTTGTGTGTTTTTTTTTTGTGTGTGTGTGTGTGTGTGTGTGTGTGTGTGTGTTTTGTAAACACAAAGTGTAGGTAATTATTGGTAAAGATGTACATTCTTAACCTACTTCAATCTTATATACTGTTTAAGCATGTGCTCCTGAGTTTATTTATTAAAATTCCCTAAAAAAACATACATTTGGTCATATCCTATCCTTTTCTATCAACAGCCCAATTAATTAATTAATGTATTTGAATAGTCTATTAATTCAGTGTATGTCTATATAGTGAACAGTATTGCAAACGTGTTATAGGATTTTAAAGTAGCCACATCATTTTACTACCTAATGTTGATAGTGAGGACGACAAGTTTGAGTATGATAGTAATTTATACCCTGCAGGGATTATGTCCTGCTGTTGGTGCTTAACTATTATACAGTGCCACACATTCTCTTCTAATAAACCAACTAGTTCAGAATGATTTGCTGTTTTTGAGGCAAGAACAATCTCTCAGTAATCCATAATGACTAATGTCACATGTGTGCTGTGCAAGAAAAATGTGCGACAGGCAGCCCAGTAATGCGGACAACTGGATGCAGGCAGCTGCTCCACTGCGCCCTCCGGTGGGAAGATTATGACACCGCTTCTTTCCAATTGAGCCGATTGAGGGAGGGGCCGGGTGACTGAACCACAGGCGCTCCGCGAAGCACTTTACATCGCACTGACAGAGTGGCGACCATTCCCTGAAGCTCCCATCCAGGCGAGGGCCGCTGCAGCATCCGTAAAGAGGGAATACCGTATTTCAAAGCTTGCTTTTTAAAGGTGGAATCGAACGAAAAATGTCTTACCAAGGAAAAAAGAACATCCCAAAGATCACAGTAAGTAAAAGAGTTATTTATGCTTCATTGGCTGTGGTAACTTTGATGCCTGCTGTTGCAGATCACTGCGTTAGTGTGTCGCGCTGCCGTTTCACAGCGATGCATTATAAACATAAATGCGGCCAACCACCACGACTCGCGGCGTGCGAATGTTTCTTTTTATTGTCAGACTTAACCGCAGGAAGCCGCTGGAAAAAAAATACGAGCTATGAAATGGCATGACTGGCTGCCATAGTGACAGCCAGGCAGAGAGATGAGGCGTTTTCTTAAAGGTGTCCTGCATCTTCTTTGTTGAGGGTGTTTCTGCATGCTCGAGTGGCACTTATTAAATTTTATTAAAATTTTTTTTTAACATTTTAAAATGTTTATTGGTATTATACTATTATAAATATATACAGTATGGCATTAATGTGCTTTAGATGCTACCTATTCCCCCCTACACCCCCTTTACATTTTGCAAACAATGAATACATATTTTGTTTCCATGCGCATGAAGCGATTAAAATCACATTTTAGCCATTTTGACAAGAATGTGTCCGGCCCTTTCTCTCTTAATGAGATTATTTCGGCCTTAATTGATTATTTTCAATCAGTTTCTCTCGCCATTTTGATACACAGTGTTTTAAGTGACATAGGCCTACTTCAAAGTATCCTGATACCATAGCCTAATTATATTGTCCTTCTGTAGTTATGTGGTTGGCAATCATTGAACAAAAGTGAGTAGTGTAAAATAATTTGCAATCCTTGTGCATCAGCTCATTATTCCCACACAGGGGCTTTTTTATTTAAACTAATAAGAATTAAATGTGTCCCCTGCAGACTGCAGACATGATCTAGTACTGTTCATGTTGCAGGCTGGTGCAGAGGAGAGTGAGAGGAGGAAAAAAAGAGAGATGGGGGGGAAATACACGCCCATTTCTGATGAGCTGTGATAAGCTGGCCTTGAAATGGGGCACTTGTATTCCTGCATCATGGGAAGGAGAAAGAATCAGACTCCAGTCAAAGCATTGAGTGGTGGAGGTTGAATTCAGGGCAGGCTGGTGTTACACAGCCAGCTGGGTGCTGGTGTTTGTTACAACTGCAGAGAAAGCTCTCCGTGTGTGTGTGTGTGAGAAATGCCTGCCTTCCAGTTTTCATTGTTGCAGCTCAGGCTGCAGTCAGGGGTGTGTTGCTTGGCTGTGGGTGACAGCCTTTGTTTCGTCTCCTTAGCTGATATTACACCAAAGGGGGGTGGGGGGGGCTGGGGGTTAGGAAGACTGGAGTAGCTTTGGCCTGTATCCGTAGAGGTCTTGTATTCTGTATCTGAGCACATTCTCTTGATGTCATTACTCTTAAAGTAGGGCATGTCTTTAATGCTAAAGTGGGCTAGAATTTTCCATGGCATGTTTTACACAGTCATTATAGAGATGGAAATTTCAATGATACCAACCCCCCAAAGAGACATTGGGTGTGTTCCTTTCTTTAGCCTTTCTTTATGGTAAAATGTTGGTGTTTAACCTGAAAAAGGTGTACTTTTTATGTCAAAACACACACTTATCAAACCAGTAAGTGATGCTGCATCAAACCGTACAAGCTCACCAAGATAAGATCTGTCTCCTCTCTGCATAGTTTGGTACTGAGGCAAGAAATCACAGACTGGAAAGAATCGTAACATGAGTGTGTTTAGTGCAGTTTGATGGCCTCAAGATACATGCTATCTGGGTACTGAAGTTAAAGTTTTCACTTGGGAGATTGTTGTTATCCTCAAAGACAAGCTCCATTCAGTTATAACCAACATGTTAACTAGACTGACATTCAGCTTTTACAACGCAGTACAAAGTATCTCATTGATGTCTTTGACCAAGAGCAGAGATAATGTAGTTTCACACCATTTCAGTTCACAGGGGACTTATTCATTGGCTTTCTACCATGATGTATTAAAGAAGCACCGTTTTCACACTGCTTTACTGCTTAAATTAGTACTTGCTCTTATGGTAGTCCAGTCTTTTTCCATCAGATTGAAGTAATTCTCCTGTTTCCGTTGATCTTGTTGATTTGGTGACACCTGTGGTAACTGGTGGTAATGGCAAGTGTGTTTTTAATAATACAGGTCCCAGTATTCAGTTCAAAATGATACCTATATGAACCACCGGGGGCAGCAAACACACTTTGAGTGGCTACCTGGCTACTCAGGAATACAACAGAACAATGCATATAATGCACATATTTGTTTAAACTTACCCCCAGGATAAACAACAGCATCAGTCTTTTCAGAAAATGTCTCTGAACGAAATCTGTTTAGTGGTCGACCAATATAGGTTTTTCAATGGCCCGATGCTGATATTTAGACAGCAGGGCGACTGATGGCCGATATATAGCCTAATGCCAGCATAGTTTTTTTTTTGCATCCAACATGTTTATATCTGTCAGCAACTCAGACACACTGCTGTCCACGCTGACGTACCATCACCTGTTGGGACACAGATGTTGTCCGTACAGTCTCTGGTTCTGGCTCTGACCACGGGAACAGTGACGGGACAGTTTGCTTCAACGCAGCGTAATAACTCCTGAATTATAAAATCATGCCAAAAATGATTATTTTGATAGCTTAGTATTCCATGCAAAAAAAAAGGTATGTATAAAGGCCTTAGTCCACCCTTTACATTACTGTAGGCCCAGTTTAAAATGCAACATCATTTTATACCATATGTAGTAGGGGGTCCCTGCTCCATCTTACTCTGTTAAAGCTTTAGTGCGTAACTTTTTGATATTAATAAACCTCTGTTACATTCAAGCCATTGCCAAATGAGTTGCTACAAAGGTAATTAAGACTTTGACTCTGAATTAATCAGCTGTCTGTATTTCTCAGTATGACTATGTTCAGAAGATTGTGTCGTCCGGTGACTATCTCTTCTGAAGAGTCCATCATGCTTTTTTAATCCTCCTGTCCTCCTTAGCTGCTAGCAACTGCGTGGAGGAGGGGTGGGGGCGCATGCACAATCACGTAAGGCTTGTGTCATGTGGACACGCGGACAGTGTTATTGTCATTACTTAGAATTCCTCATGGGAGGCGCCCGTATAGCTCAGTCTGTGGATATATAGAGGTTTACTCCTTGACACAGTGGGCCCGGGTTCAACTCCGACCTGCGGCCCTTTGCTGCATGTCATTCCCCCTCTCTCCCCTTTCATGTCTTCAGCTTTCCTGTCAAAATAAAGGCTGAAAATGCCCCAAAAAATGATCTTAAAAAAAGAAGAAAAAAAAAGAATTCCTCATGGGGGCGACAGAAACTTTGCACTATAGCTTTAAGGGGTCCTTGGTTTAAAAAACGTTGAAGACCCCTGATCTATATCCCTCCCAGCACGTGCATTAAATGTTCATGTGATCCTTGTGCGTCAACTACTATATAAAGAGGCAATATCAGAATGGCAAAAAGGCTGGACATAATAATATCCAAAAATGGGGTTTGATATGAACATTTTAAAGTAATGGTTCGGAGTAATTTACCCTAGGGTCCTTTGCACCATGACCTCGAGCCAAACAGCCCCCCAGAAGCTTTTTTCACCTGGGTCGAACATTGGGAGAGTTAGCGTAGAGTAGCGTTATCAGCTGAATAGCTTAGCGCAGAAGCTAATGGACCCACGTTTGTATCTCGTAAATGACCCCACTAATAATGCCCGAAATGATACCAAACTTCTACAGTAGTACAAATAGAATATGTATATATAGACGATGGATTGAAAGTTTGTGAGTACACCAGAAAGTTATGAACACTTGCCTGCTCTCAGCTCTCTGTTGCTGCTGCGCTACCTGCAGTTAGATAAGAAACTTAGGGCCGCTCACAAATTACTAAACCGAAAAGAGATACAACAAAAATATTTATTAATTCAATGATTAAATAAGGTAATGCTCTCCAAACTTACCTCAATTATTAATTGTCTCCTGCTAGTTATACTACAGCACTTACTTAAAAAAAAAAGTTAAATAAAAAAATATTTTTGTTGCATGTCTTTTCGGTGTTGTAATTTGTAGACGGCCCTAAGCACTCGTCTTACAGCAGCAACAACAACAGCAGAGAGCAGAAGCCAGCAGGCAAGTGTTATTTACATAAACTTCTGGTGTACTTACAAACTTTCCAATCCATCGTTTTATGAGTGTGACGTTTGGTATCATTTTGGGCATTATTAGTGGGGTCATTTACGAGATACAAACGTGGGTCCATTAGCCCCTGCGCTAAGCTATTCAGCTGATAACGCTACTTTACGCTAACACTCCCAATGTTAGACCCAGGTGAAAAAAGCTTCTGGGGGGGTGTTTGGCTCGAGGTCATGGTGCAAAGGACCCTAGGGTGAAATTACTCCGAACCATCACTTTAAGTATTAGAACTTAAACTGATTAGTAACTGCAATCCTGAAAACATTACCACTGATGGTATAATATTGGTACATTGGCCTGAGATAAAACGATCATCAGTTAGAGCAGGTAATACTTTACTGGTCTTTTGACCATAAAATGCGCAACACATAAAAAATTAAAGGTGGTTCTGAAAAAGCTGCAGCTTGCTCCATCTCTGGACAGCAACTATAATATTTATTTAACTTAGTGAAAATCAACACTATACCAGTAAATTTAAAAAAATCCATACTCAATTAATTTAGGACAATATCAGCTCTGCGAGTGGACAAACAACTCCCCCAGTAAGTGCTGATGTCGTAAATCATTCAGAGTCTACGGGCACATAGTACCACCAACAACCTTATATCTGCTTAATGTATAACCCTCCTCGCGCCCAGACTTTCCTTCTGTATTTCCATGCCTGCCCATTCTATTCCAGCTGTTTCCTTGCGTCTGCTCTCAGCCACAGTGGCTCTGTCAGATTTCTAGGTGTGGTTCTTCCCTTCCTTCATACACAGCAGCCCCAGTGTTGTTCCAGGCTGGTGCATGTCATCAGTAATCCTCTCCAGCTGGAATGAGCATCTGTGGGCATGAAACAGGGGCCGCTACACGGCGTCTCTGCCCGGGGAACGAAACCCGTTCCCCCTGTTGACGCACCGCACCTAACAGGGCTCCGCCACACCAGAGTGTGCCATCACCACGCAGCCTGCAGCAAAGTGGGCTTGAGTGCAAAAAAAATACCCTGTGGCTGGCCAGGTGTTGCTGTGCGACTCACCATGGCGACCAATATACAGTTGTGATGGCAGGGAAATACAACCCCTGTTTGGTTTGTCGTGTGGAGATGTGATTTGACACACACTTCAGTCACACACTAACACTTCTCAGACTTCTTGACTAAGAGGGTTTATAATTCAACCTGTCTGGATTAATCAGATCCATGTTGAGTTTCTTTTTTATTTTTTTTTATTTATTTCTTTTGTCGCCATGGTTACAATACATTACACTACTCCAGCCTATCACAAAATCAACATTCCAGACGAGCAGGATCTTTCTATGATTGATATGTCTCATTGTTTTCACTTCTCCAGAATGTGAAAAAAATCCGGTGCAGTTTTGGGTAAAGAGTAAATATTTTTGCTTGCTAGGCAACAGGGCTGAAGCAGAGGAACTGGTGCACATTCAGGATGACTTCCCTCTTCCACTGGTCCCTGCCTGCCTCCCTGCTGCTCTCTCCGCCCACACAAGGGTCTTTGTCACAGCTAATGGAGGCCTCCTCAAATGTCCTCTCAGCCCCTTTGGCCTGTTTCGTATAGACATGGAGTTTTCCACGACCATTCCCACTTATTAAGCACGGAGAAGTGGCTACTAGTAATTTGCATCCCAGTTTATGAGCTTCTCCCTCCAGTCTGGTGGAAGTGGAAAAAAGCTGTCATTGCAAATCAGCGTAGTAGTACAAGAATAACATCCTGTCGTCTATTTTTGATTACTGCTGCTGACTTGTGGAGGAGAAAATGGCTTTTTCCTGTGCAGCGAGAGGTGCTTCATGTTTGGTTATTTGTTTCTCTTAAGAGTTAAATGACAAGATATTTCTTCCACCTGAACTTCACTCTATGTCGTTGCCAGACATTGAATAGATGAGCCTGTCAGCACTAGAGGGAGGATGCAGTTGTGTGAGGTAAAAATAGCTTAATTGTTTTTTTTCCCAATGACTTCAAATTTTAAAATGCAAGAGTAAAGCAGCTGGAAGCACACAGTTTCCCAAACCATGCAGATGTTTAGTTTCAGTTTAGATTAATGACAGACTTAGTATACATTTGTTTGATTTCAGCAACTTGGAACAGACCTTTTTGTTATGCACATTTCTGGTCGACCTCAGTTGTGATGATTGCGTGATGTGTGTGTTAAAGCTAATCCTCCTCCAACTCTCCGAATTTGTCGAAACACCAAAGCCTCTACTGTTTACCCAGCGCAGAGAGTAGGTCACAGTCACACACACACATAAACAAGTACACTTACACAAATAAAGATGAGTAAGAAACATTTGTGGTGGTTAGAGCAGTAAAAGTCTCTGCTAATAGTTATTTGTTTATATTGTTTGCCCTAAACACACATACTAGTCAGATTAGTATTTATTATCCATAAAACAATTCAAAAAACACCTTTCTAAACTGTCAAGCTTTCTCAACGCTCCATTTTCTGTCCATGTTTCCACCATTCAGGGTTTATGCTTCATTGGATATTTGGTGAAACATCACTTTATCTTGTTAAAATTAGATTCATTCTAATAGATTTATTCATTTCACTCTCCAGCAGTGTAGGTTGTGTAGTTTTAGCACCTCAATTTGTACTGCAGACTTTGTTCTGTTTTTTTATAGGCCAGTAACAGCTAAGCTTAGTGCACTAATCTTAGTGAACTCATCCTTGCTTTGTGTTATTTCAACAGGGGGCACAAGGTGAGGTTGCATTCAAAGTCAACGGAAAGATGCAAACAAAATGCTACATAAGCATACAGAGACTAGAAGAAAACTAGAAGAGAGAGATTGGAGGAAAATAAAATAAAGAACTGGAGTTCCTTGTGAGTTCTGAGAGTCTGCTATCACACAAACACCCAACAACACACTTCCACATGGTGGTGTGTACGTTGCTACTTAGCCACCCAGCTAGTTACCTACAGCTGATGTCTGTGTAGTCGGTATATTGGCAGTTTATGGCAAATAAAGACGGACTGAACAAACGACAATGACTACAGTGAGCAGCTCATCCAGTGAGATTATTTTTCCTTTCCAAAATCTGGGCGCTGGAACAGTGACATAATTGACAAACGAGGACATGGTCAGTGACCCTGGAAGGTCACAGCAAATTAAGATCAACATCGCAACATCAACACACCATCATTGTTGTCTTGTGTCAATATATTTTAACCCTTTAAGATAATATGAATATTTGTGATCTAAGATTAAATGTGAGACATGTTTAAAGTAGATTAAAAATGTCTCAAGAGACTCTGAGGAAACCCAGTTGGGTATAAAATAAGATGGGGAAAAAGGGGCGATTTAAGCATGTTTTTTTAACAGAATATAACCTTTGAACAAAACAAATTGTAGCAAATACTTTCTTTTGTTGGATTGTCATGTACATTTAGTCATAATGCCTGAAATTAAAGAATGCTACACAGTGTACAAGCTATTTAAATGAATCTCTTTAGAAAGAGACATGCTTTTTAGTCTGGTTGTACCTCGCCTTGCTCTGCGGCTGCTCTAGCTGCTTATTCTGGGATGCTCAGAACATCACTATTTTTGGTCAATGTCTGGTGAATGGGTTCATGCCAGTTTAAAAGTTGCCCCTTCCAGTCCAAACCAGAATGATTCAATCTCTGAATGCATCAAGATATTTTTCACAATCTCATCCTATTGCTCAGGTAGGTTAGGGCAGAGCTGTGTATTTTCACAGGATCGAATGCTCCAAAGTACAAGAACAGAGATGGATTGTTATCTAAAGTTCTATTCAAATATCCAACCAGTGATTGGCATAAGCTGGGCACCTTATGAAATTCTGATCAGTGGCATATGAAATACTATGTCTCGAACAGGCAGACAGTGACCAATGCATATCCCTTTTCCTGACTTTATTGTGGGAGTTTTAAAATAAGGTAGGTTATATGAACAGGTTAAAATCAATGTCCAACAAGGATTCAGGAGGGAAGTGTGGGCAAGAATCAACTGAATTCAATATCCATTACGGTGGAAACGGCATCGATAGAGAAAGCAGTGGTCATCTATAGTCAGATCATACGTTTGCCACAACATGCATGAATTTCATGCTTGCCATTTAACCATCCTTGCCAAAGTCAGGGCTGCAACAAAAATTCACAGCATTATGACTGCGGTATCCGTTCATTACGTTTGTGTTACAAATGATTAGGTTTAGTCCCATAACAACATAATGGAACAGATGGTTTAACTCCAGCAAAGTCACAAAAGTTTGAGTTCTGTTACACAGTGAAGACATTTACTGCAAATGGAAATCGTAAAACCGTAATTAACTAAGTTCCTTTTATTTATAGTTAAAATAATGCAGAAAAGCTGAGAAATAATTTTTTCGAAAAATGACAGAATCCTGGAAACATTCTGAAACAATAAACAGTCTTATGACACACATTAACCACATAATCGTGGCAACATTGGGAATCAGCATTCTGTCACTTTTTAGTAAAGTTTGTCATAGATTCCAGGAAAAAGCCACAATAAATGACCAGTCTGCATTTAGATTTATAATGTCAGATTAAAAAGTGTTAAAGACAAAAATCCCCATTAAAATAATGTGTCTTTGACAAAGCTATGGGTGAAAGTTTGGCCACCCGTATGGCCTTGCCAAACAGTCCTGCCATTTAGATTTATGTCTTCTTGAAATTGTTTGACTGTTAATATCTAGTTTTCCACTGACTGGATATAACTCAAGTCTTGTATCAAATACAGTCCACAGGCAGGCATGCATTATGTATGTCACAGGCAGCTGCACTAACTGAGGAATACTGAAATCAGCAGACTGATAGTTGCTGGGTTGTAATGGAAATGGAAAGCTATTGATTGTCAAATGATTGTAGTCTCTTGCATGCTGCTATAGGCCAGTGGGGAGAGTGGGCAAAAACCAACAAAGGGGTGGGTGTGTGTGTGTGTGTGTGTGTGTGTGTGTGTGTGTGTGTGTGTGTGTGTGTGCCTGCTGAAGCACTTGAGTAAAGCACCCATGCATGAGGACACACCCCTCGCTGCAGTATTATAAATCAGATAAAAAATCTTTACTCGTCTGATGCAGTCTTTTATAAGTGTTGTCAGTGCTGGCAGTTTATGGATTTTAAAGTGCTGACTTTGATTATATCTAAAGCATCCATTTTATCCTTATCAGACTTAGAATCATATTAGAGAATAAGATGAAATGAAGTCAGGAGTATGCACTCTTTCAAGTTCATAACTAGGAGAATGAAGGAATAGTCTCTGAGCTAATGAGCGACAGTGTTATTTTGCTCTACAGAATGATCTATGCCGGTGCTGTTCTCCAGCCACTGATGACTGTGTGTTGTAATAGGTTGCTTAGGGTGTGGTTTCCAGGGAAAGCTCTCTGGGCTCTGTTTTACACTACTCCATCACCATCTGCATCACATACACACAAAGACACAAAAAAACACACATTGCGTGTGATTATGAGCTCAGCAGAAAGAACTTGTATCATTTGAGCTACACTATACAAAACCATACTGTGCTTTTCCTCTTTTTTTTCTGTTGTGGGAGGGTGTGGCCGCAGTTCATTATAATGATGAAACACTGGGTCTAAAGTAAATCACTGCACACATGTGCTGTTGGGAAAATATGGAAGTATGTCCCTCTTAGCAGGGCGAAGAACTGAGTCCGGCCATAGAGTGCGAATGTATTACTGAATCTGCACTTGTTAAGGATACAACTATATTGTCGTTTTTCATAAGTCATAAAGGTTGACTTTAACTACAAACACACATTTGTTTCTCCAGAAATTCAAGAACTTTTTTCTTTTTCCCACACAGAAGATAAATACTCTTCATGATGGGCTGTAACTATTGATTATTCATTTACTATATTTGATATATATGTATTGGTTGTTTTGTCCCAACAGCCAGACCCCCAAAACATTCAACTTGAAATGCCGTAGCAGAGAACTGCTGCATATCAGACTATGTTTCATCCATTCGTCATCATGTGGCCAGTCGATTAACCACCATCTTAACCAGTTCGCCCAACCACCTGCACAGTTGCCCATTTACCAACTAGCAACTCCCCTCTTTCCATGTAGCCCACCACCGTGTTCGCCAGCCAGTTGTTCACTGAGGTAGCTATCCAACAAGTCAGCAAAACCAGGCGCCCAGTCTCCTCTCCTCTCTAGTCTGTCTCCCTGCAGTCAACGTGTCGCCATGGCAACGCCCTGCTAGAGTCAGTCCGTGGTGCAGCAGCAGATTTGATGTCTTACTGTGTGGCGTCTTGGCAACGCCCAGATCAGACCACATTACGGAATGCAAGGTTGAAGGGTTCCTCAGATGTGACAATCCTTTATAGTTTCATTTTAGAGCACCAATCACATTTAGTGATAGGGATTGCTGTTTTCTCATGCAGATTAAAAAATATCCTGCCTCGTGAATATTGCCGATGGTGTTCGGTCTTTTAGATAAATGGATTGTATTGAGAAAATAACATCTACAGTTGTTGCAAAACAAAATCTGGATAATGGGGTTAAGATGTTAATCCGTGATCAGTCAAAAGCAGCTTCAGTTCTGCTTTCAACAGCAAAATGTCATCCTCCCAAAGGTTATCACCATGCCCGGTCCAGGTTATCTTAATGCCAGGGGATATAAGTTACAGTGAAAGCTGAACGTCTATCTCTGTGAATACCTTCTTCTGAAATTAGAATTATTATTCATAATCGTATCATCATTACTTGAGAAATGTGAACCTCAGAAGTAGTTGCTGATTTTGTGAAGCATACATGTGATCAAACCGGCACTCCCAGATTTACCCGGTCAGTATTATGCCTTTTGCCGATACCATAATGCTGCTGACCGTGATGATGATTAGTCACTGTATTAGGTCAGATTTAAATGCGCAGACTGACCACAGAGCAGTCGAGCAATACAGAAAAGTAGCACATCAGTTTCAAATTCAAAAAATTCTTGTTGAGTGCTACAAGAACACCATCCTAACATTTGGTGTGGTCTCTCGGGGACACATGTATGACAAAAGCTAAACTGTATGTGGTGTGTTTACATGAAACAAGACCTAGTCATGAATGAATGAATAAATGAGACATTGTTCATCTCCTCTGGGTGAAAAAAGAAGGACATATTCTAACCACAGAGGAGTAAAAAAGCTCTAAATATACAACAGAAATGATCTGGCTCAGTAGATTGTCCTCGAATTAAGCTTGCTTACTTGACAGTGTTTCAAGCCAAAGTGGGTCTTTGTTGGGAGCAAATTACATTGAATCATAACATTTTTCTTGGCCCTCCCCTCTTCCCATCCCTTTCTCTACAGAGCGACAGGCTTCTGATCAAAGGCGGGAGGATTGTGAATGATGACCAGTCCTTCCATGCTGATATCTACATGGAGGATGGCCTCATTAAGTAAGTCCTCCGCTGTCCTTCTTTCTGCTCTGCTTTTATTCATTCCTGTTGGCTTTCATCCCCCCACTCGCTCTCAGGCTCATCATCCATTTGCTGTCTTTCAGTTGTTTGTATATCATCTGTTCCCACTCCCTCATGTTAAACTGCATCTTTCTTATGAGAGTGCAGATCCTGTTGCAGAAACTTACATATTTTTCATGATATGTGCAAAATGTTAAGTCAGACATCTTGATCATTCCATCAGATGGGTTGGCCAGGTGAATTGGTGTAAATGTTAATGGAAAATTTGGGTTCCTTATTATCATATGTTTATCCATTTGGACTTTTCGACCAATCGTTGTTGTAGAGATTTGGGACACCTGCAAGAATTACATCAATCGGGGCAAGGAGCACGAGCCTACAGCTTTCCATAAGCTTCAACGTCACAGAGATAATCTTAATCTGTCTGACTGAAAGTAAAATGAAATGCACAAAGTAGTCCCCTTGAAATTGCTACTGTATATAGTCCATGTTTCTCAAATAGGATTATTTTTATCATGACCAGTAGTTGCAATAGACAGAACTAGGAGACTAACACTTAGGTTAACAAATCTTAATGACCTCAAATGTGAAGATTCGATTTATTATTAATATATGCATGTATCTAATTCTGATAAGAATGTGTAGAAGAAGGGTCATGCGACAGGTTAAAGAAAACGTTTTGACTTGAGACAGGTGACACAAGCTTGGTTGCATCACTCTCAGTTACGCGGGGAAACTTTAAGTCAAATATTGCATAGTCTTTATTAAACCAAACTAAATATATCGGTCTAATTGACTCCCCCCAGAATGAGTGATATGGAAACTTCAATGAATAAATGCATAAGCACAAGCTGCTTGATCATGCACAGTTTGTCCTGCCAGCTGACCTGAGGCAAAAACAAATTAATTGTTCCATTGGGTCAAAGACAAGGTATGGTATGGTCTAGGCCCCAATTTAATGTGCCAGTATAAGCATGTCTTTGTCCCAACAGACAAGGTGAGGGTAGTTTGGGTGAGTTACTCTCTCTGTGTCTTCCTGAATCACTCTGTCTTCTCTGTCACTCTCTTTTCCCCCTGTTCTGTTCTCACTTGCTTTTCCAGTTATAGGCCCTTTGTCCCCACTGCCCCTTAGTGAGGCACTTCAGAGAGAGGCACCCATGAAAAGCCTGGTGTTGCATAATAAACACCCAGATGCCTGCTGGACCATTGGGCTGCTGGCAAACTCACAGAGACACTGGCTTCTGCCGGCCTTTCTGTCTGTCTGGCTGGCTTGTCTCCTCTATAAAGTCTGAACAACAGGATTTTGTTTCAGGGTTGAAATGTTGATGTGTTGGCATGGTGACATTGGGCTGCTTCAAGTGTGGCTGATGTTGATTTGGGCTCAGTCTAAAGTTAAAACCATTTGCTTATGATTTAAATGTATTAGAAAGATGTCTGCTGATATCAGATTGTGACAACCACATATATAGAAATCAGCAATGTTCTGCACATCAGTGTTTAGGAATTGCTTGCTTTAATCATTTGTTGTGATCTTAATTTACTTGAAATTATATCAGCGTATTTTGAATGTAGGGACATCCAAGATTCAGATTCAATTCATTGTCATTGCATAGCACAAATAGTAATACAATTTTCTTTTTTTCTGCTGTCCAAACATCTTTGTGGATGCAACATCACATCATCATACAATTATAACAATAACCTCTTCCCTCAACAGGCAGATCGGCGACAACCTGATCGTTCCCGGTGGGGTGAAGACCATCGAGGCCAACGGGAAGATGGTGATCCCCGGTGGCATTGACATCCACACCCACTTCCAGATGCCGTACCGTGGAACCACAACCGTGGACGACTTTGCTCAGGGATCAAAGGCTGCTCTTGCCGGAGGCACGACCATGATCGGTAAGGGCTGTAGGAAAGGTCGTCCACACAGTAAAGTTGAATTTCAGATGGAGACTGAAGCTAAAAAGAGAGGGGGGGGAGAGGAGGGGAAGGAGGGCTGAGACCCAAACAAAGGAAACGAGAAAGAGATGGGAAACGGTTTTGGTCTGTTTTGGGGCAGCTCTCCAAAAGAGGGCCATACAAAAGACTGAGTGTAAGGGGGGAGGATTGAAAGGGGTTGGGGGGGTGGGGGACGGGGGGGAGGCATAGCGTGAAACACTGCTCCCAGGGAAATAAAGCACCAGTGTCTGTCTTCATGCTCCTTGTCTATGTACAGCATGTGTGCTTCATGTAGCTGACAGACCAGGCCCTATCACAGCTAACAGCTGGTAGGCACCACAGTCTCATTAATACCATTTTTTAGGCTGGGTGCTGCTGTCTTGCACTGTGTTTAACCCGACACATTCACTAATAGATGTCCTACTGTAGTAAGCTCTATTCATGGGCTCCATTCATAGAGGGATTATATTCCAGTGGGTGATGAGTGAGAGAGAAAGTGAAAACATACTGTGTTTTGTATCTGCCTCTGTGTATGGTATACTATATGTCTGTCTTTGCTAACAGATGATGTTGTGTTTGTGTGGCGGTGGACAGAAAAGTAGTTCCGATGGTTGACATAGTAAACAACAGTGTTGTTTTTGGTGGCTGCCATTTTCAGCTCTATCCTATTAACATGCAGAGACCAGATAAGCAGATTGGCTCATCTTTAATGAGATAAAGATGCCTGTCAGCTGCTGCGCCAGCAGGCGGTCTTATTTTATTACAGCTGAGTAAGATAAAGCGGGATATTTTGTGCATGGTGATACTATTGTGTACTGTCTCTCCATGAATAATTTCAGTGAAAACAGAAACAAAAGATATTCCCAAAATATTCTTACAAGCATCCACAAATGCAAACACTGTTTTTTTTTTATTAAACAGTAAATGAATAATGCAAATTCATACATTAGAAACCTTGTCTATGTATTTTGTTATATTCATATTTTGATGTGCTTAAGCGTAATTGTTTTTTGCTTATTTTCATATTTGTTTGAGCTAATGGTGACCATAGTTTTTGGACAACTAAGTTCTTGGTCTATTAATTATATATTGAATATATTGAATTGATATATGTTTCAATTTACCTCAAATCTTGCTGGCAATACACTAAATGCTGTAATACAAGAACTTCCAATTGTTTCAGTCACTAAAAGTGTGGGTGATCCCATCAGAAACAATCCACTGACCTTGTGTGCCAAACTTTAATCCAAATAATTGATCGTGGTTACATAACCAAAAGCAAAAGTGACTCGGAAAATATCCACAGTTGAAGTGGCCCCATATTCATCACCGGCTCCTGGACAAAGATGTTCAAAATGTAATGTGACATCTGACAAGGTTGGTCCCCACTGGCTGAGCACTGCAGGCACTCAGACAGACAGCTGATCATGCAAGATAAACAATACAGGGAGAACACAGAAACACCAGCAGACAAATCCTGATATGACCCTGTCTTCTTCTCCCTACGTGTGACTATCCCCAAGCCACTCTGTCACTTCTTTGTCTGTCTATTTATTTCACCTGCCACCTTTCCTGTCTGCATCCATCACCTTCTTCCTCTCCTAAAACCCTTTTCTCCCTACAAACTTCTCTTCTCCTCCCCTCCTCCCTTCATGTCCCTTCATTGGCAGTGGTGGCCTAAGCCTAAAGGTTAGAGAAGAGAGCTTGTGACCGGGAGGTCGTCGGTTCAATCCCCAGACCCACAGGATAAAATCTGGGTGGGGAAAGTGAAAGAGTAGCGCTTGTCCCTCCCTCATTACCACCACTGAGCCCTTGAGCAAGGCCCTTAACCTCCAACCGCTCTAGTGGAGCTGCTCAGTGGCCAGCAGATCAGACTGTGGTTGTACTGGGCAGCTTCCAGGTATGAATGTGTGCAACTGTGTGAATGTGATCAGGGCGTTCCTGCAAAATAGAGGCTTCTTCTCAGTGAACTTTCCCTGAATAAATAAAGAAAATGTCTCTGTCCTCTCTCCTCTACCATCCATCTCCTCCAGTGGACCATGTGATCCCAGATCCCGGCTGCAGCCTGATGGCGGCCTATGACCAGTGGAGGCAGTGGGCCGATGAGAAGAGCTGCTGCGACTACTCCCTCCACGTGGACATTACCCACTGGAACGACAGCGTAAAGCAGGAGGTGGAAAACCTCATCAAGGAGAAAGGTAGGCTGTGATGGCGTAACATAGCATCTACTTACCATTTTTATATCCACTTTTGACCTTTTTAGGGGGGTTTAAGTAGCATTTTTCAAATGGTTTCTTCTGATTGTTGTATTTCTTTGTTACAGGTGTAAACTCTTTCCAGGTGTACATGGCTTACAAGGACTACTACCAGATGAGTAACAGTGAGGTACAATAACTTCAACTTGGTGTACACTTTAAAGGATGTCGTTTTTCTTTGTCTCCATACTGGCAGTAAATAGATGGAAGGCAAAATCCACAGTTCTCCCTTTGTGAATAAAGGCACAAGCTAATATGAGGTTTCTGCAGTCTAACTTTGTGTTCCCTTTTATCCTTCCACTGCAGCTCAGAAAGTAGAATTGTGTCACAAAGCCTGAATTTTTGTACTAAAACACTGTAACTTTGGATGATTTCTGCTTGATTTTGCTATGTCACACTAGTGAATACCTAATATTAGCTTTACATGGAACGAGCACTGGCATTTTACCCCCATCCCTTTAAATGTAATCTTTTTATCTACACCCTGTCCTCATGTAACTTGTAGCCTGTGATGCATAGTGTAATTCTTGCTTGTAAATGTAGAAAAGTGTAAGTCCAGACGGTGTGAGGCATGCCTTTGTGTTTCTCATGCAGCCATAGCTAATTTGGTTGCTCAGGGGAGCACATGAGGCAACTGAAATAGTCCAGCTTGAAAAACTGATGTCATGCAGCTCACCAAGGAACTGTGGTGCAGCAACATAACAGCAACTGCAGCTCATCCCACAAGAGTTTAACCTTTTCTGGAGACCACACACAATAATTGCAGCGTGTCATGGTAGACATCATGTAAATTGTGGGCTTATTTTAAATTGTGGCTTGAGGGTGACCCCCAGAATAAAGAGGAGTGTCTTGATTCTTGTGTCAACAGCCCGGCAGGGTTTTAAATATAAAAACAGTGCCACTGTAATTGTTCACTGTTTCTGTGCCTTTTTTTTTCTCCAGCTCTATGATATATTTACCTTCTTGGCGGAGAGGGGAGGCATCGCTGAGGTCCATGCTGAAAATGGCGAGATCATCGCTGAGGTAAAGATAAAGATAGATAAACTGACAGATACAGCTTTTCTTCCCATTTCTCCCCCACCTCATACCCTCTCTTTAATGACTTGTCTTGTGTCCAACTCTGTGATCTGTTTTGGTTTAATGTGATTTATGTCAGTTTAGTTCACCTTTCTGGTCGAGCCTTATCACAGTGCATCTCCACAACCTACAGACTATACACACTGTCACCGATGAGAGGGTGGATGTGTTTCCTGTAGGACACTAATGTGTGGGTGTAGTTTACCCAAATGAAAGTGAATGTGAACTGTAATAGTCGGTGGATTGAGAGGGTTGGTATTAATCAAAGCTCCAGACCATGCCTGGATCCTGTCACTGGGTGTGTATGTGCATTCGCAAATCCCAGCTCTCCTGTCTAGTCTTAAACTAGGACTTTGAGGGAGTCTGATTTCCATCAACTTTAAGACCAAAAACGTCTAAACCGCCAGATTATGTCATGCCCTTATTTTACTTTAGAGCTCCTGAGATAGAGAGTTCTTGTTTAGACCTGTTTGTGATACACATTGTTAGTGCTGGTACAGAGGACAACAAGTGACAAACCATGGCTATGCGCTGAAACCATTGCCAAAGTGTGTAAAGCTGCTGTAGCGCTTTTGACCACTAGATGCTTGCTTGAAGAAAATTCTGTCTTCAACTTTAATTTCCCTTTCAGAAATATAAATACAAAATTCAATAAATAGAATTTCGCCACAGAATTTAAATCTCATTAGTGGAAAAAAAAACAGTCAGTGGGGGCAAAGAGCGCAACCTCCTCAAGATTTTCAAATAAACGCTTGTCTCTAAGTCCAACCTAAAAGTAAACAGAAATGAACCCCATGGATTAACTACGGTAGCATAGGCATCTACTTGCGGGAAAACCTTCAGGCTAACATAACCAAAAAAGTTTTACTAAATGTTTCATAAATTGCACATGATTCATTTCAACAGAGGCCATCATAGGTAATACAAAATCTCCTTAAACGACCCTTAATGCTGCTTAAGTGTTGTAATTTATGTTGCTTACCATATGGAGAGCAGACTGTCCTGTCAAGCAGCAGTGGCCGCATGCACACCACCAGTTTCTTGAGTTACAAGTTGACATGACATACGCTAAGTCTATGTGTCTCCATGCATGGGTAACTTCCACCTACTATGACACAAAAGAGCAGCCAGATTTGGGAGATAGGTCTACACGTATACAAAGACCCTCAACATTCCGAACAGATTCCCACAGTCCTCTGTGTGTGGCCTGACCCAGAAGACAAAACTTCTGCTCATATACTCCGCACAGGCAGAGAGAAGCAGAAACAGAATATCATGTTGGAGTGTGACCAAAACTTTACATCAGCCCGAGCACTCAAACCACTGAACACTAAAAAATAGTCCCACATACAGTATACCTATGAGCTAAGCAGTCTGCTTTCCGCGTGTCTGTTCAACAGGAGCAGACCCGCATGCTACAGATGGGTATCACTGGACCGGAGGGACACGTGCTGAGCAGGCCAGAAGAGGTATAACACACACACACACACACCTATACAATATATTATATATAGCTATACTATGCACCTATACTCTAATCACATTCAATTATTATAAACATGTAGGTATGAACATTTTGAAGACTGAAATAGCCACGTCTATTTGTTTTGATACTTTTTATTGAGATATTGAGTGTTTTAATGTTTTTTGATACCTTTTATGTTTTTCCAAAGATCGTACGCACTCACATTGTCCGCGATGACGTTCTTGGACTGGTCTTCACACACATTGTTCTTGTTACACACATGTGGTTTCAGACACATTAGAGGCGTTTGGTAAAAATGCTCTGGTTCCCTCAATTGTTGCCGCTAATGTTCCTTCAACAAACATTGAAATGAAAGCCACGCTCTCAGCTCAGCATCTTGTCTGCCTTTAGCTTGACTGGAATTTTCCACTCTGTGGTTCAGCGGGGTGAACTTGTCCCACCAGTCTCATAGTGTCATGCAGTTATTGTAAGTGGAGTCTTAAGAATCAAAAGCCAGTAACATACTTTAATTGAGCAGAGACCTAGTTAGATTAGTGGTTTATTAGTGTCTGCTGTCCTGTTTGGTTTTAAGTTCTTGGTTATTCGACCCATGTTAGACTTGTGGACTACAACACAATAATCAAGTGTTTGTGCATAAAGCTGCAGACACACTGAACAGACGGCCGACCCTTGGCAGAAAAGGCAGTTGGAGTGATCAGAGTTGATCTCCCAGAGTTGGTCAAAAAAGTCCCTCGGAACACACCAAAGCGACTCCATAACAACAGATGGCGCTAATCTGTATTGTCGCCCAAAAATGAAAACCGGCAGCTGATTGGACGAACGCGTCACGCGGGTCTGGTTTCTCCGGAAATTCAAAGACAGACCGTCATGGCGGCTTGTTCAGAAAACGATCCCATATTGTACTAAAATAGTTCACCGAAACGTGTTTCTGAAGACATTTTAAGCGAGAAATAAAGTTTATTTTAACATTTGTTTGCTCTCATGAATTTTCATAAATTTACTCTCATGAATTAATCTCATGAATTTACTTTTAACTACTCAATATAACTGAATAAATCCCTAACCTTTCCAGTTTGTTATGTTAAAATTACAAGCTTCCACTTGTTATTTTGGATAAAAATGAATTATTCAAATAAGACGGCTCCATAAATACATAGTTTGCTGTGGTTAACATATTTGAAGTTTATTTGAGAAAATCCTAATGGGAAAAACATGTCCAAGTCAACCACAATGTGCTGTCCCTTCTGTAGCTGGAGGCAGAGGCAGTGTTTCGTGCCATCACCATCGCCAGCCAAACCAACTGTCCTCTCTATGTGACCCGGGTCATGAGCAAGAGTGCTGCTGATATCATCTCACAGGCCCGGAAAAAAGGTAAAAACCTGCATTTGGATTTCACTGCACAAGGCAGAATCTTTTAAAGGGGCGCTATGCAGTTTTGGCAATTTCTTCGCTGTTTTCTCTCTTTTTGCTCGCAGGTTTCTCTATAGAGCTCCCCCTACAGCTTAGGAATAGATATTTGGCAACTCTGTGTAAAAAAACCCACTCAGTCAGTCTGCCGTTTCCTCTTTCTCTGTTCTTCCGACAATGCTTTCCTAGCTTTCTGCTTCTTTTTTGCCAGCTCAGCCATGAAGATAGTGTGAAAAACTCTTTCACTACCATGTTCTTGCTAGCCGGTTTCTGGATGGAGGCGTGTATGTGTGCAGTGCCTAAAGCAATTCGTTACATCGCGAGACCTGATATCACCCAATACTTCCTAAGTCTGAAACTGCCGGCTCGAAAAAAGTCATGTAACCATTCCAATGACTCAGAAGCTGTTTAGTTAAGGTAAATGAAGCTAAAAAAAACATCCATCTTCGTCCGCTTATCCGGTGTCGGGTCGCGGGGAGCAGCTCCAGCAGGGGACCCCAAACTTCCCTTTCCCGAGCAACATTAACCAGCTCCGACTGGGGGATCCCGAGGCGTTCCCAGGCCAGGTTGGAGATATAATCCCTCCACCTAGTCCTGGGTCTTCCCCGAGGCCTCCTCCCAGCTGGACGTGCCTGGAACACCTCCCTAGGGAGGCGGCCAGGGGCATCCTCACCAGATGCCCGAACCACCTCAACTGGCTCCTTTTTTGGGGCAGCGAGCAGTGGCCTTACTCCGAGCTCCTCACGGATGACTGAGCTTCTCACCCTATCTCTAAGGGAGACGCCAGCCACCCTCCTGAGGAAACCCATTTCGCCGCTTGCACCCTGGATCTTCGTTCTTTCGGTCATGACCCAGCCTTCATGACCATAGGTGAGGGTAGGAACGAAACTGACCGGTAGATCGAGAGTTTTGCCTTCTGGCTCAGCTCTCTCTTTCGTCACAAAGGTGCGATAGATGGAATGTAATACCGCACTCCGCCGACGATTCTCCGACCAATCTCCCGCTCCATTGTCCCCTCACTTCGCGAACAAACCCCCAAGGTACTTGAACTCCTACACTTGGGGTAAGGACTCATTCCCTACCTGGAGAAGGCATTCCATCGGTTTCCTGCTGAGAACCATGGCCTCCGATTTAGAGGTGCTGATCCCCATCCCAACCGCTTCACACTTTTCGGCGCCGAACCGATCCAGTGAGTGCTGAAGGTCGCAGGCCGATGATGCCATCAGGACCACATCATCTGCAAAAAGCAGCGATGAGATCCCCAGCCCAACCGAACGCCCCTCCCCACCCGACTACGCGATATCCTGTCCATAAATATTACAAACAGGATTGGTGACAAAGCGCAGCCCTGGCGGAGGCCAACCCTCACCTGAAACGAATCCGACTTACTGCCGAGAACCCGGACACAGCTCTCACTTTGGTCGTCATAGATTGGATGGCCCTGAGTAGAGACCCCCTCACCCCATACTCCCGCAGCACCTCCCACAGTATCTCCCGGGGGACCCGGCCATACGCCTTCTCCAAATCCACAAAACACATGTGAGACCGGTTGGGCATACTCCCAGGCCCCTCCAGGATCCTTGCGAGAGTGAAGAGCTGGTCCGTTGTTCCACGCACCAGGACGGAATCCGCATTGTTCCTCCTCAACCTGAGGTTCGACTATCGGCTGAACCCTCCTTTCCAGCACCTTGGAGTAGACTTTACCAGGGAGGCTGAGAAGTGTGATACCCCTGTAATTGGCACACACCCTCTGGTCCCCTTTTTTAAAAGGGGAACCACCACCCCAGTCTGCCACTCCTTTGGCACTGTTCCAGACTTCCACGCAATGTTGAAGAGACGTGTCAACCAGGACAGCCCCTCCACACCCAGAGCCTTGAGCATTTCTGGACCGGATCTCATCAATCCCCGGGGCTTTGCCACTGTGGAGTTGTTTGACTACATCAGTGACTTCCCGCCGGAAATCGACGACAACACCCCGTCATCCTCCAGCTCTGCCCTCTAACATAGAGGGCGTATTAGTCGGATTCAGGAGTTCCTCAAAATGCTCCTTCCACCGCCCTATTACCTCCTCAGTTGAGGTCAACAGTGTCCCATCCTTACTGTACACAGCTTGGATGGTTCCCGCTTCCCCTCCTGAGGTGGCGAACAGTTTTCCAGAAGCACTTTGGTGCCGACCAAAGTCCTTCTCCATGTCTTCTAAAACTTCTCCCACACCCGCTGCTTTGCCTCTTTCACGGCAGAGGCTGCAGCCCTTCCGGCCCTTCGGTACCCTGCAACTGCCTCCGGAGTCCTCTGGGATAACATATCCCGGAAGACTCCTTCTTCAGTCGGACGGCTTCCCTGACCACCGGTGTCCACCACGGTGTTCGTGGGTTACCGCCCCTTGAGGCACCTAAGACCCTAAGACCACAGCTCCTGCGCGGCAGCTTCAGCAATGAAAACTTTGAACATTGTCCACTTCGGGTTCAATGCCCCCAGCCTCCACATGGATGCACAAAAGCTCCGCCCGGAGGTGTGAGTTGAAAATCTGTCGGACAGGGGCCTCCTCCAGACGTTCCCAATTTACCCCCTACGACGTTTGGGCTTACCAGGTCTGTCCAGAGTCTTCCCCCACCCCTGACCCAACTCACCACCAGATGGTGATCGGTTGACAGCTCTGCCCCTCTCTTCACCCGATGTGTCCAAAACATGCGGCCTCAGATCAGATGAAACGATTATAAAATCGATCATTGACCGTTCGCCGGTGCTCTGGTACCAGGTACACTTACGAGCATCCCTATGTTCGAACATGGTGTTCGTTATAGACAATCCATGACTAGCACAGAAGTCCAACAACAAACAACCACTCTGGTTTAGATCAGGAGGCCGTTCCTCCCAATCACGCCTCTCCAGGTGTCTCCATCATTGCCCGCGTGCGTTGAAGTCCCCCAGCAGAACAATGGAGTCCCCCACATGGCGCCCATGCAGGACTCCACTCAAGGTCTCCAAGAAGGCCGAATACTCCAACTCCTGTTTGGTGCATATGCACAAACAACAGTCAGGGTTTTCCCCCACAACCCGCGGCGTAGGAGGCGACCCTCTCGTCCACCGGGGTAAACTCCAACGCAGCGGCGCTCAGCCGGGGGGCTGTGTTAGTATCCCCCACACCCGCCCGGCCGCACACCCTGAGCAACTCCGGAGAGAAAAGAGTCCAACCCTTATCCAGGAGTACAGTTCCAGAACCGGACTGTGCGTGAGGTAAGCCCCACCAGATCTAAACCGGTAGCGCTCCACCTCCCGCACCAGTTCCGGCTCTTCCCCACCAGAGAGGTGACGTTCCACGTCCCCAGAGCAGCGTCTGCTGCCCGGGTCTGGTCCGTCGAGGCCCCTGACCTTCACTGCCACCCATGTGGCAGCACACGACCCAGCGGTTCCTCCCACAGGTGGTGGGCCCATGGGCTGGAGAGATGGGAGCCACGTAGCTTGTTCGGGCTGTGCCCGGCCGGGCTCCGTGGCAAACCCGGCCACCAGGCGCTCGCCGACGAGCCCGCCGTCTGGGCCTGGCTCCAGACGGGGGCCCCGGGCTTCCTCCGGGCAGGGTCACTCCATTTCTACCTTGTTTTTCCATTGGGGTTTTTGAACCAATCCAGCATTAAGTTCATTAAAAAAAAAAAACTGATTGTATGAAATGAAACTGCCTGCACACCTACAGGTACATGATGGTATGTTGTATATTCTACAGGTTTTTATTTTACATGATATTTACATAAAGGTCAGAAAGAAATTGGAAATTTGATTAAAAGACACACTAAAATAAGACAAAACATGGTGTTGATTTCATCTATTGTTTACAACATTTACATGTTCTTCTCGTTAAGCTTATTTTGTGAAATCATGGTGCTCAAATCATTACAAACAAGAAATGTGTCATTAAAACAATGTACTGTCTAGGAAAAGAACATGGTGATTCATTATGTCAATTTAAGAAATTTGCATTCCATTTTTTTCTCTGAATATTGTACTTTGGTATTTCCCTTCTACTCATTGGTTGCCATCTTTCTCTCGGATTTCGGGGGCATTTGGAATGCACATACCAGCATCACTGCACCTATGCCCTTATAAGATGATTTTACTGTCTTTCCTGAAGCTGCTGATGTACACAGACCTTGGCTGTGCTTGACATTATGAAAAAAGATGCTATTCTCAGAGGAATTTTAAGATTTGTCATTCGGCCCTTTTTCTGTGGTTTAGCTGTCACACAACCATTCCTCACAGTCCCAGGAAAGAGCAGAGGTGAACCGAGGGGCTGCCTGGCTGTTATGGATTGGGAAATATAAAATTTTTGAGAATGGAATAGGAAAATGGGTGAGGGCAGAGAAGAAGAATGTGTGTTTGGATGTCTTCGGCGAAAGGCCACATGAGATTTTAACATGCTTCTTGCAGTCATGTACACCTTTTAGGGGGCTTTTTGGACTTTACACATTTGTTTGGAACTATTCCCAAACTCTTACATTTAAACCAGACAGGACATTAAACAGTGATGTGTAAGAGCAAAGGAACATGCAGGAACACAAGAGCAGACAAGTGTTAGTGACAGGAATCAAATATTATCATGCATGAAAGAACAAGCTAAACTGCTATAAAGCCAAAGTGAAATTTGAAGGGTTTTGCCAAGGGTTTGGCTTTTCAGAGACTAGGCATGGTTCATTTTCTGCAAAGACTCAGATGAATTACAAAAGCTTTTAGTGAGATTAAACTGCTGACAAATTAATCAGGATTCATTGATCTGCAACTCGTGATTTTGAAATGGCCAAGAATCACTAAAATAAATCAGTTTGATACGCTGTACATTTTAGACTTTTTATTGTTATTTCTTTCGCAGGACATGTTGTGTTTGGGGAGCCAATCACGGCCAGCCTGGGGACTGATGGGACACATTACTGGAGCAAGAATTGGGCCAAGGCGGCTTCTTTTGTAACATCCCCTCCTCTTAGCCCAGATCCCACCACTCCCGATTATCTGAACACACTGCTGTCCAGGTATCTATCACAACACCTCCCTCTGGTTAGGTTGTTGGTCAATTTATCATCTCGGCTGAGATATGATGCGACCAATTTTTATTAAGTATTTCACATGATATGATATCATCTGGTATTAATATAGTGTGCATAGATAGCATAATATGAGGCAAAGCAGGATACAGTACATTTGAAGGGTGTACTGTAGCTACTTGTTTCATATTCACAAATTCCTATTCAGATCTCACACTGGTCGTTAGTGAACTACATTTAAACATTCAATTAGATAGAACACTGCTTAGCGCCATGGTTACCATATGTAGTGGTATAGCAGCAGATAAAGCAGGACACTTTCCAACCCTTCGCTTCTCAGAAGGCAGTTATTGTTGGGAATCTTAAGGAAGAAGAAAGAAGTCACAAATAAGCTCCCACACACTACGCACGCACTATGCACGCACTATGACTGATGACGTTGCTGGAATTGAAATGTAGCTTGTTAGAAATGGACCATAAATGTTGACAGTGTATAGGAGCACATTTTTGACTTTGTAACTATGCATGTGTCCTATGCACCTGTTGCCTAGTGTCTTATTTCCACTGCATGGTTTGGCTCAACTCAACTCGACTCAACTCACTTTTGGTACCTGTACTTTTCTCTATTTCGTTTTCCACTGCAGAGTACCCCTCAGTGTAGGCAGGATTTTCATCTTATCGCCATAGCAACACCGCGTGAAACTGCCGTGACTTCATATCTTCAATGCGACACTCGCTGTATCCGTTCAAGCAAACAGAGGAACGTCTGCACTTTGTCAGTTGTACAGCGTAGTGTGCAACATAGTGTGCAGCATAGTGTGCGGCGTATTGTGGTCGCTATTGACTTGGCTATTTAAAAAATGTTTTGGTTTGTGCAGTAAGTCCTGTTTTGCACCACCAATCAGTGGTCTGCAGTGTTTTATCTCCACCTTTTAGTATAGGTTTAGCTTGATTGGAACTTCGACCGAGGTGGTAGCAAAAAAGGTACTATCCACAACATTTGCTAATAGAAAACCAAAAAAGAAATGTTCCAAGTTCCAAGCGAGTCGAGTTGAGAAGAGCCCTGCCGTACCATGCAGTGAAAATGTGGCATATATATATAGGTGTGAAAAGTTTATCTTTGCTGAAAATAAGAATTCTGCATTTAGTATGAGTTAAATCAATCCATTCTGGCGGGCTTTGTCTGGCAAGTGAGCTAGAGCGTCATATGGAAACAGGAAACATTAGTAACGGTTTGTGCTCAAAGAACAAACTTTGGCACGAGGCATATTTGAATAACTCACCGTCCTTGTTCTGTTTTGTTGCGCCTTTCCAGCTAAAGTGAATAAACAGATGCAGTGAAAAAGATGCTGTGCTGGTATAATTCCATCTTAACTCTGTTTCTTTGTCCTGTAGTGGGGACCTGAGCGTGACTGGCAGTGCTCACTGTACCTTCAGTGTGGCCCAGAAGGCCATTGGCAAGGATGACTTTACTCAGATCCCAGAAGGTGTTAACGGAGTGGAGGAGAGGATGACCCTCATCTGGGATAAAGCTGTGGTGAGAACTAGTTTTCTTCAATAGCTTTTTTCGTTTTCCCTTTTAAACTTCAGAAAAAAAAAGAAAAAAAAAAAAAAAAAAAAAAAAAAAAAAACAAGTTTTTTTTTTTTTTTTTTTTTTTTTTTTTTTTTTTTTTTTTTTTTTTTTTTTTTTTTTTTTTTTTTTTTTTTTTTTTTTTTTTTTTTTTTTTTTTTTTTTTTTTTTTTTTTTATTTCACTGTATTGTTGTCACTTTCTCTGCCTTGCTTTATCATTTCCTTTTCTATCTCCACATCTGTCCTTTCCTTCACCCTTCCTTGCACCACACTGCCCTCATTTTTTCTCTTCCTTCTTCCTTATTTTTTTTTTTTTTTTTCTTAAAAAAAACATTTCTTGTTTTTTTTTTTTTTTTTGTGTTTTTTTTTTTTTTTTTTTTCCTTTTTTTTTTTTTTTTTTTTTTTTAAAATAGGAATAGGATTTTAAAATGTAAGACTGAACCTATTTCATGGATGTAGTAAAGCAACCTTTTGAGCTGCTGGTCGGCATGTTTAAAATGTACAGAGCCAGGGTAGCTATTTGCTATCTGTTTCCAGTCTTTATGCTAAGCTAAGCTAATTACCCCTGATGACAGCTCCATACATAACACAAAGACTATGAAAATGGTATGGATCTTCTTGGCAAGACACTAAAGATAAAATATTCCTTTAATATCTTGCTCATAGTATCTGTTTAGTTATTTACAGTTGAAAATTCTATCAATGGGATTACTGTAAGAAAACCTAAAGACAGCAACATGTTGAAAGGGAATGTAATCCAGCTAGAACTACATATATTCATATATCTAATCCATTTACATCTAGAAGCTAAATGCAATTTTACCCATGCAAGATAAAAGGGGTACCATTGTATCCAGTAACCAAATGATAAATGTTAACTATTCCCTGTTTTTGCTTGTTTCCCTCCCAGACTACAGGTAAGATGGACGAGAACATGTTTGTGGCAGTCACCAGCACCAACGCAGCTAAGATCCTGAACCTGTACCCTCGTAAGGGTCGGATTGCCGTGGGCTCTGATGCCGACCTGGTAATCTGGGACACAGACTCCATCCGCACCATCACTGCCAAGACACACAACTCGGTACGTACGGAGTGCACCGGTCAGAGGTCGTACTTTGTATTTATTTATTATTTTATTTATACTTTAACAGAAATCTCAGCATTTGAACTAGTGAAACTATGTGGTCTCACACCCTCTCAGTCAATCTTACTTGGCTAGAGTGGATGAATGCAGAGGGTAGTACACCAACATTGAGGGGACTTTTTATTGAGTAATGTCAATGCTGTTATTATTACAGCAACCCGGGTGGCATCAATAGCATATGTTCTCTAGTGCAGACATGTTATCGGCTATGTATGCATGGGTGGAAAAAAACATTATGAGACAGATGGGAAAAAAAAGGGCGAAATCAAAAAAATGCTGTTTGTGTGTGTGTGTGAGAGAGGTAGAGAGAGGTAGAGAGAGAGAGAGAGAGAGAGAGAGAGAGAGAGAGAGAGAGAGAGAGAGAGAGAGAGAGAGCGCACATTTTTGAACAGTTTCCAGAGAGCTCGCAGATCCTCTGAACGGAAATGAAGTCTCAGAGGATGTTCACTACTAATACAGCTCGCACTGCATTGCCACATGACCAGCTACCAATGTAAAGTTGAGCCTCACTAAATCCATAAACCCTCAGCAATGACCAAAGTAATGATTAGGAAAAAATATGGATTATTTAAATGCATGGGTTTATCCAAATATGACAAACATTATGTCAGTGATGCAAACATTGTCCAAAATGCCCTGTACAGTCTAACTCCAGTAAATCAACAGGGAATCTATGTGCTGTATAATCATGAGTTATTTCCTTCCTCTACATATCATTCGCTTGAACAGATCATCCAAAATATTTTCATGATTGGACAGCCATAGAGTGGGTTTAAAGAATGTCATTCATTGCAAAGGATTATGTAGGCCAACACTGATATTTCAAATACTGTTACAAACCACAGAGATTTGGAACATCTGTACACATTGCTCATAAGTAGAAATCAGCTCTGGTCATGAGAAATTTGATGTCATGGGAAATCTCTCATGCAGTCTGAATCAGAACTGGTAGTGTAGCGTGACCCCCCAATTACTCCATCCACCGCTTTTTCAATCCACTTTGCTTTTCTTTGACTCAGATTGGAGTCCTCCGGTGACATAGGCATTTAAGGTGCAGACTATGAATCACAGCTGAAAGACTACCTCATTTTTATATATTTTTTGGAAAAATATATTTACCTAGCAGCGATTTAACATTAGTAACAGACAATCTATTGCCTGATAGTGCTGCTTTCCTTTAACAAAATACATCATAAAATAAATGAATCCTCCTGTAGTGCAATTTCTGAAACGAGAGAAACTACATTAGAAACGTGAAACTGTATTATGCAGATATTGTTTGTACTCACTCTGAGGGTCTAAGACAAACCTTACAAAGACACACACACACACACACACACACACATACATTCTCTCTTACACACATTTTACACAATTACATAATGAGGTTTCAACCATTACAAAGACATCAGAGGATCCCAGACAGGCCACTCAGCAGCAGAGGAAGTGTCCGCACAGGAAATTAAGGCTTTGCCAGCCTAGCACAAATCCTGCTTTTACAGAAATACAGTGAGTGAGGAAAAGAGAGTGAGGAAAGAATGCACATATTAACAATGTGTGTGCGTTGGTTTTAGGAATGATGAAGTGAAGTTTGTAGATTTGCTTTGCTTAAAGGCCTGATGGCGGCTGTTTAGTAGGAGAGAAAGAACATTGTTCTGTCTCCAGATGGAGGAATTGAAAGAGAGAGAGAGAGAGAGAGAGAGAGAGAGAGAGAGAGAACTGGATTAATAATACGCCTTCTCCAAATGTGGAGTACATCCACTGAGGATCCGTGGGTTCTTACATAATGATGTCACTCTTTCATTTCCCGCTGGTCGTCCTTCCAGATAAGAAAGAAGAGAGCAGAAGAGCAGAGCACGGCAGCTCCCAGTTCCAATAAATCTACCTTAATGGATAGTCTGACGACAGGCCAAACAGGAGCGGCTCTGTTTACCAGCACACAGTGTTGGGGAATGCTTTGCCCTGTAGAGTAAATGTGACTTAGACTGTGCTGTGTCTTAGTTTGTTATCAGTAAGTCCATATTTGGTCTGGATTGGTTAAAGGTAAAAGGTAAAGGTACTTTATTTGTCACATACATATACATGTAGTGAAATTCATTCTCTGCATTTAACCCATCCCTCAAGGGAGCAGTTGTCATAAGAAGACATACTGTAGATGCATATAAGTATATTCTGACACATAGACAAGAACAGGCAGCAACACACACTCTGAGACACACTCTGCTCAGTCATGACATAATGTTTGGCATGCAGTAAGTCTTAGTTATGTCCTGTTCTGGCCTGAATTTGGACGGCAATAGAAAACAGGGCCGTGCGCAGAGGAAATAAGCAACAATGGAATCAGGGGAGTAGACCATCACAGATCACAAACATGTCGACAAAAGAAAGTTGGCACAAGGAAAATTGGACAAGGATGAATACTGCACAAGGTTTAAAAAACCCTAAATCAAGCAAAAATGGGTGAGGGAGAGAAAGACAACGGGTAAAAAAACAGACAGAAAGAGGGATAAATGAATAAGGGGGGACAGACAACTGGAAAGAGAGAAAGACAGAGGGTAAAAAACATACAGAGATAAATGAATAAGGGGGGGAATGACAACTGGAAAGAGAGTAGTGAGAGAATGAGGTAGAGAGTGAGAGGAAGGGAGAGAGAGTGAGGCATTAAACACCAGCTGGAAGATGGCAGCTGTTTTTACATGCCAAACAGACAAGTGTAAGATCAAGGTGATGAATGATAAAGAATGGGGGGGGGGAAGCGAGTGTGGGATTAAGAGAGAGTAGAGGAGAAAGATAGTTTACAGTATGCTTCCACTTCCTGTCTCTTCATCCATCCTGTCACAGCTCCCCCTGTTGTTGTCTTTCTCATCTCCTTAATCCCTTCATCAGTCCTTCAACAGAAGGTTACAGAAGGTTTTATTGTTTTGTTTTGTTTTCTTCTCAAAATTCAATTAGATTAGTGGAATTTAATTTGATTTCATTTTCAAAACTGAAATGATCCTAAAGCCCCATGACAGATTAATTGAAAACGCCTCCCTGTTTATTCTAACTATCAATGGAGTTATTTGTCTAAACTTCTCGTCCTGTTCATTTTAAACCGTATGTTGACCTTTTATTTTTTTTTAGATGACTGATGATAATTTGATTCAAAAAGTCAGGTTTGTTTGACAGAAGCTCTATTGAGGGCTTAACATGATTTGGTTTTTTTTTCGCTCTTCATCTTCCTCTTCTTCTTATCTTTATGTGTTTGTATGGATTTGTGAGGGCATACAGTGTATGAATATGTCTCTTACTAAATTATAAATATGGTTCACATTTACACAACATATATTTATTACTGTCAATGTATCTGCTTTTGTAGTTTTTGCATGATCATTTTACATATTTATATAACTGTAAATTTAGACATTATGTATAATATATTTTGCATAATTTCTCCTAAGTTACAGTGGGTACTGCTATGTGATTAATATATTTATTGACATCACACTTGTTTCTATTCTGTTTCATAGCTTTTGTTTCAAGTATCTCATACTTTTATATGTGTGCTTTAGGCTACTGAGTACAATGTCTTTGAGGGCATGGAGCTGCGTGGAGCCCCACAAGTGGTGATTTGCCAGGGGAAGATTGTTCTGGAAGATGGGAACCTGCATGTCACCTCCGGCGTGGGTCGCTTCATTCCCTGCTCTCCCTTCCCTGACTTTGCTTACAAGCGTATTAAAGCCAGGAAGCAGGTAAATCCAGGTTCACCTTCTGTCCAGCTGACTATTTACACGCGATACAGCAATCATTTTGTCACGGCAGTTGTCATACCACGGTATGTCCTTTGTGAAAGAAAACTCTGTAAATTGCACAATATGAACCGTACAATGTTTAGAGAAAGAATGTTTGTTGCACAAGGCAGTAAGAGGAGAGTCAAGATCGTATCGGATTGTAAGTGAGGAAGTATGGGAGTGTGGGCTGAAATATAAGTTACAATGGTGGAGAGAAAAAAAAAAAGGGCGGGAAGGATGAAGGAGGATGAAGGCAGTGAAGTGGGATGTGGGGGAGATACAGTAAGTCTGACATCAGCCTCCAAGGTTCAGCCACAGGACGCTGGCTGCGCTTTTACACCGTAGTGCAAAATGTCCATGCAGTGAGGGTGGTCGAGGCTTCGTCATCATGGTTTTAAAAAGGATACAGTGAGTTTGGATTTGGATGACCTTCCAGAGAGATCTCCCACATACAGTTAAGGTCTACAGTTAAAATAAGTCCCAGATTTACAATTTACTGTAGTCTCACAAGAATGATATGATTCAATAAAGCTATTTAGGAATGTTGCCTCTATAACAGGAAAAGCCACAATGTAGCCAAAGGGTTGAGAAAGACTCTCCTGCAGTAGAAAGGTATAGTAAGTTATATTATGAAAAGAGAAATAACATTGTAAATGTGACATGTGCCATTACAATATGAGTGTACATATTCATTGCACTCATATTCCTGTTAACCACAAACGCCTCTTTAAAACACTTTTTAGAGTACATACTGGTGGGCCGCCAACAAAGAGATCTAGACTCCAGTAGCTGTACCTGATCTGAATAAAGCAATACAAAATGACAATCCTATTCTCCTTCAAAGCATTAAGAGTTAACCAGATTTAACTTTTTGGTAACAACTGAAACTCAAAGCAGACTCTGCTGTCTGCTCTCTTGCCTTATCTTATGGGCCAAAAATCTCATTGTTTAACAATTTCCTAATTTGCAGCTGGCTGGTGATGAGAACATGGAGCTGTAGTAACAGTGTGCTGTTGATCTTGGTAGCAGTCACTGTTTTGCTTTCTCCATTTACAGATGTCTCTTTTTAACTCTTGACAGAGCTTTCAAGTTCCAACCTCTGAGTCACGCCACTAAAAGACAGACTGACAGACAATGGCTTGTTCACTACCAGCATAGAGTTTGAACTTGCTTTGAAAAGATACAAATACTGTATGCTGCGCTTACTTGTGTTTGTCTGTGTAAATCTGGAACTGGTTCTCGGCAGGAAGGGGGCTCTTTGAAAAATGCATATATAATTCAGACACAACTACACAAACAACCATATAATGCAAAACAGGTGTGGACTTGGTTACATTCAATCTTTCGTGATACCAAACACCATAATGTCTCTCTGTGTTCTTACCCGTCCCTGCCTTCTTATTTCTCTCCTCCATCTCTGCTCTTATTGTTTATCCTATAGCTGGCGGTCCTGAGGGCTGTACCAAGGGGAATGTACGACGGCCCGGTGTCTGAATTCTCCATGTCCCGTGGTGGCACCCCCTCGGCCTCTGCACGTAACTCTCCCACCAAACAGCCCGTCAGAAACCTGCACCAGTCTGCATTTAGTCTAGCAGGTAACCCTGCTCCATGTGGTGAGCCCAGCTTCTTATTACGAACCCCTCCCCTGTATCACCCAGTCCTTCCTTTCATCTGTTCATAGTCTGTGTTGATTCATGCTGTATGTAGAAACATCAAAGTGACATTCATGTGCATCAGTCGATCCACCATCACGCCGCACTATTATCTCAACTCAGCTACTACTTCATGCTGTGAAGTTAAGTCATGTGATTTTTAGCATGTTGTTGCTCTAAATGATGCATTCACATCCCTTGGTGATAAGCCACAAACCTACAGAGTAACCTCATAATTATTATCCTGTTTCATACTTTATGATGTGCAAAATATATCACCGTGGTTAGATGGCAATTTGTCTGTTAATGCATGATGTTAGGCTGCCCGCTTTAGCTCCTTTTAGTTTCAATGACTCATCTCTAAAAAAGGTGTCTCTTTAATCCCCTTCTCCCGCTGAATCCCTCTCTTACAGTATCTCACGCCTCTCAAATAGAATGCTTTTTTATTGCTCTTTAGGACAATGTGACCTCTAACTGCTGCCTTTTTGTAATGTCAAGCTACATTCAGAAATTAAGTGTTTTCTACAGTTATAATTCCTGTAAGTCATGCTGGATATGAATTTTGGCTCAAGGCCTAAAACAATATTTCATTCCAGACATCTGGACATGGTCTATTAAGAAAGCCTATCTAATGTGAGAGATCACAACACTATGTATTCACATTAAACATCTGTTCCATTATGCAGTATCAGGATCAGAGTTGACCGTCTGATTGTGCCCATATGTAAAGTCAGCATAGGATTAGCTCTGATTCAGAAAACAAATGGTGAGAAATTGTTTTTGTCAGACTATCAAACAGTGACATATTCTACACATGGCCAAATTGTGCACCACATCGTCAGTGTTTCCACTGTTTTATAATCAAACCGAGCAACCGTAGCTATTATTGTAGTCAGTCATTCTGTCCTCCCTGACAGACGGAATGTGCCCACGTACAGTAAATCAATGAGAGCAACCCCTTTTCACCTGGACAGAACACAGCTGGACTCACCGTGGTATTGGCTGTCTTTGGGAATGCATGTAGAATTTTTAATGGTGGATTACTCATTTTGAAAGTCCACATACTGATGTTTAGCCTTTGGCTGTATTGAGGAACCTTTACAAGCTATGTATGATACCTCATCGATGAAAAAAAGACGATGACCTCCGCTGGAAAGAATTTCCACATTTGAGTACATGAATTTAGAGGGGAGTAAGGCTGCTCCTGGTTTCCCAGGCTTTGTTTTCTTGTATGTGTGCATACGTGTGTGTCCTATTAGAATGAGCCAGTCTATTTTAGTTTTTCCAGGGCCACCACCTGCAGAGCTGATTTACTTGTCTGGAATGAGATTGGAAGGATTGTTGGCTTAAATACAATGTATCATAGTCTGACATCATTGTACTTTCCATCTATAGTATATACTTGCTGATAATTTGTTGCAGCAGACACCCTGGCTCATCCTTTGGAAACACCATGTTTTATGTCAAACTTTAGCTTCTTTTGTTAACGTTTCAGCAGTGCTCATCCAGACCATGGTCTGCTGAAATTTGAATTCCCCTGTCATCTCAGTGACACATACCATACATCATAGACAATAATAATGTGTCTTGAGAAACCTCTAGTGCCTGGAAAGTAATAATGTGAGTGTATGACAACAATTATTTGTGTGCGATGACAGCATAAAAGCTGTTCTGTGTAAAGTAAGTCTAAAAAGATTGACCGATGGGACAGATTCTGGTTTTAGGAGCAGGGATAACTTAAAGTAAAGTAAATGCCAAACCATGTTTTAAGCTCAACACTTTTATGCATGTGCTTCACACATTGTAATAAACATTACATTCACTTAATTTGTCCAGCGGAGGGTTCACACATGGAGTGTGCTGCACTGCACTATTAGCATTTATTTATTTGAATTTACTTGCATTTTAAATCATATTGTTACATCTGAGGACATTTTTTACAGATTTTCTTTGTGTTCATTTGTCCTCAGACCAGCGTGAGTATAAACCAGTCATTTAAACGTCTCTATAATTCTCTTTTTGCCCTGGTTTTCAATTTGCCCTTCTTTTCCTTTCCCCCCACTTGTTCTTTCTCCCTACTGCCTTACAGTACATGCTATTTGCTCTTTTTCATGTACCTTGCTTTATCGTTCTCGCCTTTTCTCTCTGTTCAGGTCCCCCCACCCCAGATGACATCCCCATCAGGCCTGCTGGCCGGCGTATTGTAGTGCCCCCTGGTGGTCGTTCCAACATCACAACCCTCAGTTAAACAGCAGGAAGACGAGGGGATGCGACCAGAAAACGACAGCAGCCAGAGTGCAGGATAGGGGGGGGGGAGGGAGGGAGGAGCAGATGCAGAGGACCATGATTAGTTAAAAGTTAAAAGAGCAAAACACTGAATCCTCATGCCTTACCTGTCACAATGCTACCTTGCTCAGATGAGAACAGTATCCATTTTCCTGTTGAAGTTGTATTGAAGTGGTTTGGAATTGCTACTAGAAGATAAAGTTACCACCCAAGCACAATACACATGACCAGTTTTTAGCCTCACTTCATCTCAGTATAGAATACACCACAAATACAGTGAAAACATGTTCACTTTGTGCTTTGGAGTAAAACGGCATACCATCACATTCACCCAAGAAAGTAAACAAACCGTGTTCTCAAAGGAAAATGGAGTCTGCTTTTCTCAGTATGATGCAGTGGTTCTTTCATCCTGTTTGGCTTTCAATGTCACCCCCTTTTCAGTAGCCTGCTTTCTCCATAGTCAGCAAAACATAACACTAGATCCCACACTAGCCACGTATTATCATGCAGTACCGTTGATTAGCTCTAGGTGGCATTGTATATAAGTTAGATGTAATGTAGCTTTGTGAATGATGTTGCAGCGTGTTTGGGTTTACTGGACCAAGTAAAAGGTATTCATCAAGTCTCCGAGCAGGAGTGCTGTTGGACATGGAGCTGCATGGGCCACAAGAACATGGGTGATGTGATCCATGATCCCCTTGCCCACCCTCCTCTAAAGTGCTTGATGAATACCATCCGTCGTGATGTATTGACTGGATAATTGCTGATGTTAAAAAAAACAGGAAGACTGACACACCTGCTTAAGAAACGTTTTTGCGAAGACAAAAGAATAAATCATTTTAATTTTAGAAAGGGTTTTTACAATTCTATCACCAAAAGGTTTATATGAGTTTTTATTTCCTGCACTCCATCTTGTCTGTATAAAAAAAAAAAAAAACATTTTAAAAGAAACCTTTGAAAAAATGTCCTTTGCATTTGCTTCTAGCTTATTGGCTGCTTCTGTCACCCTGAAATAATCTTGAAAAGGAAAAAGATTTAAAAAAAATGTAATCCTGTTCACAAGAAGTACTACAAATACACTTAACTGTCCCTTGTAGCTCAACCATAACTTGTAATGATGCTCTTTGCAATTGGGGGCAACAAAGAAAACCAGATGCAATTAAATGAATAAGTAACAAACACCTGCTTTCAGATAACAGCACTTCACCTCCTGCTTTACTTTTTCATTCCTGACAAACTACGCTCTCATTTTAGGACAAGAGGAATACCATCATTCTCTTGTCATTTTAACATAGCCCTCTAATGCAATCCTGACCAATACTAATTCAACATAAGCCTGAATATAACTATGGGCCTTAGTTAGTTTACCTGAGACACTCTGATAGAACTGATTGTGTTGGGGCACCTTTGAGCACTTTTTTTTATGTCTCTGCTGTTTTCTGATAAGGCAGAGGATTGTGGTGCAGTAAGGGAAGCTTTTATTTTGTCACTGTCCCACTGTGGGGGAGGATGGGAAGGAGATGTGTTTTTTTATTTGGCAGTGGTGGGGCAGACGCTGAGGCAGGCACAAGTGGTGGTTTGTTGTATTTATGTTACGGTAGTTTGACAACCTTTGGTATTGTTTTTATGTTGTTTCTTTTTTACTGTTGTATCAAAACCCAGAAATGGCAGGTCAAAAATAAGGTGTGTTGTGGAGGTATGATTTGTTTCCTGAATAAACATGAGTTGCAACTGACTGCCTGAGCTCTCTTATTTACATTATTCAATGTATGCACTCAGGGTGGACATAAGAAAAATACGGTTTATATGAATAGTCTGTATCAATGAATAGAAAGAGAACTAAACTTACGGGCATTAGCATTACATTTAAGAATTTGCACCGTAAACTAAAGTGCATACACCATGTATTTTTGACAACATTAACGTTGATGAACTTTACATGCTGAGTCTCCTATAATTTTTATAAAAATAATTACTACTGATTTCTCTATAGACCAAAATTACTTAAAACCATGGGGCACTATATACTGTATCTGTATCAGCATATTTTATGTTCTTATGAGCCTACATTTTTCACTTTATTGGGCACTATATCTCCTTTTATAGTGTATATGCTGCCATGACAGTGAGTAATGGCTGTGACTGAATGTGTGAACAATTCAAACAGCGTTAAGAGGTTTAAGTTAAATAAGGAACACGCATAATATAAGCAACATTGGATTTACGTTTGATTGCCACCAGCATCAACACTTTAACCTCCTGTCACAGCCACAAAGCACATTGTTTCCCAATTAGGGTGACTCCCTCAGACATATCAGATATCAGAACTGTAACAATTCTAATAGCCTAGTAGAAAATAAAATATGTCATGCTAAGACAAATATTGAGTCTTTAGGCCTATGGAAAATAAACAGTTTCTTATCACTGGATTAACAACTCAAGACCCATGACAAGTCGTGAATGCTCCTATTTTGATGCAATCCATACTGTGGCCACCAGGGGCAGCACTGAGCAGCCTAAACTGCTCTAGAGTGTAGAAGTAGAGCATCTGCACTCAAGTTACCGGCGAAAATGCTCCTAACTGATGCTGACATTTTCACCTTCCCGACTGTTTGTTCAATAAGCAACTTAATTAGCGCCATGGGGGCTTCTCCTAGGGTTAGTCCTCCAGGATTGTGATACATAGCCTAGGACAATCCTGATAAAAAGCTAACACATTAGCTTTTATTTTTTGTTGTTGCAAGTGTTAGCTAGCTAGCTAATATAATCATAGATATATACACATAATTAGTTATGGCAACATGGTGGCACCAGACTGTATGGGTGGCACCACTGACATTAAGCTAGCAGACACACCTGCTTATAAATGAACCAACGGAATTTTCCACCAATAGAAGAGTTCCATTTTAAGGTAATTTGTCATTCATATTGCGATATTATTATTGTTTTTAGTTGGCGATGGAAACATTCAATCAAACAATCATAGATATATGACTATATATCATATATTATATATGATTGACACATGCCTTTGGTGTGGGAGATCTGGGTTCAATTCCCACTGCATACTTCAACCAATGTGTCCCTGAGCAAGACACTTAACCCATATGCTCCAGAGGAGTGTTACCTCTGACATATAGCCATTGTAAGTCGCTTTGTATAAAAGCGTCAGCTAAATGACATGTAATAATAATAATGTAATAATAATAATAGAGACTGTCAGTATAGTAGCCTATATATGGCAAACAATGACGAAACCTTTAATAACTGCTTCATTAGTGGGCGACAGAGGGAGATAGTTTGGCTGGCTGCTGAAGTTAGTTTTAAGTTGGATATTCGACAGTCATTCACGGTTAATATGCTATAATATTTGATTGCTGTAGTTCTAACTAGCTGAACAGTAATTGTACATAATCAATGTTTTTTTTTAATCAACTCTAAATATCGAATTATAGCAGTTAAGTGTGTGGTTAATGCATGAACTGGCTTTGTAAGGCTTATTGTGAAGCAGCTAGCTTACTGTAGCCTTAGTTAACAACAGTATCATGCTAATTTCCTTGGGGCGTAAAAGTACAGTAGGTTTACATAAACATACTGACATTTAGGTGTTTTTGTCAATATTGCAGGGAGGAATTGTAAAAGAAGAAACTGTAAAAAGAAGTTACAGTGAACTTAACCTACAAGATGAGCCTGTGTTTGCCTCACATTCTGGGGCAACATTCTCTGATCATATTTGTAATTGGAAGCTATGATGTATCCAAACTGTGCACATCATGATGGACATGATTTAACAAAACCACACCATTATGACTCTCTCACTGTGTGGTCTAACTGACAGGATGACTAAAGTATCCACTCAGACCATTGTGTTTCCTAGTAGGGGTTACATAGGCCTGCACTCGCCATCACTGTGAGGTCAAGCAATAAAACTGCTTCAAACTCCCTCATGCATTGTTTAATGTTGAGTCAATGTCTCATGACATCATAGTAACATGTCAGATGACAGAGATGACGAGCATATAATGCAGAGGCCTGGAACAAGAGATGACTCAGCAACCTCAATCTAAACAGGGTTTGACTGTGTGGTGGTTGCTTGTTGGTGTTGTTGTAGCTTACAAAATGAGAAAGTGTATGACTGTAACACAAAGACATTTCTGGAGAGGATAATGTAGATAGTTGTTTTCCAGTCCTTTCCTTTTTTAAATAAGACAGAGTTAGTGTGTTTGTGTGTGTGTGTGTGGGTGTGTACAGCGAATAGGTAACAGTATATTTTCAACATTTATTTATTATACAGAGGTTCGCTGCTTCTATCTGTGGTGATTCCGAGCAGATTGGTGAAGCCTTTATCAACTGAAAATCCCTCTCAGATCAGCCTTTAGTGTGGGGATGTGCTGCCTCAGCTCAGCCCACTGTGGGGGAGAGAAGGAATGGTGCTTTCTAGATGACCTAAGAGAGTGGTCAACACAAATCTGTTAACTGTGGATGTGTGTGGGTGAGAGAGAGAATAGGGAAAGCAAATGGTGCATGTCTGATGATGATGGTGCATTATCAAGGAAAGCCGAGAGAGAGATAGAGAGAGAGAGAGAGAATTCTAACACTTTTCCAAATTAGACCCGGTTCATGTGAAGATAAACAGCAGCCACTGAAGTTAGAGATAAAGAATACTTTTTGTTTCCATTTCTTCTCTTGTATTTAAAATGTCTTCAATACTTGTCCTTGTGGCTCAGTTATATCTTTACATATTAAAGTCCCTCCACCCTTCCAGGTTAGTAACTGTACCACTCGTCAGTTAACATTGGGGGGCAGCATTACTGTATATTTAGAATAGTGGAGAGCAACCTACACACATATATCTACATCCAAAGACCTTTTAGCATGATTAACGCCATGTCCCCCTTTAAATCCCTTCACTATTCTTGATTTTGAAAAAAAAGCTTTTATTACCAATGTCATTCTCTGTCCCATTTTACTTACAGTCCTTATTCAATGAAATATGACAATTCAGAAAGACACAAAGTGAAATAAAGCACAAGGCATAGTCAGATTGGTTCAGAAAAAGAAAGTAATTTAAGGCACACCTTAATAGTTTGCAACTCCATCACATTTAAATACAATATACACACAGTGACTACTGAAGGACAACAAAACCTTAACATTAATGAAATTAACAGCTGTGGAACAAATCTGTTTCCAGACTACAGTGTTTCCTCTGTTGATTTGACTGTGGCGGCCCCCCACGGCAACATTTCTGCCCCCCACGGTATCGGAAATAGGGCTGTATTGTTAGAGTGCATGTCGGAGAATAGCGCGGTCACTCGGTAGTAAAGGGGGGTTGAGGGGGGTGTTCGGACCTGCCCCCACTGCTAAAAAAAATTCTAAAGGAAACACTGGACTAAATAATTTCTTTTAGGCAAGTAAGTTTTGTTGAAAAGTGGTGTTACCTGGGTCAAATATTATTCGTCAATTATTATTTTATGCTAACGTTTTGGAATGGTTGAATCTGCCACAACAGATAATTATCGCATTTAACCCAACCTATCTGGTGCTCCTATTGTATGAACAAAGTAAGATAATCATACACAACTATAATTCACCCTGGCTATACCCAGGATCACTCCATCTGTTTAACTATCCCACTATATCTTACAACTTATACAGGAAACCACTTTTGGATCTGTAAAATTACATCATAACAACAACAATAACAACAACAACACAAAGTTGAGTCAAAATATTGTACCAATTTTCAATAGAAAAGTGCTAACAGTAATGAATTGAATAGAGTGAAATCTGTTTTATATAATGTATAATAACAAGTATCATAGACTTGAAAGGATTGAGTCGTATTGCAGATACATAAGATCAAGGTCAATAGAATGACTACACATTTACTTAATGATTTTGAAAAAAAGCTTAGGTTTGTACTACCTACATTTATAGTTTAAATGAACCAGCTGTGTGCCATAATTATGGTGTAAGGCAGGGGTCGGCATACCTTTTTTATTATGAAGTGTCATTTTAAAATGTTCTTGTTAATCAGTGTGCCATATCAGCAATAAGCCTGCCGTCATTTACGGAGCTCGCTCAGGCATTTTTTTTTTTTTCTTTGTGCCGTATGGACCTTTTTCACAGTAGACATTTAGACTTTTCATAGTAGGAAAAGCACATCTGAAATTGATAACCTTAACGATGGCTCAATTCCATCAAGTGTCCCAGTAAGTTTCAGTGAGTCAGCATGCACAATACCAGGGCCTCTCCTAAGTGGAATGCAGCCATCAGTAATGGTTTTGAATACACCTGTGCTTTTCCTACTATGACATGTCAACATGTCTGCCATGAAAAAGGTCTAAGAAGGCGATGATTACTAGCCAATCAGAGGCAGAGTGGGGCGGGTCTTTGCGGAATGAGGATGGGGAAAACGTTAATTAAACTACTGTAAATACCAGGATGTGCTCCTGCATGCCAATGGCTGTGATGGTCATTTAGGATGTGGATTGGAACATTTCCAAAACACTCTCTTGCACACTTATTGCAAGTGTGCCATTGCGGTAGCTCGACCAATGGCACACTTGCAATAAGTGTGCCATTGGTTGAGCTGCCACATGCTAATGGTGGCATGTCTAAGGTTGCTGACCCCTGGTGTAAGGCATCCCTCTGCATCTTCAGAGGCAGGTGTGGTTTCTTACAGTAAATCTTAAATTGAATGAACAAGGAGTATTGCATGGCCTGTGGTTGTTTGTTTCTGTCATTGTTTTCTTGTTAACAACTTTGAATGTAAAAATCAATATTAATATTTTTTTCCCAATGTGTTATCCAGCTGGTGCCGAATTACTTTTGAATACCATCTGTACAAGATTTTTGTTGCAGAATGTATTCTTCTATGGGAGCAATTAATTGCGAATTGAAATTGACAGACTTATCTGGTGCCACATGTAATTGGTTGTATTCACCACAATAGAGGAAGGACATAACATATTTGACAAAAACAAGTTCCAATGCAGACAGTAACTGAAAAAGAAATCATATATAGGACTCAGCCTATTAATCCTTGTCTATTAAACCATCCCTAAGGGAATAAGTAGTCACTCACAGCTTTAGATTTTTTATGTCTCTCTGTGCATAAATGCTACAGTTGATGAAGAAGCATGTGCAAAGCAAGGTTCAGTGCAAAACATATAACATCTACCCTTTTCTAAGTTTTCATAGCTATAAACCTTTTTTTAAGATGCTGTAGGTCATTTGCAGATTCAGTGAAAGGTTAGTCCAAATCAGTGTCAGTGTTTTAAAGGAAAACTTGTTTGACAAAAAAACTTTCATCAGAAGGTCCACTTACTTGTTGTGCCCGGAGCTTTCAACCGCTCCCGTTGGCCTTAACTAAGCAACTTCATATAAGCTTCCACTGTCATGAATGGACATTAAAGGTTAACCTTAAAACAATTGTTTAAGTGCATTTCAAATTTTCAATAGTTTTTATATTCAATAGTAACTTAAAGCATACGCAAGTGAAGAAAACACGTTTTGCCTATATCTGCAGCTGATGGAGCTGGGGCATTGTACCAAATGTTGCAATCCTACCATCTTTGTAGCTTGTTGCAAAGCTAAGCATAATGACCACTACAACAATGTTTTTGCTGCTATGATAAAGGGACCCATTCACGGTCAAGCCTACAGTTCAGCTCTTCATATTCTATCTTAGAGGAATCTGTGGTTGCTGTCTTAAAAACAAAGGCCTCATTTAGCCTTACTAACCTCTCCATTTTAATGTGTTGTACTCTTAGTGTCATGCTCGAATCTCAAGCCGTCCACCCAAGTGTTTGTATTTCTATATGTGTCGCTAACCCAACTTCTTATGCCAATTCTTGTTAAGTCCATTCCCATGTAGCACTGTTGAACCATTGTTATATTTAAATAACTAATCAACCAGAAAATGCATCGCTGAGATTAAAAATCTGAGTGTCCTGCCCAAAACAGCAGCAGTACATAAAGCTTTGAGCCATAGCTGACCACGTCACTTTATTTCCTATTACAGCTGAGCAGGTGTGGCATTGTCTCCTTTTTGGCAGACTTCCTTTTCACTTCAGCATGCTGCCCAGAGTAGAGGTTGAGCAGACCTTAGAGCACCAGAGTGATGTAAGGGAGCACGATATGAATAACTCTCTGCTGAGAGTCCTTCTTCTTGTGACAAGAAAGCGAAAAGCCTCAGTCTGGCATGGCTGCTGCTCTCAGAGTCGATTTCACTCAGTGAAGCACAAGTGCATACTGCTTTTGTGTTTGTATAGGCGATGTAGTGGTGCAGGAACATTGAAGAACGGATCTGAGTGCCTGTGCTGATAGAACAATAGGTGTCTGGGTGTAAATTGCTGATCTACAAGCTGTGGGCAGGGGCAAGTGATAAGGGACTAGGTAAGGATCTGCGGTCATGAGACCTATCCTGATAAGTAGGCCGCCGGTTCAACATTGTTGTTCTGTCCATCCTCTATTGCCTTGTTCTTCTCACTCATGGACAGCTCAGAGGACTCCACCACTTCTTTCTTTGACCTGTTGAGTAAAGAACATCATCATTAGAACACGTTATTGACAATTTATCAGCTTACCTTAACCTTTGGCCTGTGATGATCAAAGATAGTGGCTAAAATTAAATTTTATTATTTTGCCTTTGCCATAGACTTGTGATGGCCAAAGTTAGCCATTTTTACTGACGTTTTATCAATTTACCATGACATTTAGCCTATCTGTGTATTGTTAAAAACGTATTTCACCGCTGGGGAGGGTCTTTTTTCATAAATCTGTGCTGTCTATGCAGTAGAATGGTGCAAACATTTAAAGAATTGAGAACAGAGAAAAGAAGATGTGATATCCCTTTTGCTCAAAAGGTAGAAAACCAACTACCAGAATGCACTGCGCCACAATGGACCAATGTCCGTTTTTAGATTTACTTCAAGAAACATCAAATTTTCATCATGGGGGACCCAACTGTCTACCAGTTGCTGTGTTTCTGATTCACACACCCACATACATGGGCCAGATCTTCTGCCACAATTAGCCTCATTATTGTACTTTTAGACCATTTAACATGCTTGAGCCAGCAAGCAAAACCTGTTTTTTGTCCTTTAAATCTAGGCCTGGCTACAGTCTAAAAACTACAGAACATTTATTAACCATACCAAACAAAGTATTCATTAAATATTTATTTTATATAGTCTGTAATTTGAAAAATAAACTTTATTTCTAGTTCTTTAAACAATGACAGTTGTGATGTTTCCTGAAAGTAATGGAGGTTCCTTACTTTTCTCGGTTAAAGACAATGAAGTCTCTCTGGACGTTATCCAGTCTCTGCTGCAACTGACCGTTCTGGAGGAGAGACAAACACAGAACATCAGCAACTCAATGATCACTGCTGCAATTCTGAAAAAGTATTAACTAAATCTGTGCCGATCATTAGTCATTATTGGTCCCAGCCACAGAGTCTGAATCTATTACATTGAATGCACATATATTTGTTTTGGTGGGACTGGTCAGAGACATAAACACATAGTTTTGTCGTACCTGCTGGCTCACACCCTAACACACAGTCTAGTTGAACAGGCAGTAGACTGTACACACTACTTTCCTCATATCAGTTTCTTGATTCTAAGACAGATTCTAAGATTCTAAGATACCAAAAGGGGAAATTGACTTTAGAGGACACTTGTACTCTGTTGTCCTCAACTGCTCCATGCACTTATACAAGTGTGGCCCACTTAATCATGCAAGAACATCCGGCTCTATCATGCCAGGCTCTCCTCACACTCCTGCACTGCCAAGACAAGTAGGCAGGTGCTTTCTCCCTCTCCCAAGGAGGCAGTGAGGAGAGAAATTATGTGTGCGTGTGTGTGTGTGTGTGTGTGTGTGTGTGTGTGTGTGTGTGAGACACAAAAACACGAGAGGGAAAATGAACAAATGCAGACAAGTTTTTTCATTTGATTTTCTAAGACCTACCAATATCACTTCTTTGTGTACATACCTTAACCTAACCTGAATGAAATACAAATTCCATTTGGGACATCCAAAATGTCTTCACTTTGGGGGGGGATTTCCTCAACCTTTTTAAGGTTCGTTATCCTCAAGAAAAAGATCACACGCAAAACTGATACACAAGTGTGATTACATGCTGCTTCCCTACATATCCATCCCGTCAGAGCGGCCCTTTAGAACTTCCAAATTCCTGGATACCTCTTCAGGAAAAAAAGCTGAGCAGTCAGTCACACAGTCAATGAGCCCAGCAGAGAGGCTCTATACAGGTGCTGTCACAGTGGGGAAGCAGCCACTGGCAGACCAAAAGTCATCAACTAAATTAGGGCAGGAAAATAGAGCGGAGAGGGAGCTGTGTACGTACGTAAGTGAAAGAAAAGAACAGGTGGTGTAGAGTATGCGTTGTGTAATACTTTTTCATGCGTGCCGTGACAGTCGGTGTCTTTTCCTGTGGGTTTCTGGTCAAGAGACCCTTTCCCAGCAGTATCTCAGAGGAAAATGGCAAATTCACGTGGCCACAGAACCCCCAAACATCCAGCCAGAGACAGGGTGTGCTTGTGTGCGGCTGACGCAGACAACAATGAAAAGGACAACGAAACAAATAGGCAGACAGAGGAGAAATACTGTATATAATTTGTCAAACATCAGTGATAGATGTGATACACAAGAGAGCGATATGACCGATGTGACGCAAGGTATGTTGTAGTGTCTCTCTGATGTGGTCACAATGACATATTCTTGGATCTAAAGGCATGACAGAACCTAACAATAAAACCACCACCTTTGTATAACCTTTCTCTGTATACCGGTTATTTTACAAAGCAGATCTCTGGTGTCTCTTGTCACTCTTTTTTTTTTTTTTACTTGAGTCAAATAACTAGGAAAATACTTTAGAGCTATTTACAGCAATGACAGTTGCAGGAGGAGGTTGAACACAAGCTGCACTGCTGAAATGCTTGCAATGGAGCTAGAGATTAAAACCCTCATGCAAGCTAAACTTTTGAGGTACTTTTGCTGTGATTTACTGGCATTTTTTGTAGTAAGGAAGGGCATAAGGAAGAAAATGAAGGAAGGAAGGAAAGAAGGAAAAAAGCCCTATGGCCTTGCAGAGAGAACAGTTAACTGAAGGCAATTTGCTGCTTGTTTCACTCTCTCAGTCTCTTCCTCTCTCTCTTTATTTATTTTTTATTTTTTTAAAAGGCAGTTCAGAAGCTAATTGCTTCATCTGCTAGATTAAACTTTCCATTTAATGAGACAAACCAACAGGGAGTGCTCTGCTGGACGAGAGCCTTAAAGTACATTTCTCAACGTCCTCATCTGGGCGTACTATATTTCTGTCTGAAGCTGGGGCCAGCGTTTGTTTGTAATGTGACTGCTAATATGCACTGTGAAGTAAGGATTATGTCTTGTTTAAACACTCTGTTATGCATTCATTTAATATCCCAATAATTTAAAGAATCCCTGATAAAAAGCTGAATGTGCATGCAAAATAATGGATTACTGTCAGTGATTTTCATTGAGTTAATTATATGCTACATTATGAGCGTAGCGGTGACAGGAAGGCAGGGAGAAAAAAAAAAGAGGCGTACTGAACTGTATGGGGGGGCAGGCATTAGGGAACTAGCTTACTTTATTCTATGTTGATCTGCTATGCTTCAGAAATGCTGCACAGACTACCCCCTCTCTCTTTCAAACAAATGCATACAGACACACGCACATTCACACACATTCACTCACTTCACTCATTCACACTCACTTTCCCTCTTCTCTCTGATTCAAAAAGCATTGCACAAATACAAACTGCCTACAAATTGCCAAACTGATGTTTAGACAGTAAAGCAAATATTCTCCCTGATTGACGACAGACTACACACTGCAAAATATGACTACTTGAAATTAATAATATGCATGTTAAACAAATAATTTAGAAAGAAAGGTGAGAAGTTTCAGTATTGCATTTTACACAGTAGAATATAATCGAGTTCATGGTCCCTCTTAAAAGCGAAGGGGTGGTATTTAGCTGATTAGCTGGGCGTCATTCACTGTTGTTAACAGTGATTCAATCAAGCATACCAATGCAGCAAATGTCTTAGCAAAACAGTGGGATACGAAAAGAACAACAAGATCAGAGAAACAATCCGAAGCTTTCTCCATTTTCATGTGAAATATCTGTCAAGCAAATACAGCTGAATGTTATTAACCCTGGTTTCAGTCGAGCTGTATAGTCAAATATTGCCTATATGATACCACAATGACTAAGGTGATTCAATTAGGAAATGCAAGCCACAAGAGTACAAAACCATTTCATTGACTTAATGTTGGATTCCCTTAGTCCGACCATACGCTATTACTTCATCTGTGTCCATAAACATAACAAATGTTTCCCTGTGAACGGCTACTATCATTATTTCGTTAGAATAGGAGACTTTCTCTTTGTCTGAATGGGCCAAGGGATAACGAATATTGCCCGGCTGCACAGTGAGATATCACTAATGTATACACATAGGCAGGTCTCCACAAGCAGCTGTCAGCTTTCATAAAACATGGCGCACTTTGGGCCAGTGCTGACTTCTCATTGCAAGCTGGCAAGGTATGTGCTCTAGAGCCTAGACCACACAAATTGCTTCGCTTCTATTAAAAAAACAGTCCCATAAACTGCTCTAATGTGCAAAAAGTGGGAGAGGGTCCAAACATATTGACTTTGTAATGACATTGTGTGTGTGTGTGTGTGTGTGTGTGAAGGCAAGTTTCAATGATGTCGCAAATGACATAAATTGTATGCGTGTGTGTGCATACTGAGTGTGAAGGCAAGTTTTATTGAGGTGGGAAATGACCCAACACACCTTACTGCACTATTACTGGTGAAATCACACAATGGAACCATGACCTATTCTTATTCTAGTTACTGCTGGATCTCTCTGAGCTTTTACTGTCTCAATGGAAAAAAAATCTAAAGATTAAAAATTGGACAAAAGCCTGGAATTCAGTGTGGCACTTCCCTATTGTACCAATCGATTGACTCCTGTACTGTAAATACATTTCTTTTGATAAACAGACCTGGCCATCTGTTTTAAAGGTGCATTGCTAAAATCTCTCTTGTGGCAGGGAAACTGGCTGGTGTTCAATGTAGGAATAGTAATGCTACCTTTTTAGTGTATCTCGTACACACTGATATGAATCAGTGGATAGGCCTGGGCGATAATTCAATATGATAGTTTATTCTCTTTCAGTGGAATCATATATGGAGATATCATGATATACATTTACGTCATCTAAATTGATATTAACAAGCACATACTAAGTCATTTTTTTGAGGAAAGCTGATGTGAAATATTTTGAGGGGAATATCATTTGAATATTGCTGTTTTGTTTTTACATCACACTCACACTTTACATTACCACTTAGTTCAGTGCAATTAACAAAATGGACTCCAACTGGCAACTTTCCAGTCACAAACTTCTCCAACCTTTAAGCTCCATTACCCCAGAATACAATAGTGCACACAGTTCAGAACTGGGTTCTCTCTGCATAGTAATGGTGTTGAATAAAGTGTAATGGTCCATTTGGAACCCAAATGTTGGTTAAAATAAATTGTGGCCGAATTTTCTTCATTAATTAATTCAGATTTACCAGAAAACATGCTATATCGTGATATATATTGTTATTGAGATATAAAATTACCTATTGAAGATTTTGGTATAGCCAAGCCCTATCAGTGGAGAATGACCATGGATACAGGACAGATAATGACACACCTCGTTGTACTAGTTCTTCGACCTCTAGGGGCACATATAGCAACATATTTATTGAATACTATGTGACAAAGTCATGTCCCATTAGAATACGTTCAAAAGTATATGCATAGAAGTTTTCCATTTTTCCAAATGATATCAACCTCAAACTAAGGCATACATTAAACATACACAAACATTACATTAAGTTGTGCAACTTAACTTTCAGAACTACAAGTTTCAACCTGATACTGATCTGTATATACAGTAGGCCTATATGTAAATATTAGTTATACTCAACCTATTTTCATTTATATATTTGATTATAATGTCACACAGCTGTTACACGTATGCTATTAGGTCGTTGATCAGCTGTTTCTCCGTATAGAGAGAGAGAAAGAGAGAGAGAGCAAGAGAGAGAGAGAGAGAGAGATGCACAACAATCAGCTGTTTTTCCAAAGGGATAGTCAACGCGTCAGCTCTTTAGATCAGATCGTGGTCACCACTATGTATTTTCTTGTCTTTGATTTTGGTAGTTGTTGTGTTTGGTGTAGTTTCATCGTCCATACGACTGTGATTTACTTTTGTCGGGTCCGCTTCATGGAATGGATGATTAAGTTAGACTCCATGTTTTCTGTTGAGATGCTAAAGCACTGACGTCATGCTATTATCGTGGTAAGCTAGTTTGATTTTGCAGTAGACATACTGTACAGAGTTTTAGTTTTAATTACGTTTGAACTGATTCCAAACTTTGGACACTTTCTGTCGTTTTCTCCAGCCTGTCTCTTCTCTTAGCCCCTCGCTATTTACGCTCTGGCATGTGTCGCCAGCATGGATGTATTAAGAGAACGGTCACCAGCAGCAGTCATCTGTGCGACAGTAATAATGCTCCGTGCAGAAACACGTGCGGTCAGCGATACAACGTTGGTAACATTGATTTAACGAAGCTTCGAGGCAAGTCATTTTGCATCGAGGATTTTTTGTAATTGAATTATTCGAGTTATTCGAGGATTCGTTTCAGCCCTACATCAGATATTGAAAGAAAATATTAACCACAAAATCTGCCAACTAAAAGGTTTCTTTTTAGAATACCGGTTTTGTATATAGCCCCAGAAGAAGCCCTTGCATAATAACATGTCAACCCGACATTTCTTGACACACACAACGTTTTTAGGGTATCCTCCAAGCTTTTCAACACTGTACTGTAGGTCCTATTCGGAATGTAAACACAAATGACTTGAGGTCTTTTAAGCTGCAGTTATCCTTGAAACAAAAAGTACAGCACTGATCAGGTCCCAATGCTGCACTAGGCCAAACAATGCAATAACTGCTGCCTAACCGCATTCACTAGCACAGTGTTTATGAGTGTGTGTGTGTATGTGTTCCTCCCACGTTTCACTTGACCGGGTGATCAAATTAACCTTTCAGTGATTTCCTCTCTGTTTTGTATAAACACCCAGAGGACAGCCACTGATTTATGTGGATGGAGTGAAAGACTAAAAGACTAGAGTGAAGTGATTGCATTCGTTGCCTTCCCCATACACACATCATGCAGGTGGCCCATTTATTCTGATAGAGGTGAGGGAGGACAAAGCTCTAAAATGGGTCGTCAACATTCTTAATAGCACTCCAGACACATTTAAAAGACAAACTAAGGAGCAACTTATCACCTGCTGTAACTGGGCCAAATGGAACCAGCGGTCAGCTTTCTTTAAAGAATAATGATGAGCACTGAGAGGCAGAGACACCTTTCAGAGGTATGTGTGATCCACGGAGGACAGGATAAACCAACCTAAAATTTAGTTTAAATTTATATTTAACTAGTGCAGTGCCCGTTGAAAATGTGCCTGTTTGGAACGGGCCGATTGCTTGGCCTGTGGTATTGCTGCATGTAGAATTCTTCAAAACCAAATTGTACTCCAAAATTACTTACAGAAGGACCCCAAATCACTTCATATGCAACTCCACTGTATAGCCTACTACTGACATACAGTGTAGGCTACTTCTACATCAGAGGAAGACATTGTACTTCTGTATTTACCTGACAGAATCAGAATGTAATCACAAAATATCACAATGACAATGTGGAGTAATCAGACCTTAGCCTCATGGACTCATGGCAATGCATTACCCACCTTGCCCGTTATGAGAGGTAATCAACACATATCTGTGTTCATCAACCACCAGAACCGGACCGTGTGTGTGTGTGTGTGTGTGTGTGTGGTTAGAGAGATATGCGCTACACACACACACACACACACACACACACACACACACACACACACACACACACACACACACACACACAGACAGACATTCCTGCAATTTATAGATAGATAGATAGATTACCTTATATAGGCTAAACAAAGTTTTTCGCTGTCTCTTGAACAGTATTTCTTTGCTAATGCTTTCAAGTGGTAGATGTCTCATTTTGGAACAAACTTTTTTCAGCTGTATTTCTATATTTAGTGTTTCTAGTTGAAAGCCTTACCTGTGGGGAGCCATCAGATCCCTGGTCCTTGGTTTTTCTAGCAAGCCTTTTCTTCTTCTTGTGAAGCGGTTTGGACTCCAGGATCATTTCCTCCAGCTCAAATGTAGGATCACAGTTTAGTCTCCGCCTCTATAGAGACACAGACACATGCAGCAGGCACACATTGAAAACAAACAAACCAAGAACAGATCCATGAGTTCAAATATTGAATCGTATTAATATTTAAACTCTTGAGACATAACCTAAATGCCAAATATAGTAATGTAGTTATAGCAGTTTGTGTGATTCTAATGGTTTGATTTTACTGACTGGTGTTTCTGCACTGTACTTGAGATTACTTGTAAATGAGACAGTATGGACTATAGGTTACAGTAATGTGTATTTCTGTTGAAGCAAGATGGTCTTTAGGTGTCACTTTTCTCTTTGATTATGTATTTATTTCAAACCAACTTTGTCATTGCTTCAGAAAATACAAACATTGAATATTGTGCTCCACAGAACTTTTGCCTATGACAACAGCAAATGCTTTCATGAACTGTGTATCGCTTCCTTTTGTCTTACAGTGGTAGTATGCTTAAGAATGTGTCTTTGCCAATAGTAGATCAAAACATAAAGAGGGGGGGAAAAAAATAAAAAATCCCCCAAAATAAGGTTAAATTTGATATGTTACAATACACATCAAATACAATATAATATTGTACCATGTGGATGTGATACAATACATAATAATGCAATGCACACTTCTACAGAAAAGATCAAGGCTCAAACAGCAGCAAGCCAATAAAGACAAAGCAGACTGAATGCTGGGAAGTTAGGATACAAAACAAGGGCTAAGTTCTCCCTTCCTGTTTGGACGTTAATAGTCTATAAGGGACTAAAGACAGAGGATAGGCCTATAATTAGATAGAGAGACACTATCAATTCCCCATCGATCCTCTGTGTTTTTCCTCTGGTGTTCCAGCCTGGCCTCTGGGAATACCTGCTGCTCTGCAGTCGCAACAGACTTAGAATTAGATAAAGTCATTTAGTCATCCATTCACTTGCAGCAGTCATTATTCTGCATGTATTCAGCACTGGCACTAAGGCCCGGCAGTTATTGTCACCTTACTGCTTCATTAAAACAATACAGGGTAGGTTTTGTATTACTTGATCATTGCATCGGTTTGGCTTAAGGAAATTGTGATTGGCACTTTTCACGGTTATTGGAGTTTAATTAATCAACAATCGGATTAGTCATAAATAATTAGCAGATTATAAGTACAACCTTCAGTTGAAGCCGTAATTATAGCTGTCACTAGTGTAGCTATATCTGTGCCCATTAAAACATAAAAACAGGTTAGCTCCGTGGTTATAGTATTTTCAAAGGAGTTTTAGATGCAGTTTGATTACAGTACTCCAGTGACAGCTATTGGTCTTTTTTTTTCTAATGGCAGTTGTATGAGACTGAGTCAAATAAAATGTACTCTTGACTGTTGTAGGCTCTCATTTAGATGTTGTGTCACACCGTCGGACCCTGCACAGTTACCAGCTTTGGAACTGGGCACAGTAAATCAGCGCAGCTTACTGCTAAAACCTGACAGAGAAAGCACAGCGTATTAGTTTGCCAGCCAAGCAGCTACACTTCTTGCCTACTGATAGAATAACATGCAAGCACTGTCTTCACCTAAGTTGTTTTAATGATCCGGAGACCAGCTGTAGACATGCGGAGCTTTTCTCTGAGGCATGTATACACTTGTGCTGCTTTGTCTTTGTCTCTGCGTCTGGGTGTCTAAACCATAGACTGTATATTATTAGTCTATGGTCTAAACACGCAGTGGGAGATCCAGCTCAGCCCAGCAGGGGGTGCTGTCTACAGCCCGACTAGAAAGGATTAGGTGAAGAGTGGGTAGTTCTGGCTACCGGTACATGTTTTTGTTCCCCTGCATCTCTGTCCCCTTCGGGAGAAATACTGGTGTGGGAATAGGTATGAGAGAACAGTAGAAGGAAGTGGATGGCATTTTCTTCTGAAATGTTAAAAAAAGTGCAAAATCATGCTATCATACTTAAAGAGAGAGAGTATAGTTTGGATTAAGGCATCCACAGATGGCATATTCCTCATATGGTATTTTTTCATTTTTTTGTGACTCGTTTTGAAAGCATTGGGCCATGCTGTATATTCCCATGTCAGAAAAACACTCTCTTCTACTTAGATGTGAGCATGTAGTTGTTTAGCATACTGAAGCAGCGCTCAGTTTATTTCTGATACTCACATTAGGAATAAAGCCTGGAGGAATCTGTTTGCTGAGTACAGCGTCCACGTTGACATCTGACATGTAGTCCAGATCCTGTAGCTCTGCTAGACAGGAAATGCGCTGCTTGACATCTATGCACAACAGCTGAGGGAGACAAACGGATTAAAATAAGAACGATTGTCCATGGGGAGGCATGGCTGAGAAGTTGGAGGCTTAGTCCCACTGAGACAAGAGCACATGTTTGCCCTTAAGGATGTGTCTCTGTGAATGAGGATATAGGGACAAAGGGGTTAGAGGGTGGAAGATATTGAGGAAAGGACAGGAGAAAATGGATAGAGTGGAAGGGGACCGAAAAAGGGAAAAAAAATTAGAGAGGCTACATATGAAGCAAATTGTAATGAGGAAGATTCAAAGGGTTGTTAAGGATCAAGGTAAAAAATATATTGAGCATGGAATTTCCCCCTTACATTCTTACTTTCTTTACATATCTTTCTCTCTCGCTCACACACACACACGCACACACACACACGCGCACACTCTCCCTTTCACTCCCACATACACACACATTTACACATGCGACTGGAATGCCAATGAAGTACGAGGATTCTGAGCACGAAGCAATGCAACAGTTTAACCGCAGTGGATTGCTGCCAAGACAAAACCCAAATGCTACAGCATCAATGTATCTGTTAGCTTCGCAAGTGGCTTAATTGCAACAAGAAGAATAGACTTTTGACAGCTAATTATGGGTAGACTGTTAAGATCCAGGAATATGCTAATTCAATTAAATTGATTGTAATTCCCCAATTGTAATTAGGGATTGACATAAATAGTCGTATTTTTCCAGTGCCAAGGTATGTGCTGCCCTGTGTGTTTGTGAGCTTGTGTTGACTTTGTGCTGTACCTTAGATTTATTACCTACAGTAAGTACTATGCACTTCAATGCTGTGAGTCACCGTTCTTCACCAGCAATTCCTGTTTTTGAATTTTGATTGATGATTGGAATTCTAAACCCACCCTGCACGCTGCAAGACTTGCATGTGCAAATAAACTGCTAGTATACAAAGTAGGGCTGCAACAATGAAAGATAATTAATTAATTAATTAATTAAGATTCTGTACATGCACCTTGTGTTCCCAAATTAAGTGCTGGTGTCAGGTATGGATAATAGTCTTCCCACAAGAAATGATGAATTCAGACCAAGGAGCAAGATCTCCTACAAAGTAGCAACGGGGCCACCCAGAAAAGCTACACTTAACATAAAATTTCTTCCCCTCTTGTCTGTTAAGTCTTTATGACAAGACCACACCAGTCAAATTGGTCATGTTTACAGTTTACTGGTCCTATCACTCTGTAGTATTGGAGTTTTGCCAACAGGCATCCTCAATGTAAGAAGTTGACAAGTGCAGGTTTAAATAAATGACCACAGTGGATTCTAGAGGTGTGGTGGACCTAATTTAAAGAACCATTTGTTGTACCTTGTGACACTCGGACCCACCCCATTTGAGAGAGGTTTGGCATACACTACAAGTTCACAGCAGTTACAGTACTGCAGGTCCTGATTCTCAGACGCAATGCACATATCACTGTACACCTTAGTCTCGCTTTGCCAGACCATCCTGGCAGCGCTGCGGAGGAGGGTCTGGCTAGTCCACACAGCATTCCGGGATGGGAGAAAAACGTGCTCTGGTTTATTGGCATTTCTTTAAACCAATTACAATTGTCTTGGGCGGCACTAAGCACCGGGGAGAGCCACGGTGCCGCTGCAAAATAGCCTCGGGAAGGAACTTGCTTCGGTGGAACGTGTGTACGTTCAAAAGTTGTTTTAGTCGTGCAACAGAAAACTCAGATTGGACAGATAGTCTAGCCAGCTGTCTCGAATTCACCCTGCACCCGGCATCTGAGGAGCAATTAACCATAGTCCTCATAAATCCACTGGAGTTTAAAATTCCAACACAAAGAAAGCGGAAGGTAACGGACATTGGGCCGAAAAGAGTGAAATCCGGCGGCAACGGAGCAATCCCAGAAGTGGAACGTTGTGGATATAGACTACTGTACACCGAAGATGCCGCGTTCATTATGGAATAGTGGCATAGAAGAAACATTCAGCATTTGCCATTGTTAGTTAACATGGGGAAAACATATTAACAACGGCACGAAAAGGCAGACGTGTTTACAGTCTTTTGGTTTGTTTTTTAACAGAGTAGTGGTGAGGGAGTTTCTAGTATCATGTTTACAGGTGAGATAAATGCATACCCTGTACACCTAGCTCCGCAGTATACTATGCATTATACATATGTGCCACTCATTTACCTTTCTGAGTAGAGACTTCATCTCCAGAGACCAGGCTGCTGGGTAGCTGGGATGGACCTTGTGGAAGGTCTGAAGGATCTCATTAGCCGGTGTACTGGATCTCATTACATATGGTCTCTGAAAGAGGAGAGGAGACAATCTGTTACAGACAACTTGTATTCATAGTCATGCACTGCCTGGAGGACTTTCTTTGATAAAGTATGTGTCTCAAAGTTTGTTCTGCACTTGGCTCTCTCTACACTCTCATCCTCTCCTCCTTGTTCTCACCTTCTGTGAACCCATTTCCTGCACTGATGAGAAGAGATTATAGAAGGAAACAGAGAATAAGGGGACTATTCTGAAAACACAACTGCAACTCTCTGCCTTTCAGTATGACAGGGCTTTCTGTGGGTCAGAAAACAAAGAAAAGCCTGTTGAGAGTTCTTCACACTAGTCCGTCTCCGCCTTCTGGTCTTCGTCTGGGACAGAGAGACTCCTTTCACTCGAGTTGGATGATGACAAGGTAACAAGACACACAGGCTCAAGCTAGATCAGGCTGGTTGGAGTTGGGACAATCCTTCCCCTTGGCCTGTGTCTCCCACAGTGTTAGTTTGTAAAAGAGCAAATGCACACACTTTTTTTTATGGCATTTTGACTTTGTCAGATGGTTCAGAGTGAAGAGAAATATTACAAATAAAAGAGAAATAGAAGCAACATGCAGACCAGCTGGATGCTTGGATATTCTTCATTTTATTACAGTCTCTTTTAGATTCATGATATCAGTTATATTCTAATTCTGCAGATGCCCCCTCCCCCCCCTCCATACAGGTCACACATAAGGTGCCAGAACCCCTGTAATATATTCTTTTAGAATCAGATGTTCAGATGTCAAAAGGTAAAGATTGGCTCATGTATTACAATATATTTGCATTCTTTTTGAAATGTACCATCTCTGTGTTCCCTATCTCTGGGGTTGATAAAACAAAAACAAGGCTGGAGGTGGAGAAACTAAGTGACAGTGATTGATTTGCTGTTCGGAAGAGATGCTGAGTTCCTTTTGATCAACCGGTGGTCAGGCCCAGCATGGGAGCCCGGTTAGAGAGAGAGCAGTGACATGGTCTGAGCGGAGCATGAATGAAGGAAGATGTGGTTGGAGAGAGATAAGATGCAGTCAAGGCTGAGAAGGGATCGAAAGGTGCCTGGAGCCGGATAAAAGTGAGCTAGCTCTCCATTTTCATCACCTAAATAATTCTGCACATCCAACAGGACGGTTTTTAACGCCCTGAGACTGATTTTCGCTTTATAGGTGTTGAAATGTGGCAGTCGAGAGAAAGGTGTCAAAGAAAGTTCCTTGGGATGAAGTGAAAATGAATTCTCTGGGAGAATGTGTGCAGAGAGAGGGGTGAAAAACGTTTTTGGAGAGGTGTTATGTTCTGTAGATGATGCAGATTATACAGACTTTCAAAAACGTCTAAGTCACTATGTAATTTCTGGGTGTGTAAGTGTGTGCCCAGCAATTCTCTTCTGAATAAGTGGCAGTTCAAATCACAGGACACAGCTTTGAGTTTAGAGAGAAGACCTGAGGTAAATGGAGCAGGTAAAATGTAGCTTTGAGGTCAGAAAGAGGACGGAACGTATTCTATCGGTAATCGGAAAGTTATTTGGTAAAATAACTGCCAATAGTTTAATGGAGAACGGTGAAAGGGAGAGCACTGAGATGTCTAAATGGAGGACTTGATTTCAGGAACACCTAATGACCGGTCCAGATCAGTTTCAGGTGTTCTGGCTCCTTGTCAGTGTGGACAGAGGTTACTGTAGTTTGTGTAATCATCACCCTGAAATATGAGAGAAAAACCTGCAGCTGCAGTCTGAGCCGAGTCCACAACGAACAGACTGCCGTCGGCTCTAAGACGCTGAGTGAAAGCATTATGTTCTGTGTTTATTTCCATGGTCACCATTCCATCAGAGCTAAACTTTGTCAGATGGGACCAGCATAAAATGAAATAAATAATATTTAAAAAAAATCAATTCCAATTATATGGCTCTTGAAATAACTCAAATTAAATTTTCTCATTCACCTGCTGCGATTCGCCTCACACCGTGACTAAAACATTTAAACATCGCCCTTAGTAAGGTCAGCTTAAATGTAAAATGAAATTATAACACACACACCCTCCCACACTTTTTGTTTTGTCAAGGCTGAGGACTCGCTGTATTTCTGCTTTCCCACTGCCAGGAATCTTCTAGCACACTCTTGTAAGTGTCAAATGTATTATTTACTGCAGTAAAAAATTGTGACAGGCCACACTGAAGTGAGTCGACATGGTGACGGTACTGTGTCTGTGTGTGTGTGTGTGTGTGTGTGTGTGTGTGTGTGTGTGTGTGTGTTTGTGTGTGTTTAACTTACCTGTCCTCTTAGTAGCTCATAGGCTGTGATGCCCAGCGACCACCAGTCGACCGAGAAGGAGTAGCCAGGGTGGAACCCCTCGAAGGTTTGGAACAGCTCAGGAGCTGATGGACAGAAAATGTTGTACAACAAAATTAAATGGAAGTATGGTGCGTGTGATGACAAAGGATCTTTCCTAGGTTAGAAATCAATTGTGTGTTTGTGTATTTTGATATTTTTTTGGAGATATTTTAGTCAGGGACAGTTTATTTTGACGATAGCCCTTTTTAGACATGGAATACATAACATAACTTGCTTCATCTAGCTATTAAAGTAATGTCTTTTTTTATGTAATTCAGACATAGGTCGTACATGTTCCATAACGACTTTATGGAGACATAGACAGCTGCAGAAAGAGCTGAATTGTGATGGATCTTAAATAAAACCCAATTTGCACTTAAAGCCTTAATTAATGACCATCGTCCCTGCACGGGACACTCGTTCCCTCTTCTCACAGAGAATCCCCTTATGAATTTTCTCATCATCTCATCTCACTTAATCAAAGCAAATGGCGTGGGTAAAAACTGAAATAATGGCGAGGCAGTACTGTGGATGTTGGAAGTGTTACAGAAATGTTACCAGGTCTGAGCCAGTCAGACTGCAGTCGCAACTTTTATATAAGAAGTTACTTGGGATGCTTATTCAGACAAGAGACCAACATGTAAAATTGCAGTCACATTTACGCAACAAGTTGCGTGTCTGAAAGGGAACAGCACATGCTGTACAGTAAAGGTTGCTTATACACGTAAGATTTGTTGTAACTTCTGAACTGCCAGAAACTGCCAGAAGAGAGAGTGTTATGACTCTGGTTATAGAACAGAAAACATCTGGCATGAAGAGCCACAAGCAAGCATTCATTATTGGGATCTAATTTGGCGCCAATATTGCATCACAATGTACTTGTACCGTAATGAACAAAAATGTTATAAACGTGCTTTCTGGGTGGGGACGAGCTTTCAACACCCTTAAATCGGTTAGTTAGGTTTTTTTCCCCCCCTCCTGCGGAAGTGAATCATCTATTCTAGGGAAAAGGTTGTTCAGCTGTAATCTTGTTTTCAAATGGTCAAGATGAATTTCCATCACTCATCACTTCTTTGTTCTTTATCTGAATTACACTGTCAAAATCTGGACTGTGAGAAACATACTGTACACACACACACACACACACACACACACACACGCGCGCGCGCGCGCCGTCATGGCAGGTTTTCTCTGCTCTCTTGCTGAAGAGGAGAAAGTGTAGTTTGTCTACTGAAGCCTGTGAAATAGACAAGATTTTCTTCTTTCCAGCGTACCCATGAATTATCTATTACACCACAGAGTATTCGCCTGAAATCACACATGGTTACAAGATCGGTCTCCATTATGAGCACACACTTTATTAAGGATAAACACAGGCGCACGCACACACACAAACGCGCTGTCTCGTCATTCATGTTCCCCAGAAATCCAGTTAAGCTCCTATCTGATCTCTCAGGAGCTGAATCCACCCCGGCCTGATCACTACTGTAGAGTCATGAGGAGGGCGATTGCAGCGGTGCTGAAAACGATACATGCTGGTTTCTAAAGGCAAAGGCTGGTTTCAAATGTTAACACTACTCCCAGGCTTTGGACTCACGCAACAAAATCAAACAAAGAAGAATAGGTTTTCTTTTTTATTCAGACACAAAAGTGGGGGGAATGTCTCCACATGTATGCTAACTATTTGTAACTTAACATGCTTCCTGAACTTAAATTATTCATTGAGCTCCCTATGCTTCACTATGTACCTCACAACAAAGTACTAACATTTATTGATCAAGAAAAGATGTAATGCTTAATTGTTCATCATTTGTTTGGTTTGTTTGGTTGGCCCTCGTCTCCTCACATCGAGTGATGACTCAACTAAAATGGAGAAGAGTCGAACTGCCTTCTAAACAGCAAAGGGAGGATGCTTCCTCTTCGTCCAAAATTGGTCTCTAACATCCCTTCGGTGTCATTGGGAATTTGGATTAGCATGCTCTGTGTTTAATAATATAAATAACATTCCATTATTTCTGTAGATTAAAGATCATAGTTTCAGTCTGTTTCCTTTAACTTCTGTTTGATGTACCTAGTTTCAACGTGATATCATGACTTCACGTTATCATACACGCCACTTTGGCGTGTTATCTGTATGTATTTTGAGCTATCCACGTATAGGTCTGCGCTCTATACAGCGGACGAAAGTCTGCAACGTCACAGAGTAAACATACACGCCACGTGGCACTTTCTAAAGCCACGTGGCGTGTTATCGTGAGCCTATGTGTTATCGCGAGCCTATGTGTTATCGCGAGCCTATGTGTTATCGCGAGCCTATGTGTTATCGCGAGCCTATGTGTTATCGCGAGCCTATGTGTTATCGCGAGCCTATGTGTTATCGCGAGCCTATGTGTTATCGCGAGCCTATGTGTTATCGCGAGCCTAAGTGTTATCGCGAGCCTATGTGTTATCGCGAGCCTATGTGTTATCGCGAGCTTATGTGTTATCGTGAGCCTACCTGTTATCGCGAGGCTACGGTTTAGGAAAAGAAGAAACGGTTGGGATTAGGAAAAGAAGAACTGGTTGGGATTAGGAAAACAAAAAACGTGGAAGGGAAACATCAAACGCGGGACACAAAGTCACACGCGGGACGCGATCGCGCTCTCCTGGGTGAAAGTCCTGTGTTTGACCCATCCTCCACCCTGACCATCCTCCCTATGCAGATTTTCGCCCTTTCATACTACTCGCTACGGCGTCAATTTAAACGCAATCGCAAGGTAATGCAAGTCAACGGAGGCCAAACGGCGCTGAAAAAACACACTACAAAAACAGTATGCGTCTTGACAACACGCCAATAATGGCATACAAATTGTCGTGTCATACATGCGCCACTTCATGAGATCACTCTGCTAGTTTTAAAAGTTCCCTTGTGAGGCATTGTTGATGAATGTGTTTTCTTACCCATGTACGGCTTGGTCCCAGCAATGGACGTTGCTTTAAGGTCTTCTTTTACAATGGCTGCGATGTTGAAGTCTGTTAGATGGACGTGCCCTGTAGAACAGAGGTTATTTTACTTCAAAGGGACAGAGAGCACGCTCAGTTGTGTGAACCTTTAAATCCTAAAGTGACACTAAGCTATAAGAGCACAGAGCATCAACTGTGTTTCCTCTTAACGTTTAAGCTTTATCTTTTGGAATTATCTTTAAATGTAACCACAGCTTACACATATCCCACGTAGTATGCTGCTTAATGTGAGTGTTAGATATGCAAAAAATGAGGATCAAAGGAATTCTAATACGCAACATAACATAAGAATCATAATGTTCTTAACATTGATATCATTAAAAGGCATCAAATGCAGCTTTATTGATGGAATAAATTATATTGCGACTGAGCTAAAAGAATGTCCAGAGTGTTTAAGCGGCAACCTCAGTGATTTTCAAAGTCAAATCATTGACCTATGTCTCACTGTGCTGCAAGATGGCCCAGAGTCTGACATGCACACACACTAATGAGCTGAATCTTGTGTGTGTGTGTGTGTGTGTGTGTGTGTGTGTGTGTCATACTGAGTGAGACAGAGCCACGGAGTTTTTGCCGCAGAGTGAATGTTCGGATGAATGGATGTCCCCAAATAACCCCACAAACACATACAGTAAGTCCACGCACAAAATCTGCATAGCCATACTGTTGCACTTTTCTTTTTTTTATGACAGAATATTTTGTCACACACAAATGAATAACTGTGTGGATATAATGCAGACACAAGCTGGCCAGCTATAGTGTTTATTTACACGAAGACCCTGAGCTTTAGAGATAAGAGAACTGCACATAAATCTCTTCTTGTCTTTTTCCCCCCTTTCATTCCCTCCTCCCTCAATCAATCTCCATCATCACACCTTTTCTTTCTGTGTACCTTTTTTATTTCATATGACCTCTTCAGTATTAGGTTTTCATTTTTTGTTCCTCTATAACCCCCCTTTTTTTCTTCTTTATGCTCATACTTCACCCCCTCTATGTCCTTTTATCGGTAGACTTATGCGTACATGCTGTATTTAAAGCTGGGGTGTGTGAGTGTAGCTGTGTAGTGATGCACAGAGGGCAGATGGGGTGGTGCTTTGCAGATAGAAAAGGACAAATGTTAATGCAGTCTGATGATTGTGACAAAGGTGCAGCAGGACCGAAACGTCAGACTTTTAAGTGGAGCTTGGGCAAGAGTAGAGCTTCTTTCATGTTTTCGTAATGATGTCTACTGTGTCTGTCCCATACGTATCTCCCTTTTATCCCTTTTTATGTTTTCATCTTTCTTAGTTTAGCAGAAGACTGATTTAGGACGGGAGTTTTACACAGTAGCCAGCGAGGAGAAATGGACAACCATAATAAAAATGTTGGGCTGCTTCGCCAAAAGTATCTAGTAGCAAAATATGTTGAAAGTTTTAAGTGTCATTCTAAAATCAGTCCTAACCTCTTTGTTCCAGGTACGTGTGGAGTCTTACAGCCTCCGGTGACCAATAACCGAGGCTTTTAGACTCATAGGTTTACTCTTGTATAATTTATTGTTCTTGTTTCAATATTAACATTAATATGGTGGTAAAACTAACCGGACACAAACATGGCATAGTAGAGCTTGGCAATATATTGATGTCGTGATATGAGACTAGATATCGTCATATCGTCATATCGTAATATGACATAAGTGTTGTCTTTTACTGGTTTTAAAGGCTGCATTACAGTAAATGTACTTTTCTGAACTGACCAAACTGTAACTGTTCTATGATTTGCCTTTACCCCACTTAGTCATTATATCCACATTACTGGTGATTATTTATCTCATTGTGTAAATATTTTGTGAATGCACCAATAGTCAACACTACAATATTGTTGCGTTATCGATATCGAGGTATTTGGTCAAAAATATTGTGATATTTGATTTTGTCCATATCGCCCAGCCCTATGGCATAGTCAGAGAGAAATTGCATTAGGAGGATAGATATTAAGAGATGAGCTATGACATAGTTTTCAAATCTGCATTATGGAAAATGTACAGTGTATTGCTTTTAGGTAACTGAGCTTCGTCTGTGGAATAGGCTACTTGCTGGGTACATTGGATGGATGTAATAGACAGTATTTCCTGACTGGTGGGGCCCATTGTCAGTGAATCAAAAGTGGATTCCAGGGAGAGAAAGAAGTGAACTTATTTCTGGCAGAGGGCTTTTATTTTAAAGTACCATCTTCTGCTGTAAAGTGACTAGCAGAGGTCTGCCTGTTGCAGACACATAGAGGAAGCTAATCAGCCTCTGTGACGTAATATATTAAATCTAAGGCTAGCTTGAAATTACTTTTTCCTTTTTTTTTTTTTTTTCTCAACAAAGTAATTGTTTTCATGCCCTGTTTCTGTTACGGTCTAGCACATTGACATGTTATGCTGGAGGTGGCCTGGATATGACTGAATTAACTATGCTTTTAATGTTATTGTTTTTAATCCTTAATTACAGTTCTTTGTTGCATTTTTTCCTTTGGATTTTAAGCCGCTATGCACTATTTCTAACTAGGCCAGTAGCATTCCCTTAAATAATAATAAAAAAAAAATCTTGCTCTAATATCTAGTCAGTATATGAGTTTAACCCCTGTTTGTCTCCAGTCAAACTGTTCCCTGCCTGTGAGTGTTGAACTGTGTGCTGGCTATGCCGGCAGGTTTATATAAGCAGGTGTCCTGGTGGCTTAGTTATCTAATGTCTTTTACTGGGATTACCTCCACAACTGTCGGGGTTTGATCCCTAGGTTATGTCACGCTGCTGCATGCAGCATGTTTCTTCTATTTTTAATAAATTTATAGCGCTACCTTAAAACACCCCCTCCACTGATGACAACTACGTAACATACACTGTTACACATAGAGCTTCATGTAACATGACTCAAATAGCCAGTTTTATGAATTTCCAATATGAATGTACTGATTTTGTTCCTGAAAACTTTACCTGGTATTTCTAATTAAGAAAGCTCATATACTGTTCTTTTCTTTAAAGTCCCAGCGGTGTTCATGTGGCTTCTTTGTATTCTTTAGGAGGAGAGAACTTAATGTAGAGTCTGCTTTTGAAGCCTGCGTACGTGCTCACAGTTGACAACCTAGACAACAGCCCTCTTGGAGCTTCTCTAAGCATCCTGGTGCTATGTCATGTACCAAAGCGACATTGCATGTGCGTGAGTAAATATTTTTTCTCTCTATGAAGCAGCTCCCAGGGAAACACATGAGGAACGGGTCGATTCCAGCTTGCAGAATTGACGTGGTGTGCAGAAGCAAACAGCCTGCCCCCCATTGTTTTAGATTTGCGTGCAGAAATAAACTGCACAGGAAAACAGAGTGTGGGTAGAATGCATGGGGAGCAGGGAAGTGCTTATTGAGTTTGAAAGGACACACACTCATACACAGAGAGAGCGAAAGCACAGGTGAACGCCTGTTGTCCCGTGGGAATCAGGATGAGGCTGACAAAGCTGCCTTTCTCTTTCATCTCCCTCGGTCTCTCATCTTCGCATATCTCCTCTCTTTGTCTTAACAGTTTTTTTTCTTCCTTTGACAAATCTTTCTTTCCAGAAATGTTTGCTCATCACTTTCCTCTTTCTTGTCGTATCCTTGCGGCTCCCTGTTTGTCTTGCTCCATCTTCCATCTCTCTCTCTCTCTTTCTCTCTCTCTCTCTCGCGCTCTCTGTCTGCTTCCAGTATGTAGTGACAGCAGGGCTGCCATCCCATATATCCATTGAGCAGCTGCCCAGTGCCCTCCAAGATCTGAGGACTTGTGTGGTTGTGTGCCTTTGTACAGTATGTGTGTACACTTATATGGCCAAAAGATTCTGAACACTTTTGGTCTCGGGCTGTTTTTCATGGTTAGGTCTAAAGTGCTTTGTTCCAACTGAATCTGAGTGAAAGTATAGTTATTTAGACAGTTAATTATTCATGGACCTAAATGTCACAGTGTTGTATATACATTACAATTTCATCAGCTCATAAATAATATTACTACACAACAATGATCATGTTCCAACATTTTCAGGAAAGTTTGCAACATAACCGAGTCTCTCTTGTCTGTGCCTGCAAATATAGATTTGTGATCATTTCCATTATGCTCATATTATACTCAAATCTCTTGAGTCTGAGGACAAAGTGTCTTTCATTCTAAATGCTAGTGCCATGAGGATACTGGTGTTGTTCAGGTGGTGTGGCATATCCTCCTAGTTCAATGTGCAACATGTATAGCAAATAAACAAATAACTTAATTTCTCAGATAATCTTTTGCAAAGGGTCCTGACTGTTTACAGCAGATGAACAGTTGATTGAGGGTTTGGGACACAATCGGACTGTATTACTGACTGTTATAATCTGTCATCTCCATCACTTGAACCAGGTGTGAGTTCATGACATGATTCTCATGTTCGGCAATTTGAGTACATAAACTGTGGGAGACAATGACTGAAATGTAAATTGCTGAATCACTGTTAAACCATCTGTTGAGTGACTCAAAGGGGGAATTGCTACCTTTTGACGTGAGAGAAGGTTTAGGCTGTCCAGTCGTAAAGCGAGAAGCCCTTGGGGTGTTTCAATTTCTTGAGATGCGTTTGTTGGCAACTGATTCTGGCTGGATTTTGGTGTGTGGAGAAGAAGACAAGATAGCTGAGCTATAGCTGATAGAAGAGCCATACACACTTCTCTTTTTGACCTTGGCAGAGTGGGTATAACAGAGCTATTGGTAGTGTTATACTTGATGTGCGATATTTTGATGTGTGGAGTCAGCTTCCTGGTGCCGGTACAGTACCTTCTTGCGATATAACTGAGACAGCCCAGAGTGTTTTTTTATTCATAACCCAATAGATTATCAGGCATGTAAAGGTGATGCTATGTAAGAACTTTTTGTTCTTAGTAGAGTATGTAGTTATGGGAATAGTTATGAAATACGGTTATTCGCTTTCTTGTAAGGTGAAAAGATTGTCACGACTCTCGCTCTGTCCAAAGGTAACAAAATCTGCCTACCAGCACCTAAAGCTCACTAATTCACATGTTATGTATTGTGCAAAAACTGACGGAATTGTGGTTTTATGGGTGGGGGGGGGGGGACTATTTCTTAGCCAGGCGCAGTGACTTTTCGTCTCTGTGAGGTTGCCAGGCAATCAACAACTCCTTTTAATTAACAGGTCAAGTTGTGTGTGGAGGTCCTCACTCCGAGCCATAGAAAGAGTTTTATACATACTTGTGGGTATACACATGCATACTGTATCTTCTCGTCTATGTCTAGGATGTGTTTCTCGAGGATGGATCATAACATGAAGTACTTTAATATTCCTCTTGATTAACATATTGATGAAGGAATTAACGGTCTCTCTTTATGCCGCCTTGATTTGATTGAATTGTACCCCTCCCTCTGACATGTGTACATACACACACACACACACACACACACACACATACACACACACACACACACTGCTCTATCTGTCTTTTTTGTCATAGTGTGTGTGTGTGTGTGTGTGTATTTCTCTGAAACTGACACTAAAGCCTATGATGAGACTTAATCAATCATTCAGAATGGGATTTTCTCTCACAGCAGACAAAGAGCCATCATTAATATTAGCCTGTTCTACGCACTTATATGACATCATTCCGTCTTATTTCATCCCATATTTCAGAGAAAAAGATGTACCATGTAAATGTCACAGTGCTTTAGCCAACAAAGACTGACAATGGGGACTTCATCTCTATGTTGCATTTGTGAAAATAAGGTTTTTGGTGAGGTGTTTTCCTTCTTTATGCTGCAAGGCCTATCTAAGCAAAGACTGTGAAACCTGCCTCTGAGCACTGCAACTCGTTTTGATAAGAAGTGATCCCAGAGGTTGGAGGTTTGGTAAACTCCTGAGTCAGAAGCTGTTCAGTCTTGAATTTGGGACGCTAAGTCAAGTCAGGTCACCATGTGAGTCACTCAAATGTGACCTCAGCCAAGGAGGTCAAGTTTTAGTTTGTTTGTCTGTTTGTCTGTCAGCAGTATTACAGACAAACTACTGGCCAGATTTACTTGAAACTTGGTGGAAGGGTGTAGCATGGGCCAAGGAAGAACCCATTACATTATGGAGTGTAATCATGGGGCAGATACACAAATTATGACATACTGTATAGGGCATTTGTGCTGCATTCATGTGGTGTCAGAATAATTGGTAAACATTTGCTTCCGACTGGGAAAATTCACACTGCATTAACATTGTAAGATAGGGCGTGCCTTGGCGGAGGTCTGCACTCTCCGAGTGCAAATCTTACTGTGCTTACCATTTTCATCCAGTAGTATGTTGTCAGGTTTGATGTCTCTGGAAGGGAAAACACAAACAGTACAGTGGGATTAGTATGTGTTCTTGTGTAGTGAGTAAAATCAGGATCAGATTGTATTTGCGTGTACATTTCTGTGCAAATATTTAAAATTGTAATTTGCAGTATTGTTTGGAGAATAAGCAGTAGTGGGATTTGCAAAATCTGGCTTTAAGGAGGATACAGTCAGTGCCAGAGTATTTAGACAACAATAGTTAAATCAAATATGTAAAGTAAGAATATGAAAAGGTCCGTTTATTTGTTTATACCTTAAACACCTAAGCGTTCCTGATATATATCCAGTTTTAACTTTGGTAATCCAAAGCGAAGAAGCCCAGTGTAATCTTTTATACATTTTTTTCATCACCCAAAAGAGATTATTGACTATTTAGTACGAGGCTACATTGCAGGGCCTGTGGGCATGAAATAATGAGATTGGTTATTTACAAAATTGTTTTGACATTGGAGACCATGCGTGGCAGCCCCAGGAGTTTTTTGAATACTTTGAATGCTCTGACAAACAACCTGCTTGGCTGCTTAGTTATGATAACGTATAGTGACCCAATTAGACCAGTCAGAGGAATTATTTAACACAGCAACAAAATGTATCAAAATCAGACCAGATTAGTCTCTGCAGTCTCATCACATCATCACACATTTGGTCCCATGATATACATTATTAAACATGTGCTTTAAAGTAGTAAGGTACAAGATCCTTGATTTTGGTTTATTGTAGTCTATATCCACGACGTTCCACTTCCGGGATTGTTCGGGTGTCGCCGGAAATTCCGCCAGATGGCTTTAATTTCGGCCGGATGTCTGATACCTTCCGCTTTCTTTGTGTTGCCACTTTAAACTCCGGTGGATTTATGAGGACTATGGTTAACTGCTCCTCAGATCTCTGCAGGGTAAATCCAGACAGCTAGCTGTCCAATCTGAGTTTTCTGTTGCACGGCTAAAACAACCTTTGAACGTACACATTGATTGGAATTGGTTTAAAGACATGCCAATAAACCGGGACACATTTTTCCCATCCCGGAATGCTGTGTGGACTCGTCAGACCCTTCTCCGCAGCGCCGTGGAGGAAGGTCTGGCAATGCAAGACTAGGTTTCTAAATACAAACGTGTGGGTGGTACTCTGTCCTATTGACTGCTGATTACGCTTTAGTTTCTGTAGGTGGCACTCTCCTCTTTGTCTGTCCTGCCAGGGAGGTTACATAGCTCATATCACGTACCCAGGTCTTCTTCTATTTATTCTAAACAAACCACTTATTTTTTTTCTGCTGCTAAAGTGTTAAAACAAAACACTTCCTTTGTGTCACAGTAACAGTACACAAAACTGAATGCACAGATCATCAAATATAAAAGCTTCCAGGAGGTGAAGTACTAGGCTGACTCACTATTGTGCTGAGCCATTTCACTTCAGTAAATGGCAAAAATTGACATATAATACCCCAGATCGAAACTTTAAAATGGCACTCCATTGCACCGCCGTGTACCAGGTGTGTGACGGAAACAGATGGAAAATAAGATTGAACAGCAGGCTAAGCTGTGGGAGTAGCTGAGACACCCGAGAAAGAGGAACAGGTGTAGACTGACGCTCGTACTAAAGTCACAGATTCTGCTTGTTTCTCATCAGCTTTTTTTTCTGTTTTTCTCCAATTTTCAAGCAGATGTTTCTTTCTCGGCACTTAACTTTCTTTTGTTGCTTTGACACCACATACATCACTGTAATACTGTGTACAGTGAATGCAGGCTATATTGTCCTGTGACTGCAATTTTATACTTTCATACACATGGCATTCATTTGCTTTCCTAGAAAAGAGTTTCTTACACTTGCCAAATCAGTGTCTTTTCAAGTCGTTTTAGCCAGGAGAATGAGCCATTCGTAAGCCCAGATTGTGTTTTGATGCACCGCATACCTGTATTTTTTTTGCATAACGTTTTACATATTGCTACTTGTGTCTTTTTTTTTTCGATGACTCATAATTGCTCTCCTTTCTGAATCACCCTTTCTTCTCATACTTAGATACTTTATTACACAACAGTGTTGGTGTTAATTGGTTTTAAATTGTATAAAAGAAATGTTCTAGCGACGGTTTATTAAATATTCTGCTTTGTACCGGATCCATAGAAAGGGAATTAAAAGAGAGAATACATTTTAACAACAGATGTCAGAGCAACACACACTGTGGATTCCCAAATTGTTACACAGTGACCTAAAGGCACCAGTAATAATACCAAGGTCCCTGATGACAATTAGCAACTTAAAAGAACAGTGAGAATGATATCCCTCCTGGGCATTTATGTTAATTCAAAGCAAACATATTATCTTCTTTCTTCTCATTGTCACTGACCTTTATCTATAACCTAACAGTGTCTTGCCACTCAGACTATTCCAAATAACATATATGTGCTTACATGTGCTTATATTGTTTTTGCATTGTTTTTGGTCCCATCCACTGCCCACTCACACACCCCTATTTTCCAACAGGCGCGTCTGCGCTGCGTTCCAGGCACGCCGCAACCCCCACGAGTCAATGCTTAATCATTTACCAGCCGCGTCCCAGAAGCGCGCGTGAAGCAGCTCTCCGCTCTGCTAAAGATATGCACCAGGTCTATTTTCACTTAAGCCGCGGGGGTGATCGGACAGCTGGGCAGGAAGTGAAACAGCGAAAGTATCCAGTCAATTTACAAAATGTCTCCTCTACAACACCACCACACATGACGAGACATTCATCTTGGAGGCGGAAAAACATGATAAGACATCACAGATCTTTTTATAAGTTTAATTGCAAGAGTGCTAGAGGTGAAGGTAGATACTACTAGCTTAATAAACGTGATTGTTCTGTAAAGTACTTGTAGAGACAATAAAATCTGTCAGTCAGGCAGCAAGACGGCCCGCTTCTGAGATGCTCCCGGTGTGGTATGGCGCGTGGCGGAGGACGGAACAAAACCGCGGTGCAGACGAACAAATCGGGGGAACAGCCGGAACGCAGCAGAGACCTGCCCGCTGGAAAAACGGGGTCACACACATGCATATACACACACACTTGAAGTATTGGACACTTTCAGATTCTGAAAATGACCATCCTCTCCTAAGATGCGTATGAGTTTCCTGATGCATGTGTGTAGCTGCAGACTGACTGACTGAGAGTGGAAGGGCACCGCGTGTTCTCAGCTGTTCTCTCGTCTGTGGAACGTGTCCCACAGCTCTAATGATGCTTTGAACTGGAAAGATGATATTCGATATTCAGCGCCCTTCTTAATTGTTGCCTCTGTGCATGATGGTCAATTGCAGTACTCATTTTGAGAATCACCACACATTGAAATTGACATCAACTTTACAGAATTTAGACATTTGAGAAGTACCTATTGTGAGTGCATTAGCAGGGATTGTCAAGTCAATGTGCTATTCTCAAGTTTGTGTTTTTAATATGACTTGATTCAAGGCAGATTTTAAAGGGAACAAAATGAGCAAAAGTAGCAGCAATAGGAACATTGGGACATTCAGGAGGACCTTCATAGTGAATCACAGCAGTACGGAGACGGTAGCACCGTCAACAGAGACACATCTTTTTGGCAGACTCATTGTGCATTCTTACTGTTAGACAGCGAGTGTCTCCTCTAATTGAGTCCACTGCCCTGTAGGAGCCCAGCAGTATTTAGCATATCAAAGGCCACGCTGACCTGAGTTCTGTGTGTTCCTATGTGTGTGCACGTGTGTGTGTTTCTGCGGCGCACTCCTGGAGACAACCTGTAGCGTGGAGCTCGGCTCTGGGCTGCTCTGGCAGATCAAGTGGCGTGGGCCCAGGTGGGGGCGAGAAAGGTCGACCATGTAACCCTTAATTAGCTGACATTTGCCTCATAGCTGGCGCGAGGGACGGGAGGAGGGGCACATGTCGCTGCTAAAGAAGCAGAACAAGGAAGCCTCTTTTATAACTAAAGGCCATGCTGCCATTGTGAAGCCGCAGGACAAGGAGGGGCTGAGACAACTGGCTCAAGAGATAAAGCAAAGCAGCAAGGCTCAGCAGGAAGTGGTAAAAGCCAAGCTGCTGAGGTAGAGGTGATGATGATGGCCATGGCCGGTTCTTCTAACTAGGGATCGACCTATACTGGTTTTTCAAGGCCGATACCGATTATTAGTAGCTAATGAAACCGATAACCCATATATGGAACCAATATGCATTTGCAGTGAAAATGAAAATCTTTAAGTCAAAATTAAGATTTTTGAGTGTTACAAACTCCAACACAAAACTTTGTTTTAAATGCTTTAAGCAATTATTTTTACAAACATAACACACAGTAAAAGAGAGTCAGATAGTGTTGTGGACGGGACATTAAGTCAGACTCAGTGGTGAGTGAAACCGAAGCAGAGGGACAGACGCAGAGCTGTAGCCGAGCTAAAGTAGCGCAATTCCTTTTTATTTCAACCTGGCTTATTTACCAAAAATGCGGATATTGTGGCTCTATAGCTTGTGCTAACTTTGCACATGTCATCTCCATTGGGATTCGGGTTTTAGGAAAATGAGGACTAGGCAAAACAACATATATCAGGACAAATTTCTAAATTGCTTTCTAAATAAACATGTTTTTTGACATGAATCATTCCACAAGTCTGACTGTGAGTAAACACAGAAATAAGCTGCCTAAAACGACCATCATTGCTATCTGCATAGGGATGCAGGATCTGTTACAAGATACAAAATAATTGAGATATATTTCAAACAAAACAGAACATCAACAGAAAAGTCTCAGACACACTCATTGTGCTCAGCCTTGTTTGAATAGTGGTTTTGCACTCAAATAGTCAATATTTTATAAACGTCCGATACTTATGAAGCCTGTCACAATCAATACTCCAATTGCACACTCTCAGTTGCATTCAGTTTAATGATCCATTAATTTAAATTCCATTTTCCTTTCATAGAAGCTGACATAAAAGAATTACCCATGAATTACTAAACGAATGTCTTTCTACTGTATCAAAACTTAAGTCCTAATGAAAAGTAGGTCAGACGGCTCTGTAATGATGCTGTCTAGGGTAAGAGCAGTGCTAATAGTCATGTGATATTTGTCGTGCCATGATATTGATAATAGTTAACCTGTTCCTAGTCCCATTGTGCATTTTCCCATTGATATAATTTCAATTGTGTCCCATGCAGACCCTATTGGACACAATACTACTGATTTGAATGTTTTTAAATTAAAGCACTTGAAGCTGTCACCTGCTCATTTCAGCTGGCAGTTTTGTCCTGTGTTTATTTGCCTGGATAACTGCTACGCAGCATCTATTAGTGCTGAGAAACAGATGGGTCTGTCGCAGCCCGGGTCACAACTGTGCTCTGTGCGAAGACGGGGCTGCCTCAAACATCTGCAAGCGTTTACCACTTTGATCGGGATGCTTTCAGAGGTGACACATCAAAAAGGCGTATGAAATGAAAGTGTTACAATGTTGTATCAGAGGAAATGTGATGAAAAAAATTAATTGGGGAAATACTTTAATTTAGCTTCTCAAACTGAGATCCTGCACCGTGTACTGACAATCTCCAAACTATGAGGTAGCAATTTCTAATCATCATTCTTTGTCACTGCAGTGAAACTCGAAATTGTCTGATTTTCTGTTTTCTGTTTCAGAATAACAAGAAAATATTAGGATAATCAAAAGCACTTCACATTTGAATTGACAGCTGTGTATGAATCACTGTGCCACAAATAAATAGAATAGAAACAGAAAGGAGGACAAGAAAGGAGATATAAAGTAGATGTATAAAATATATAAGGATACTGATAAACTGAGATAGGGGGAAAGGTAAAAAGGATGGAATGGGAGAAAATACTTTGTAACATACAGGGCAGAGTGAGAGTGAGTAGGTGGACTGAGTAAGTATGTCGGACAGCTATACGTGTAATGGGTGAGAGAGATAAAGAGCTGTAGGAATTCAGTGGGAGATAAAGGATGAATAGTGACGATTTGAGAGAAAACCGAATGTATAGTGCTCTTCTGTTTGGATAAATTGAAAGAATGAAGTGGAGAGGAAGAGAGACGACTTGTACTAGAAAGAGAGAGAGGGGTGGAGATATAGAGAGCTAAGGGTGAATTAAGAGAGAAAGGCAGAGAGTAGAAATTGAGCAAATTCGGTAAAAGGAATGAAGTGAAAAACAGAAAATGGGAATAACCGAGGTAGACACGTGGGGCTCTTCTGAGTGAGGAGTGAGGCGAAAGGCCAGAAGAGCTTGGTGCAAGCTGATCCCCTCGGCTGTGCTCTCGGATGACTGACCTTACAAGCTATTAGCAGGATCTAATGGCCTCATTACAGCCTTCTATCAGAGGTAGAGGGGAAAAGAGGGGGACCAAACTGTACCTGGTCATATAATTACAAACCTGAGAACCAGGCTAAACGACACACTGAAAACACACACACACACACACACACACAACACACACACACACACACACACACACACACACACACACACACACACACACACACACACACACACACACACACACACAGGTCATGCAACCACACCCTCTGATCATTCAAAGAGCTGACGAAGGCATGCACATGTCCACCCACTTATGCCGAGGCCAAATAAAAACACACACAAACACACAGAAAACACACACATACACCTGTAAAGTAGTCTCGCATTGCCAGACCTATCTCCACAGCGCTGCAGAGGAAGGTCTGGAGCTTCCACACAACATTCCCTGGATAGGAGAAATACGTGCTCTGGTTTATTGGCATTTCTTTTAAGCAATCACAATCATCTTGGGCGGCGCTAAGCTCCGGACGCAGCGAGCGTGGCTCTTCAAATTGGTCTTGGGAAGGAACTTTTTACATTTGCACCCCGCAAAAAAACCCAGCAACATACAATATTAGGTTAACTGTTCACACAATACAGTAACGTGAGCTATAAAAATTAGCTGTACATGGTGAAACGTAATTTGCTCATACCAGTGTATCGCCGTGTGTATTTTGTCCATAGCAAATCCCCGCCAATAGGACCCAAAATGTCCCAGTTAGAGAGTGAAAGCCGTAAACATATTCTTCCGGTGGCACCGGAATCCTCCTGTAATATCCTGAATATCCTGTAAATAAACCGTTCTCCATATAGACTACCTGTGAAGTATGTTCTCAAATGTCAGGAGCAATCTGATAAAAAAAAAAATATTCATACAAGATGAAAGAGTTTACCAGACATTTAATGCCAGCTTTTGGTTCGTGATTGTAGAGTCGCAATACTTATTTTCTTCATTGATTAATCTGCCTATTATTTTAAAATCCAAGGTTTCTTCAAATTTTTTAAGTCAGACAAAATCACCAAAAAGATTCATTTTACTAACAAAGATGACTGCATAAGCCAGCAAATATTCACATTTGCAGGCATTTCTGCTTATAAAATGACAAACAATTTATCAATTATCAAAATAGTTGCAATCACTATTAGTAATTATAATAATAATAATAATAATAATAATAATAATAGAGGTAAACTTTATTTGTATAGACCGAATCACCGGACGTCGCGCTGACACAAAAATCACGTCTGGGTAGACAACTGGCTGTTGTTGAACTGCGGAGATATGTGACATCAGCAAACTTGTTTATTTCTGTTGTCATTTCCAACTGTAACGTTTAAAGATATATAGTTAAACACAGTGGCCCGGCCTATCTGCATTTCTGCTGTGCTTATTTTCTGTACTGTGTTGCTTTGCTTGCATCTTTGATAAACCAAATCTAGTGTTACAAAGAGCAACATCTCACCCCGGTCGGTCTGACTGCTAGTGTGGGTGGTGTCATTTCCTTTAGTCTGTGGCCCGACAGGTAAGTAAGGTCTCCAGCCTAATTTTAGTGAAGTTGTTGAAATATGAAAGCATCAAACATATATTTTCGATTAATAAGATGAGCGTATATCATGTTGTTCTTGGACCCCGTTTGTAAACAAGCATTGTGATTGGGTCTATAGCACGTTTCAGTGCTTTATATAATAAGATATTAAAACAATAGATTGATTATTAGACAGACACCGCAAGGAATAATTAGGTTAAAATGAGTGGATGAAGGTGTTTTTTATGCTCTGTGCTACAGACCTAGGTAATTTATGTTTGGTATTCGTTTTTTTGTCTGAGCAAAATGACAAATTATTGAGACATATTGTTCTCTGCCATATCAAAAAATATTTTGTGGATTTTCACTTTAATTCCATTTTTGTCTTTTTTTAATCCATGGCTGCTGCGGTGTAATTGGTGTTAGTGGTTTTCTGGGCGTAGATTGCAGGCAGTTCAATCAGAGGCTCTTTCATGGCTCTGCTGCTTTAGAAGCTCTCTTCTACCCTTTCAGAATAAAAGCAGGGAGCTGCAGGATAGTGCCTCTCCCACTATTTTACAAAGGAGTGTGGAGGAGCTCTGGAAGCCCACAGCTTAGCTACGGTACATCACACACATTTAAAACAATACGCACATAAATACACAGGAACACAGTAATACACAGTTTGTGCATAGACATATGTACACACTCATAGATACACACAGTGCCAGAATCCCTCAGTTCTAAGTACCCACACACCCACCAGCCAGTCAGACAGCCGCTGCCTTTGAACGTGAATTGAAAGCCCAACCAGACCCACAGAGGCTACCAGCTCCAACCCAGCAAACTGCTGCGTCTCTCGCTCGGCCTTTCTTCTTTCTGTTAAAGTTAAGCAGCTCTGACAAGTGTGACAACGGCACAGGTGTGCATGCACGTGTGTCTGTTGCCGTGTTTACGCACATGGGTAAACATTGCATGTGTGCGTATGACGGAAGCAACTCTTGAGCTGAGAGATGTTCATTCCTTATTCAGTACCAGATACTAAGTGCATCTGGTTGACGAAAGTCGCGCTTGACAAGTCCCCCCGTCTAATTTGGAGCTGTTTTTTTGGGGGGGGACACTGAAAGCGCCGAGCAGATATTGAAATCAGCCAGTCGGTGCTAAAAAGCCAAGGCCGAAACTCCCATCACAATTACCAGTGATGAATAATTCACAGAGTCAGAAACATTCAGGGAGTGTTACAAAAAGTGTCAGGTCTCTCCACCCTCTTTGACTCTGTCTGTAGCTCTGTCTCCATGTCTGCCTTTCTGACTGCCAAAAATCTCTCTGCTTCTTTCTTCTGCAGGCAGACACGTGAGTAAGATGCACAAGCAGGCAATTTGTGATCTTTTTTTGGAGCAGACTAGCTAGTAAACATTCTATCATGTTCCGAGCGCAAACCTTTTCCCAATCGGCTAATCTGCTGTTGTGAGCCAGGTTGAGCTGAGGGAGATTTTTCGACAACGATAACGCTTAATTCAACATTTTGTGGTGAAAATTGGAGAGCTGGCACCAGCTGGCACCTTAATCTGCATTTATGAAATATGAGTGTATAATTTCTTTCCCTACCATCCCTCCTGGTTCTTTTTTGTTCCCCCTCTCTGCTGGGAAATGAAACATTAACACACTCCATGAATAAAGAATACTTCACTTGAAGACATGACAAACGCTCCCCATTTTGAGCAGCTGATGGAGAATAAGAGTAAGAGTAATGTCTTAGTATGCCTCTATGCAATCTGCAGTGCTGTATATTGTCTTTTAAGAACCATCCATGAAAGACCCACTGAGACTGTTTTTTTTTTTCTCCCTTTCACCTTCAATTAACCAGATAGGTGAATTAAGACCATATTCCCTTTTGGCAGCTGGGCAATAGGCCTCAGATGAGAAGTGGATAGAGGAGCAAATGATGAATGATGACTATTTGAAGCAGAGTTTTCTTTGTGCCACTCTCTCCGAGAGAAAAAAAAAGGGGCACAACTGGGACGAAGAAATGAGGATGAGAGAGAGAAGAGCATGGAAAAGAAATAAAAGTAGGTAGAGAAAATGGCACAATAGGGGGAAAAGGGGGAGTGATACTGGGAGAGATTAGCCGCTTTCCGACCGACGGGATTTTTGCAGTTCTTATGGTGCGTTCTATTATTCTCAACGAACCGACTCGGATATGACGTCATTTCCACACTTCAAGTGTTCTGGTATGTTTTGCGCGTCCAAGTCAGAGAAAAAACATGGACACCACCTGGAAAGCTGTTGCTATGGTAGCACTGGCCGAGTAGTAACGCTAGCCACGTTAGCAAACAAGGCTTCATTCAATATTGCACTCACAACAAGACCGATTCCCATACCAACAGGCAGAGAAACGGATGCAGTAAGGTATTGCAGTAATACGAGTGATTAAAATCTTTATTTAAACAGCCAAAGCGGTACAAAAACAATGACAACAATTCATACTACAGTCTTGCGAAAATTGATGCCGAATTGACAATTTGCTTAAAAGTTTTCGGTGTTGAGAAGCTCCATGAAGTGACGCGACAGCCAGCTAGCGCCTGCCGGGGCCGCTACCTCGTCACTTGGCCAGTCATGCTCAGAGACCCCGCTGTAAGCTGGAGGTGTCTCAGACCACTCTCGTAAATAAGAGGCTTTTATTTCGCCATTGACGGTTCGTTTGTTTAAATATCACAACGCATGTCCATCATAAGATTAACGGGAACCTGTGGTTAACTGCCTTTTTGGAGTTAAACTCCCTGCGGGCTTGACAACCTTGCTGCCCGACGTTCTCACACACTCACACACATACACAAACACACACACACACACACACAAACACACACGTCCACAGCGCAGCACGCAGAGGCGGGGGAGAGAGAGATACCCGTTTCTCTTTGGGAGACTTGTTTAAATTATGACAAATATGCTATATACATTAGATTTAGTATTTAGTTCATATTTTTTTTGGTGTATTTGTTTTCTGATTTTAACGTTATAGATAGACCATTGCCGTGCTTGCATCACTCCCTTACCCCTCCTATAGTCCCTATGGCCACTTGGCCAGTGCAAATGCAAATGGTAAAAAACATTTTGGGGGAGAGTAGTTAGTAGATCTGCTTAGAAGTGGACTTTTCCTATAACTACGTTCCTGTAACTACTTGGTCGGAAAGCGGCTATTATAGAGAGAGAAAGAAAAAGTGAGAGATGGGGGAAAAAGAGATCATTGCTTGCAAAAAACAATCTTCCTTGGCTGAGACCATTGCTGCTGTAACAGATGGGTCTCAGATGGCTTCAGGAATATGAATAAATAGATTGGGCAATTTCCATGGACCAACCAAAACCAACAATGTCTTAGTCCGTCTCTCAACACTTTGCAACTTCCAGTGGCGCTCAGCCCCAAGCCTATTTGTTCCTGCTACAGATACAAATATTTAAAAATGTGTCACAAGCATAGTCTTATCTTTAAGGGCCTAATAGATTCAGCTGGGACCTGTAGACTTTAGAAAACTTTACTCCAACAGGAGTAAACAGCACATTTGATGGGAACTGTTTTTTTTAGCTGTGGATTAATACAGATTTAGCACACTATTTAGTATTCACAGCAGCAAGACGGTGCATGTGGGATTAAGTCAAAATAAACTACATTGCCCATCATTATGGTCATGAAAGAACATGTCACCCAGGGCAAAGGTGTAGCTCATTGATGTATTTCTTTTTTTTTTGACACCAGTCGATGTTTCTGGGGACAAACAAAGTTCTAATTGACTATCGCACAGAGAAAAAAACTACTCTATATCAGGCTTTCGCTACACAGACAGTACTTTTATTACGGTTTCAGTCTTTTCATGGGATTTGTTGACAATCAGAGAAATGTGAAACATTGATGTTATTTTTTAGAATTCAACAAATACTTGAAATAGTCAAAGCCACCTATCCACACATTATGAAAAATAAAAGATCATTGTAAAAATGACTGCTACTCCCCTTTGAACCAATAAAACGGCAAATGCAAAATGCATGGCACAGACAAAGCTACTGTATAAAATAATTCATAAAAGAGCACACTTTGCAATAACAACCAAGTGTAATACCTAGCTTCATGAAGAATTATGACCAAAGAAGTCATAAAACATTAAGTCCAGGCACTCAAGGTTGGTTACAAAAGGTGATAAAAGGCCTTTAATAAATAGGTCAAGACATTAAAAATACACCAGCGCGTGTCGGCTTGATTCTTCCTCAGGGTATCGTCAAGACAGTTTAACCTTTATGTGACACGTTGATGTTTAAACCAGTGTACTACTATATCAATGTTTGTAGATATTTCACTGTGAGATTTACAAAATGAACTTTCATCTTTAACTGTCTACACTGAGGTCTGTCTGCAGGATCTCTATCCATCGCTGTCAGTTTGATAAGACCCATGGATACCGTCCACGGCATTAACCTAAAAAAAACAACTTAATGGGCGGTGTGTTTTAAATTGTTGGGGGGTTTTGGGTCTAGTGGCTGATATCACCCAAACAAAATAAACATTAGAAAATTTAAAAAAAAAAAAAAATCTTTCCATTATGAGCAATCCAGGAGGCAATAAAATGCACCTGAGGATTCAGCCTGAGATAGTTGTTGTTGATGTCAAAGAGGCGGGGGGGAAGACCCCCCCCCCCCCCCCCCCCCCCCCCCCCTACACACACACACACACACACACACACACACACACACACACACACACACACACACACACACACACACACACACACAGTACATCCCTTCCCCTGTCAAACACTTTCCATGTATCCTTTCCACTTGTTTGGAGAGTCTCATGAATGTCATCTAATGAGACTCGTTCTGTTGTAAATAATTCAAACTCCTCCGAGAGTTTAGGGTTAAAACCACTGATTAACCAACCCTGGTTTTAGCTCACCCTATGTATATATATATATGACAACCATGAGATTGATCATATTTTGGGCATGATGTCTCAAAAATGCAACCACATGTTTTCCATCAAAAAATTATTATGTAGACAAGAAGACTGTAGTATGACACATAAATTTGAATGAATGTGATTAATGTATGCATCTATAAAAAACAGGGTTCAGTTTTCAATTTATAGTAAGAAGTTTAACACTGAGTGAACTTTTTTTTCTTTCTTATTTAATCATGATGGGTTGGTTATTCCAACAGTTTTTTCCTTCATTTTAAATGCTTGATAATGAAAGTTTAATTTTCAGGATGAGTATTATAAAAGCTTCCAAGATTTCTCCTCCTTTTTAGGCTTCAAGTAAAATCTGTTTCCACTTAAAGGGATACTTCACCAATTAGCATTAAGCTTTGTATCAGTAGAAACCCGGTAGTATTTTCAAATGACCGTGCTTCCCTCCCTCAGAGCCTCTGTATTGTGGGTCTGGAAAAAAGCCTCCGATGATGCAAAAATCGTCATTTAGCGTCATCGGAGGCTTTTTTGCCCAGAGGCTGTGGACTACAAGCCAGTTAGTTCCGCATGTTTTCAACCCGGGCATAGGGGGAGGGACTGTCACTGGCCGATGCGAGCCGAGACGAGTGTCAGCCATCTTGGAGCTAAGCTACAGCTCTCTTTTCAGCAGCAAACTTTTACAACAATTATGTGCATTCAAACTACCGTACCATCAGGATGTGTACCATCAGGATACATTGTTACAGATCGGAGAATATGCAGGAAACTTTATTACAGACGGAATAATCGACACACTACTCAAGCTCCGCCTGCTACGGAGACCAGCACCTCAGCCTACGGTGTCGCTCGATGCCGCTAGCCGGGTAAAGGCACGTTGAAAGCAGTGTGCATGAAAGCAGAAGCGCAGGAGTTCCAGCTAGGTGGAAAGCTAACGCTAGACAGCCACCTGTCTGATCCATCCTGCTTGCAAGTGTCCACTAATTAGACAACAAACTGGACTACATCCAACTTCAACGAAACTCCCAACGCGAATTCAGAGACTGCTGTGTTTTTGTTTTTGTGGAAACATGGCTGAACAACAGTGTACCGGACTCCGCTATCTAGCTACCAGGCCTGCTAGCCTTCCGGGCACATGCTGCTGTCGGGTAAGACTCGTAAAGGTGGGCTGTGTTAACACGGACACTGACTGGTGCAGAAATGGGTTGCTTTTATCCAACTACTGCTAACCGCTGGTGGAGTTTGTGACTGTTAAATGCCGACCATTCTACATTCCACGCAAATTCACGGCTGTGTTTACAGCCCACCAAGTGCTAATGCTACCAATGTGTTAGCTGAACTTTACGGAGCCTATAATGTGTGTGCACTAAATGTAGCCTGTTTTGTATGTCGTTTTTATACAATGTCGTTTTTATATATTTGAAATGTGTAACACCACTTGAGCCATGGTGAAACGTTGTTTCGTGTATATGGTTGAAATGACAATAAAACACATTTGCTTTGTTTTCGTTAGGCGTCGCTTGGGAGTGAAGCGAAGCAAGTGCATTCTGGGAGTTGTTGTCTTTCATCCACATGAGTCAAAAATAAATTTTCTGGCTTTTCTCGGTCTGGAAGGCACCAACTTCTAAAAAAAAAATCACATTTTTACTACATAAATGACCCATTTTGATACATATTCATCTTTCCAGTGGTGAAATATCCCTTTAATAACACAGTGGAATTAAATTTCCAACCGTGCATCATACTTAATGCTCAGAGGCTCCTGTATGTCCCATGATGACGCTGACGTCTCTTTGATTTTCCATCCAGGCTCTGTCAAGATGAGCTGAATTGCTGTTGTTAACCTCATTGCTGCTTTGTCCCCTCTCTCTTGAGATTTGCCAGACAGTGGCATACAGTGCAGTAGCTTATTATTGAAAATAATTGGCAATACCTAACACAGAGATAGACAAAGAGCCTGTTGCTTTCACTGCTGAAGCAATCTCAGAACCCACCGGCTATCAGTCTGATGAGGATTTAGCCTCTGGGGGCAACGGAAATATTTTGGGGGTTCAGGTGTAGCCAGCGGATATCCGGGCCAAGACCTGTGCGCTGCGTCCGATTAGCAACTCGAGACGTGAGAATGAAGTTGGAGTTGTGAGAAAACGTCTCAATGAACATTCTTTTAATGTTCCTGGAAACCTAATCCTTGACCTCAATGGAAATCTAATCAATTCAGTACTGCATTATAAAACACTTATTTTGTAATGGTGCCGATTGTGCTACAAAGCTCAGGTTGAACAGCTTGCTAAAAAACCTAAAATTCAAATTTGATTCTTATACTGGAACCAAACTTTTCCAATTTAAAAAGAAGGACATTCTATAATCTATGCAATCTACCCTGGATTATGAAGATATTCTGTGTGCTCATGCTGCTGGCCCTCCCCTTAAACCACTGGATGCCATTTAATTTGTTCCTCAAGACAGCCATCACACTGAAAGTCGTCATCTAGAAGGCATTAGAATACCTGTGTTTAAATTTAAGACCATGCTATTTTAAGTTTCCAAGGATATTTAACAGTGACACAAATTTAAGTTGGATACACTCTCTGAGAGACTAACTACGTTTTCTGGGTTAGAGGTATTTACTGTTTGTGTGTGTGTGTGTGTGTGTGTGTGCGTGTGTGTGTGAGACACACTACTTGTGTAACGTTAATCCACGCAGCGGTCATGGAGCCGTTCGTAATTTGGTCATAAACAACCGAGGCTCTTGCCGTTCCTTGAATTTGTCCGAAGATATTGGTGTCGGCTCTTACCAAACAGAAATTTCTTGTTGTCTCTGCAGTTAAAGATTTACGTTAGCGTCTTTGTGCCGTCTTCTTCTTCGCCCTCATTGTTTGTTTACTTCCGGTACCGGCAGCCGCATGATAGAACGCCATTAACGCGCCATCTCACGGAGGCAGATAGCCGTGGTAGTGCCGTTATTTACTCTCTCATAATATTTTCGGATATACATTTTCATATTCGAATGTCTGTTTCTTTTTAGTATTCAAATATATATTTGAATTTAGAATATATGTTGACAGCCCTAGTCATGATCAAACTTGAAAATAACATAATTACTGTATCGTCATATTATTATATGATTATTGTCATTTTCATCATTACTCCCCTCATTATCATCAAAGACCAATGGAAGGAGGATTTGTACATCCTGCAATTACACAGATATACACAAGTGCACACACAAGTGCACACACAAGTGCACACACACACACACACACACACACACACACACACACACACACACACATTCTGAAGGCTTTAAGTGCATTCACTTGCCAAAGTCAGCACGTCCACATCTGAGGGAGGGAGTTATATATTCAATTTCCATGGAGATGAGCTGAAAGTTACTTTCAGCTCCTCTTCCTATTTGAAGCTAATGAATGCAGATTGAAAAGATATTGATTCCGTCTAAACAAATACGCCCCCAACACCTGCACATCAAGTCTGCCCTCTCCAGCACTAAAATAGAAAACATAATTTAAATATTCATATCCCTCAATGGACTCAATGAATAAGCAAATTAATAATCTGTCCCATTTATTTCTCTCTCCTTTTTTCCTGTGGAAGTTTAAGAGCGTGGACAAGAGCAAGTGGTCCGCATTACGTTATAAATGGCGTAATTTGTTATCTGGGGGTGTTGATAAATTAGTGTTCTCTGTTGCAGTGATGTTTCCTATTAGTCATGATCTGAGAAGGCGCCTCTCTCTCTATGTTTACCTCTTTGCTCAGTCCCCAGAGTGGAGGTGTAAGTCAAAGGAGTGGATGGAATACTGTATGGATGATGGTCACAGTGATTGTAGCAAAGCACTACTTGTGCGCTACTCAGGTCGTCGATTCTAAAAATGTATGCACTTACGATGCACGTAAGAGTCATTAAAAGGCAGAAAGTATACATTATGTTGTGCTTTGGTAACCTGCAGTAGTCTATGTATGTCAATTATTATGTACTTTTCCACTGCCAGAATTCCATCAGCATATTATACCAATAAATACAGTTATACTCATCAAATACTACCAATAAAAGGAGGTCTGAAAGACTTTTACTGTGAACAATCTGCAGAAATTGTCGACTTACGACTTGGAAGTTTTTCTCAATGTTAAGCTACTGTCAAGTAAAAAAACTTCCAAGTGGGAAGACTGAAATTAATGAGATCAACAAGGTGGTGAGAATGAAATAACTGAAAAAACAGCTGGAATTAGTTTTGTGGAATGTACATTATGCTGAATTCATAAAGGTAAACATGGAAATGGTTTTGAGTTTGCGTTAACAGAGGGACAGAGGAAATTAGGAATAAAAGACTCTGACAAAAGCCTGTTTCAAATAAAGACCTAGTTTTCTCCACTGCCATTGAGCTACATGAATCCACTGTAATCATCAGTCGACTAAGATTCTTTAAGTCAAATAGTCGTTTTTTTTTCTGTTGGAACATTTGCACCCCACAAAATAAAAGAAAACGCCACATAAAATATAAAAAAGAAGTTAACTGTTCACACAATACTGTAACGTGAGCTATTTAAATTAGCTGGATACATGATTAAGCGTAATTTGCTCTTATCGCCGTTTGTATTTTGTTCATAGCAAATCACCCAGTTAAATGTGAAATGCCATAAACATATTCTTTTTCAGTTTTTACAATCATTGCCCAAAAAATCATCAGGCCTGCCTTGTTTGCCTTGCCTTGTTGTTGTTTCCTGAAGAGAACGGAGTTAGACAATGCTCTGAGTGAATTTGAGATAGTCTTTTATTGTCCAGGGTAATAGCGGAAGACGTTTAGCTGCCGTTGTCAATATGGGAGTTTATAAAAGTCAGATTAAACTGACAAAATTCAAGAGAGTCGAAGAGTCGGGTACAGCTCTACTTTGTGCAACCACCTAAGTGTGCAATTTAACAATGACACCCAAAAAACAGCAGCAAACATGTTTCCTCGAAATAAAATTGCCAAAGCAAATTAAGAAAATGGTAGTATGAGACTGTTGCTGTAGTTTATTTTATTTTATTTTTTTAATCTTATCTGCATTGGGAAAGTTTCTAACTTTTCATTAATGTACTTAATAGAAGTATTTTGGCTGTAACAGGATATCCCAATCTCTTGAGTCACTTCAACAACTTAAGATAATAATATTGGGCTGTAGCCATGTCTTTCTTGGCCTTGCGAGTCGGTGGCTCTGCCATAGCAGCAGATATTTCTGCCTAAAAAGCACTTAACTTGCATTTTACAAATTAAATACGGCATTGACACAGCAGCAGGGACAGAACTGGTGCATTTCATGATGGGTATATAGTCTGCAGCTCAGGCTAAACTGTTGTGTCACACGTGACCTCCATGTCAAGACAGCTTGACCTTTCTGCACAGTGGTGGAGCAGTCATATCAGAAAATAATATGGAAGTGGACAGCCAGCGAGCTAAGAACACCAGGGTAGATAAGGCTCAAACTGGGTAGGGAAAAACAAGGGAGAGAGACAGAAGGGGGGCATGTACTGTAGCAGGAGGAGAAATAATGGGGCAACCAGTCAAAGACTAGTTCCCTAATGTTATTTGTATAGAGGGTGCAAACCGTTCTCTGCATTATTAAAGGTTATTGACTGAACTGCAATGTAAGAAACTACAAAAAAAAAGGAAATTAAGAGAAAACATCTCACCTGTGTATGATGCGCTTGGTACGGAGGTATCCCAGGGCCAGGGCCAGTTCACAGATGTAGAGTTTGACCGTGCTCTCTGAGAAGTGGACGTTCTGCTGGAGGTGATAGCGCAGGTCTCCTCCCAAGAGCAAGTCCACCACCATAAACATGTCCTCCTCATCCTGGAAGGAATACCTGCAGGGCAAGGCAGGCGGTCAGGTGTGGAAAAAAAAAAACCCAGAGGGACGCCATGTAGCGTCAAGAACAAGGGGTGGAGACAAGATTTGGAAAAGAGGATGAAATGGGAAGATGCATAGCAGGGTGGGTTAAAAGGAAGAGAGACATGCATTCAGAGGGGAAGTGAAAATAACAGTGGTGACAGAAATAATGGGAAATGAGGAAAGATATTGTCAGCAGAGAGAGGTTTGAAGGGAAGGTAAATATGGAGATGTTGCAGGGGGAAAGAGAAGGAGAGAAATAAGGGGTGGGAAGTGAAAAAAAATGGTGTCATATATTTACCTTAAAACTGCACAAGAAGTTTCCAAAAGATAAAAATAGCATAAACCCTTTTTACTTTTAGAAGGGGGAACCCATACTGGAAGAATGTCTAACTGAGCAGAAGGCTGACTTTCTGACTTTCTGTCATTGAAGATGCAACACTTATGCTCAGGCAGATCAACCTTTATTATTTAATATTAACCATTATTTTTACCTTTTAAGACAGTGTGTCAGACCTCAGCACAAAAGGTTTGACGGGGGGGATGAAGACTTTTTTTATTCTTCTTTGTCTTCTTTTTCTTCCCTCTCCTTTATTAATTCTAACTATAAATATTTGTATTATATGTTTATGTTATCATTTTTATTGTATTATATTTTGTAGTATTTAGGCCTGCTAAGACATTTTTTTAATTACTTACTGAAAGTAAGGTGTTGGGCTCACATTTATTGCCAGTAATATACCTGACATTCCTTTTTAACAATATTTATTTCAGCGATGCAAATTATTTAGGAAAGAAGATCAAAACTGCACTCCAAAAATATTCCACATAGCCTTAAACAGTAAGCAAAATTTATGAAAAATAAAATCCTATACATAATCTGCATAACTAAAAAAAATACATTCAAGAGACATTCATCATCAAAGTTGCATCCTCTGGTTTAGTTGCTTTCTGGTTTCTACAGCAAAAAGCAAATGAAGACAGTTAACATAGAGAAAACATAATCTCTGTTGTGATTACATTAGTGATCCGCAAACAGATTATCCTGGCTTTTTTTTTCTTCTCTCTTTTTTTTTTTTTTTACATGAAGTGATGTGCACAGTGTTATTGAGAATTTACTTCCTTTTCTATTCTATCAACATTGGCTGTATTGGAATTTTAAAGTTCATTTCTTCAGCAAAATTCTGCATCCACTCAGCAAAATTGTTTGCTCAAATGGCTCCCTGCCCTGCTTCTTTATCTATTTAGGGTTAACAGGCTTTTCGTCAGTGTCTTGCCATTTCATTAAAGCAGAACACTACATATTCCTTATGTCAGCTTGTGGTGTAAAAATTTGGCAGGGGAAACTGAACTGTCTGTTTAGACCGGGAAAGTGGCAAAGTGACACAAAATGTCACTTCCTTTATTCATGAATGAAATAACATCCAATTTAAATGGTACAATTCATTTTATGGGGTTACTTTCTCTCTGCTGAAACAGTTTTTTTTTTAAACATATTTTTAGTACATACTGTACGTAATAATTGCTTGCATATGCCTCAGTTCTCTACAGTATTAGTGTGTGAGGGATGTTCTCGATGGTAATGCTACTTGTGGTCATCCATCTATTCACCCATCCATCAAGCACTGTCATGCACAGCAAGCCTTTATCAGCATGCGGCCCATTCCCTCGTCATTTGAGAAGCTGTTGCACAAATCATCATTGATTTTTACATGCTGAGCGTCCCACTGGGGCCATACGTTTTTTTGTCCCCTCTAAACGACGAGCTAATTAGTTTCCTTTCCCCAAGAAACTAATCCATGCAAAAATAATATTTTGAATAAATTGCAGCAGCCAACATTTCCTGGCTGGCCTAAAGCGTTGTGTCTGTTTGCTACATCTGCAAAGTTCAGATCTTCCATAAGATACTACACTACCGCCCCTCTCGTGCTCTTCAACATGTTCCTAATCTGAAATAAATAGGCTACACTTTCACTGAAAACGTTCAACGTTGAGTAGGGCATTTTTTACCTCCCAGAATCAAGATTCTTTGCTGTAAGGGCCATCATCTTGGCTCAAACTCTTAGTGCTTAATGAGCGAGGGTAGTTTTTTTGCCATGTTGGTGAACTACCTTCCTCAGGGATCTTCTCCAATAAACTGGAGGTGGTGGTTTTCTCTACACTGGATGGATGGGGATTGATTGAGCTGACTCAAAACTGTCTGCTAAGGCTCAAATAATGCTGAGACCACTTAACATCTGATTGCCAATGGCCTCGGCGTGTGGAAAGACTATCTGTTAGATAGCCGACCTGAAAATACACACATTTGGCAAAGTGCGCACACACATACAGTACTGTCCTTCTCAACTCCGTTTCAGTTAAAACATGCATTAAATATTTGAATGATGTATTATAATATATAATATAATACTGTGCAATTCCATTACTGTTCAATATCTGTATACTGTTGTCCAGTATCTATTACTCATTGAATATGATCATCACTATTGGGCAATATTCAAATAATGTGCAATAACCCACACTGCATATCACACTGTATATAAAACTGTATATAAAACCATATATGTATATATATATATATATATATATATATATTTTTTTTTTTTTTTTTTTTTTTCTTTTTTATATACAGCACTGTGCACCTTACCCCCCTTTTTTGCACTACTTATTTTATTCAATGTTGTTATATTTATTTTACGTACATGTTGGCACTGGAAAAGGAGTTGCTTTTAATCTCATTGTACATGTGTATAGTGACAATAAAAGGCATTCTATTCTATTATTATAAAATAAACTGGCAAAAATCAACATGACATGTTGAATTTGAATGAGTCACTCCATCTGAAACGCACAAATGCACAATCAACAAACAGTTCTCTACTGATGAATATCAGTTTAAGGGCATTTATGATGTAGTACAGCTGAATGGATGGGACCAGCTACAATGCTATCAATCACGCAGACAAGCAGAAATGACTTAGCCACGCCTGTGAAAACCAACGTTCTCCAAACATTTTTAGTTTATGTGTGTGTGACAGAATAATGGGATGATACTTCTTTTTTTTATGGTGAGAATTTAAATAGTGTTCTGAGTATATTGAGGCTACAAAGTGTGTTATATAATCTGTAGTGCAAGATATGGAGGAATGCATACACAAACTCAAACAAACCCAGTATGCAACAGCTTATAACTTATCGGGCATTTCTGTTTTCAATTTTTATTCAATTTTATAAAATTTTTATTCAAAAGAACAAAGTCAATGTGAGATGGATGAGGAATCGTTTTGCTCTGTGGTGTGATTGGTTTTGAAGTTTTTGCATCCTAGATAGCAAAACTCATGTAAAGCCACATTTTCTTTAATTTATTTATTTTTTGTTCAAAATGACAGGCCCCTATTTTAAATGTAAGAAAATCCTATAAATCAGCAAAAAAGACACCTGCAGCCTTATAATTAAGGAGACAAAATTACTTAAAAGCGAATGGGGAGTCTACAAAGATTTGAATCTAAAAGAAAATCAGAGTTCCAGCTGCTGACTTTAGATTCAAGGAAGAGACAACTGAAGTGAAGCACAGACTGTGGATCAATGTGTGTGTGCATTGATATGAGAGAGAGTTTGTTGGAAAACGATGTGACACTGGAGTCTGGCACGCAGAGAGGAAGCACAGATATCAAGCCGGCCTCATATTAACATCACATTCTCTTAAATATCAAAGCAATGCTCCACTTTGATGCAGGATTTGTAGTTTTTGGGACTAACACAACTCTGACTCTGACTGAGTTCATAGATGCTCAAAACATTCCTTCCTGATTATCCACAGTGCCCCTGCTCTGGTTCATTCTCCCTCTTCTCTCTGACACAACCACACACACACACACACACACACACACACACACACACACACACACACACACACACACACACACACACACACACACACACACACACACACTGTAACCCAGCAAAGTAGTTAAGGTGGTAAGTAATTCAAGAAGCACTTGTCACAAGCATTTAGTGGACACAAAGTGGACTTTAATTGCTCTTTTCTTGGTAGATAAACACTGGCTTCTTCCAGGAAAACTGCTGTTTGTTTATTCAATTACTACAGTTTGTAATATGGGATACAATGAGACAATTTATGCTAGTGTAGTGAGTTCAGTGATCTTTAATTTTATCATGTTCAACCTAATCTTCCTAATCATTACTTACTTATTTTGATTAGTGAAATATTATGTTAATCATTAGTATTACCTATGTGTGTGTGTGTGTGTGTGTGTCTACAAAACTTTCTTCTTCCTCTTCAAACAAACTTCTTTTTGATCATTTTTATAATATATTGTGCCAGATGCTTATTGTTGCTCTGCACTGATGAATAATCACTTCCAAATGTAATGTAACAGCTTTTTATCAAATGCTTAGTGTGATATTCACTTACAGAAAAAGCCAAAATAGATATTAATCTAAAAATGCAATGTATTATTACTTTATCGTGCAGCCTACTGGGTAATTGGTTGGGTCAGTGTTATAGGAGGGACTGCAAGTCCATCAAGTCAATCGATAGCATACTTCATTCCTCCGTGAAACCAGTTTAATCGAGTAGAAAACCAGCTCTCATGCTTGGCTGAGGTTTCCGTGTTTTCTGTCCCACAAGACTTTCCATCGGGAAGCCAAGGTGGTAAAAACTGAAAGGGCTTCATTGTCGGGGGAAGTTGTTCTGTCTACTGAGCAAACAAGACTGACTGACTCACCGCAATCTCTCACACGGTTGCTCAGGAGCAGAGCTGCCATACAGAGGGTCAACAGCCTGGCATGGTGAGGCATGTACAGTATACTCTGATTAATGTTATGTGCACACACAGGAACGCAAGCATGTGTACCCAGACGTACTTACTGCTCTGCCATCCAACTGCCTGTTGTTTTAAGCCAGCTGCCTTTTTCTTAAGATCCGATAAAACTTAGTTTCAGAAGTCGTAAAAAGTCCCTAGGCCTACGCACATGCAAGCAGACATCTACACAAGTAGAACACACACACACACACACACACACACACACCACACACACAGCCCCCTTCCTCTAAAGTACAGTTGGAATTTGTCCCCGGTAGATACCTACACAAATCAACAATTCTTACGTGTTTTTTGTTACTACTTCAGCACTATCTGCATTATTGCACATTATTGCACATTTTAATCATTTATCGTGCAATACATACTGTTTTTTAGATATTATAGCTGCAAATCAACATCATCCTTCTGGGACCTACTGACCTGGTGCTAATTCAGCTTTCTATTCTATGCTATTTCAGCAATATCTCCACTCTACTTAGAGTGTAAATTGGTCTCCCATGACAATAAAAGCTCCATTTCTTCTCAAAACAAGTGTGCTCTCTATCTCTCCCTCTCTTTCTTTCTGACATGGCGACAGTATTTAGACGGTGTTTGAATATGAATGAAGTCTCCGTTGGCCTGCTGCCACTGCTGTCAAATTGATTTAGAAATCACATAAGTTACAGTACCTAAGTTACCATTAATATGACGTGTACGTGTATGGCTAATGTGATATGAAAGAGCCTGTTTCATGTTGAAGCTGTGCATTAACCTACACTCAATACTGTGCCTTAATGCATATTGTGTAGACACAGACAGAGCACTGAAGCTGCTGCTGCTCAGGCTACACGTCCTCTGTAGATGGTGGTGTTAAAACTAATAAGTTGACTGTCTTTATTTGTATTTTTGCAGCTGCAATGGGTTGAAAAAGACAGACAGCGACAGAACAAGTTCTCAAGCATCATTAACAGCTGATGCCTCAACGAGCGTTTTGGGTAGAGAGTAGAGAGCAGCAGTCAGACTGCAGATTAGCACCTGTACATTATGTTGAAATGGTGCAGACTTTTTATTAGCCTTGCTGGCATCTGGTTTCCCTTTAGCCGGCTTGTTCTCTTTTGTCCTTTCTCTCTGCCTCTCTCGTCCTCTACTTGTTCCCCTTTTTGTCCCCTTTCTCGCTCTGTCTCGTTCTGTCGTTCCTTCAGTGTGTGTATCTGCTGCGCCACACGTGCATTTCAATGTGACCTCTTGGTGGCCTCCAGGCAGTCAGTCTGATGGGAGAGCATCCTGTTTGGAGCTTTTAGAGGCAAAGGCACCCCAGGCCATTTCAGTAATGGAAGTCTCCAGAAACTACAGGGGGCTCAGAAAACATGCCCTTACAGAAAAACTGTCTCTCTTTCAAAGGTAAAAGTTGTGACATGTACAGTAAGGCCACAGTTAATTCAAATGAATTGCTGCAATTTCAAAGTATAAGAATTTATATAAAACATAAGGAGTTCCTCTTTTTCAGATACACAAATTATTCTATTTTGTCCATAAATCAGGAAAGAAATGTCTTCATACTATAAGCAGATTTTTCATTAAGTGTCTGAATAAAGAAGTTTCCCTTCTTTAAAAGTAATAGTACTATTGGCAATATTCCTAGACGTATCCCCTCTCTGAAAGGAGAATATTGCTTGCCCCCATTCATTAAACCTAAATACCTATATAAGGTAAATGAACTAAACCTCCTCAGTATAAGCTGTAGGTTTTTTTTGTTAATTACCATCGACCTATTGAGCAGAAACTCCACATCAGTAAATCTTAGTACGGTAATAAAACTAAACTAATCAAGACTTTGTTGTTCATCACAAGGTATTGCAATTACAGTGATAAGACATGCATACTATCCATACGTGCACACACACGTTTCCACACACATGCACGCGCGCGCGCACACACACACACACACACACACACACACACACACACACGCTCCGACCAAAGCCCCTTGCTGAAACGGACACAGCCTGCCAAGCGCTCAGACTATGACATGTTGGATCAATGCCGACAGCCTTCTGACCTTCCTCCCACCCCATCTTCCAACAACTCGCTTGACTGACAGCTCCCATCAGTCCGTGTCTAAAGCTCCTTGACAACACACACTCTCATCCAAAAATACATACACACATCCCTTACAGAAAAATTGGGAAATTAATGATCTTGCATGTGAAATACAATACTGTACATGAAAACTCCGCCTATAGTTAACAAGTGAGGCTTATTTTTGCTATGTTTTTACTTTAATCAAGGCAACATTTAGGCTTAGTAACAGTAATTAATCGGGAAGTTTTCTTATTATTTATACCACCACTGATTCTATGATCTTCCATTTCACCAGCAGCCGGTCACCTTGACATCAGGCCAAATACTTGACATGCTGACATTCTGCTTTCTAGTGTTCGGTAATGCCTGCAGCGTTTAATGTAAAATGAAGCTGTGATGTGCACATTTTGCAGGTACACACGGATACAGTTTGTACCTTAGGTACAAGCACATCTTACCATTGCTTGTAATATTGGAATCTGAAATTATCCTAGCTCACACCATTCATTCAAAATGTACCCTATACCTAAGTCGACTGTAGGGCCTGTATACCATACAACATATCTGGTGTACTAGACCTTTTATGTCAGGATGCTTGGAGGGATTCTTTTCTTAGTTGCTTTTGTTAGACATTATGTCATTTCTGTTTGGTTTTCTGAGGAAAAAATGCACATGAATGGGGAATAACTGAATGATGTCTTGCTATGCATAGAAATGAACATCATTAGTGCAATTGCATAATAACAAATGAGGGACTCCCTGAAGCAAGAGAAGCTTTTACTCCACAAGGTTTCAGACTTTTGTTAATGTACTTCTTTTTTTCCCTTTGACAGTTACGCAATTACTTTTTTTCTTTACAATAGCATGTTGCATCATAGCAGTATTTTTTACAGAGGGTTAGACGTGGAAGATGTCATGGAATGAAGTGTAGACTTTGTTAAAAGCATGTTTAGTTGTGAATTCTTAGCCATAAATTGACAAAAGTTGGCAGATAATATTATGCTGTGGCATAGTTTGTGGAAGAGAACAAAGATGATATTGAAGATCTAGCCAATCTTTTTGGTTGTTATTATGTTAGCATGAAATTATTCTAACATTAATCTGCCCTTTTGAACATTCACTGTTTTAAATCTCTACAGGTTTGGATAAATCCCATCTGTTTTTATTAAAACTAGCTTAACGGGCAAATTCATGGAAAGAGTAACAGTAAAAGTTCTTTATTTGTTAACAGTATGACAATGTATAAAACTGTAGTTGCTCTCAAGATTCAACAGTTTTACCAGATGGCATTTCTGGAATAGAAAAATAATTCAAGAACTTAACATAACTGTTAAATATTACTGCACTACTCTTTTCCTTCTCCTTGAAAACAAATGTGCTACTCGATAGAACACATTACACAGCCTGAGCTCAACACATCCATCACAACAAACAGCAAGCAGGTAGTTTCAAGAAGTTCCTCCTCCATGACATTTCCTCCATCAACAAAAAAAATGAACTGCAAAATCCGCAGTTAAAGAGGCAGCAAGACTGGAAGCTGAATACGGCAGCATCTGATGCTGGTTGGCATATCTCACTCTCTGTGTCCATCTCTGATATAGTGCGAGTGTATCTCTGGCAGTGCCCATAAGCGCTCCCCTTACACAGTGGGACTTAGTGCTGCGCAGGCACAAAGGGCTGCCCCACCACTGCTGGCACATCAATACATTGACCGTACCACACACTTAATGCTAGTATAGGGATCGACCGATACTGGTTTTTCAAGGCCGATACCAATTATTAGTAGTCAATGAAACCAATAACCGATTTTTTGGAACCAATATGCATTTACAGTGAAAATTAAAATCTTTAGGGTCAAAATTAAGATTGTGGAGTTTTACAAACTCCAACACAAAACTTAATACATTAGAAACTTTCAACCTAACACACAGTAAAAGAGAGTCAGATAGTGTTGTGGGCGGGACCTTAAGTCAGACTCAGTGGTGAGTGAAACCGAAGCAGAGGGACAGACGCAGTGCTGTAGCCGAGCCAAAGTAGCGCACTTTTTAATTCATTAGCTTTATCGGTTATCAGGCAAATAAAACGGCGATACAGATAATCTATGCCTATGCCAGAGGTTAAGATTCTTTAAAATCAGTATTCCATATCATACTTAATAGTTTGCATGGAGGGAAAATAACTTGTTTGGATCTTCTTAGGTTTGTGTTTTGGTCCTGTCTTTGAAGTGCACTGTTGCTTGGCTACACACAGTGCACAGACACCGAGGTCATGCCCAGTCGCAAGTGCAGTGACAGCAAGAGGAGAAAAAAGGAAGAGAAGCAGATGGCGAAGGAGGAAAATAGGAGAGGAGGAGGAAGGTGAGTGAAGAGAGGAAGAGGAGAAAGAAATAAGGACATAGAACAGAAGAGAAATAAAGATTTATTTATTTTTTGCATGTATCTGGCTCAGTGTGGTTCATACGCTGCCTGCAGGTAATCTCTCCCTGTCTCTGACCTTGAGCGCTTACCTCAGGCCAATCATAACGTACGCCAACTCAACACAGTGAGAGAGACAGGAAGAGAGGGAGAGAGAGAGTGGGCACAGCGCTGACCCAAGCACATCTCTGGAGGAAATCACCTCCACCCAGGGGGGTTTACGCTGCCAAAAGCATTAACTTCCAACAGTTTTTTTGTCCAACGCAGCATGCAATCAAGCAAGAAAGCAAGCCGTGGCAGTGTTTGTCTGATGAGTCTGTACACCACATATCTCTATCCTTTGTTCACCTCCTCTCTCTGCTCTGTGGCTAGTCTCCCTTTTCCTGCATCTTGTTGCTGTCTTTTCCTCCTCTTTTTACTGTGATTTTATAGTCTCTTCTCATTCATTCCTTCCGTGGGAGGGTTTAGTTTTTTTTCCCCCTCAAATTAATAATTAAAAGATAGCTATTTAATTCTGTCCGAGTAGCTTTTAAAAAAAGATATGGAATTAACATGGAAGAAAAGGCAAGTAGGTGAAGAGAGGATAGAAAAGTGGGACAGAGGACAAAGGGTAGACAGGGGGAGGGGGGGAATCTACTTGGAGAGCATTGGTGCCACAAGTCACTTTTTTAGTATTTTCATCATTTAATTGTTAACATTTCCAGAGTTTATTTTTAAAGGCAGCTGCCTATCCCCCAAAAGGGCAACTAGTGGACCTATAAATCAAAAGGAGGAAAGTATAAAATAATACTACAAATAAATAAGTTCTTAAAAACTGGACTGCATGGACTGCAAGGCAGATATTCATCATCCTTGCACATACATTCCCTCCTCTCTGCCTTGCTGCTTGACAGAAAGAAAACCAGTGTGGCTTCCTCTCAAAACATTACAGAGTGGGAGTGCTTATCAAGAATTAATGACGCCTTTCAAACAGAAACTTAACAAGCCATACTTATCAGGCATCGCAAAAGTACGATTCCTGGTGCTCAATGAGCACGGGGCTTTCAAATTATGATGAATAAGTTGCTGAAAGTACCTGATGAGTCATCTTAGATTAGCTTTCGCAGTTTGAGTGAGCTTTTACAGTGTTAAGGCAAACACTTCCTCGACCCCCAAATGTGGTGAGGCAAACGAGAAGCTGCCAAGAAACGAGAGTTGTGCCTATAAAAGTTGAGCTCGGATCAGTGAGCAAACTACGTTTTCCTTTTAACAACTTCAAAGGGGGAGATGATGCAGATGGAGGCTTGAGAGTGTTCTTCAGTAGGCAACACCCTTTCTGAATGCATCTACAGACTCAATCCAGACCGATCTTTAATGGCTCATGGTCCCTCTGTGTGTCTGTGCAGTCACTGATTTAATGGAGAGGATACAATCACCATAAAAATCAAATGGGTGACAAAGAGTGCACTGCAAAATCATTCAAATGACTGCTATGGCTGATGGTAATAACCAGTGTGAAACACAAGCCTTTGTGGAGACAATCTGCTGAAGTGGAAATAATTCATAGTGTGCTTAAAGTTTTAAAGAGCACCATTCTCTATACATATTTAAAGGATGGAGGAGTATATTCTGTCAAAGTCACTCAATGCTAAATTCATGGCAGTCAGAAGTCAGTTTGAATCCAAAAAGTAGCTACAGCAATTACATAAACAGTCTGTAAGAAGTGATCCAGGGTTATTTGCCATTCACAGGACGTAGGCCTAATTGATACACAATGACTGTACTATACTAATGACTGTGCACACATTTAAATACGTATTCACTAAAGCACATTTGCTTACCAGAAGTTGACCAGGAAAGGATGTTCAAGGTTCTGCATGATCTGCAGCTCTTTCAGGACATTCCTCACTTCGTTCCGCTCCACGCATTTCAGCTTGTTCATGTACTTCATGGCGTACATCTTCTTAGTGTCCTTCTTCTGTACAATGCAGACCTGGTGAAAAGATCACATAAAGGTTGATTATTTCGCTGAAGTGGAAAAAAAGAATGTTCTGAATACTTCATTGGTGTTCTGCTTGTACATCTCTGTCTTTTGCTTCAGCACTTTCAAGGCTGTTAAAAGTGACTCGTATATTGCTTTCTGCAAACTCTAAACAGCTAACATATTCATAGAAAATGATAATGCAGTCCTCACTGCCAATATGGTAACATGTTAAACATTGCCATTCCTCTTGGGCAAAATTATATTATTTAAAAAATGTAGCCACAAAGTAAAGCATCATTCCTCTGTTTTGTCAGTATATGATCAGTGGTTAGTTATGTTGCATGACACATAGAAAACAGTTTGCTATTCAGCATCCCTTTAAAATGCCTCAACAGATTTGTGAGATGTATCATTTCGCCAGATTTAATAAAATAAACATTATAAAATGCTGAAATTTCATTTAGCACATTGGAAAAAACGATGTACTTTTGAAGGATGTTGCAATACAATAGTGTGTTTTCCATCATTGCCCCATATTTGTCTAAAGCGTTATTGCTTGTGACACATGAAGCGTTATATAGTGCAATAACCAGAAATGTTGTCCATCCAACAGGGCTGGATGGAAACTTAAGGATTTCTCTATAATCTCTGTGATCATGCATTTAATCCTCACTTAAGACGTTACACTTTTCACACCAGCATGTTTTGCATTTCAGAGATGGGAAACTTAGCGTTGCCATTCATTAGAATTGCTGGGTGCGTGTCAGCTAGGAAGCTGGAAATTTCTTTCAAAATTGCATACAAATGCTTTCCAACAGCACTCAGTGCATTTATGTATCGGTGGAAATAAATAGCATGCCTTGGATGTGAGGCAGCAAAAAGCTGAATATATCACCTGGTGCAATCTGGGTAGCTGTCGTTGCATGTATATATATATATATATATCAAAATGTAGCCTACGTAATACACACTTTTGACAATGTGTCTGAGAATTGACACGATTTTCAATATGCAGAGGAGATAATACCCCGGCCCGTATGTATTTGTAGTGGTCCTTGTCTGTATCGAAGCATCAATAAGCCAGTGATTACTGCTATCTAAGAGAGTGATCTGTGGACCAGCTGGCACAGTTAATCAGCCAAACCCTGATCACATCACTCCTCCCATTGAACAGCTTGCCATCTACTGTGATTAGACCGCTTATCTGTTGTTGGACAGAGTGCTAGATAGATGCTTTGCGAGTCTGTATTCAGTATACATGTGCATGTGAGTGTGCATGTGCGTCGCTATATGTGCTCACACGTACTGTAAGTGCCGATGTGAATTACTCTGCACTATTAAGCCTAACAACAACAGGAAACATGGCTGCTATCACCTCAGATTTATGTCCGTACAAGCTGTTGGTTGGTTTCAAGCAAATTGAACCGTAAGGCTTTACGAGACAATGATAATATTGTACTGACAGAGAGGGTCATTATATATTGTTGGTAACGTTGCGCCTCATGTGCATATATTTGTTAGCATGTATTATGTGATATACATTTGATATATATATATTTTAAGGTTTTGTTTCATATTTATTGCATATTTGCATTTGTCTTGTTTTTAAGTGCATCTCTTGTAATGTTCCTTTTGTTATTGGATTAGTTGTGCATATAGTGTTTTGTGTTTTAATTTATTGGATAGGCAGGCTCCTGAGCAACACTAATGTCCTCCTGGAATGTGGGTTAGTTTCTTAGTGTCAGTGCTGTCTTTCATATGTCCTTTGGCTAGTTTGTTTGTACTTTTCTAAATTGTTTAGCATAGGATACTAAGCTATATTCCCATTTTGATATTAATAAACATATGTATCATTAAGCTGATTCCAACTAAACTCATTTCTGAGCAACATGGGTACACTTTGGCAAACGTGTACTTACTTTTCCGAAGCTTCCTTTTCCTATTGCCCTCAGGATCTGGAAGTGGTCGAAATTCACTGTGAGAAAGAAGAGTGGAACATATCTGTTAATTTATATTAAATACAAAACAGAATTTTTAATTTCTTTAAATCTTTAAATTACAGTATTATTTCTCCACTTTTACAATAAGTTGATACCACTTTGCAAGAACAACTCTAGATACACATATTTGCTGTAGTTTCAACTTTTGACTTTTGGATTTCAGCTTTAAATACAAAAACTGTGTATGCTAGCTGAAATTACACTTCAATCTCATTAAAATGAAAACTAGGTCATTTGATCACTATAAATGGAAATAGATGAATGTTAACAGTAGGTTCACTGTAAGGTTTGCTTTGAGCTCATTTCATTTCATTTCATTCAAACTGAAGCAGGTGGAGGTCTCCAGAGCAACCACAGGTCAATGACATCATAGCTGAGAATTAAAATAAGCTTCTGCACAAAGACGCCTTCAGGATGGTTGCATGTTTACCCACTGAACAAAAGACCGCTTTTTAGCTCTCTTTTTGCATAACTCGATATACTCTCAGTCTTTGCATTATTCTCTCCTCTGCACACTTATTTAAACATTATATCACTCACACACACAGACACACACAACCTAAACCAGAGCTTAACTCCCTCTCACTCTCCTCCATCTATCGGCATCATTTATCGCCAATTGAAACCGGATGGGGCTGTTTGTTTCATGCTTCCATGACAACCAGGACAGAAGGTTTTCCCTCCATGCCGTTTCCCAGAGGATGAAACAGCTGCTGCCCACTCTCTGCACTCATCTGATCACACACACACAGCACACACTTGTGTTCACAAACATTCCCAAAAACACACACTTATATTGGACATAAACATTGATGGCTAATATACACACACACACACACACACACACACACACACACTCATTCTGCCTGCAGTCACTCAATCTATTGGATGTGACAGTTAATGTTATGCTCTGTTAGTCACGTATCATTGGCACCTCCTCCTCTCACACTATCTGTGTTGAAGTGTTTACACAAGCAACTCTGCAATGGACCATATGAGGCCCGCTTTATAACATGCATAGACTTACATATGATGTATACCAAACACACACACATACATACTAGGGATGGTACGGTTCATGAAAAAACACCCGAACCGCTCGGTTCGGAGCATGTGTGTACCGCACGGTTCGTCAGTACACTGTTAATGTGCACTAACCTCTTACTGCCGTAGTGCCCACTTTATACAACTATGTTAAAACACTAACTGGAAATGACGAGCGGGATGGGCGTGACAAACGCAACCCATGGCAGCTGATTGGACGATCGCGTCACATGGGTCTGGCTGGTCCCTAATTTCAAAACAGAGATGGCGGCTCGTTCAGAGTACAGTCTCATATTGTAATAAAATAGTTCACCGAAACGTGTTTCTGAAAACATTTTAAGCGAGAAATAGGCCATGCAGTTGCTGAATCTGTCTTCATTTCAGATCGACAAAGGTCAGTTTAAAAGATTTTCGTCAGATTTTGAGAGACACCGAGCCGACCGCTCCTCAAGTGGAGTGGGGGTCCGCACGCCCGTCACCTGCAGAAATGTCCAGTGGGAGAGAGGCTGCCCAGAGCTGGAGGATGCGCCAGCGTCGTTTATAGTCTGGTGTGTGGGAACATTTTGGATTTCATGGTACCTATGATGAAATAAAACAATATATAGAACTGCCACTGTGTGCATGTTTTGTGCAACATGCATTCAATATGCTAATTTTAGCTATATATCATATGCTGAAGTATATTCTGGAGTGTTAAAGATTAAAAGAAAAAATAACAAGAACCGTACAGAACCGAAAACCGTGACCCTAAAACCGTGATACGAACCGAACCGTGGGTTTTGTGAACCGTACCACCCCTAATACATACAGACACACACTCCAGATAAGCATGGTCATTTTCCTGCTGAGCTACTTGGAGATTCTGCTCTGATGGGTTTTTCAGAGAGACAGCTGTGGTCGTGGATGAGAGGGCAGTGATCGCAGAGAGAGAGAGAGAGAGAAAGAAAAAGTGGGAGGCAGTGAGATGGAGACTGTCATATTTTACATGCAGAACTCTGAATGGTTTAATGTGCGGTATAGATGATGGACACATGAGTAACAGAGCGTGTAATGATTGAAATCTGCACATGAGTGGAATTGACACATTGACAGCCTTTCCATGGCCTAAACTAACTGAGGAAGCTATCTGACCGAGGAACTCATCTGCTAGTCAATTTATATTTGACTGACACGTGCTAATCAGTTTTGGATTGAAGTAATCACGCTTGTTCAGTTTGAGTCTAACACAGTCTCTCGCGCCCTCTGTATTACTGCGCTGTACAGTATGTCTATGCCTTTCTTTCTCTGTCTGTCAGCAGTCTCTGAATGTCCACGCTAAGCCAACAACGTTTAATAAATGCTGTTCGTTTTGGCTCTCCGTCCACACTAAAGGCTCTCAAAAACACTTAGGTGGTTTTCTTTATACTCATACTGCTCATTTTGAGGCGCATGTAAGTCTCTGCAGAGACATCCACACTGGTGCTTGTGTGCAAAATTGACGTCTACTCAGACACAACATTTCTAATTTGAGCTTAAGCCCGTGTTTTTGAAACCCGGAAATGGTCTGCAGAGTGGATGAATCAGAAAGTTGCAAGTTTTCATGTGGACAAGGAAAGCTGTTCTTTTGGAAAATGGTGGCTTGAGCCAGGTTTAGGTTTGTGTGGCAGTAAAGTTAAGAAGACAACTTTCTGTCACCTCTGACAGAAGTATGAGGCTGGTGTCATTCTTTATTTTTCTCACTGTCAACCAATGAAAAACAACAGCAATGTGTTCGCTCAACACTTTCCAACTTCCCTACACTGTTGCACTCAGCCCCAAGCACATTCACACCTACTGAGGGCAAAAAACATGCAGGGTGTATAGCATAAAAATAATATACTCCTGTACCAATGACATCTATTTTTGAAAAGGTCAGTAATTTCCTAAATGGCGGCACTTTAGTTTTTAGTAAACCTATCTCAAACAGGAGTAAATTGTTCTTTTGTTGGGGGACTATTTTCCTTGGTGGATTAACACACATTTGGTGCTCTTGGGAGTTTTTGCAGCAGCGGGATGGGGTATGTGGGATTGAATTTATATATATATTACAGTGTTTATCTTCATCATAATGAAGGAATGTGTCAGCCAGTGCAATACTGTGGCTCATTGGTGTGTTATTTTTCTGTCACAACCATAAAATAGTTATTTGATTGACGTCTCACTCAATGCAGCAATGTGTTCGCCTGCTCAACAGGTAGCATTTATGACCCTCTAATTACATGTTTATCATTCAGTTGTACATGAACAGAACAATAATGTAAATGAATGGGCAAATAAATCACAAGTTTGGTTGTATAAAAAGGTGATTACAGTAAGCAGACGGTATCTAAGCACAGTTTAACCATCTTCTGTTGAATAGAAAAAAGAAAAACAGATTTGTTTCTGTGTGGGAAAACCTTTTTGACATTTTCAAAATTAGCCGTCTCATTGTGGACGCACTGTCTCACTCTGTCTCCCTCTCTCTCGCCGCCTCTCACAGAAGCATGTAAATCAATTAAGGACCCACCAAGGTGGGAACATCCGAGCTCGGGCTGTTGCTCTGACAACTGAAACAGAACCCATGGGTCCATGTGCCACTGTGATATGATGAATAAAGCACGATCAGCAGTAAACAGGGTCTGTCCATTAACCAGAGTCTCCTGGCTACGCAAGGTGGAAAACACGTGACACATAAGGGAGCACATGTGGTGCGCACATCATTCTCAGAGGAGAAAAACATGTCTTGACAGAGTCCACCTTCATGCACACGCCTTTCTGTAAATCAACTAATATGTAGTATGTATGTAGTATGAGTTACAAAATATGCTTCTGTCTCTGCATTGACGCCACCAAGGAAAGCAGTCTAAATTTGTTTAGAAAATAGATAAATGCAACATTTAAGTTTAATTACAGGAATATCTTTTTTTGCTGCTGCTTTTAATGTGAAATAATGTATTTATGTCTAGGTTGTTTTGTATATATGGGTGAATTTGCCTTTTTTTTAACATGCATTTACAATAAAGACTACAAAAATAAACAGTGAGGTCTAAAAATGGAAACTAAAATGTAGCTATAACTATACAAAATCAGTCTTTGACACAGCAAATTACAATATGCCACAAGAGTGGCATTAAATATTTAGGGGCATCCCCAATCTTACATTCATTTGTGTCTAAATATGTTCTAATATTAATATTTTGTGTGTAAAATATGGGAGAGACACATTTTGCAAAAATTTTTGCCTGATGGTGGTGCTACTCTGTGCAACGACGATCTAAACCGAAAAGGGTTCGAACATTTATTTATAATAACCTGTTCTTCATAACTGTATTCACAGTTTTCAGCTGCACAGGAACTATAGATAAAAATCACCATTAGCTAACCTCAGAGCATTTAGGCCGTTTTATGGTTGTGCGTAAAATCGCCGGCGTACCCCCGCAGACCCCAATGCGTCTACGCGGGACCCTACCCCGTAGCCTGACGTGCACATCTCGAATGTAAAAAATGTAACTACGCTTGGTAGCGTTGCATTTCCCCCGAATCATTTCATGGTTCTCCTTCTCCATAAACAACATGAAATCAAGGAGAGGGTTAACTCTTCCTGCTAAAGATGTCTCACTTTGTTTCTCTCACTAGGACTCTAGAGTCAGTACTCGCTCCGAAGCTAATCACCGTCACTCTCTCACTTCTCCCTCTACCACCCCCCCCCCACACACACACACACACACACACACACACACACACACATGCCGGCTCGATGCACACACCAGCGCACAAGTATAAACACCAGGCCACTTACGTAGGCTACGGCGAATGCTCTGCGTGGAGCCGCGGCAGAAGCATAAAAAGGCCTACTAATAATATATATTTTTAAATGTCAGCATTTATTAATGTTTACCGTTGAATTAACAGACAAACACGAATTCCACCTCTGTGGCCAATATCACCTTGAAGCAACCTTTAACGTTTCTGAAGTGTAAAGTGAAAACTCAATTTGCATCATTATTGCTACGACTCCGACGGGAGAGTGCACGGTGTATACTCTGCATGCAGTGACCCGCCTGGTTCCTCCGACCTCAACAGGAGAACCCTGCCTGTGTCTGACGGGAGTCTCATCAGTGAGGGGATTACTTTGTTTCCAGTGAGCGGGTCTTTTTCTAATTCCGAACGATGTGTGTCTCTGTTTATTATTCTCCTGCCCTCGGTGAACTCGCCCACGCTGTTTGCGAGAGAGGAGTCAGGACGGCGCACTGTTGCATTAACTCAGAGTTCAGAGACTCTCTGTTATGAGTGACATTTCCAGAACAGCACGCTAGATGACTAAGCAGCAAGGTTAACTGTGAATACTGATTTCCTCTTTGATAGAGGTCGCCTCCAGTGAAAAAGAGAAAGCCACAGATTTCATTAGGGTGCGATGCAGTCATTTGACAGCCTTAGGGTGAAAAGAAAAAAAAAAGTTGATTCGTCGCACAATAATGAAATATGTATTTCAGCAGACAAACAAATTAATGGAAATATGAACCCGTCAAAGGGGTTAAACTGAAAACAGATATTACAGTTTACAACTTTATAAAAAACAAACCCACGTATCATCATTTTCATCTAGGATACGACACAGAAAAAAAAAACTACAGTAAGGAAACACCTGGGGAAGCCACCTCACTTCTGACTAAATCACTGACTCATGGAACACTGACTTATCTGAGTTCCTTGGAGTGAAGCCAGAATGGAATTCATTTCAGAGACTGCTTTAAACCGATACATTCACATTGTATTATCTACTCGGGTCACAAAGAAAAAGGAAATAAATTTGAAAACCAAGAGCTTTGCCGATCCAAGTTATAACTCCTTTTTGATGGCGAAGAAATTTACGACAATAGCCTGGCCAGACTCAAGCAATTTTGAATAATCATGAATATGAAGACATCCAAACCAAAGGCAACATTAGAGAAAAATGTCCAAGAGTTGCATGGACATCTTTAACAACCTTTTATTCTATTCTATGTGCGCTATATGTATATTTGCATAAATGTACAATGCTGTGACCATATAAAGGCAAATCAAACTACAGCAACAAGGGGTAATCACTCTTTTCCGTTTGCTGAGGAAGACTAGTGTGGCAGACCTAATCAGCAGTACATCCGTCACAACCATTTACTATAAGTGCACTTAATTTTGTTAGCTAATAGGAATAGCTTAACACATTGATAAGGCTGCAGAAAAGATGGACACCCTGGGATAAGGCACACAGTGAGTCCTACTCACAACCTTTGTCATTTTGTTTACCCACCTTCCCTTTTTATCGTCACTCTAATTGAGCCCACAAAAGTAGAGAAACTAAAAGGGGAAAAGTCATATAAGAAGGTTGGATGTTTTATTACTCACCCTCGTCTGTGTCCTCGGTGACTGGAGCCTTGCTGGACTGTCCGAGCCCCATGGCTGCTCCTCTTACAGATTCTCCTGTTCTGCTCCCTTAGCTCGACTCAGCATCAAACAGCCTCTCCCTCTGAGACGCACTCATAGCCTGGTCAACCCTAGCCCCTCACACAAATACACACACACACACACACACACACTGTCTCACGTGCTGGACTGCTCAACCCTAACACACACACATACGCAGCAGCTGGCTTGGTTTTGCGGACTTGAACAGGTCCTGTTTTCCTCTTAACTCTCCACCTTGACACAACCACACATCATTGCACACACACAGAGTGGAGGGCTTGGGGAACACTAAAGGCACTGAAGTGCGCGCACACACACACACACACACACACACACACACACACACACTCAAGGCAGTACTGTACTACTACAGTGTAAGTTTGCTGTCAGTCTTCACTTCTGTTTAGATGAATGCAGGCAGCAGACGTACGACTTTCGCCAGGCAGGAGGAAGAGGGTGGGTGATGTGTTTGTAGCTGTGACCCTCTGTTGACTGAGAGTCTAACCTGTGAGGGGAGGCAGAAAAACATGACACCGCCAGCATGATGAGGAAGGAAGGGAGGGAGGGAGGAAAAAAGTAAAGGTAGAGCCTCTGAGACATGAACGGCTCGACACAGCATCTAATGATGAATGGAAAGACTGACACTGGATTTTCTTAGATCTTAAGATACAAAAAGAAAAAACCTTGCTGAAAAAAGTTAAATATGTCCTATCATAGCAGGTCAGCAGTAACATTAATGTTAAGGACTTGATTAGAAATTAACTTGATTGGCGGACAGTGAAACAGGGAAAATGACTTTCAATGCTATTTGCGGGTCTCCTTCGTAGTTCCTTTCCTCCTTCTTTCCTTCATCCGTCATTTATCAATTATTTCATTTTTATATTTTACTCAGAAACTCATCTCAGTGGAGCACCATCTGCAGTGCATGCGTGATGAATGGTATGATCGTTTTTCGCATTAAGTGCACAAAATTGGAGGCTTTTGATTTATAGTTTGCTGGTGTTGTGAGCTGTAAATGGAATCGCTCAGGCTGCCCTCTTCAGGACAGGAGATTTTATGAGTTACTACATTTTGTTCCACAAGTAGACAAAAAAAAAACTCTGCTGCCTCATGAAACATGTAGGCTAAGCTGAGAAATGAACTCATGAAATAAATTCACATCAAAAAATAAATAAATCATGTGTGCATCTTACAATGTTCTATTCCTGTAGCCTCATCCTTTAAGGAGTTGGACTGCCATTAAGTAAGTTTATTTTTAATGTTTTAATGGCTTTAGAATCTCCTGTGATATTAATATAGGCTACAACATTCTTATCACAGCTGCATTATGTGGTTTGCTATGGTATTATTATGACAGCTTGTCCCATTACAGTATATCAAAGGAAAATGTATAAGTAACCTGAGTAACTGAGATGCATTTTAGGGTTAAATAGACAAACTTCAAGTCATCGTGGCAACATTCAACCCGCTAGGGGAAACCCTTTCATGAATGTCATTCCCACACTATGACAGTGCCACCACAGCATATCTGAGTATCTCTTTTGGGTTGAATGAAATATAAAAAATAAAAAAACTAGTGCGGAGAGCTGCAGTGCTAAACTCCCCGCAGAGGACATTGTGCTCAGAGCTCCTTATCTGATCAAATGGGCCAAACATGCGCTGAATAGAAAGTACCCCCCGCATCCATGCAGGGCAGCTGTGGGCACCTACCTCTGAACGCCGCCGGTTAGTTGAGCTTGGGACCATTTCCAGCCCGGTTTGCTGCAGAGATGTGAGGCGACAGGGGAGCAACAGTACAGCTCAGAGCATCACTTGTCCGGTGTTAGGACGTCGACGCACCGGGACACCTGCCACCCAAAGAATGGAATCGCACAGCGAGACAGAGACGTGACTTGCGGGAATGAGCCGACCGAGTGCAATGCGAAATCCCTTGTTTCTGCAGGACAGAAGAGGACAAAGGCAGGAGAGATGTGGTTTAGGGGGGGGGAACTGCTCGGTGCGTTGCACTGATGAGAGACTGACCTCCACATCGCCGCCTGTGTAATGCGCTGGCCACCACCGTGCGTCTGGAGAGGCACGTTTCATACGCTGGTCAGGCTGATCTGCTGTAGCTGCGGGACTGAGGTTTCCCCTGTCGTTAACATTCACTCATTAATCTCGCTTTATAAATAAATAAAAAAAAGTTGTATACACTGATGCATTTCTTAGAAATATACCAAATAGATTACAATTATATTTTCAAAAATATTACAAAGAAACCATTGTGCCTGTCATAGTTACAAACTACATTTTACAGGCTAAAAATAGACTACAATCATCAATCATTATTCATCGCAGAGTCACCATAGCCCCTGTAGTGATTTTCTTCTGGATTGTATCTTCTTAGGATGTGATTGTCAGAATATCAACAGCCAATCACATTAGTTTCCTATTCCTATGCGAATGTATGTGTCTAAATAAAAAAATAATAATAATAATAAAACTAAAACAAAACAAAAAATATATATATATATATCAGTATCACGTTAAATTTCGCATTGCCTCATAAAACTGTACTTTATTTACATATGCAGGGGATTATTGTGTCTCATGTTGCCACCATGGAGCCAGATGTCATGATCAGCTTTAACACAGCGCCCCCAAGAGCTGATACTGCTCTGCTTGGCACTTGAGCAAGGCAGATTGTCGACAATGCTGTTTCAACCTCGTGCCCCCCCAGGCGAGAGGCAGTCTCTTTATAGAGGAGCTGAGATTGCTGTCTCATAATAGCCTTTAAACTCATATGGAAATAGTAATTATACAAGGGGAACAACGGACACTAATGTCTCTCTGGTGTTCGATTGGGAGTCTGTACTGACCTTATTGTGCGTTATGGTATTTCTTTTTTTTGTATGTCCTTTGGCTTCAATGTAATATTATGTATACTCTGTTTAGGCCTGTGAGCACAGATATATAGTGACTGTTACTTCCCTTATCTTGTCATAAAGGTCTGGAGTATATCATTATGACCTTCACTTCTATAAAGTTGTTTTTACAGTGGCCTTCACATTATTCACATTATGTGTGCCAGCTCTATGATTCATATGCAATGAATATCCAGGGCTTTAAAACCAGAATATGTGATTGCCGCATTGGAATTTGCTGTCTTTTTGGCAGATTTCTGTGGTCCAATTTCGCATCATGCATTAACTTCTGTGGTCATTAACTACAAACTGTAAAACACATCCGTCCATTTTAAGGACTATCACCAGTGGTTCCTGTTGATTGAGCAGGCCAAGGTCGAGAGGAGAATGGCTGAGTGATGGGGCTGTGGGAACAGAGATATAGCGCACACTGCAGTTTTTCTTTATGCCTCTTCGTCATGCCAAGACACACACTCAGTGTGGGCCATCCATCTTCATACAGAGGTATAGGGGACAGCTTTCAACACAGGCTATGAGAGATGGCAAGGATAACTCAAAAGCAGGCCATTCCCTTATCGGCTGTTTGACGGCATCAGGAGGTCTAATTTTTTTTCTTTTTTTTTCTTTTTTGATGAGATGAGTGATGACAGTGTCATATCACACCTGGACAGAAACGGAGTGCAGCTACTGAACATGCAGGAGGCCTCAGCATGTGCCAATGTTAGTCCTAGTTTTGTCAGTGAGGATATTTATTTATTTGCTTATAAAGAGAATCAGTCATAGTCCTGGTTATATTTGATTCAGATTTTAATGAATGAATGAAAATGTTTTGCTATACTTCAACATGATGCATAAGGACGCTGGACTTTAAGACTGCTCAGGAAGATGTAAGGAGTTTAAATGTGTGAAATTAGGCCCATCTAGTGGATACGAAAGACATGATATGACAGCGGCTGATGTTAATAGAGCTGGGGTCTTATGGAGATATAATTTACAACATAAATCACTTTCATGATCAATACAGTCAAGTTCAATCAACACCACCATCTTCCCTAATGCAGAAATGCTTCATTATGGAAACACGTTATCAGGGTACAGGCTATTAAAGCTTTTCTATTTATGATCTGGTCATTTTTTGGTCTTAGGGATTTCCATGGATTCATCCAGGCAAGGCAAGACATTTCATTACAAGGAAAAACTCAATGTGCTTTAAATTAGAATGCACACAGCAGCAAATAACATGTACAGAAGAATATAAAACATATGGTACACTTAAAAACATGCAGCAATTTCATTCCAAAGGTGCTATATACTGTATTGAGTTGGGACCCTGAGACAAAACAAAAGCCATTGTTGTGTTTTGTAAGTCACTGTGCAGCATGCACATAAGCTTTCAGACAATACCCAATTGATTCTAGGAGATAAAATGTATGGGAACAAATCTTGAGTGGTGGAAAGTAGCAAAGAACATTTACTCTTTTACTTAATATTGTACTTGATTACACTTTCTAGGTACTTTACTTTAGTATTTCCATTTTTTGGGGGGCTATAACTCTGCTTCACTACAATTCAGAGACAAATATTACACTTTTTACTCCACTACATTTATTTGAAAACTTACTTCAGTACTATCTTTGCATCTTTAGTTGAATAATGCCTAATGCATTCAACAAATAAATGATCATGTATTATTATAGGTTAAAATAAGATAAGACTATTTTATCCCTTGGGGGAAATTCATAAAGCTACTCAGCAGTAGGTAAAGTAATTAAAATTAGCACCACTTTCACCAACATTAAAATGATGTACATATGTTCTAATATTATGATATACATTATTCTGAAAGGGTCCATTCTGCATAAGTAGTACTTGTACTTTTGATGCTTTAAATATTTGTTGTACGTTTACTCGACAAGTAAAAGCACTTTTACTTGTGTAGTTTACTTGTAGCAGAGTATTTCTACATTGTGGTATTGCTACTTTCACCTAAGTAAAAGTTCTGGCCACCATCACTGCAAAACTGATTTAAGAAATACCATCCTGAATATTCCTCCTTTTCTCAGGCAAATTACTAATTAATGTCTTCCCAGTATTTGAATGTTTGGACAAAAATCAAAGCTCACTATCTTCTCGAGCAGGTGACACGGTGCCTTGCAAAAGTGTTAAACCCCCTGCTAAATCAGTAATTTCATTAGCCGATAATCTTTGAGCTAGCTAACATTTTTTGACACTATTAACACTATGATGGAACTAAACCTGAGACTTTATAAGTCACAGTAATAACCACCAATTTGACACAATGTTCTAACACTCAGCAATTTTAGTTTCTTACGTTTCAATTTGGGTTCTAATCTGCGCTGTGAAATTACCAATTTCTTCTCTGGGGACTACCAACATTAAACTTCACAACCTCACTCCTGCTCTCCCTCTGACAGATTAGATAGAGACTCCGCCAAAGGCGGGAGTCTGGCACAACCACCTCCGATTGGCCAAAACTACGTTTCTGTTAACCCTTTCCTTGACTGGGGAACAGGTGCATAGCATTGGTGACAATGACACAGGATATTAAACCTGTTTCAAGCCCTTTGAACCTGTAATAGTTTGTCCTCTGTCACTAACAGACATGTTCGCAAACTCTAATTTGAAGCACTAAAATTGATTAAAAAAATTAAATGAAATATTTTTTTTTATTAGTATTATTATAATGTTTAGGGGGGCTGAGATGAAATTTAGTGGGCCCTAGTAGGGTCTAAAATCGCCAATGTTCTCGAGCCTGCTTTGATTCCTCCTTAAAGATCAGTGCTGTCTTATCTGACACAGTGGGTTGTCGCCTGTCATTCTTCTGGAGTTGCATAATTATTTTGGAGTAAACAGAGGGTGTGTTAAATTCGGTCCACATGCATACGTGGCTGCATGTGTACATCAGTGACACAGACAAAGGTTCAGTTAGTGCAGTAGGTGTAAGTGAGTCATGTTCATCTTTAACCACTTGTTGCTTGTTTCGTCTTTGGTGCCGCTGGCACTGAGCTACCCTTTCTACCCACCAACATGCTACACCAAGGTGCTGAGCATGGCACGAGAGCTCACCCAGTGGGCTGCAGATTTGAAGAGGGACCCTGAAACTGTAAGTTAGCTGCTGTGTTGCAACACTAAAGTTGTATTTTGCATATATTCTTAAATGGTCTTGTTGACATATAGTATGTGTACTTGTTTGTTGTTTATCTAGTATGTTTTTATATATTGTACTAAGGACCACATTAGAGATAATAGTTATTTTATTCCTTCATGTATTATCTAGATACAGATATGCAGCAATTTAGTTTCATCCCATCAAATCAAAACATTGTGGGTTAAATTTAAACACATTTTAGTAAGGTTCAATTTAGTAATGTGAGACACCTGGGATTTCTCAGAGAAGGGATGGGTGTTAAAACATTAGATTGTCCTGCCAATGTTGCATTTTTAAAACTTCATTTTGTTTTTTGCATCCAGAGTTACTGCATGGCACACATGCCAGATCTCTACCTTGATGTCCATGTAAGTATGACTCCAAATTCCCCACGATTGTAACAAAAAAGCTACTTAACTTACACTAGATTGGATTTGTTATTATTGGACATAATTGGCATATGGGAATTTACATATTTGAAAAGTAACCAGGGTTTAAATTCCAGTTACTTTTCTTCAATGTTTATCTTTCACACTCTATTTTCTTACACTAACATCTGTGGAATTTCGACTGAAAACCTCAGCTGTAAATCAAGCACAGGCACACTAATTGCTACTCACGCCGAATGCAGAATGCCTGTGTGATGTCCAAAATGAGGACCTACATCTCCCTGGTGGAAGGCCTGCGAGATCGCCGCTGCTCTTACACCAGAGAAGTGAGAAAGCTGGGTGTCACTCTGAGACAGCTCTTCATCATCATGTCAGAGAAATGTCACGGGGTAAGACAAGACCCAAGGTCTAGATAAATGTAACACAGTGAGACTCAAATAGTGCCTACCAAATCTGGTAGGACACCAAGTAAAGCCCAGTGAAACATCTGGTGGAAAATACAGGGATTTGTCTTTTGTCATTGGGAGTGTACCATTCTTGCAGTGGCTGCAGACGTTAAAGGCCCTTATAGGCATTGCCTCATTTGTGCATTGGAAAGTATGCTAATGTCGCAAAATGAATATGTTAAAGATTAATTTATATTAAAAAAAAACACCTGTAGGCTTACATTAAATCAGTTTGCACAGAAATTATTTTTAGTACATTATATAAACTTTTAATGGAGTACAAAATGTGCTTTTTCTGTGAATAGAAAAAGTAAAAGTTGTAGTAGTTCCTCTAAGATGCCCAGTTGTTATTCCTTTGTTCCCCATCTTGTTTTCTTCCACTGTACCTACATTTAAGTACCAGTAACCGGTATTTATTTTATTGGTATTTCAGATAAATGAAAGAACTGTCCATTAATGCATATTTTTAAGTCACGTATTACTGATCACCTATCTATATCTACTGTATGAAAGCTGATGAGATGCGTTCAACGTGACTGTCGGTTAATGGGTCAGTTCCACAGGATTAAACATGGTTTATGATGCAGATTATAAAAAAAACATTCAGTTCTCTGTGGATGCTTGAGCCTTCTCTGTTACTGCTCAGGAGAGTAGGAGAACTGTTACTGTAAGTCAGAACGGTGTTGGTCTGCGCTTGGTTTTCCATAACAGACTGACATGACCTGTCTGTGAAGACCAGGCCACAAAGTCTCGACAAAGGGTTAGGGTTAAATCATTTTAATTACGGTCATTTCGGTTATTTTTTACCTCTAACCTCTAGACAGTTATACTGGAAATACAGTATAAGTGTAAGAATAGGCATGTCATGTGATGATTTTCTTTTGAGGATTTTTATTTGTACCTGCAGTTTCAATTCAGATAACAATGCATTTAATATGAATGCACATGAAACTGAGCTGCTAACAACATGGGAACTATCAATCCTGAATAAAGGTCTCATTCAATCACATGCTTCACCTAAAAACGTCCATATTATCTTCATTTTTTTATAGGACTTGGTGTTCACAATCTATGACTGTGCTGCGCTGGAGCGCTATCCTGGATTCTGAGATGACATATATATATATATATTTATATATATATAACTGTCTGATGGCAATACAGTCCTTCTATGTGCATTCTTCAAACATGTGCAATGACTGAAAGAAACAAGACTGATGTAAAGTTGAAATCTATGGTAACTATGGCTTGTGTTACTAAAAATGTACTCTGTTTTCTGACTATAATGAGATTTATTGCCACTAATTATCACATCTTATGGAATCTGATTGAGTAAACATTTCATGTAATAAACTTTATTAAAACGCCTTTGTTATTCTCCTTTAATAGGATGTGTACAAGTGTACTTCAAGATCTTTGCTCATTAACTACCCATAATAAACAATATTTTGGGCACAAGTATGGCTCTACAAAACAACAAATGTAATTCATTCAACACACAATGTATATTAAGGGTGTGTAAAAAAATCGATTCACATTCGTATCGCGATTTAAGCTCTACTGATTCAAAATTGAGTCATAGAATTCCATTATTTTTTTATTTAATTGTATGTCTATGTCTACTGCAATCACATGGGAAAAGTAACTACATTTACATACTGTGACGCGCGTATCTGTGAATTTAATCGGAAATCGTTTTTGAATTGAAAATCGATTTTCAATCGAATCTTCAGCCTAAAAATCAATATGGAATCAAATCGTGACATTTTATGAATCGTGCACCCCTAATGTATATCTTAGCAAATGTATTATTTCCACCTGGGATTTTCCTCCTGTGACACGTTAAAAGGTTTGCAGTGACAAAAGATATATTGTTGTGAAATTCTGGGTTGTGAAATTTCTTAATCGTCATCATCCATCTTTTATTGTTGTGTGAATGGATCAAAATGACTTAAAGTCAACAGGCACTTCAGTGATCTCAGAGGGAGAGAAAGTGTACCAATGGAGCTTAATTAAGTTGGACAGTTTTATAGTCATAAGAACTGTACAAAGTACACACATATACAGTACAGTGGGGACAAGTCATTAGTGTGAGTGTTAGTAGGAACCTCTGTGGGCTTGTATGGACTTGCATGAGCCCGTTCTCTTCACTGTAGGATCTTTAGGGATTTACAGGAGTTGTGATGAAGTCTCTCTTTCACTTTGTGTCTTGAATCCAAAGTAACATAACAGAACGTTTAACAAAGTTATTGGTTTTGCAATAAGTTGGAACTTAGATAACATGACATATTTGCCTAAAATCGATACATATGAAATCAAATCACCTCTAATTAAAGTGAAAAATATCCTGAAACTGCTGTGTTTTCCAACTCATTTAAACAGCTCACTGCCACCAATGGTCTTTTCCATAATTTGTTATTTGGCAGTTAATTGTTTGGCTAATCTAGCCATAGAACTGAGAGAAAATTACTCGTGCAAATTAGTAGGTGAATGAAGGTCAGTGAGTTTCATTCTAGAGAGCTTTATGCACTCTGAAGGAAAATCCTATCTGAAGTTTATTGACAAATATGACATCCTCCTTAAATTTCAGTATTGATTTGAGTTTCATTTTAATGACAACAATCATTTATACAGAGTACAATGGATCAGTCGCTCTTCTGAAAGTGACTTCTCAGACTTCCCGCTCACACACATTTTCCTCCTCCACCTGAGGTTTATAACATGAAAATTGTACATCAGACATGTTGTCAAAAAATATCTTAACCTTCTCCTTTTGTCCCCAATTCTATAACTGTTCTTGTGCTATTAAAACCCTGAGGTTTTTAAGGCCAACCTGAGTGACGGAGACTCAGTTGAAATAGTGAAAGCAGGTTCTAGTTGATTAGAGTGTAAGTGAGAGATGAATGTGAATATACAAAAACAGCACAAAAGAAGAGACAATCCCTCACACTGATTATTTAGACTCCATGTTCAGATGCCGTTGCTGAGTTGTAGTTGTAGTTGAAGTTTCTCAGATGGTCAGCCTAATGGCCAAAAGGTTATAAAAACATCAGACATAAAATAACTGTTAAAGGTCACAGCAGCACAGAGCACAACTTTTAATACCCAATACACTAAATGAAAGTGGATAAATCATACACCCCATGATCATATTTAGCCTAGTTATCTGCGCTTGTTAATCCTTCATTTAAACAGGTCATGCTACGCGTAGTTTAAAAGCATTAGACCAACAAACACAATTTTAGGACATAATGAACAGTCAGTACGCCACTGTCATCACATAGGGCCGCAAGTTATTATTTTCAAAATTGATTAATATGCTTTTTCATTAATTCAAAATGTTTCTATTTTCCCACAGCCCAAGGTGATGTCTTCAAATTGCTTGTTTTTCTTCTTCTGCCAAACAGTATATTACCCAATCATATTTCATTTTAAATGATATCAACCATGGAAGCAGCAAAACATCACATCTAAGAAGTTAAGAACGAAGAATGTTTGTCATTTTTTTTTTGCTTGATTAATCACTTAAACGATTACTCCGTTATGTCTGTCAACTCATTTCCTGTCGATCATTTCAGCACAAATAATGCATTCATCGTCTGACTGCCTTGTCTCACTCATGTGGTTTTGTGGTTCCAGTTTACTGAGCAGAATGTGCCACCAGAGGGCGATATAACCCTGCCTGTACAGGCGAAGAGCAGGTTAGTTGAACCAGCATGTAGTTTAAATGAAAAGAGAATAACAGTGCAGGAAAAGTAACATTTTTGATACTACTGATTAAGGCATTTTAAATTTTTCAGAAAACTAAACTTTAATAAAGTATCACCCAAAGTCTGAGTCTCTTGTTTGCGGTTTAATAAAAAAAAGCAAACCCATAACCAATATTATTATACACTACGCAGTATGATGTAAAAGCTCAGTAAGCTGGGATCACAATGCGTTCATAACTGCATTCCACAGAGCTCGACTAGAAGTTTAGTTAGTGGCACAGCTGTTTAAATTGTCAGAGGACACGCCCAGCACCGACCCGGACATGAAGTCCTTAATGCCTCAACAATGCGAAAGTGACGACGACTTGTTCTTTGAAAGAAACTACATTTCCATGACGGCAGTGGGAGGGTTGTTGAGAAACAAGGTGGGGCGTTTTACGCAACTAGTTGCCCAGGCGGCAGGCTGTCAGACAGACAGACAGGCGTTTACTCCATCGCGTTTCCAGCAGCAGGTGGTCACCGCGCGTCCAGCATATATAGCCTAACCGCGGTTTGTGAATGGGATTATGAGCGCAGAGCCTTCAGAGCACCTGGTTGTGATGGACGGAGTACAATAACTTCTTTGAACTTGCTCGGCTCTCTTTTGATTTTCTCTTGAACGCGGAAAGTAAAGATTGACAATTTGGTATTGTGTTTTTGACGGGCTGCGCGTCTCCGCGTGCGTAGAGTCTTCTGATTTTTTTAATTATTTTTTTTCCAAGCTGAATGTTGTTGCGTTATAAATAATGGCCTTCGCTAGATTCAGCAGAATACTCCGTCTGCCCACTATTGAGATCAAAAAGAAAGTGAAGCAGTACGAGCACGTTCATCGGGACATCAATCCTAATGACTTATGGGAAATTATTGGCGAGCTGGGCGACGGTGCGTTTGGAAAGGTCTACAAGGTGAGTGATTTTAAAGACACGAGGCACCTGGCAAACTGGCCATACAAGTGTAGTGATACACCCTGTTTGTAGTTCTTAAACTGTATTCATAAGTTGCCCACCTGTCGCCAACTTCAGTAACACTCTGTTGTGTTAGAAAAGTTTACTGAGTAGTTAAAGTGCTCTGCCATGTCTTCCAAAAGTCACTTTCGTGTTCCTTCAGAAAGATTATCAGTTTGTGTGTGAAATATTGTAAATTATAAACTGCAGTTCATACATCACTTTGCTTTTTAAGTTTTGTGCATCACGATAGAAACAACACTATATGTCCCATAGCCCACATTCTTAGAATATAGCCTTAGCCTACAGGCTATAGGTGTGAACATCTTCCGATCTGCTGTGGGTGCTTCACCTTCCCAGCATTGCTGAGACTATGATAAATATGTCAACTATGTGGTTGATCCACTCAGGCAGTCACCATACTGTAGCTTTGTGTTTTGTGGGTGAAAGGTTTTACCTGTTTAGACAAATAATCATTTTTTATACTGATGTTAGTCAAGGATTCACGTTCTCCTCCTGAGATCCATTTCGTCTTCAGTTGTATTCCTTTTGTGAGTGCCTTGTTGAAGTTAATTGTTTTCTCTCTTAAAATCGTCATAGTTTTCGTAAAAGAGACCACTGACTTATCTTGTGATTTCCTGCAAATTACCTCTGCGGTACAGAAGGTTTATAGAAAAATCTTCACACACCCACCCGACTCCCCCACTCCTCGCTGAGAATCCAGTGTCAAACAGTCACGGTGACAGTGAAAGCACTCTTCATTAGTTCTGTCCACTCCTCTCCAACTTTAGCAGCAGCAGTAGCACTTTTGGCTCAAAGGCGTTATTTAATCAGGATCTGTTGGCTGGTCAGTCCCCTCTGTGAAGCATGGCACAGGCGCTCTGTGTGTGCACTGCCCAGAGGAGCACAGTGAAAGTCTTTGACACAGCAGGGGCCTCAGTGGAAGAAGTGATGCCTTACCAGAGGTCTGCGTGGAACAGAAAATGTAGTCTTTTTAAAGGACTCCACCTTATTTAGGTATTTTGTTTTTACTGGACAGTATAGGCCTACATGCAGGGCGTTGGGGAATGAAAGAAGACATTGGAAGATGAGTCTCAGTTGAAAGGTGACTTGTACTGTTTGTTGCACTGAAATAAACTTGTTCATTCTTGCTTATGTAGCCACAGGTGAATTAAACGTTATGTAAGTTGTCCTATAATGTATCTTTTGATCAGAGCGAGCATGTGAGGAGTCATGTGGCTATAGCCTTTTGACGACGCAGAGAAAATAACACAAAAACACAAAGTGAAGCGATCAGTATACCATGAACACAAACAATGCTTTCAGTTTGCTTCGAACAAGCTGAGGGGCTGACATAATGAACAGTCAGTACTGAACAGATTCCTTGAATTTTACTGTGCAGAGGCATACACTGTTCAAACCAAGGACAAACTAAAAGGACCGATGATTTGCAGCTTATCGTCGTGTTGAATAACGTTCCACTTGAATAATTGGCAAGCTTTCTGACATGTTATGTGTCTCCCCACTATGTTTTCCCTTTCTTATACAAATGTCCTCTCCTTGAGTGGGCTGGAGGAGGACAGCTCCACACCTGCATCTGTCAGATGGAGGGAAGGGAGGCAGAGTGGGAGCAGATAATGGCCATGAGAGGAAATTGTGGGACTGCATCAGGGGACGATTTCCTCTAACAGCTCCCGAACCTCCAAAATCAGATTGTCTGTGGGAGGGAGAGCTTCAAGTGGTGTATCGCACATGTTTTCCGTTGTTAAAGTCTTTGATAGAGCAGGCCTGAGAGAGAGGAGGGAGGGGGGTGGCTCAATATCTCCGTCACAAGTGAAATCAGCAGAAGAGCAATACTGATTATCTCTTCCATAAAAAGAGAGTTTTAGTTTGTCATTTGCACCTGGCCAGGAGCCCTGCTCGTTTCCGACATGTGTCTTTAAGATTAAGCACAGGCCTCTTTAATTGTACAGTGTTGGTTGAGAGCACAGAGTACTCCTGTCAAACTGACTCTCTAAAGGTTAATGTCACCATTGGGAGAACAACAACTCACTTTGTTGCGTAAGGGGAGTGTTGAGGACAAATCGAGCCGTGTGCGTGTTTATATCACAATAACACTGTGACTTTGCCCTTTTATCTCCTCCGACTTCTAAAAGATATACACAATGAAAAATTGCTCTAAAACTGCTGGACATTGTTTTGATTTTTAAATGGTCACATGCCAGAAAGCTTAACAACCGCTGGTTTACTGTGTGACTAGTTCACATCCTGAAACTCAAAGACTTCTAAGTCTTTATTTGTATGAATGAGTGACAACAAATGAAAATTATTTTTATTGCGCATGCTTTTTGATTAAATAGTTTTTTGGAGCATAATTCACTAAGAATTTCAAATGAAAACTTAAAAGTGGCTATATGTAACTTTCAGTTTGTGTTGATTCTAGCGGCCGCTTTAGACAAAAGCGGTAGTGTTTTTTACCACACCTGCTGTCGCAAAGGTCTTTACGGTGCTGTATTGCCCACTGTATATTACTGAGTTAGCATTACTGGGAGGTCATATAGTCATGATGAATGTTTTGCTCAACCAGAAAATCATTAATTTACAATAAGAGAATACGTTTCAGATGCATCGTTGCATTTCAAGTGTTGCATACGGTAACTTAGCCTACTTTGGATGTATCGTGAGCTAAACCAGATAACGTTGGCACTGTGTCACGAGCCAAAGCATTTAGAGTTTGTTGTAGCAACCAACTTAATAGTAACTTTGATTTATATAGGGCATTTCATTAAACCCAAGGACGCTTTACACAAGTACAGGGGGACAAGGGAAAAGAAAATAGTAAGCCAACACAAACACGGACTAAAGGCTCTGACACACCAACCCGACGGCTGACCTTCGGCAGAAAAGGCAGTCGGACTGACTGCCTCCCCGAGTTGGTCAAAAAAGTGCGTCGGAACACACCGAAGCGACGCCGACTTGAACGTACTTTCTGCGAGTGCACGAGACGTAATACGTCTCCATAACAGCAGGTGGCAGCTGATTGGACGAACGCGTCACATGGGTCTGGCATCTCCCGACTTTCAAAGCCAGACCATAATGGCGGCTCGTTCGGAATACAGTCTCATATTTTCCGAAAATATTTCACCGAAACGTGTTTCTGGAAACATTTTTAAGCGAAAAATAGGCCATGCAGTTGCTGAATCTGTCTTTATTTCAGATCGACAAAGGTCAGTTTAAAAGATTTTCGTCAGATTTTGAGAGCCGTTAGTCAGGCTCATCCCGCTCGTCATTTCCAGGTTAGCACGCCACCAATCAGATTGGTCATTGAGTCCGACTTCCCGCCTTCCGATACAACATGTCAAATCGGCCCAAATGAAGGCCGATGGCCAATCCGACTGACGATGGCACAGAACACACCAAACAGACTCGAGTCGCTGACCTCGCCAGACTGTCCGACGGCCGACAATTGGGTTGGTGTGTCAGGGGCTTAAAAGGAATAAAATGTCCGCGCTAAATTGAAGGGGAATGTAATTTAATGTCTGCTACTGACGTACAACCACATTGCGCAGACTAAAGTTATTTTATGAATGAAATCGACATATTGCATACCTGAGGGCCTGTAGAATCATCTACAATCCCATAATTGTAATCTGTTGAAAGACCGACCAAGTGTGACTCTGGGTTTTGCCCGTTGTCTTTCACTTTCCCTTTTAGCTTTTAGTTGTTCTTCGTTTAAATTCCTTTGTGTCTATGATGGCCCTCCTTCAGTATCAGCCATAACTACAACATATATGTAACTTCTAAATACAATTAAAATACAGTTAGGCCTATATGAAGAAATCTCCTGCTACCCTTTACCTGGCTGGATACAATAAACACAGGCTTGTCCGGTGTTTCGCTAAAATCTGTGACCTGTCAGAATGTGTGCTCTGTAGTGCTGTCTACCTGCTGTAAATCATTTTGTGACTTTGCGGGAAAAATCGCACCTGGGCAAAGGAATTAATAAAAACCATATAAAACTAGCCTTCTTTTCACTGTTTTTTTTTTTTTAGAATCTAATACATAGAACAAATTAAGAATTACAAAGACAAAACAAGCTTCAAACACCCCCACCCACCCCTACCACCCTCCCATGTATTCACACCACAATCACCACCACATTCAACTCACACATTCGTAGTGTTTTAACAAAAAAAAAAACAAAAAAAAACACTATAAAAAAAAAAAGCACAAAGAAAACAAAATAAAAAAACGACAAAAGAAAAAAAATTAATATAAATCAATCCTCTAATTCAAGTAAACAAACATTCCATTTCTTTTCATGTTCAATTATTCTGTTGTTATTCGTTGCTATGATTGTTTCCAGCATATGCTGATGATAAACTCTATTCTTAAAGTGTTTTATACATACATTTGATGTAGTTTTAGCTTTAAAAATAAACATTTTACCTATCAAAACAATCATATTCAAAAAGTGATTACATTTACCCTCATATACACATAACAAAACATTCTGAGGTGTGATTCGCAAAACAATATCCATAGACCTTAACCATATCTGTATCTTTGTCCAAAATTTAGCCACATGCGGGCAAAATCCCCACAGAACCTGCAACAAGGGTCTTTTTCTATCTGCCACTTAACCAGAGACTTTTTTGTTGCAATAATTTTATAAAAGATTTTAAGTTGAAATATTCTGGAATATGAATCAATTGTAGTTCTATAAATTGTTTTAAAGTAATCTTTCCACAAAATTGGTTCATTAAATTCGTCTTCCCAAAACAAGCAGGTTCTGTGTGGAAAAAGTGCAGTGCCTGTGATATTTACTTTCCAAATATATATTATTTTATTTATCTTTGCACCAGATAACCATTTTAAACATCTTATTCTTTTCACTGTTAGTCTCGTTTGCTGTTGCAGGTCATTTATGATCATCAGATGGAACTCACAGTTTCAGAAGCATTTAAAAGTTACAGATAGTCACTGTAATATATGTTCACTCAAAAAAACAACAACCTTGGTACAAATGATTTTCCCTAAATGCCGTAGGACATAATTTGACAAAATAAACCAACCAAATTTGTATTCATATTCATTTTTAAATGCCGGAACATGGTGTAAGAGCCTCACAGAAGAAAAAGCATGTAAACAAGCTGTCACCGGGTTACCGTATCACTGTCAACCATTGGTGTGGTGGTTACACGCAGTACAGGAAAAAAAACAAGAATGCAGTGTTGTTAATTGTACATTGTTTGCAATTTTGGCTACAAGCTGACATTCTATGATTGCTTCAGCCCAGGACCTACATTTGAGAAGTGCAGCATCCGCCTTGGGTCCTTGACATACTGCTTAAAATGTTGCGCCACGTTGTGCAGACCCCACCCACAATACTGTGGTGAACCATTCTCCCTGTAGGGTCTTCATTGCCATCATAACTACTTAAGTCTCTCTCATACTTAAAGTCATAACAAGAGAATGTCTCATTTCCTGTTCACCCAGTGTGTCAAAGGATGTTTTTTATCTGTCTATGCATGCTTGCACTTGTTGGAAAGAGCGTGAATGTGTGTGGAGTTTGGCTGCAACTGAAGCATGTAAACAGAGGAGTTGCATTGTTCCCCTCACTAATTAATGGGCCACGTGCCGCTTAGCACATTGCCCTGCTGCCGACGGTTATGGCTAAGGTTTCCATAGATGCAAGCAGGTTGTAAGTTTATGCTCTGTCAAATTGCCATTGAAGGATTAAACCATGGTGCATTTTATCTCTGTTGGTCTGTGATGTAAAAAGAGAGTGGACTTAAACTGCGGCAGAGGACTTGTTTGTGTAGTAAGCCACGTACTGTAAAAGTAGTGCATTACTCTTGATCAAGATGAACAACAATTATGTATATAATCAGATTCATCCCTTGCTCCGTTATGGACAGGCAACTGTGTCTGTGAAAAGCGCTATATAAATTAAATTTTATTTTGAAACCCAAATTGTTTTTTGTTTTTTTTTAAATAATTCATACACATTCGGTTTGAATAATGGGTCATTTCAGAACCGGCCCAGTTTCTCGGGCCTCTGAAGATATTTACTACCAGGCCAGATGTTGTTGTCAACCTGGATTGCTTAATAACTAGTTGACTTGCAATGACAGATGGTGGAATGAGCGAAAGGCTACAGGACTTCTAACATGATTACCCTCTTCAGACAAGTGAAAGAGAACACACACTTGGGTGTCATCAGTGAGGGGGAGGGGCACAGGTTGTAACATCCTCTTTGTAAAGGAAATGTTTATGTGAAATACCACAGACTTACTTTAGAATATGGCAGTGCCACGAAGAAGACGTATGTTGAAGTGCCTTTAGTGTGATCATCGTCAGACTGGGTCTAATCTCAGCGACCAGCTGGGCCCACAGCGCCTGATAGCAGCCCTGTTGAGTGGGCGTGGGCTCAACATGCTGGGAGTCATTGTGATGACTTATTATTGGCTCATAGTCATGGGCCTGTGACAAACTGCTGGTTGAGGACTTTTGTGAGCATTGTAACCGTGTCATTCACTTGGAAGTTGTGTTTTTTTGGATCACATCTAGACCGTTGCACTGAATAATCTGGCATCTTGCAATACCTGTCTGAGCATGGTTTTAGCAGCACACTCTAACCAGGAGCGTGCAAACCCTCCAATCTGTTGTTACTTGTTTTGTATACTGTAAACTGTAGTCAGGATGTGGATCTCCTCTGTACTGATATTCATGCTTTGGAAATATTGTGCAAGGCCTTGCATGAGTGATTAAAGAAAGTAGTGTAAAAGGGGGTTATTTTCTTTCAAGGCTCTTTGTGGCATATCATGATTTACTACCTCACTGACCTGCTTTGTACTTGGGACCTTCAGTTCAAGGTTTTGAATATGGGACATTTTGCAGTGCTGATCAGAACTTTCACATCCTAAAAAGACTCATTGCTCTGTCTTGGGGATAGAGCAATGAGTCACAGACACCAGAGACGGATGCAATGCTTTCTTTGTCTCTTTTTAAGGTTGGGGTTACTGTTGGCCATAAGATCAGGTGTGAAGTTCACATTTCTACGCAAATCTCTATGAAGTATTTAGTTTTAGTCCCTTTATTGCACAGTAGGTTGAAAGTAAACCAAGATTAATAACTGAACTATTTTAGTTCGTTTTTTAGGTAGTTAGTAGCACTGACAAATTCAACCCTTACCCTCAAAAACAGACCCCTGATTAGGCATTATACAAATTGATATAATATAGCAAATAATAAACCATGATTAAACAGGTTATCAAGCTTTCCATAGTCATGGTAGTATTCAAAGAGTCACATCAATTGCTGCATTATAATACACTATCCGAGTAATCCCTTCTAATTTCCTTTTATAGAGACTTGATATCTTTTGATAAGTATTCTTATTATGTCATTTAAAAAATGTCTATCGACCTTTAAACTCATGTTTTTTTTTTGTTTGTTTTTTTACTGCATTATATTTGATTGATGATCAGTTCTAGGGTCTTTTTTATGAGAATTATTAAACTAATTTAATTCACAAATGTTTGTCTACAGATGTCCCTCTCAAGCTGCATACATCCCCAACAATCTCCACCAAGAAGTCGATTTAGTGAATGAATCAAACTGAAACTGTAGAAGTGATGGAGACCTTTCCCCTCCCACCCACATTGGAAATTTCTCTCGTGGTTATTACTACAGAAACTTGACAAATATTTACTCCTTCTATTTGTGTTCACAGCATGTCACTTCTCTGACACAATGTAATATAACAAGACAAAAAAAAAAAATCCTACTTTGTCCAACAAATCAGTAGCCTACATGTAGCTGTTTAGCATACTTGACTTGACTTGTGCACCTTGTTGATCTGAATGAGAGATCATCACTTCCACGGGCGTCTGCTGTCAGAGGTGAGGTTTTATTAGCTGCTGTCATTATGAGGAGCTGAGAACCGCATTCCTGTTAGCAGACACACAGGGAGAGCCTACAGGGGAGGGGCGGTTCACAGGTTTATGATGGGGCAAAGGTCTAACATATACACACATTCCCCTGAAGGGGCTTGTGAGTGTGTGTTGGGAGAAACTATAACACCGTATACAAGCCGAAAATACACGTCAGCATGTGGTATGCTTATTCAACCTGGAGGTGACTGACCCCTGGAGGGGACTGACCCCAGAGTAAGGTCTGCGTTATTGGTTACAAGAGGTCATCTGGTCCATTCATTCTTATGGTTAACTATTCATTATTCTTTTCAGGCTACAGTCTAAATAGGTAAGGATTCATTAAAAATAGATGTTGAGAATATATTGTATTTTAATTTTTTTTAGGTTGCCATTTTCAAACTGGCTGAGCTAAATCTGGCTCATTTACAGTTGCTTTGCTGTTCATTAATGAGCGTTGTCCCTGTTAAAAGAATAAATAAATGAAACGAGAAGCTGGTGGTAATTATTTTTATATATATATTTTTTTTTTATATTTCCGGTTATTTTTAGGTTTGAAGTCATAACTCGCCATAGGCTTCTTTTTCCATTTTGAGTGTGATCCAAAGCAGTTCTTTTAGGCCAACACACCTGCAATAATCATTAATGCCTCACCCTCAGTCAACACAGATACAGTATTAAACATTATTATTCACAGCTTGATTCATTTTGAAAAGACTGTCTGAATACCGAATCACACACACACACACACACACACACACACACACACACACACACACACACACACACACACACACACACACACACACACACACACACGGCTGGAAGCGTGCGCTTTTATGCGCGTGTGTTTGCTTATCTGACACAGCAGCCAGTGTGCTTATTGGTTACGGATTGTGGCCTTCAGACAGACTGTTACTGAAAACAGATGGATAAATATACATGACAGATGGGGGGGGGGGGGAGATATACAGGCAGGGATGACAGACAAATTTAGTGAGGGAGACAAAAGATGTGCAGTGTGGTAGACGATGAATGATGAGGCAGGATGGGAGAGAGGTGTGCTGTACGTATGCCAAAATAAGAGGATTAAAAACAGAAAAAACTATGTAAGATGTTAAAAAAGGTTAGATTATACTCTGGGAGATGGATACAAATGCATGCAGATCAACTGATGGATGATTGATAGAAAAACATAAGGAAACTAGAGAAAACAGATGTCCAAACATGTAGGTTTTGTCCTTTTCTATTTAAATTGCAATGAAATGCAAATTGTGTTTTTATAATGGGATTTGGTAGGCGTCGATGAGCACTTGAGCTATAATCTTCATTTGTGTTTCCATTGTATTTATTTAGATAGTTAAATATGTCCTTTCACACTGCAATATAAAATATTGTATTTTAGGTGTTAGTCAGTTGATACGTACTTGTACTTTTCAGTTTTTAAAGTCTCTAGCATTTTGCTGTGTCAGTCTCTACGGCTTTTATTTAGTTCCCGGTGGTCTGTGCCACAGCTTATATGTGGTAAAATAATACTATGTGGAGTCATTTACTAAATTAGAAGAGGACTTGCAGATGCTTGAAATGTACAATGGCACTACATTTTGGTCTTTTTTTAGGCAATGTGTTGAAGAGTGTGCCTGTTCTTCTGCCAGGTTGGGTCCTCGAAGTAATCCTTTTGCACTTAACCTACATGAAAGCCAAGTCACTAATGAACAGGAAAATGGCCAGGCAGGGAGCGAGCGAGACAAGCTGCATGACTGAGCAGAAACAAGTCCTCCTCATCTCCATGGAAACCAGACCCCAAACAAAGCTGAAGACTGTTGTTGTCCTCCTGGAGGAGAGTTAGAGAGAGTGAAGAGTCAGTGGGTTAGAAGCAGTGAAGCGTTGTTTTCTCTTGGGATGGCTACAGAAGCTACAGTGTGTAGTGGACTGTATTCCTACTTCTTCAGTGGTGAGGTTGTGAACAGTTATTAGGTAATAATTCAGTGATTTTCTGTATAACTTGCTGACATCTGCCATTTCTGCGTTCTTTTTAGTTTTCTTGTCACATTATTTTGTCACGTGTAGACAAACTGAGAATAGGTGCCTTGTGTGCCAACTGGTAATCATCCCTATAAAGCTGAAAAAATTAAGGGTGGCATGTAGGCAGTTGTGGCGCTCTGAGACCTTTTGTTTTGTACAACTTGTATGACTTTGACTTGTGTTTTGTTGTCATTTTTAACCCCCCCCCCCACACTGGTGTTGAACCAATCAACATGGCGTTGACATTTTGAAGGTGTAACACCCTTATACGTGTAGGTTTGCAGAGACGTTTATGTGCATCTTCGGAAAAGCATAATGTTAGCTTTATTCAGACCTCTTGCGTGCCAATAATAGTTGTGAAAAGTGGGAACATTGTTGCTTTTGCGTCCTAGTATTAAAAGCACAAAAAACGCATTCTCTCTCCAACGTGTTGTTAATATCTGACTGTTGTATGATATATCATGTTTACTTTAAAACTTTATTTTAGTACTCTTATAATTTAAAACTGTATTTTACTACTCCTATGATCGCTCAAAGGCGGTGAAAAGATGCATCATCATCATCAGTCCAGGTTTGAAAGTCGGGCAAGAATGCTTATATGCATTTGGGTATCCAGTGTTCTTTGGATCATTGGCTTTTTAAGAAATGAATCGTACATATCGGCAAAATGCTATAAGCTCCTGAAAGGTGAAGATACTATGTCAGGATGTGAAGTACGGTCGGCAGACTTTAAACAAACGAAGTGTACATTTTGACAAAATTAACCTTACATAAGACTGATCTGACGCGTTCCTCATAGACGAGATTTTGTGTTTGTTGGGAGAAGCTGCTGCTGGTAGTTGTCAAGGTTGTTCAGATTTAAAGGGCGGTAAGAAGGATGATTGCTCCTCCTGCATTTATTTTTCTCTTGTGTACATAACGAAGCACGCACAAACATACACTTGTGCTTTGATGTCACGCTAACTCGTAGGAAGTGAGGAGGCCCCATGTGAGACCCAATGAGGCGTTTCAGTGTAATTTCCTCTCTGCGCAGTGTATGCACTTGGTAAGGTGCACACATAAACATACACGCATGTTTGCATACTATACTTGAGGACCATTGACTTCTTTTCTCAGTCTACCCTCTTTGTGTGTGTGTGTGTGTGTGTGTGTGTGTGTGTGTGTGTGTGTGTGTGTGTGTGTGTGTGTGTGTGTGTGTGTGTGTGTGTGTGTGTGTGTGTGTGTGTTACAATACTCCTACTTGTTCAGATGTACAGTAAGTCAACCATCATTATGTTGGTCTGAATCTGACACACGATGAGGAATAAAGGAAAGAATGAGGATGGCATTTGCTTTGTGGACAGACAGTAGATATAGTTCTATGACGGATTGCATGACATAAAACATGGCTTTAATATAGCTAGTCTTGTTACAATAAATGTTGTAGTTTACATTGTGTGCATTTCTGAAACTGTGACTTAAACATAGCAATATATTAAATGTCTTCTAAAGATGCATTTAAAGTATGTAGGGCTTTTTCTTTTACAGAGAGGTGGCAGAACAAACCATAAACGTACCCTAGGCTAGAGCTGGGCAATATATCAATATTATATCGATATGATATGAGACTAGATATCGTCTTAGATTTTGGATATCGTAATATCGTGATATGGCATAAGTGTTGTCTTTTCCTGGTTTTACAGTAAAGTTATGTAATTTTCTGGACTTACCAGACTGTTGTAACTGTTCTATTATTTGCCTTTACCCACTTAGAAATTATATCCACATTACTGATGATTATTTATCAAAAGTCTCATTGTAAAATATTTTGTGAAAGCACACAATATCGTTGCGATATCGAGGTATTTGGACAAAAATATCGTGATAATTGATTTTCTCCATATCGCCAAGCCCTACCCTAGGCGCATATACAATACCAGTATGTCTGGAGCCACTTCTACTGGAAATCAGTAAGTAAGGCAGTAAGTTTGTCAAGGCTGACAGTGTTGGTGCAGGAGGGGAGCAAATAGCAGAGAGCTGAGATGTTAGCAGAGGAGTGAAAGTGTCTGGTGTCTCCGTGTTTACTTGTTAACTGACTGATGGTGGAGGAGACATCCTGGTGACTCGCACTGTGGGTTGCCCTGGTGTGGGGCCAGTCTGGCTTCTCTGGAACTCTGTTTGACAAACACACACACACACACACACACACACACACACACACACACACACACAGACACAGACACAGACACAGACACACAGACACAGACACACAGACACAGTCATGGCGAGAGAGTGTGTGTTGCTGCATGCCTGTTCTGTTTACTCAGATGTTTTCCCACAGCCCCTGTAAAAGCGTGGATGCATGAGACCCCCACTAGGCTGTTTAGTCTGTCATGTTTCTACAGGTCACTGGGTGGACACGTGCACATGTACATGCATCCTCCATTTCTCACCATGATATATCACTGTCCCGACATATTTTGTCATTCATGCACCAACTTACACAGTCAGTAGTGTTCCTCTTGATCACTCACAGCCTGCAGTTTTATCCTTCAGGTGTTTCTAGCTAGAGATGTTCAAGTGTGTAATTGTCTAAAAAATTACAGTATAGATCTTTTGTGGAATTGTCTTCAATCACATTTGACAGTGTTTGAGGTTCCTAACTGTGGTGCAGCATGGATCACCACCTCCTGTTTTCGACTCTTATTTTCAGTCTTGGATCGTCCCCGGTCGTGCTCTTGCAATTACGACACTGAACATGTGGTTCTGTCGGCAGGCAAACATTAATGTCGCGTTTAGCCACAAAGTCCCATCAGTCAGCATTCACAACAATCTGGATGAACGTCATGTGTTTGGTGCCTTGTGCCTCACTCTGAGTCACCCTGTTTTGATGCTTTCCAGAAAGGTGAACAATCTACTCATGTTTACGTTCGCTTCCCGCTCCATTACTCAGAATTACTTGGAATTCAATGTCTATGTGTGCATCTTAGTTAAGCCACACTGACACTTGACAGCTTTTTTGTTCCTCTCCCCCCCCCCCCCAGTTGCTCAAGGAGGGTGTGGAGTTTCCTTTCCTGTTTTATCTCTGAATGGTAGTTAGTCAACATTCGGCCCAGTTGAAGCCAAAGGAAATCCAAAACGTCAATTGCAGGACAGCAATTACTGCTGTCCTGCAATTGACATTTTGGATTTCCTTTGGCTTCAACTGGGGTAGAAGACTCTGGCTGGCAGAGTGATAGGCACATGCAAGAAGCTGGTTGTCTGTCTGTATTTTCTTTTTTAGTAGTATAGTATAGGGGTGTGCAAAAAAAACAATTTCACATTCGAATCGCGATTCAAGCTCTACCGATTCAAAATTGATTCCTAGAATTCCAAAAATCTATTAATTTATTTTTTTTAAATTGTAGGTCTACGCAATCACATGGGAAAAGTGACTACATTTACATACTGTGAATCGTTTTTTTAATCGAGAATCGTTTTTTGAATCGAAAGTCGATTTTTGAATTGAATCTTGAGCCTAAAAATCAATATCGAATCGTGACATTTTCTGAATCTTGCACCCCTAGTATAGTAGTATTGCTTAAAATAATGCAGGCAGAAATGTTTGGCAACAATGTGACCTATTTTCTTCACACCCCCTACATATCACACAGTCACACCCTGTATTTCCACCACTATTAATATTTTCTGGGGAAGTGTGTGATTAAAAAAAATGCTCTCTCTGGAGAAGTGAAACTTCAGTTCATAGGATTATTTACACTTAAAACCATTACACATGTATTCACATTTGCTGTATAAAGAGTTTTAGCCCTAAAAGAGAGGAAGTAAAATGTTCAATGTCCTGTTTCTCTGTCCCTTCAGGCCAAGAACAAGGAGACAGGAGTTCTGGCTGCAGCCAAAGTGATCGAGACTAAATGTGAGGAGGAGCTGGAGGACTACATCGTTGAGATTGACATCCTGGCTAAATGTGACCACCGCTACATTGTCAAGCTGCTTGACGCATTTTACCATGACAACAAACTCTGGGTAGGTAACGGAGGAATCTGGTTGAGACTTCCAGCTTGACGTAACCCTCTCTCTTTTTTGGTTTTACCTTTCCTTTACTGACACACATGTTCCTAGTCAAAAAATACGAATCATCGATATTATTGTGTTTGCACATTTAAGCACTTAAACTGAACAAAGAAAAAATGGACTGAGTTTGGAAGAAATTGTACTTGAACAGACAGTGTTGTGCTGCTGTGCGAGAACACTGTGGTCAAAGCTGCTGTTGTATTCAACTGGTGCATGATGTACCAAAGGGACCTTATCTTCTGTCTGCACTGTTACCTTTCTCACAAGACGTATTCTTTTTTGAGGAGTTTCTGTTGCCTTTCCAAACAGAGCCACAGCACAGAAAGCTGAATGATCAGCAGGGAAGTGGAAAAACAGACATTTTTAACCTTGTATGTTAGCAGGCTCATGGGATGCTTCATTTCAATCTGTGACTGCCTTGTTGTTTTATTGCAACACTATCTCATCCAGAGTATATTTCTTCTGCATATGAAAGCTCTGCTGAATAATAAAGATAAGAAAAGTGGATTGCCTAAATGGGGATGACAGAAGACCCCCCCCCCAAGGGTGACATAATGCATCAGAAATGACCCAATCCTCACCCTGATGTTAAAGCAAGAATGAAGATGGATTTCAGTTCAGTGTTTTCTGCTCTCGAGTTATTTTCACTCTCCACACTCGCTCACTGGGTCAAGTGTTCAACTCCCCCTGTAATCTCCCAGTGTATCTGGCCAAGAAAATAATAGTGACCTCATGCTGGGGCACAGCCTTGAATATCTGAGGAATTACAAGGCAGTCTTAAGACTAAAGATAGTTATTTATTTTTTTACCCCTCTACTTGTGGTATTATTGTTATTATTATGAATGTAAGATTTAGAGTTTAGATTTAACTGTTCTTTCCTAAAGCTCCCTTCTTAAGTTAATAAAACAATAGTAATTGTTAAGTACAAGATTTTAGTCCTTTTGGATTGGGCAACACCCGTGGTTACTGTGGTAACAGCAAGTGCGGTTTGCTACTACCGCAAGTAGTACTCCCTTTCGAGAATGAAAAGTGATCCGCTGATGGAAAATGCCAAGAATGACCATTTTCTTGTTTTGTAGATGCATTTTTGATGAACAATCAGTAGTTTCCTGTGGCTGCTTCAAAATAAAAGCAACCGCCATATTCACCAGTTGAGCACTTTTAATGTGAAGTGGCGGCAGTATGATGTTCAGTTTGTTCACTCCACCACTGCCAAAGAGAACTACTATATAGAGAGATAGTTACTGAATGTAAATACATCACACATTGGCTATTGCAGAGAAAAATGTTGACCATAACTAGTATCAACAATGTGGTTTGATTTCATGAAAATATTAAGGATTATATAACTTTAAGTTAGCAAAAATGACCAACACTGACAAACTCCAGGATTGATCAAATCTTTTTTAGTACAACGCAAATATTACACACCTCAAACCTGACGAACCATCTCGATATGAACGGTCTCTGCCTCTACATAGCCCCAGAGCAGAGCTAGTCATGGTTGTTTTGTCCTCAGCAGGAATTCCAGAGTGTGTAAGGTGAACGTCCTCAATCAGTCAAAGCTACACTGTGAGACTGGGTTAGTTTGTGCTAATAATTCACATGTAAAAAGATCTCTTCCTGCAGCATTCAGACCACATGCTTCCTGTCTGTTTGTTGCTTCAGTGTCACATTTTGCTTTACTATCTCACTTCCAAGCTGTGCTCAGATACAGTTTTCTATTCTTTTAGATGTTCTCTAATGTCTTCACAATCTCTTATTCTACTTGTGTTTTAAGAGCAACTAACTTTTCTGGGTTGGTGTACATACTCACCACCAAAATGCACATACAAGCATCTGACCGGCAGTAGAATAATTATATACAACATGACAAAGTGAACAAGCTAGCCTCAGGATCTCAACAATTTGACCAGTGGTTGGCGGTCAGGCCTCAGTAACCTCCGGCTGGTTGGACTGAGCAGGGGTGAGATGACCCACCCGTTCTGCTTTCTGAGTAAGAGGAATAGAGAAAGAAAGACAGCGAGAGAGAGATGGTGAGAGAAGGGCTGTTTGTTCCAGTTCAGGAACAATCTGGTCTTGAGGCTGGAGGGGCAGCCAGGCCCACGGCGTGAGAAAAAGAGGGCCTTTAACATGGGGACGGGACTGCTGACATCAGCACACTGAAAAGAACGAACGAGGGAGAAAAGGGAGGTTAAACGGATGACAAAGAGAGACGATAAACACAGAAAATAACTTTCATATGTTGTTTAGAAGCATAGTTAAGTGTTCCTGCTTAAATGGTTTGTTCACCCAAGCGACAAAAAAAAACACATTGCCTCGCTTACCTCGGTTTTATTTTGAGATACCTCCCTGAGATTTACGCCGCCACCCAAATACTAATGGAATCCAGAGGGACTATTTCTCTTAAAATAAAAACTCTTGCTGCATAATCCAGTGTAATGGGGACACGGTTTCTAATAGAAATGGTCCGATATCGGTATTGGCTCCGATACTGCCTAAAACGCTGGTATCTGTATCGAGTTTATGCACCGATCCGATACCACGTAATAAAGCCCTAAAGAAAATCTATGTTAAAGTAGTTTATTTATTTTCTTTTTCCGTTGTAACTGTCAAACTGGATAATAAAAAAAAGTTCTGGGGCATTCATTGTTTGTGTTTGTTCATGTTTTACAAAGAGCCTGAGCCAGACCGACAAAGATATAAATCATATCACATCCATACAGGGATAGTAGTATACGGTTGTTAAAACATAATAAAATATATGACACACTGGTATCGGATAAGTACTCGGTATTAGCCGATACGCAAGTTCAGGTATCGGAATCTGTATCCGGAAGCAAAAAATGGTATCGGGCCATCTCTAGTTTCTAAAGAGACGATTTTGCATCTCGACTTTTTAAAATCTGTATTTCCCATGCTTTGAGCACCATAAACAAAATTCCATGCCATGTTCCATTCCTGCCTATATTGTATTGGGTGAAAGCAGAAATCTGAGAGACTTGTATCTCATTATCTGGGCAAAACTTGCATGTCTCCATGCTTAGATACCACTAGACTGCCCTGTAAAAGGCAGTAACTTCGTTTTTGGTCAAAAATTAGTTACTGATATTTTTGGGACATTCAAGACATCCTTTATAATGTGGATACGTAGCTTGAGTCTGTTTCGTTGTTTTTTCAAGAAAATAATGGGTTGTCTTAACAGTAACTTCTAAAAGCCCAGGAGAAACCAAGGCAGAACACCATAACACCACTAACTGCTCTTTGACTTTGTTTTGGAATGCTCAATTTGAGTTACGGTACAGGATAGCAATACGTACAGTAAATGTAATTGTAAATCATCAGACATATAGGCCATGATCACCATGTTATAGACATGTTACTATAATGATTTTGTAAATGGTGATCAGCAATAAAATATTGATAATTTGGAAGTTACTGCCTTTTGCCATGGCGTGACCTTTCACTTTTTGCAGACAAGACAAAGGCAGAGAACGGTAACTTCAAAATAGAGGTCAAAAGTCAAATTTGAGCTCAAGATTTATGTAGATACATTGCATCTAATTGCCAGATTTCCAGTGTCCTACCTATAATTAATTTGGCTGGACAACTAAAAAACTTTAAAGTCATGTTTCTCAGTTCCACACTCTGGCGAGTTAAGGTCTTTTTACCTTTTGTAGGGCAGTAGAGGTAAGTGACAATGTTTTATTTGTTATCATTTTGGGGAATCGGGGTAGAAATCCAGCAGAAATGTCTAATGAAGGATGTACAGTATCACAATAGGAGCTTTTAGCAAAGTTTCAAATTAGAGATGGCCCGATACCATTTTTGCTTCCTGATTCTGATACCTGAACTTGCGTATCGGCCGATACCGAGTACCGATCCGATACCAGTGTATCATATTTTATTATGTTTTAACAACTGTATACTACTATCCCTTTATGGATGTGATATTATTTCTATCTTTGTCGGTCTGGCTCAGGTTAAACTCCTTGTAAAACACAAACAATGAATGCCCCAGAACTTTTTTTTATTATCCAGTTTGACAGTCAGTTATAACAGAAAAAGAACATAAATAAACTACTTTAACATAGATTTTCTTTAGGGCTTTATTACGTGGTATTGGATCGGTGCATAAACTCCAGTACTTCCTGATACCAGCGTTTTAGGCAGTATTGGAGCCGATACTGGTATCGGTATCGGACCATCTCTATTTCAAATCAGAGTTTTGATAGCCCAATATCTATTCATCTGAAACTACCATAAATATAGTATGATAGGAGCAGCTTGAGAATATAGACAGTTTCTAGATTGAATATCTCATGGTTTAACCAATGGGTTTAACCCATTTAATGCACTGTGAACATGTTCGAAAGTGTTTAACATGTTTGAGTTTTGTGTGTGTGTGTGTGTGTGTGTGTGTGTGTGTGTGTGTGTGTGTGTGTGTGTGTGTGTGTGTGTGTGTGTGTGTGTGTGTGTGTGTGTGTGTGTGTGTGTGTGTGTGTGTGTGTGTGTGTGTGTGTGTGTGTGTGTGTGTGTGTGTGTGTGTGTGTGTGTGTGTGTGTGTGTGTGTGTGGTGGTCCCAATTATTTTCAAGTGCCTTCACTTTGACAAAGAAGGCAGAGACGATTGGGCTCTCGCTGTAAAATAATGGTGTTTGGAGACAAGGACATATTTTTTTTTAAATATTATATATTTGCATACAGTGAGGTCTACATAATGTTACCTGCTGTGGTTGTTAGATTTGTGATGACACTGGAAAGTGAATCGGTAGAAGTCCGTATGCTGTCTTTTTTTGGCACCACCTCATATGCACACATCACTGAAGCATTAGTCATGTTCACAGTGTGACAAAGTATAACAGTGTGTCTGTGATTCAGGTTTTTTTATGCTCATATTTCTTTCTTTATTTGACATTGCAGTTTCTAAGCAGGTCATTGTTGGCAACTAGCCTTTTACATCTTTTAGACTTACGACAAAATGAGGTGGGACTCAAAAGACAAAAAAGTGATTGACTTTTGGGTGTTCCCGTGTGCATTTGTAAGTGAGAAGGATAGGTAAAGCTTGTGTCTGCGTGTGTTCAGCCATTTAGTAGGTATGCGTTTCATGTACAGTAGCTTGACCAGTCGGGGCACATTTTTCACCGCATCACAACACGTCATCCAGAATCGTTTCAGGCAGGGAGAGCAAATGTGGTTGCAGAGACCCTGACGGAAACCCAAACCAGTTGCTTGTGACGCAGTAGTGTAATTTACAGCTGTTTAGGTTGGGCAGTACAGTGTGTTACTACTGCGTGTTACTACTGAAGGGCAGCTCATTTAATTCAGGTGGTTGGTTTTTAAACCGAGGAGAAATAGGAATAATGTGTGTTTTGGTTTGCGGTGAGCAGGAATAGGGAAATGGTTCGTATTGAAATGTGTAATAAACATCCCTCTGGGGAGCGCTTTAAAACTAATTATTTTTATCAGCATTTACTCAACACTACATGGACATATAGTTAAAAACACATTTTAAAAATCTAATTTTATAAATTGCGGTCTGTAAGAATCCAAAGTACAAAGTAAATTGGACCCGGAAATGTTAATTTTAAAATGCCTCAGAAATGTTCTTCTTACTGTAAGTGATGGGGTACCATGTGAAGTATAGCCTGACCAATAATGGATTTTTAGGTCAATAATGATATTAATATTTGTTCAAATATAAAAATATGACCATGATCTATCAGACAATAGTATTTTTTTAAAAACATAAACAAATAATTATCTTATTTGTTTAGGTTTACCAACAATCTTGAACAACTTTGATTTGTGTTTTTTTTTTTCTGTGCTGGTTCGAGGTGGGCGTGGCTAATCTGGAAAAGGGTGATGTCACCTTCTGCATTTCTAGCCCAATCCAAACTTAACAACATAAGAAAGCAGAATCTTGAACCAAACGCAAACAATAACCAGATAAAGCAGATCAGCAGAGTTTTGAGTGTTAAATGTTGATTCATTTGCAAATTACAATGTATTTATTTTATGTCTATAACTTCAATTGTTTCTGATTCAGAAGGTCAATTCTTTGTGATGCAGTAAGAGATATAAAAGATGGAAGCAGCAGAGCATGTAACACGCAGGCCAGACTGTCTCTTTGCTGTCTGTCATTTAAAGAGACCTCGACGGAGTGAAAGATCCTGATAACGCGTAAACTCAAACTAATGGGGCTTGTCCAAACCTGGCTTGACATTCCTCATCTTTGAGTTTTCCTCAAAGCGTGTGTGTCTTCATGCAACTGCGTGTGCACGGAGGTATGCATTGTTTCCTGCATTCATCTGTACCTGGGGTGTTTGCTTTTTTTTTTGTACTTTGATTCTTTGTGCTCTGGACTGAAACTCCACTCCCTGTCAAATACCAGGTTGATGCTTTGACAGTGTTGTCAGAGCAAGCAGGACTCAATGATTAAATAAGTGACATCACACAACACAAGGTATGCTGCACACCACCTGGGGTTGATCTTTCACCATTTTGAATCAATAGATCAAGATCTACTGCTCTGCATAGGATTATTATTAAATCTTGTGGTGTTTTTATTTTTTTGGTCCTGCTTTACTTGAACAAAATATTTAGTGGTTTTCTGACAGGCATGTGTGCTGTGTTTGTAAGACTATGTAAGGAGAGGAAATTAAATGGTTGGAAGTTGCTGTTGGCCAACAAGGCACCATTTAGGGAATGTGTACACAGAATCTTTTTTTTCTCTCTCTCTCTGTCTCTGTCTCTCTCTCTGTCTCTCTGTGTTTTTACTTCCCCTCTGAACTGGTATTATACGTTTGGCAGTCCCAGGAAGTGTGTGTCCCGGGAAGTGTGTATAGTTGGCCTGACACTTCATCACACACTTCAGTCTGAATCCAGCTGTCAACTTTGCGAAGTGTGTGTATTCTAGTACTTTGCCCACAGATGTCAAAGAGCGTTTGACTGATGTAGAGCAGGGGGAGCTCTCCAGGTAGTGATGACATAACATTAACATCTCTTCTTCTTTCCTTTCCACACTTTGCTTTGGTTTGCTTTACCAAAAATAACACAAAAAATATGCATATATTTTTTTTCACCCTTCTTTTGGCCGATGACAAAGTAATGTGAATCAGAATGGCTGGGAATGTTGCACTACCAATTTGTTGTGGTTTTCATTATCATTGGTGGACTGTTATTCTTATGTTATTAATTATCTTAGCTCATTTTACTGCCACACTTAATTTCTGGTTTTCCTAAATTATTCTCAAGTTGAAGTGCCAAACCCTTATGGACCGTCAGTGCTGAATGTTTCTCAGCCAGAGAACCAAAAACAATTCATCACCCAGTATTTCAAAAAATGCACTAGTTTACACGCTAGTGAAAGTGATGAGTTGAGATGTATTACAATATTACAAGAACCAATTTACAAGATAGCCATGTGATTGTTGTAAAAATACTAGTTGTGCATGTGCTTCTGATGAAAAGTAATCTGTACTTCCAGTTGCTACATATAAATCGCTGAAAAAGGAACAGCTGTCAATTGGATGTTTAGTCTGTATATTCATAAAGCTCTGTCAAGTTTAACCTCACCCATTCTCCCCTCCCCTTCATTCACCAGATCATGATCGAGTTCTGTCCCGGAGGTGCCGTGGATGCCACAATGCTAGGTAGGCTTCTCTCTCTTGGCACTCTGTGTGTTATAATAAGCACTCCACCTTCCTCCTTGTCACGAGAGTCGAATTCCAAACCTGTGGTGCTGTGACTACACCTGTCCCTTCAGCACTGACTTTTAACAGGGTTTCCGCGGGGTCTTAAAAAGTCTAACATTTCAAAATCAAAATTTTAGGCCTTAAAAAGTCTTAAATTCGCAAAAGTATTGTGTTCTAGGTCTTAAATCATTTTAAACGGGTGTTAAATTTCCTTACGTCACCTCTAATGCTCATTGAAATGTTTTTTTAGTGTTTTTTTCCCGTGGTTCTTTCTTTTGCTAGTCCAAATATAATTTGCTCTATACTGTATGTACCGATTTGTATTACTCCGTATCACTTTTATTCAATTTTAATAATTTGATTTACTTTTGTGACTCTGCATTTTGTTGTAATTTTGTTGTGATAAAGTTCTTAAATTTTATTCTTAAAGGTCTTAAAGACTTAAATTTGACTTGTTGAAACATGCAGAAACCCTGTTTTAAGGAAGTGTAGAAACATGATAAAATGTCAAATATGTGCTTTCAATCCACACTATTGTCTTAAAGCCTCCAGTCTATACTATTGAAGAATCGCGGCATGTTTATTTTCTATAGGAGAAGTCTAGAACACCAGCATTTATCACAATACGGTTGATTTGCTCCGGACTTTTGCTGATCATGTACTGCAGCTTTGCCAATATGGCCTTGAATGCTTTAATAAGCAGTCAGACATGGTGGAATCCTCCTGTGTGGGAAAATCCCCTGCTCTGTTTTTTCTGGGTAATCCACATCCTCATATCTGTCTGTACTCCCACTGCAGCTAACCAAACAGACACAGCAGAATAAAGTCTGCAGGGCAGGACTAGCTTGGATGTGTGAAAGCTTTTCTGATCTGGGATTACTTATCCAGCAACTTTATCTGAGAGACTTCCACTGATATCATCGCAGGTTTACCTTTTTCTCTTTTCTCTAGTGGCGTTCACACACGACATCAGTCTACAAGACTTTGTTTTGCCATGATTGTATGTACACTGAATCTGCGAGGTGTGCATAATGGCTTTTGAACCCTCTCAGCTAGTTTTTTCAACTCTCACTTCGATTCGGCTCTTGTTGTCAACCCTCTCCCCTACCGTGGCAGTTAACCCCTCCATCTCTTGTGTCCTGTCTCCACCTCTCTTGCCTTCATCAGAGTTGGATCGGGGGCTGACGGAGCCGCAGATTAAGGTGGTTTGTCGCCAGATGCTGGAAGCTCTGAGCTACCTCCACAGCATGAAGATCATCCACAGAGACCTGAAGGCCGGTAACATCCTCCTCATGCTGGATGGGGACATCAAACTGGGTGAGGGGTTTATATATTTATATTTTAGAATATTGCTAGTTGTAGGTGCTTGTACAAAGTTGACATTTAACTCTAGCATTCCTAGAAAGCAAGGTTTATTGCATTTACCATTAGTCATTGATTAGGCATCATGGTGTCCATTTTGTTCAAGCTCACGCAAGTAGGTGTACAAAGTTTGAAAAATGCAATACGGTATGTTCAGAGAGTAACAGCATGAAGTGTTGAAAAACATAATTGAAATTTCTGAGTTGGATTTTGGTCAAATTTGTAAGGCCAGTAGTGATCTATCTCTCTTTACGCCCCATCATTCACAGAGAAAACCTTGTCACTACTAAAATGCCATAAGTGGTACTAATTCTCAGATTGATCCCGTGTTACAATTGCATATTACAGGTTATCTCTGGAACTATGGTCCATTATGCTGTCGTATGGGCTGAACACACACATGCACAACACAGTTAGGGGCCCTCCTGTGGTGCTTTAACTTCTGCATTCTCAGAAGTTTTGCATATTTTCATTTATTGGCTTTTTGAGGAGTTCTCCACATTCTTCACATTGCACAGCTGAAGCTGTGGATCCAACCCATTCGCCAGCATGTTTTGGATTAAAGTGTAGTTCCCAGAAAAGGAAAAAGAAAGTCTATGTGCTTTATGTACAGTAAGTGCAAGTTAAGGAAGTGCAGATTTTCTTTCTAAATGGCTGCATGACATTTGGATCCTCAAACATACAACTTTGAACAAAAATATCTGGGTGTGTTTTTTATGCATGATGTTTTACTTTCTGTACTCTTTGACTAACTCTTTGTTGTTTTACACTCAGACCAACAAACCAAAACACTCAGTAGAGAGTAACTATAAGCTGCATAGGGCTTCAAAGTCTGGTGCTGATTCGGTAACACTTTACTTGAAGTTTTCTACATAAGAGTGACATGACACTGTCATGAACACATGACACAGTCATGACACGTGAACCCTAACCATAACCATAACTTTTCATGACAAAAGCGAATTACACTTACTAAAAAAGCGTTATGTCATAAATGTTTATGACTTGTTTATAATGTTTTATGACACATTCATGACCGTGTCATGTCACTCTTATGTAGATACCTTCAAGTAAAGTGTAACCGCTGATTCTTTGCGGAACTTGCTGCACTTTTTTCTAACTTTAATTTGATTCCAAACGGTTTATTGGTCCATAGTATCATTACAATTTATTTAGCTCTCTCTCTTTTTGTGATTTCAAATGACACATTGCTCACTGGGCTGGACTTGGACTTCTTTTTAAAGTCATTTTCCATTGCCTTACATTTCCTCCCTAAGACACCACAGTTAGATATAATCACTGGGAGTTGCCTCTTTAAACTCATTAAGTCATGACACTGACTCCTTTACAGTCTCCAAACGTATCTAACTACGTGTTAATTCAAACAAGGCAGCAATTATCTGTCTCTGAGGTCATGCAAATGCATTATATCCACCTGTGACACATGGGATTAAACATTATGTATGTAACATTATGTAACAACACAATATTGTTATTTATACTACCAATTTAATACATTATCTGACATTTTTCACTTAGAATTCTTAAGATCAAATCACTAAATCTAAATCAACCCTTGTGTTGTCCTTGGGTCAAATTTAGTTTTTTTTTTTATATCAGAAATATAGGTTTCTTTTAACCACATTGACCAAAAACAACATGGATGCATGTATGTATTTTGTATGGAACCCATACGTATATGGTTTATGGTTTTAAAACTGTATCCTGTTCAAACTTTGACATATACCAGTCTGTGATTCACTCAACATCTTCTTATCTTAACTATTAGTCAAAATGATTTAATATTTTTTTTTTTCTTTTTTTTTTTTTTAACTAAATAATTAGGTTAAATTAGGTTTATTGACCGTGAATGAAAGAAAAAGCGAATAAAACGTCAGAAAAAGTGCAAGAAAAAGTTCATTTTCAATTTTGACCCGGAAGGACAACAAGTTCATGGTGGACGGGAAGACAATACAAGGCTTAGATCTAACTATTCTATTTTTGGAGTTTGATGGGATTCCCCACTGAAACACCTGTTACTGTGCCCTCTAACCCTAACCTTTAGGTGTGTAGGGTAGAAATATTTGCGAATAATCATCATAATGGTTCTTAAGAGACACACCCTTGGTGATTATTTAAGAGAACATATTGTAGGTTAAACCCAGTGAGCACATTCTACAAATGCTTTGCCAGAATGTACTGAAGTGTATTTGGCCTCTAGGTTTATGAGGTTAATAATGTTACCATGTTAATGTGTAAACTTTTATTCCATGTACAGTAAAAGCAGAGGTACTATGTATTGTCTTTGTATGAGGTAAACATTCTTTCTGCAAAAGTTTAGACCGCAAGAGTCTAAAATTATATATTTCACTGGAAGGTCAAATATATTTGAATTGTAGTCTACAAAACCAAGACATTCATTTAAGTCCCCGTAATAGAACATGCGCGATTTGTAATTGAAACAGCCAGCCTACTGCCTTGTGAGTAAATGGCCTCTGCCAAGTGCTCAACCCTGGTCATGCCACACGTAATATTCCTACTTGCAGAGGAAAAAAACCTGTTCCAAGTGAAAACAACACCCCTGTAATCTGAGGGCCATGTCAGGAAATGGGGGCAGCTTGTTTGGGAAACTGAACTGCTATAAATTTACTGATTCTGGCTTTGTGCTCAGTGTCATGACAGTTTTACAACCTACAAACTATTTGTCTACTACATGTACAAGGGGGAAAAAAGGATGAAGTTTTTAAACTGGCATAACTCACTCTTAAATGCTTCTGAGGAACTTCTTTTAACTATTGTTTGTATTGTTGTTGTCTCTTCATTCTTGTAGCTGATTTTGGCGTGTCTGCAAAAAACACCAAAACCTTACAAAGAAGAGATTCTTTCATTGGAACGCCATACTGGTGAGTAAGATATTACTCTACATCGGCGCACTATTAAGGAAAAGAGCTATGCATGAGCTTAGGATGGCTAAAAGTTTTTTTTTCTTTTGTAGAAAAAGAAATTCAATTGAGAAACCATTAAAAAATTAGAAATGCGGTCTCTTTTGCTTAATACAGTGAATTAAATGCCTGGCAAATCAATATATTTTATCACACTGATGCAACATCCATTAAATCCAATACATATTACTGTTATCTACAGTAATCCTCAGTTAGTCATTGCTGCGTTGCTCAGACAACAGTGATGTAAATACTGCAGGTGTATCTTTATGATATCAGAAACTATTAAATCACGCTGGGACTGATCAGAATCAGATTTTTACGACATGATGGTTACCATCTTTACAAGTTTAGTTACTTATTAGCTCTGTCACTTGACGCTTAGCAACTACTGTATGTATGTAAGACCTGTGAACTGCCTCTAAAGTTCAGTAATCCCACATAGTCATGTGATGGTGATATTGGCACAATTTCTTTCTTTTTTTTACTTAAAACAAATATGTGTGCTTCACTTTTTAATACCTTATTCTCGTAAACACATTTGCTACACATGATCATGTCCATTTTAACCAGACAGTTTCCCGCCATATGTCATGGTAACGAATATTCAACCTTTTGTTTACTCTGTCTCAGGATGGCCCCAGAAGTGGTAATGTGTGAGACAATGAAGGATGCTCCGTACGACTACAAGGCCGATGTCTGGTCTCTGGGAATCACTCTGATTGAGCTCGCCCAGATTGAACCCCCGCACCATGAGCTCAACCCCATGAGGGTGCTGTTGAAGATCGCCAAGTCAGAGCCTCCCACCCTGGAGCAGCCGCACAAATGGTGAGAATGCATTAGAGATTACTCTAAATTCAAGAGAAAGCAGTGATATGTTAGCCAGAATATTACAACAAAACCCTAGTATTTACCACTATTTTGCACAGTCCATGATTCATTAGTTTGGACACAGAATATGATAGGAGGACAGGGGCTTATATCTTCCTGTCTAGATTTCACTGGGTCATCTAATTTCATTCTATTACCAGATTTTTGCACACTCAGTGTCCTGGAATTTACTGTAGACTCTCAATGTATCACATTGTCCTCCCCCTCTCTGCCCGCAGCCCATTTTCCCCTTATCAATAAACTATAGCAACAACTCAGGACTTTAGCAAGTGCCAAACTATAACTTTTTCCCTATCAATTTTATGAGTCTGAATGTTCCATAGCAGCACATCTAGTTCTGCAAAAGGGAAGTTATCAGGTGCTGAAAGGGCATTTGGGATGGAGAGGCCACTCATCATTCCTGTTGAAAGCTTTATTTTACAAAGCACAGCTGTACAAAGATGACCCACGTGTGCCAACATCACATATCTGGAACTGTTGCGTTCAAATGTTTTTTTTATGTTGGTTAACTATTCCTTTAACCTTTCCCTCGCTCCCCCATATCTTCATACCTATGGTTTTTGATTAATGCTGTTTTCTTGTGTTCCCTCAAGGTCACAAGAGTTTAAAGATTTCCTGAAGAAAGCTTTGGACAAAAATCCAGAGACTCGTCCGACTGTAGCCCAACTCATCGAGGTAGGCCCTGATGCAATGTGCAATTATAACCTTGCAGATGTTACACAATGCTGCACTTTGATACATGATGGAACATTATCCTCACTCTGTCCTTATCTTGCACCAACACACATATACAGTACAGGGCCATTTGCCGTTTATTCTTCTATTTTAAGACCTGAATGGAGTGATCAATGCCAGGAAAGTGAGCCGTGCCCCTGTAGAAGGTACTAGCATGTCAGTGGGAGAGGACTAGAATGTGAACAAGAGAGGGCAAGAAATGGAGCAGGCAGAGGAGTAGGACAGCGTCAAAAGTGAAAAAGTTAAGTGAAAGAACAAAGCTTAAAAATAAAGGTGAAGAAAGGCAAATAAACATTTAGGAATTTCAGAATTGTTCACTTTTGAGGCACCCTCTGAGGGCTTTTAAAACATTTAAATCTCAAGGACAATGGAAGTTTTTAGAAATAATTTAGAATGATCACAAATGGGTATCACAAATCCCCTTTGTTTTCCAACAACCGTAAATGCATATAAGACACTTCCAGTGACACTAAGGCCACTTTGGCACAGCTGAAATAAAACCCTAATATCTGAGGATGAACTTAAAGCTGTTTCTCAAAGTCCCGAGCAAAAGAAAATGAGAGAAAAAGTAACAGGGTGTGGATTAAAAGCACAAGCGCAGCGTCTATTAAAATTCAGAGCCACAGTTTCCTGTCTGTATCCCACAGCTGAGGGAATTCCAGCTATTTACATTCCCACCCTAAGCCAATGGTATATCTGGATTACCCTGAGCTCGCCACCTCTGTCCAATTAGAGAGAAAGGGAGGGAGGAAAATCCTAGACCCGGGCCCGCTGGGATTTCTGCATGTGCTCCCCAGTGGGGGGGGAAAGAGACGGGCGCGGTCTGGTTTTTGGTGCCGTGCTGGAGGTTTTAGATGTTTATCATGCCTGCTGCTCCTATACGGCTGTCAGATAGTATTTACTGTAGATAGTTGTGCAATGATGGCATTACATTCTGCTCTGCAATGGATGTTGAATGAAGTGAGGAAGTTACCATCAGTGTAAGTTCTAGGTCAGCCTTGCAGTTATTCATTGGAGCGTATGGATTTGGAAAACAGATGTAGCACAGGAAGTGAACATGAAGATTATAATGAATCATAGATAAGCGTGTCTGGAGTGTAGGTGCTAAACTATATGATGTGTGTGTGTGTGTGTGTGTGTGTGACTATTTCAAAAGAAGAAATAAATGGACAAATCATATGGTCTTTGTCATCATGCAATTCTAGTTTTAAACCGATTTGAACCTCTTGCCCTGTGTTTGTGCCATATGTGTGCTTGTGAAGAATGTATACAAAACAACATGACACCGTATCAGTCACTGTGGCTGTGTGGCTGGTGGGAGACCATCTGGATGACTTGTACTCATTACACTGAATATAGTTCTCCTCCCACATAGTTTCTCATGGTCAGGATTTTCTACAGTGTTTTGGGTGTAGCTTCCATTCATGTAACATAGCGTTAATTTTTCTGTTTCTGATCATGTGGTCAGGTAATTTTACCATGGGGGTATTTGGCTATTTGATCTCTGAGCCAGGGCTTTGTAGTGGTTCTCAACATTGACATGTGCAGACACAAACACACACATGCAGTATTTATACTTCTTTATTTGTGAGAGCCCTCATTGACATCATGCATTCCTTAGCCCTGAACCATAAGGCTATCAACTATAGGCCTAAGCCGAACTATTACCCTGACTTTACTCAAAACCTAATTCTGACATTAAAGAGTCAGTTCACCCTTAATTCCAAGATTATTTTTTCTCGCCGATTGTTCTAGTTCAGAGGCTGGGAAGCAAGCTTTCCAGTGGGGTGCAGGAAAGTTGTAGGGGGTCATGGAGGGTCTGAGGCAAAGAGACCAGTGAATAACAGTGTTTCAAAAATGGACATCCATGGTTACATTGCAAACAGGAACTGCTAATGGCTAATTTGGCATACTTTTAATGGCACAGGCTTTGTTTTTGTCACACTTTAAGACCCCTGTTGTGGTTTAATTTGTCCTTCTGAGATATTTATCCCTACCATTTCTGCGACCACCCAAATGTCATGGAGGGAAATTATATTTTTGCCTTTGGTGCCCAAAGCCATGGAACAAATTTTTAAAAAAGTCCAATTATTTTGTTGAAAATATGTCCCTGCTTCTCTGGATGAACCTCAAAAGAAGCTATCAACAGGAACTATTTGTCTGTGTATATATTCAGACCTCCCAGCAACTGCTTTATACTGAGTAAGGGATTTGTCTCAGACTGATATTTCAAACTTTGGACACATAAAAGTCAAGTCAATTGCATTTATATAGACCAAAACTACTACTTGCCTAACACCAACCATTACCCCAAATGTAACCTTAACCTCCGAACCACCCATAGAAGAAGTGACAATGCCTTCACTTTCCCAAAAAATGTGCTTACTCAAGGTCTAAAACTCAAATGTACCCTCAAGCACAAATACGCACACTCCACTGTCACTGCTACAGAAGTAACTCTGCCCTCACACGATGCACCTCCCTCCTCCAGTCCCCTATTGGGCCATGTTGTTCACATTTAACCTTTTCACGCCCAGCCATGCATGTAAGACCCAAAATCACCAGCCTCTTTGGGTCTAAAGCAACGTGAAACCTAGGACATAAGCGCCACTGATCCACATCTTGATCCATAATGGCAGTACAAAGAAACCTAGCCAGAGTTAACAGAGCAACAATACTACACTATTTGCCTTTTCTCTCCTTTGATGTGCCTCAAGGAAACTGGGTTTAGGTTGAGCATGGGAGGTCTGAGTTGTTACAACAAGCAGTTGGAAGCTGAAATCTCAGATGTTACTACTGTAGGATTTCTAATGGTGACTGAGGGGAAAGGAAAAGAGATGAAAAGATAATATTTTGTCTCAGTAATTGTACTAAGCAGTGTAGGCTTAGATCAGTAGTGACAACTGGACAAAAATGTTTCCTAATATGGGTGATATATTACTATTCTAGGCATTTATATTGAATAAAGGTAGAACTAAAGCTGCAACGATTAATCGATTAGTAGTATTAGTAGCTCAGTGTGTAGTGACCCGCATCACTAACTTTGATTCTGACGTCTGCTGTATAATGATGTTGCTCTTCTAAAATGAGTTATGGTAGACTACCTCATTTTATTTTTTAACTGCATCACTCATTCGATAGATCTTGTTCTCATCTAATGGTTCTGCTTGCTTCTTGTTAAACTTTGGAGAAAATCTTTCTGAATTTCAAGCTTTAAAGTCCTTAAAGACACCATTTTACTGTTGGTATAGTTGAAGAGTAGACTGCCTACACATTTTTAATTTACTTTGCCCTTAGATGCATGTACCTACAGCAACACTAGCTAAACTTTCTCACCGTCTTCCAAGCATCTCAAGCTTGTAAAGATTTTTTCCAAGTATTACTGGAGCATTCAGTGTAGCTGCACATGTTGAAGTCCCAGCATTTGTTCATCTCGCTCCGTACCACCGCAGGTTTGTATGGCTTTAAGAGTTGGATGGCTGATCTCTCAGCATGTTGGTGCACACACAGGAAGTGGTAGTGTGGTTGTTGAAGTCAGAATCAGTTGAATTGTGTGTCTTGAATGAAGTGTCAGTTGCTAAGCTTGTGTTGAAATACTCTATCATAATGTTACTCTGCTGTATGAAATAAATTAGGCTGAGTGGATATCATAACGTTACTCTGCTGTATGAAATAAATTAGGCTGAGTGGATATCTATCTATCTATCTATCTATCTCTTATGTCAAGATCTTGAATTTCAATTGGTGTGTGTATATGTTATATTAAATATTTTTCATACTCTTATGCATGCATTCTTATTTCCACTGTGGTATAATAAAAAGTTAGATGGCACTTTACACTACCTCACTCATCAGACAAGAGCTCACTGTTAGTCATTTTGTGACGTTAAAAGCTGAAGCCTAATGCAGTCCCCGAGGACAAGCCTCTTGCACACAAACAACTGTGATCAACAAATGTGCGCGCACACTTAATTCTCCAGCACCACTTGTAGCCTTTTCCTCTTTGTCAGCTGTTCCAATTAAATTACAAGGTAGTGCAAAGCATCTGAATAATAGATGCACTCAGATGCACTCAACTTTTAATTTAGCTTTTAATTCGCCTTGCACTCAACTTTTTACTGCCCTGTTTGCACTATGGCAAAACACATTTTCCTTTTAGCAGCTGTAGAACTAAAGATGGGCTTGCAATTTTAGGGACATGATGTTGGATTGAATATCGCTACATCAGTGTGCCATTAAAGGTAGAGTTGTATTGAAGAGCCACTATTGTTGTAGCTGTTCAGGAACTGGCAGGGGGCAGATAGAGTTTCCCCTGCAGTGAAAGTCTCCTGTAGCCTTGCCTCTTATGTCAAGTTGCTTCTTGCATCCCCATGGGAAAGTTAATGTATTTAACTGCAATTACTTTATTTTCCACAGAATTTGATTTATTTCATTGCCTTCATCTATTCCTTGTCTAATTCCTATCTTTTCATTGTCAGTCTAGTACTTGCAGCAACCCCTTTAGCAGTAGTCTCATGGTCCAATGATACTCAGATCCATGGATAATGTGTTCTGTTGCCCTTGTTTTATGGTTGTAAGGGTGTTTATCCTGTGGTCGAGTCAAGCCTTTTAGCTTCTCTCCCTCTTTGTGGTGTTTACCATCTCTTTTATGCTTAGAATATGATGCCTGAAATGAAATAAAAGGACAAAAAAAACTAGACTAGAAGTTGTAAGACTATTTAAGCATCAGTCCCTCTATGTATTTTAACTGATAATTAATTAACCATCTCTCCTCTGCCCCATCTGTCCACAGCACCCTTTTGTGAGATCAGTAACGTCTAACCGCCCGCTGCGGGAGCTGGTGGCCGAGGCCAAGGCTGAAGTCATGGAGGAAATAGAGGACAATAGAGAGGAAGGAGAGGAGGACGACGTTATGGAGCTCACTGTGGTACCAACCCCTTTTTTTTTTCTTTTCTATCCCTTCTTTTTCTTCTCTGTCATTGTTTGTTTCCAAAAGGAGACTGGGCAGTCCATGGATTGGGTTCTAAGTACATGTGATTGGGATTTGCAACGTCAATAATGGGACGGTAACTGTCGAGACGAGTTACAATTAGAAAAGGGCCTTCGTTTTAGTGTCACCGCAACTCATGCACATAATCATACAAAGTCATGCACTTACTTGCACACACACCTCTACCCCGAAAAGCACACTTTTTCTGCCTTAACTGTACACTTCCCCTGCTTTTGAAGTCTCTGCTTGTTGACCCCTTTGAACTGCAGTTTTGGTAAACATGGCCTTCCTGCCAGAGGACTGAAGGTCCATTCTGCAGAAGCCAAATGCATCCACTGTAGGCATAAGATTAGAAAGTGACATACAGTATGAGGGTGCAGTTTACCTCCTGCCCTCAGCACAAACAAAGGAACAGAAACTGGAATACTGGCATTCACTTGCACCCACACATGGTTAAATATAGGTGCTGCCTTCATCCTCGCTCCTGTATAGAAACGCTGTCACCTCGCAACCCCTGATGGAGTAAATTATTTAAGGTAGCACATTGTTCTGTTGCTATACTGTGACTCTTAACTAAAGACATTCTGTTTACTGAACACCAGGGACTCATAGTGATAGAAGACACTAAAAATACCCTTGCCAACAGGAAGCTGTGACCAGACCGTGGATGTTTTTCTCTCTACGAAAATGAATGTTTGTCCACGTAGCTCTTCCTCCCCTAATGTGAACAGTTAGTGTGATGACATTCACATTTATTTAGGGGAATAACTTGGCACAATTGTAGTGACATTAGAAAATGTCTCTTTCCAGACATCTTACAAATCAAACCGTATAGGTGTTTGGATAAAGTTTGAGTTTCTATAGGTGGTGCTTTATCCCGTTCTGCTTGGTCCTGCTCTGTTTACTGAAAAGAAGACTTGAAACTCCTCATTTAGTGTGTGTGTTAAGTTAGTTTCCACCTGATAGATCAGGAGGGTTGTAAACACAAAATGTTAGATTTATCACAAATTGTGTTAATTGCTGAGCTATTTTAGTACTGTAGTAACTGGATTTATTAATAGGAAAATATTAAAATGAATGTTAATGTCAAAACATGTATACCAGTACAGTACATAACTGAGACCAAACATATTTATCATCCCTGTGTTTAGTTAACTATGATATCATTCACGTTGTTTCCTTATCTCTTCCAGCAAGGACACTTTTGTACACACACAGCAACATTTTGACACATACGGTTACAAGGCCCTGAAAAGCCAGCCAAGCAGTTATCTCTTCCTTTATATCACACACCGCCAGACAGAGATGTTTGCTGAGACATTAGAAATGCTGAAGCAGATCATAAAGATGTCCAATGGCATTGTTTACCTCTAGTGGAAGAAAGCGGAGAGGTATTTCGAGAAGCCAAATTGCTCAGTTTGACAGATGGCTGTGCACATAATTCTGAAAATACATTTTCAGTGGTCTTTTAAAATTATAGACCATAGAATTCCCATGTCTAACGCACATCTGTAACCTTCTGTAATTAGATTTTAAATTGTGAAAATTGTATCTTTCTGAGAATTTATATAATTGCTGCAGAAACTCTATACTTTTACTTCTGGTTACTGATGTTTTTGGGCATATTAGTCAATCATTTAGTGAGTGTTAGTTATTCATTTTTTGATATTTTAAGATTATTTTTATTCGTAGTGATGGTTTTAGAGTGCTTTTATTTAAGCTGCTTCTAGGATATTAGTTTTTTATTTGCATTTTTCTTCAGGATTTTACAATTTACAAGAGGACTACCCACTGCTTTATTTAGCTGTGTGATTGTCAAGAATCAAATATAATTCCTGGTAATAAATTAAATTAAACACTCTTTCCCTGGTTGCCAGCCATGATAAGCCTATGTAATTATTATTGTACGTATTACAGATTAGATAGCCATCTCAGCCATAGTAAGAAGTAGCAGGCTTTAAGCAGGAATGACTGCATTCCTACTGAAGCAAAGGTAAAGGTTACTTCACTAAAGGTGGGATGTTTGAAGGACTTTAGCATTCAGTCCAACTGAAATGAAATTGTCTGCTACAGCATACATATCTGCTCTGAAAGTCACTTGTCCTTTGGTTCCCTTTTGAGAAAACAATTGAAAACAAAAATGGGGAAATTCGTATTTGAAATGTTTTTGTTTCATGATGGCGCCCCACGGTTTTGCATTTATTTAAGTAGTCGGTCACACTGCCCGCAGCCTGCTACCCAACACAAGGGCCAACAACTCCCTTTCCTGCTAAGGAAAGGAGCGTTTCTGATATTTCCCCAAAGACCCTTTTCTTCCTTTTTAATAAAAACTATTAACAATACGTTCAAAAACATGTTGACATTATTTTTGAGAATACAGAAAGGGATGACAAAATGTGATTTCTGTTGTACTTCAACAGTTGGGAGACCGCTAATGACTTAAAGCATTGAAACATCAAATGTTTTGTCTCATCAGTGCATAACAACAATTCTCCCTCCCCATTATTCCTTAAGTCTCCAGGAAAGGAGCCATGTAAGACCAGTCAGACCAGTTTGGAAGCAGACCAGTCTCCGGACACCCCGAGCCCCACCACACCCTCCCCACCCACATGTATACCTCCACCCAGGAAGGAGGTCGAGCCAGGTACACCAACAGAGGAGCAGCCGGGCGTCGTCACGGTGGCCCCTGTTCCTCTACCACGGCAGAATCTCCCTCCAAAGGGTCCAGAGGGGTTGGATGACAAACTGGCCGATGAAGTCGTTCTTGAGTCTGAGAAGTCTGAAAGTGAGGCCTCAACTAGGACCTCAAGCTCAGATTCGGGCATTGAGGATGGGAAGAGTACCCCCACATCGGAGGAAAAGGTGCTCTTTGAAGTTTTAGATTGAGAAAATGAAATGGTATTGACTGTGATGTGTTTAGTAATAATAACTAAAATGAATTTCCAGGTTGCTGTGGAGACCCCAGAGACGGAACAGCCACCATCTCCCACTCAGCCCGAGGCATCTGCGCAACGTGTTGACATCATCATAGAGTCAACAGACCCAGAGGTGCCCAAGGTCCAGGTGACCGAGAAGAAGAGCAACGTTGAGGCTAATGGAGACCTTCCAACTCCGAGCCAAAGTCCCCCTGTCACTCCTACACCCACTCCCGCTCCCTCTTCTGCTCCTACCCCAGTACCTACACCCCGTTCTGAGCTGAATGGTAGCCTACCCAAGGGTACCCCAGAGCAGACATCGACAGGAGGAAACGCAGATGCCGTCTCACCTTATATCAATGGAGGGATTATCAACAAACGGTACTCTTATTCAGGCAGCATGGCGTCAGAGAGCATGGACATGTCGATCCACAAGGAGAACATCTCAATGTCTGCAAGGGTGAGTCAGCATGAAGCAAAACTCTCTCTACTTGAAGCAGCCTGATCTGCCATGTATGAATAATTCTTCAGTCTCCTTATTTAAATGCAAAGATGAATGAACCGGGGATATATGTATATCCTTTATTAACTACAGTGTTTCAGCAGAGAGCATGTCTTTGACGTGAAATGTAGGATGAAAAAAACTCCTTGGAAAAACGATTTCTCGGTACCCACAGAGGAACTGAAACCGCATTGTGTTGTGTTTTGGGGTGTGGGTGTTAACCATCTGAAACAAAGGATAGCCTGTCTTCCATTAGGCTTGCACTACACATTGCATTTAGGGAGGATATGGAGAATGATACTAGTTAATGCTCTTAAAGCTTATGTTTTTCTTTTTAAATTGGTTGTGATTCATGGTGAATATGGACATATACTATTAGTATATTAAAAGACCTCTGGCATTGTTAACATAAACTTTCTTATATCATTACAATGCATTTTTTTTAAACCTCATCCGATACAAAAGGAGAATTCCCGTAATCCATAGAGGACTTTACAAACACCAGATTTGTGTTTAGATTGACAGTGAGGGAGGGTAGTTAGGAAGCTGAAGGGAGAGAAGAGAGAGACCATTTTATCATTTATCACCAAGCCTTTCTGAAGCAAAATATGCAACATTTCCCATTCATCGGGGCAAATAGTGCCCTTTGTGTGGGAACAGTTCAGTATTCACCAGTGTCAATTGGAAGTTTCTATGCAGCTCATTGTTACTCTGCTGCTTCTGGAGGCTTATGGACCGACCATGATTGAAATCCTATTGACTGCGCGCGGAGTCGTGTCTGTTTGTGGCATGTCAAGTTTTTCCAGAACAGATTATTCAGCAGCAGAAGCCTGCAGTGAGAGTGAATGGGTTATCTTTGTTTTTTTGGACAGGAGGACACTAGCATTTGTGCGAGTGTGTGTGTTTCTGTACGGAGTGTGTATGATTGTGAGCATCACTGTGTGCATGTGCTCATTAAATCATTTGTTTGCACAGTAGAGCTGCGTGTGTTTTTGTGAATGACGAGTGATAGGAAGTTAGAACTTCAAACGCAAACAATGCAGCTGAGCGACAGCATGACCCACATGTCCTCTGATTTTAGTGCCAGTGTGTTCTTAATAACGCACTCAAACACACAATCACATAGCTGTATTGCTATTGTAAATGTGTTGGTTATGTAGAAAGGGAATCAACAGTATTAGACATCTAGTAGCTGTCAGCAATGGCAATAGCCTATTATGTAGTCTATTTGTTCAGCTGTTGAGGGTTAATAAGGAAGCTTTGTCAGAGTGGACAGCAGTTTGCACAAACCAAATTAATTCCCACTTTTTGGTTCAGTTTAGTCCTCTCCTCTCCTCTCCTCTCTACTTATACAAACTATTTATAAACCAGGAAATGACGACATCCAGGGTTTGATCTACCCAGTGTTTGCAAGGTAAACCCTCCCCTATCAGTCTTGTAAATATTATCCGTGGAGGCTGATTTAGATAGGGGACACGTGCTTTGCTAGCCACAACAATTGTTTCTGTTCAGTTATAAGGTGAGGTCACGCTCTGACTCATATTAAAGATTTAATGTATTATGTATCATGACTTCCCTGGACATTGTCTAATTTATGAGGTATGAGTGAGACAGCGCAGGTCAATCCAACAGAGTTTGTTCAACTTTGGGAGCAAAGAAAAAAGGTCACAGACCTGTTCTTGGTAGGCCCATGACAGAAATAGACTGTTTTGTGTTTGTTTTAAACCATGACAAAACCGAAATTAACATATGAAGAGTTAAAGAAGCCAAGTCACATTGTGTCATATTAACTATGCAAACGAGGTTACTTCCGGCTTGGCGCACCCCATTACAATAACCGATGGAGCACCATGCTGCTTGTAGAACCAGATTAACAGGAATATTAATGCCTTTGTCACACGTACACACACACCAGCCTCTCTTTTTGCCAGATGAAAACATTGGGAGTCCCAAACACACATATTTAAAGGGAAACTCTACAGATTTTACACATCAAAGTCTCTTTACAGGTCTTGCGGAGTACTACTATGAAAAATGTGTATAAATGCTTTTTGTGGCTCTAGAGGGAGCTGCTTGAAATTTGATAAATTGCTTCAGGTGATGTCATTTAAGTCAACATCGGTATATCTCAATCGCATATAGTGATGCATGTTACTCAAGTGCAAGGGAATATTTGTCTGTACTTAATGGTCAGATTTAATCCAATGTTCTACTTTTTGTGTTTTGACCTTTGTTCCTCCTTGTCGGCCTTTCAGGACTTCTCGAGTAAGACTCTGAAGCGAACCAGGAAGTTTATTATTGACGGGGTGGAGGTGAGCGTGACCACCTCCAAGATCATCAGGGATGATGAGAAGAAAGATGAAGAGATGAGATTCCTGAGGTATGTGAATGACTTGATCTTTCAACACAACACACGTTCTGTTTCTGTTTTCATTCTCTGATGATGAGAGCCATGAACTCAGCGGCCTGTTTATTCCTCAGCTCACAGTGAAGTCTGTACAGTGATAAGTGGCCTGTTGGATGTTTCTTTTACTACACATACTATTTCAGGCGTCCTGCGCTCTTGGGCTTTAGCCCCTTGCTTGTTCAGATAGAATGATTGATACAGTTTTATATTTGTTGTCCAATGTTTTTTTTAAATGAACAATTTGTACAGTTACAGTCTTAAACACTTTGCATGGCCCTCTGCTACCATCTAGTGGTAGGAATATGACATTGCATGTGTGACTACAGTAATACCAAAAAACTTTGGTCGTATTTTTACAAGAACACAACACAGACATGCCCCTTCAGAGGCTGAGAGCAAAAGGAATATTTCTGATATTACCCCATATAGCGCTTTTAAAATAATTAGTAACTGCATTAACTTAAATATTAACTATGCATGTCTGCGACAATATTAAACTCATAAATTAAAGTTGTGTACATGTTGTAAATAAATGATTGTGTGTGTTTGTGTGTGTTTTTAGACGTCAAGAGCTGCGTGAGCTCCGTTTGATGCAGAAGGAAGAGCACCGCGCTCAGGCTGGCCTAAACGCCAAACTGGAAACACAGAAAGAACAAATGCAGAGACGTTTTGACCAGGAGCTGAATGTGAGTCACAGTTTATCTTATTATATATGTTTTTGTTCACAGGAAGATTGGCAGGAGTAGGGCAGACTTGTAATAATTTTTTGGGGGAATTTTTCGAATACAGGTGGAGGTCAGTCAGTAGTCTATATTCACGACGTTCCACTTCTGGGATTGCACGAATGTCCCTCTTTCGGCTGGACATTCGTTACCTTCTGCTTTCTTTTTGTTGGAATTTTAAACTCCAGTGGATTTATGAGGACTATGGATTTACCCTGCAGAGATCTGAGGAGCAGTTAACCAGACAGCTGGCTAGACTATCTGTCCAATCTGAGTTTTCTGTTGCACGACTAAAACAACTTTTGAAGGTAGAAGTTCCACCAACACAACTTCCTTCCCGAGGCTATTTTGCAGCAGAACCGTGGCTCTGTCCAGCGCTTAGTGCTGCCCAAGACAATTGTGATTGTTTTAAAGAAATGCCAATAAACCGGAGCATGTTTTTCTCTCAGCCCGGAATGCTGTGTGGACTAGCCAGATTCTCCTCCGCAGCGCTGTGGAGGAAGGTCTGGCAATGCAAGACTAGTCAGTCAGTCCAGTCAGTCAGTCAGGGGGTCATTGAGCGTGCTAATAATTGTCCCTTTCAGATGATGTAAAATCTAGTACTATAAATAAATTATACAAAATCGCATAACACGTCTACACAGTGCAAACATTTAATACTCACTAAGACCTAGCGGACACCATGTAATGTGATTGCTAAACTTTAGTGGTGTGATACACAACGCTGTAGGGCTGTTTTTATTTTCACCGAAGCTTATACAGTAGTGTGCTTGTTTACCTTGTTACCCAGGCCAAGAAGAAGCACTACGATGTGGAGCTGGAGAACCTAGAGAAGCACCAGAAGCAGACTATTGAGAAGATGGAGGGAGACCACCATGTTAAACTCAAGGAAGAGACCAAACGCATCAAAGCGGAGCAGGACCGCGACTACAACAGGTTCCAGGATCAGATAAAACACAAGAAAAAGGAGGTACATTGAAGATAAGGATGTGGAGAAGGAAATGCATTTCATTTTTCAAACACGTTGCTGAAATGTGCTTTCTTTATATATATATATTTAGGTAAAACAATCTGTCGATAAACTGCCCAGAAGTCAGCGTAAAGAATCCATGAAACAGATGATAAATTCCTTCCAAGAAACTAAGATAAGAGAGGTGAGTTGTTTGGTCAACAGTCATTTGGGCTCACTGTATTTTCATGCATACTTAACTGGACTGGTTTTGAAAAATGTTAAGTACTAAAAAAAAATCATGAAACGTTGCTGAAAAAGTCACAATAAACGCACATAATAAATCAACCTCTTAGTCCAATCAAACATTTTTTTTCTTCTCTTGAGTAAATATTTGACTACCTCAGTCTTAGAGCCTTTTTAGCAATTTATTTCCTTCCCTCCATCCATGTCTTTGTCTTTTCTGTGTTTTAGGAGGAGAAATTCTTGGCCGCTCAGAAGAACCACCTGGACACAACGCTGAAGAGAATCATCTCCAACAACAAGCGAGAGATTGCAGAGATGGAGAGGGAATGCCTTAACAAGAAACACCAACTAATCCGAGGTACACTTTCTGTTAGGCATAGGGTCTTACTGTTCTTTAGCCACTTCTGGTATAGTAGGATGTTACAGTATTGACATTTCAATAACTCTTGGTAATTTTGTGTGTCCCCTCCTCGCTTTGATTAGAGCGTGAAGCTACGATATGGGACATCGAGGAGAAGAACCTTTACGAGAGGCACCAGTTACTCAAGCAGCAGCTGAAAGACCAGTACTTCCTGCAGAGGCATCAGCTTCTCAAAAAACACGAGAAGGTAAATCAGTGGATTTACAACTCCTCTCGCCACAATATGTTTGCACCCACCATTCTACACCCGTTTAAATTTGGGTAGCAAGTACATGTCAAAATCAAGTCTCGAATCAGGAATTAACTTTCCATTTTATGTTTAGCAGTCGAGCTGAATGTTATTCAGAGCTTCCACTTGTTTCAGTTGTGCTTTTGCACGTGGCCTTCAGCACATACACATGAAATCAATGTGACAATGTGTCTATTTCCTGTGTCACTACAGGAACAGGAACAGATGCAATGCTACAATCAGCGAATGATTGAGATTCTGAAAGGTCGGCAGCAGCAGGAGAAGAACCGGCTGCCTAAGATCCAGCGTAGCGAGGCAAAGACCCGCATGGCCATGTTCAAGAAGAGTCTCCGTATCAACTCAACGGGCAGCTCCTCAGAGGACAGAGAGAAGATCAAACAGGTAGGGGCTAGCGAGGGTTTTCTCAATCCCATGCTTAACTCTAGAACAGCCAACATTCCATTTCCCCCTAGACACACACACACACACACACACACATGCACAATATATTTTGTGACCTAGTGCGTGCTCCAGGTTGTAGACAGTTCCGTCCCGTAATGGTTGAGCCAACATTAAATACTATAAAAATGTATAAATAGTTTAGCCAGTGCAGTTAAACTAGAAACTGCTACATGAGTTAGGTCTATCTAGAAGGGTGTGGATCTCTTGACTAACTGTAGGCACCTGTCACAGCAACTGAGGCCAGCTGCGCTGCGGCGATACGGGTGAGGTGGGTGCTCCTCGTCCTCAAAGATTCCTCATCCGATGAAAATGACAGGTCATTGATCTCTCCCCCATCCGAGTCTCCCTCACTCATGTCAAGTCGATTCAATTCAGTTTTTTTATAGTATCAAATCATAACAAGAGTTATCTCAAGACACTTTACAGATAGTCGGTCTAGACCACGCTCTATAATTTACAAAGACCCAACGATTCCAGTAATTTCCCCAAGAGCAAGCATTTAGTGCGACAGTGGCGAGGAAAAACTTCCTTTTAGGGAGAAACCTCGGACAGACCAAGGCTCTTGGTAGGCGGTGTCTGACGGAGCCGGTTGGGGGTGTGATGAACGTGGCAATAATAGTCACAATAAAGATAATGGAACTATGACTAGAAATAGTAGTTGTAGTAGTTCATGGCGTAGCAGGGCGTTACAGGGTGTAGCAGGACGTAGCAGGGCACTGCAGAGCGTAGCAGGACGTAGCAGGGCACTGCAGGGCATAACAGGGCATAGCAGGGCGCGGGGCAGGACTACAGCGACAGCTGCAACCATGATTTAGGTGCCACCCTAATCCAAGGAAAACTGCGAAAAAACAAAAGGACTCCAGGGAATAAGCTCCCCAGAGCTAAGTTAGTATAAGCATTTCTGGGACATGGATGCACACAGATGGAAAGAGGAGAGAGGAGCTCAGTGTATCAAAGGAAGTCCCCCCGGCCTGAAACTATAACTGCATAATTAAGAGCTGGTGCAAGGCAAACCTGAGCCAGCTCTATAAGGGTTGGTAGATGAATCTGACGACTATGAAGAGAAGCAGAGAAGAGAAGAGGTGCCGTGTCTGTAGCAATACACCCTCCCCCGCCGGTCTAGTCCAAATCTAGCTTGCTCTAGCTTGTGATCTGGCAGCCACCTTGTCAAAAGATGTGTAAACAGTAAGCGTAATTGCTAGGCCCCTGGCGTGGTGTGAATGCTGAGAGCAGTAATATACAGCGATTTTTATAAGGGGCGTAAAATGGACCCCTTGGCGTTATGAGGTATAAATAAATCTGTTTATATCACACCCCCATAACTTACTAGATGATTGATAAAGCCATTTTAGAAAATCAGGAACTGAGAGATAAAGAGGTTTTATAATAGTTACATGCATTTAAAAATGCCAGGCGGGTAAAAATGATGAAATGTGGTTCTAGTGTTAAGCATTAAGTTGATTATTTAGTAACTCACTCCCCTTTGTCTCTCTGTAGTTTTCTCAGCAGGAGGATAAGCGGCAGAAGGCAGAGAGGCTGCATCAGCAGCAGAAACACGAGAACCAGATGAGGGAGATGATTGGCCAGTGTGACAGCAATATCAGAGAGCTGCAGCAGCTACAGGTGAACTTTTACACTCACTTTTCTATGCCACTCCAGTTGAGTTTTTGTCCAGTCTAAAGGATGTGCTGCTCTAGATGAGCACAATAAATGGCCTCCAATTATTAACAAGAGCTTGTTTTCTGCCTCAGAATGAAAAATGTCACCTGTTGGTTGAGAATGAGACTCAGAGGCTCAAGCAGTTGGATGAACAACACAACCAGCTGCTGAAGGACTGGAGGGATCAGCTAAAGCCCAGAAAAAAGGTAAGTTTCCTGTCATAATTTTATCATAATGAATTCAATGCATGCTTCTAACACAAAACAACTACACTCATTGGGCCCTATACGCATGTATCATTCCTATTTTGCAGCCGACGCACAGCGGACTTTTCCCTCCACAGACGCACATCGGTAAATTAGGGAATGTATTTGCGCTCCCGGGGGCGGTTCAGCGAAAAAAGGAGGCGTGTTCAGGCTCAAACGTTCCCCTGTGCTATTTTGCAGTTTCGGAAAACAATTCCGCCACGGCAGTGGCGCTAGTCTAAAGTCAGTGGTGTGTTATTCAGATGCTATTTTAGGGGCGCATGCTTGGCCATAATGTAGCGTGTGCACAACTCGCATACCCTTTGCTTCTCTCATCTACACGGACGCAGCAGTTCCCATTTTTGCAAACCATACATAATTACAAGGAAAGATATTACTGAAAATGTGCTTGGATAGATCAGGAGGCACTTTACAGTACAGTCCTCAAAGTGTGTGTGGCTTGTTGTGTTTTACACTACATTTCCATGAATCATGAGGAAATATTAGAGGACTTAAGGAGACGTGATGTTGAACTACGGCGGGATCGGACACTTGAGGGTCCGGGAGTGGCAATGCGCGATGCGCTCCTGGTGGAGCAGGTGGACGGAGATGGCGTTGGGAGAGGAGGAAGGGGCACAACAGGAGCAGGCGGTGCGTTTGGAGGCCCACGCTCCATGGCTGCAGCAATCCTCTCAAGACTTGAGGAGATGCGCCCGAGAAGCCGCAGCAACATCGCCACCTGGTCAAGACAGGCATTTATTACTTTTCCGCATCCCGGACAGCTCAACAAACCCGCCGTCATAATAGCAATCCGCCATGGAACAAGCGCGCCTGCTCTTAAAGGGAATGTGAGATGACGCTCTGATTGGTTTATTGCACGTTACGCCCAAACCACACCTAGCTACTTCAGACCAACCCATTTTAGATTTGCATCGGGCGCAAGAGTGATTTACCCCGCTGGTATAATAGCAACAGTGGCCGAGATCCGCCCACAAAGCTACTTGCTTTCACGTTTGATACTTGCGTTTCAGATCGTTAAAATAGGGCCCATTAGGTTTATGGTTCACATACCATATAAATGTACATCATACATGTACTGGAATTATTCAAATGCTTATGACAGGCGAGAACATGGTAGGACATTTTATATACGCATGTATATCTAAAAAACACCGCTCATCTTAAAACAAAACGGCTAAGGAGTTAGACGAGTAGGTCAACATTTTAAGAAACATGCTCACGTGTTCTATAGCTGAAACTGGGTTGAGAAGATCGATACCAGTGATACCTGTGAGTGGTATCGATCACCTCATCCTTTTGGCAAGAAAGACAATAAAGCATATTTTCAAAAATGTCAAACTATTCCTTTAATTTGAAAAAGGACTTAAGCACAAAGGATCTAAACAAAACATTTTTGAACTGCATGCATTATGTTTTCCATAAAACAACTCATAACCTGAGTATAAATAGTCTACCTAGTTACCAAATTTTAAGACTGCAGAACACACTATGATAGTTTTTATCTTGGTATAGGAATATTTCACACATACAGCATAAGAAAAGTGTATTTAAATATATCACTCTATGTAAGCTTGGTTAGGTAATCTTATACATATTTTGGTTTCCATCCCTCCTAGGCCCTTGAAGAGGAGCTAAACCTCAAGAAAAGGGAGCAGGAGGCTTTCTTCAGGATGAGTGAGAGTTCTGATTGCCCAAACCCAAGTTCTCCGAACAAACTCTCCAAGTTTGTGCCTTACCAAGACTCTTCAACCACATAAAAACAGCCGTTGTGACGTTGGAATATCTTCTGCCAACTGTTAGCACCAACACACACTCACCCGCACACCCACAGGCATTACAATAGCCTACTGCCTCAGTTTTAATTTGCTTTGCCTGTGATGGCAGCATACTTATCCCTCTTTTTAGGTTCCTTTAATGTTTTACTGAATATTTATGTTTTAACTAATGTTCTAAGATTTTTTTTTTTTAAAAGTGCTGTAGTATTTGATGGATGTAAAAGTCACCATGTGCTTCACATGAATCGATTACATAGCATCTGCTTGTATACAGTGTTTTAACATTTTTCTTTTCAAGTCTGCTTCGTATTGCTCACCGATAAACACGAGGGTAATATGATACGTGGCTGTGAGCAGAACATGCAGTACCAAACTTAATGAGTAAAAATATTGAATAAAAAATACTATTTGGCTGAGAGGAATTTAATTTTGCATGAGGGGAAGAATGTGTTTCTATGAAAGCTGGGTGAGCCAGTACATAAGCATTTTTGTTAAATTATAAGTGCCGTCTTCCAAATATCATGACCAAAAAGCACACCCAAAATGTAATTGACTTACCTTTTTCTGATGTTTTCCATTTCTGTATGCCTTGACTCATTGACCGGTTTTGTCCATAAATCGGATGCATGTCATATAGCAGCTAAAGTCTGCTGTTATTTATTTTTACTGACAAAAAATGACCTTATCCAGAATAATCACTGTAAATGCTAATTTAAATATTTAATCTTTTTTTTTAACACCCCTGGTATGAAGGATGTGCTTATTATTTTGTATCTTGTTTGAAATGAGGGATGATGCTTATCCAGATCAGAATGTAATTGTTTTTTTTAAATGATTACTTAGGAATGAGATTTTAACAGACAAGGCAAGGCTCATTGTTATTCACATAGTGTTGCTATTATGACCTTTGTTTGTTTTTTCTGTTGTATTTTTACTGTAAATTCAGTCACTGGATGGGAACTAACGAAGCCAAAGCGAAATACTGTTCTTTGAAGGACGTTAGATAGGGGATTTAAGAAAATGTATCAATGTATAATTGTTATACCGTGTGCAGTAAATGCACTGCCTGCTAACCAAAGTGCAATATTACATGTATGTTTTTGCTAAGCTTAAAGAGGTTTTATTTTTCTTAATATTTGCCTTCCTTTGCACTGAGAGGGGAAATAATATATAGAGTTTAACTCCAAAAATAGATATAACATGCTTTTTGAAAGAAACCGCATTGCTTAAAAATGCCATCTTCATAATTTTAAGTACTTGGGAAGCAATAATTTAATTTTTCAAATGCTGATTTTTGGAACATAACTTTTCATATTATTTTTAAGGGAGTGCAACAATTCAGCATGCTGTTAGATGCCTCTAGATGTTTAATCTTAAAACCTGGAACCGAAGGTGTGCAGCTGAGGAACTGTTGCCTCTTTGAGTGAGAAAGTGTTTTTAGAGCAGTTTGGCCAACAGATTTACATTGAACTAGGCCAGCAATCAGGTACGGCTCTCTCCCTCTCACTCAATCTCTCAAAAGTATTTCCATTTGTTGTAAAACTGATCTTTTCTGTCATGTTTGTCTCCGTGTCTTTCCTTCCTCTCTGCCTCAGTTTACATGATATTGTTTGTATGGAGGGTTTGTGAGTGTGAATGAAACTATTAGAAGGAACCACTGTTGTAAATAACTCTTAATAAAGCCAGATTTTCTAATTAGTGGATTGTGGTGTAGGCTCTTTCTTATAGCGGTGGCAGTAACGCCATCAGCATGGTCCTTCTGAAAGTGAAGGACTGCACAGAGAGAGCAGGACATTGAACAAAAGGCAAGAGGAGGATCATCTGTAAGGGTATATGCAGGAATCTTAAAGATAAATGTATAATCTTTTTCAAGACACTTTCCAAGACCTTATCAGCACTTTGAGTTCGAACTGGTTACGTCACCAATACACTTTATCTTACAATCAATGTATAGAAAGTGTAAGTTAAACTATACTAACCCAACTCGACGGTCTTAGTTTTATTGGACCACTGTAATAAAAATACCATGAAGTAATAGTACGGTATATCACAAAAAAAGTCATAGTATAGTATGTCACAAAAATCCTAATCTAGGGAGTCATGAAACTCTATAGCATGGCATAAAAATCTCATAAAAAGTCATACTATGTCATAAGATGTCATAAAAATGCCATAATACAGCATGTCAAAAAAGGTCATAGTATGTCATGAAACATGCCATAAAATAGTCTAACTATAGTATACTTAAAAAAATGTCATGAAAAAAGTCAAAGTATAGTTTGCCACAAATAGGCCATAAAAAGTTAAAGTATAGTGTGTCATAAACAGTCAAACTATAAAATGGCATACAAAATTCATAGTATAGTATGTCATATAAAGGTCATGAAAATAATGTGATAAAGAAGTCATGGTTTCATGTATCGAAAAAAATCAGAAATAAGTCATAGTATAGTATGTCATAAAAATGTCATGAAAAAAATACTATAGTGTAGTATGCCATAAAAAGTCTTAGTATAGTTTATCATAAAAAAGTCCAAAAAGTCATTGTATAGTATATCGAAAAAAAAGTCATAAAAAAGGGCCAACCCGGACTGGGAATTGAACCTGGGTCAGAGTCTACAGAGACAGTGAAAGATTTTTTTGGGGGGCATTTCCGCCTTTAATACAGTTTAGACATGAAAGGAGAGCGAGAGAGACGGGGAAGTCATGCAGAAAATTGATGCAGGTCAGGTTTGAACCCTAGACCTCTGCAACAAGGAATGGACCCTCAATATAAGAGCATATACTCTACCAACTATGCTATCAAACAGTCCTAGCATGATAATGTTGAAAAAAGCCATAGTATGGCATGTCGAAAAAGTGATACCAAAGTCATAGTATTGTATGTCGAAAAAACGTCACGAAAAGGGCCAGTGACCTTTTTTTTTACAGGTTAATTTTTGGGCATTTCCGCCTTTAATACAGCTTAGACATGAAAGGGGGAGAGAGAGAGAGAGAGAGAGAGAGAGAGAGAGAGAGAGGGGGAAGACATGCAGAAAATTACTGAAGGTTGGAGTTGAACCTTTGACCTCTGCGCCACATAATGAACCTCATCACCTTGGCATGCACTCTACCAACTAAACTACCAAACAATCATAGCATTGTCATAGTAGAGTATGTCGAAAAATGAATAAAAAACTCATGGTATAGTATGTTGAAAAAAAGTCATAAAAGGTTATAGTATGTAGTTTATTGAAAAAGTCATAGTATAGTATGTTGAAAAAGGTCATAGAATAGTATGTTGAAAAAAGTGATAAAAAAAGTCATGGTATAGTATGTTGAAAAAAGTGATAAAAAAGTCATGGTATAGTATGTAGAAAAAAGTGATAAAAAAGTCATGGTATAGTATGTTGAAAAAAGTGATAAGTCATAGTATAGCATATCAAAAAAGTGATATAAAAGTAATTGTATAGTATGTCGAAAAAAACGTCCAACCTGGACTGGGAATTGAACCTAGGTCAAAGTACAGTGACTTTCATTTATTTTTTTAAGATTATTTTTTGGGAATTTCCACCTTTAATATAGCTTAGACATGAAAGGAGAGAGAGAAAGAGAGAGAGGGGGAAGACATGCAAAACATTGCTCCAGGTCAGAGTTGAACCATCGACCTCTGCACCACATAATGAACCTCATCACCTTGGTATGCATAATATAGTATGTCGAATTTCTTTTTTAAAAGTCAGGGTATAGTATATCAAAAAAAGTAATATAAAAGTCATAGTATGTAGTATATCGAAAAAGTCATAGCATAGTATTTTGAAAAAAGTGATAAAAAAGTCATGGTATAGTATGCCAAAAAAAGCAGAGAATTGCTGCTGATCAGAGTTGAACCCTGGACCTCTGCTTCAAGGAACGAAACGCAACATACGAGCATACACTCTACCAAATGGGCTACCAAACAGTCAAAGCATAGTATGTTGAATAAACCATAGTATAGTATGTTGAAAAAAGTCATAAAAAGTTATAGTATGTAGTTTATTGAAAAAGTCATAGTATAGTAGGTCAAAAATAGTCATAGTATAATATTAAAAAGTGATAAAAAAGGTCATATATAGTATGTCGAAAAAACAGTGAACTGCTGCAGGTCAGAGCTGAACCCTGGACCTCTGCAATGGGGAATGAACCTTAACATATGGGCATTCACACTACCATCTAAGCTACCAAACAGGTATTGCATAGTATATATATTGAAAAAATTATTTAAAAAAATCATTGTATAATATGTCGAAAAAAGTGATAAAAAGGCATAGTATGGTAGTTTATCAAAAAAGTCATAGTATAGTATGTCAAAAATAGTCATAGAATAGTATGTTGAAAAATGTGATACCAAAGTGATGGTATAGTATGTCGAAAAAAGTGATAAAAAAACTCATAGTATGTAGTATTTTGAAAAAAGTGATAAAAAGTCATGGTATACTGTATGTCAAAAAAACTCATAGTGTTATATGTTGAAAAAAAAGGACCAACTTTGACTGAGAATTGAACTTGGGTCAGAGTCTACAGTGCATACTTACTTGTTGGCACAGTGTTAACCACCGAGCTACTGAGCTACCAAAAACATATGTTGAAAAGAGTAAGGCATAGTATGTCGGAAAAAGCCATTAGAAAAGTCACAGTATGTCGAAATAAATGATAAAAAAAAGTCATAGTATGTAGTATAATGAAAAAGTCATAGCATAGTACGTCAAAAATAGTCATAGTATATGTATATATTGTATAGTATAAAAAAACATCATGAATAGGGCCAATCAGGACTGGGAATCTAACGTGGGTCAGAGTCTGCAGTACTTGCCTGTTGGAGCAGTGCTACCACCAAGCCACTGTGTCACCAAAGACTACATACACAATAAGGTTCTAGCATGGTATGTTGAAAGAGCCATTAAAAAGCCATGGTATGTTGAAAAAAGACCTAGTATGTCGAAAATAGTATAGTATGTCAAAATAGTCATAGTATAGTACGCTATAAAAAAAAAAATCATAAAAAGTCAAAGTATAGTAAGTTATAAAATGACATAGTATAGTATGCCAATAAAAAAGTCATGAGAAAAATCATAAACAAGTATAGTAGTATATTTGTAATGAAAAATTCCAAAAAGACAGATAATAGTATGCCATAAAAATGTCATAAAAACTTGTGGTATAGTTAAAATAAGATTCACATCTCAAAGGCACTGGCCAGGTAAGTAGCTCTATAGTGCTACTAGTGGTCAAAAACTCTACAAGGTACCTTTTAATATAACAATATTGATTAATGCAACAATAAACAATATTTAACCAGCTTTTCACTTCTTCAAAAAACAGTAATAGATAAATAACCCCAAAACATTACAGCAGTGAACATTTGTCCAGGGATCTTTGAAATACCAATTCAGACAGAGTATGACAGCTGAACTGAAAAATCAGAAACTTTTATTGACTTAAGTAAAAGGAGATTCAATGTAATGAAAAATACATAGCAAAAAAGTAAATAAGATTACAATACTGAAATGATGACACCATCAACCCATACATTTGCCTTACACTGTACTGTACCTTCCTGCCTTTTGTCCTCATAAAATAAACCCCAACAATACAATTTCTTCTTTCTAGTTGGTAACATACCGTCTTTTTTTCTATAAAACATGGGTGGAAGGTGGAATAATATTGTAGCGACTAGAAGCAGTGTTAGCTTGTAGCCTTGTCGGATTGTTTAGAGAACCACACACCATTTTTTATTCTAACTTTGCTTATTTATTAAGTAAACCTAACACTTCAATGACAAATGTATAGCAGACAATAATTTGTGGACCGCTTGGCGTGAAATTAGCAGCCACTTGTTTTAAATACTTTTCTTAAGGGACTTTTTTGTTATCTTTTGACAGAAAAACATAACAAAAACAGCAACCCTCTGTATTTTCTCTAGATAATCCCATAAATCAACCAGCCTTACTCCCTCTAATCCCTATTATCAGCACAGAGTAAAATACCTGACAGATGGACCATCAAAGAAAAAGTGACAACAGCTAAGATATGCCTCTCATTTCTGTACAATAAAAAATAATTAGCTATACTGACCATGCTTGAAACCAGTCAAGCATTAATGTCAAAGATTATGTTTATACAATGGTCATACTTTGCTGTTATTTGAGCACCAAACCTTGGTTAAGAACAGACTGTACACTTCCAATACTGTAAATCATTGCACAATTCACTGTAGATTACCAATTTCTTAGGTCAGACATCTGGTACAGATATGCAGATGTGCTCTGCAAGTCACATTACACACTTCTTATTTTAGGGTGTGAGATAACAAGATTATGTTAAAAATACTTTGACAGAGAGCTTCTTTTCAACTTGTCAGTTTCGATGTTCTAGCCTCATCTTTACATTGGTGGATAGTTGTTACAGTGAGTATAAAAAAAAAAAAAATCATAGATAATGAAACTAAGAAATTAAAAGCACTGTGGCATTCTTTTACTTCCTTCAGCGTGCGCAAACCTTCAAATTATTTAATATAAAATGACTGAAAATGTGCACATCTGTTACAAGTCACTGCAACAATAATTATGCAGTCGACGAAGAAAAGCATTACAAGAGCACAAAGACGAATTTGCATGTTTCCCGTATAACAAACAGCACTTCTACTTGGCAAAGAACTCTGTTTTAGTAATTTCTAATAGCACTTAAAAGCCCAGATGTAGACATTGAACTCCCCTGGTGAGTTAATGTGCAGACTTTGTCTACTGTTGGATTTGAACATCAAGTGTTTTCTCCTTTAATGTTGAGTTTTGATTTTTAGTCAACGTTTTTTTTTTAAGGTTCCAACAAGTACTATGTCTACAGTTGCATACAGTATATTAATCACTGAAGCACTTTGCATATAATATAGAGGCACCATATCATAGAAGGCATGGGTGGAGATACATTTACTACTGTTCTAGCGTCTACCCCAAGTAATGGCAGGACTGACACAGGCTGCAACTACTGTAACATATGGCAATGAAAGCAAAGAACTTCTTTCATGTAAAATTAAGAGAAAAAGACAAAAACGTAAACATCACAAGACCCAACAAGGTCATGTGTTATTGCTGGTTCAGTTTAGGTAGAACATATTATGCAACATAACAAAAATGTGTCACTTAAAAAAAAAAAAAAAAAAGGTACCTATAAATAAACAAAAAAAATGCTAATTAGCTACAAAGTACATATGTTTTGCTCATTTAAATCATTACTTTCATTACATTACTAGTTTCTTTATTCATATGGCGACGGCACTGAGAGCACATTCACACTAAGGTTTCTTGCTCAGGTAATTTGAGGGGATCCAGCTCTCAACTTCTTGTCCTGCCTTCTTACAGAACCACCAGCCGCTGCTGTTTTTTTCCATCACCTCAAACACCGTGCCCACCTTAAAGCTGGATGTTTGGTCATCCCCTTCAAAGTCCGCCACAGCTAGATACAGCTCATCCTTACTGGGCTCCATGAGTAAAGGTGGAAGCTTGTCCTTGGGCGGGCCGGGCTTCTCACTCTTCAACTGGGGCTTGGGAGGAACCGGGACTTTATTAACTTTGGGCTCTTCTTTCTCTTTGTTTGGAGGTGCCTGAACAAACCCTTTGGGTTTAGGGGGAGGGGGTCTGCTGAGTTGGGTTGGGGGGCTCTTGGGAATGTCCTGGATTTCTCTGAGAACAGGTGGAGGTTTGAGCTCAGTGGGGCTGGATGGGTCGGTCTTCTTTGGAGGAGGAGGTCTCCTTGGAGCCATGGTGGGGGGTCTCTGTGGGGGTTCCTTGTGGGGAGGCACTGCTGGTTTTGCAGGGGGTGATGAGCTCTCCTGGCTATGACCATTAATGTGTTTTGGGGGGAGTTTTGGCTCGTCGCAGTGCTTACCATTGTTGAGAGTAGGGATATGGATGGGGGGAGAGCTAGGAGGTAGACTGGGACAGGAACTATTTACTGCTGCCGAGGTGTCATTCTGATGGCTCACCTCAGCTGATGCAGAGCCGGGATCCGCAGGTTTTGACGGCCTCAGCTTGCTTCTCAGGTTGGTGATGTCTAGTTTGTTCTCTGCCGGAGGATCTGGCTTGGCAGCAGGAACAGGTTTAGGTCGGAGCACTGGCTTAGGCTTCATAAACACAGCTGGGCCAGCTGCCTCCGGTTTCTCCTCCTGCACTTCTGATTTGGGTTTTGGTGGCTGTTTGGGTACAGGTTTCAGATTAAACTTCTTCACCTCTTTGGCAGAGATCTTGTGGCCACATTCAAGACCCATCTCGTTCCTAAGGTGAAGAGCTTTGCTCTTATCTTCCTTCTTGGGCTCTGGTGGTTTGTCCTGTTTGAATGGGGCTGCTTTTGGTGGAACCAACGGCATGATGACCCCAGGAGCCGGGGGTTTTGGAGGCAAAGGTTTGGAATGATCAGCCCTTGGTTTTTCTGATACTTCCAATTCAAAGCTCTTATTAATGGACTCCCTTCGAGGTGGCAGAGCTGGTTTCTCTTCGACTGGAGGGGTGGCTGGGGCTGGAGGTAAAGGTCCACTGAAGGGAAGGGCCCCCTTGCTGGCACTGGACTTCCAATCTCTCAGCTTGGGCCGAGCAATGGAGTCAGGGGCTGTGGTTGGCTCATCTGGTAAAGGCTTGGACCAGCTGTCATCTGCGCCTGAGACATTTGAAGAACCACCATCTTCCAGTCTCAGCTTCTCCATCTCATTGGGCAGAGGTGCAAGGAAATTAGGTCGCACGGCATTACTGGTCTTCTTGTACTTGTCAATATAGGTGGCAGGGGCCCAGCCCTCTTTGTCATCTATCTGGATGTACCACCAACCACCATTATTCTTCTCAATCACCTGGTAGGTAAAAAAGGAGTCATTTTATTTTACTATATCATTTTAAAATTTATGACGGAAATAAATGAAAAGACAAAACGTGTCAAATGTTTCACTATATTATTACCTATCTTAATACAACTTTAGGATGTGCCTGACCCACCTCAACTTTGACTCCGGCTTGGAAGCTAATACCATCAGGGATGATGGTCTGGAAGTCTGCTATGGTGTAGAACTCTTCCTCAACCTGAGGAGGAATGGGTGGCTTGGGTAGGTTTGTACCACGTGGCTGTGGAATGTGAGACACACACATAAAAGATTAACTCGATTAAAAACCTTTTGTTAAGAAAAACTAAGCTATTCTCCATTACAATAGGAATCCCCACTGTGTCAAACAGAGATTTGAACTGGATCTCTTACAAGGGTCAGATCTCTGCGTGGAGGAGGTCTGTGTCTTGCTCCCACTTCTGTGGAGTGGAAAGACATTAAGAAATCAATCATTTTTGCTGAGTTGTACATTTGCAAAGCAGTTGTAACATCTTAGACATATTTTTTAATTTAATTTTATTATTTTTGTTTATTCATTTCACGCAGGTTTTCATTTGGATTTGGTGTAGACTGACTCAGCTGACTATGGCTGGGCAATTAGACTGTAGCCTAACACAAATCACTACATTATCAAATGATAGAGGCTTTATCACTACATCCACAATTCCAATTATTTACTTTTAGAGCGTGTTGAGTAGATTGGCATTATGTACATTTTTTGACTGTTAAAAGACTTGGAATTCACTTACTACTTTTGTCAGAAAAAAACGAGAGTCGGTTTTCTTTTTGGCCGTTGTCTCGGTTCTCTTTGGCTGCATTGTTTTGCTGGTTCTGTTTAGAAAACCCATCTAGGTCATTGGTGCTGGCATGAGCAGCAGCGCCCGTTGACTGCTTCTGGCCTTGGATGTCAGTCTTCTTCAGGTAGGAGGCTGGGGCCCAGCCCTCACGCCCCTGGTACCTGAGTGGAGAAGAAATGTACAATCAGTGGCTTCAGGTGAGAACGCTGGAAAACACAGAGTCCGTACAATGACATGAGTCTCATTATTAAATAGAATCTGATGTCAATTTATGTTTTGTTTTTTTTAAACACATTTACTTGTCTCTTTAGTAAATACAGATTTTTTTACTCTTCCAGAGTAAATGTCATTGATATTATTACCTGATCTTCCACCAGCCCTCCAGGTTCTTCTGAATCACCTCAACAATCATGCCTCTCTCCAGGTCGATCTCATCCTGGTCCCTGGCCGAGTACGGGTAAATCACTGAATACTTCTCCTCTGGCGTCATAAAAAGACAATATTGTTAAATATAAGAACAAATTGTCTGTTTTGAAGTTTACTGTTTACTGGTTCACAAATAGGGGAACACAAATAAACTAACTGTGTGTAGCGTAGTGTTTGCATTTATGAAATCGCTTAAACTTGTTTATTGCTATGCAGTGAAAATATCTGCAGCCTTTTAATGAAAAGGTTCAAAATCCTTTCTCCGTCACACAACTCTCCCTATGTAATTCAGGATATAATGTTATGGGTACATAAGTGCACTGGTTTTACACATTAGCTAACTGATTTGTACGGAGCAAGGCTTGAGCAGCATCTTGTGGAGTGAGAAGATGTGAGATACACACATGTGAAACACACAAAACACACATACATCCTCCACAAATGTTGACCACAAACAGGACAAACGTGTTACTGTACTAGAAAGGCAGCCATTTCTACCATTCTTATTGTTTTTTTTTTAAATTTATATCAGATAAAAAAAAATATATATATATATATACACAATCCACTTCTCATGCAAGGACTTAATTCACATGCTTGGATCTCTCATGCAACAAACATGTCATGCATACGCATGGACAAACACACATGCACACATTTGTGTATGCATGTGCACACACACAAATAGAATAGGGGGAGAAGAAAGGCGTGCGCTCCACCTTGCCCAAAACCTGTGCTGAATAGATCCCCTAAAGTTCTGCGACGACTCACGTGCCTTGGCAGTGACCAGAATCTCCGAGGCACTGACATCCCAGCACAGTAAGTGGGGCAAAATAGGAAGAGAATATTACATGTGCCGATCCTAAATGAAAGCATTTTCAGTATTGGTAGGCCTAGCACAAATCAAAGCTCTACTCCTGGTAGGTCTGATACTGTTTTACCTATTTGCTGACAAATAATCCCTCAACGTCTGTGCACGTTTATGCTTTTTTTTTTTTTTAAATCATAGTGTAACAGATTCAATCCATGCTAGATGGAATATTTATTTCCATTTGGATCCCCATTCCAGTCTTAAACCCCATGTGCTGACATTAACAGGATGTTGTTGATACTACTGTACCATGCAACTGCCACAGAGGGCAGCTAAATTTATAACTCATTCTTTTAATAGTAGGTTATAGACACTATAGTTCACGGTTAATTATGATCTGTGGGGTGATGTTGGCCCTGAGCATTGTCTTGGGAATATGTAATTAAATCTTTCTCATGGAAGACCTGCAGACCTGATGCTGACTAGCATAGGGACAACTTGACCATGCTTTATTATGTACATGTTTAATTGGTCATTTATTTGCTTCTGTTTGTATTATCTTTCTATATGTCTGTGATAATGTCAATGAATCTCTACTTCCACGGCTCGGAGGGGTGAACTGCCCAAAAAAAGACAGGGCAGCCAGCTCAATGTCCACTGTTAAACCATATACTTCTTAGGCTTGCCAAGACTTGAAATATGGTCTGTAATTTGCATATAGGCTGGGTACCCTTCTTACTTCATAGGGCTCCTGTATCATTACAGTGTCATTCTTTTAACTCTACTTTTTTTTTTTTTGGCATCCGTAAATGCCAAATTGCCTCTTTGCATTTAAAATTTTCCTTTAGGGAAATCTGAAACAACACTCAAGATAGAAAGCTTTATGTACCTTCTTCCCCTGGAAGACTGAAGTCATCAGGGTCATCCTGTGCTTCAAGGCAGGTGGCAGGGACCCAGCCCTGGGCATCGTCTGAGCTAACAAACCACCACCCTAAACGAGAAGAATATAAACACATTGACATATTGACACATAATGCATGGATATCTAGAGAGAGTTCTATTAGGTTTAAGTATGTCATTGTTCATTGAGAATCCATTGTTGATAGGCATGAGGAATGTGTATTATTTCAATTTCATATTGCATTTAACAGGGAAGCTGAACAATGAAATTGTACCCACATACAGTCAAATTTCCATCAAAATGTAGCTCAAATTTTTAAACGACTTTCCAGCAAAAGAAAATGGTTACCAAATCACCTTTCCATCCACTAATGTTGTGCAAATATTAGATGTTGGGCACATAGAGAAACAGTTGGTGGTGCTAATTCTCTAGTCTGGTGCCATTAAACCATTGCAGAAGAAGAGGGCACAACAAGATGGCATAATTTAAAGAGTGGCAGTCAAATTTCGCACAACGGAGGACTGTGTGGAAAACATGATGGAATTCATTTCATGTATTAATTTGAGGAACGTTACAATTTCCTTATCGGTCAACGCCATAGAGTTTAGCATCTTAGCCAAGGGCACCACATCTGTCAACTGAAGCTACTGATGTCTCTCCACCGTACAAACTATCCCAAGCTGTCTTTTGATCTTTTTCGAGCAATCTTTGCACAATCTGAAAGACTTTGAAAATAATGAAAAAGTAAACTGGATATAAAGAACTTACCAGACTCATTTTTCTCAATGACTTCCACCACCTGACCCACATGCAAGCTGACCTCGGAGCTCTCCTGCTTCTCATAGTCTGTAACTGCCACATACTGGTCGAGGAGGAGAGGGTCTGCTGAGGTGGAATCCCCTATTAAGAGGAACGAATCAAAAAGGCTCATTTAGCTCTTTTTCCCCCCCTTTCTGCTCATTGTTAAGCAGGCTTAGGATGAAATCTCAATAATATAAAATATAAGCCTCCACTCATTACCCTCTGCTTTTCAGTGAGGATATTTGTTAATATGTGTTAATGTGATATTAAATAAATGTCCATGAACTTGAAATCGCAAGATTGCGTCTGTGTGGATTCGAGAAACTGACCTTTAAAATGTCAGATTTTACACACACTTGAAGGAACTTTACTGAAAAAAGCCAATAAAAGCAGCGTCTTTACAAAAGAGCCCAAACGCATATAATAAGTGAACTACTAATTTTTGATGAAATGCAATGAATAATTCAAAGGTCAAAATGTGTGCAAAGCTTTTGAGATAAAAAGGTTTAAGTGAGAGGAGGCTTATTTAGAGTATGGAGATTCACCCAGACATGAAGCAGAGGAGGTAGCGGATGTGATTGGAGAGATGGCGTTAGGGAAACTGACAGAGGAATAATGGGAGATTTAAAGAATGGGAGTGAAAGGTAGGGGTTTAGTGTATAGGGTTAAGTCAATCATCAACATGGCTGTGACTTCCAAACAGAAACAAACCAGCACCACTTAGACCTGCCACCAATGTTAGCAACAAGGAAGCCTGAGAAAATCCACTTTACCCCACGTGACGGCTCACAATACAACCAGTAGCACAAGTTTATATCACTATGGCTCATTTCTCTTGGTTTAAGATCTTTAAAAACGTGTACACAACCAACCCTGATAGATGCAATTTACTTTTACATGTAAAAATGAAATGAAAACAAATTACCTTTTGGTTGATACATAGTGTGGCCAACTTTAATGGCCTTTGCAAGTGCAGGAATGGTTAAGGGACATTAAACTCTGCCTCAGCATGCAAATCACTGAAGGTGCTAATTGGACACATATTAAACAAACGTGTTTGTGTCACACAGGCAGACAGAAAATCTGAAAAAGTACAGATGTGGTCAAATTCTAATTGTATGGTTCTTAAAAAAACGGCATAAAAAAAAAAAAACACAGCTCGTCTTTCCATGCACATCATTCAGTGAGCAGCTGCAAGCTAGGCAAATGGGTTTAATTAAACAGCCATATTTATTTTTTAATTCACCTGCAACAGTTTCTTAAATTTGAGAAATTTTAAGATTAGTATTGCAATTTCAGGTCGAGTTTCATTTTAAGCAAATAACCACAGTTAGCTCAAATATCAGCAAACTGTATATATGCATTTGAATTCACAAATGGGATGACACTTAAGTCATGAAAATAATTCTTGCCAAAAGCAGATGGATGTAGAGCTGGGCAATATATCGATATTATATTGATATCGTGATATGAGACTAGATATCGTCTTAGATTTTGGATATAGTAATATCGTGATATGGCATAAGTGTTGTCTTTTCCTGGTTTTAAAGGCTGCATTACAGTAAAGTGATGTCATTTTCTGAACTACCCAGACTGTTGTAACTGTTCTATTATTTGCCTTTACCCACTTAGACATTATATCCACATTACTGATGATTATTTATCAAAAATCTCTGTAAATATTTTGTGAAAGCACCAATAGTCAACCCTACAATATTGTTGTGGTATCGATATCGAGGTATTTGGTCAACAATATCGTGATAATTGATTTTCTCCATATCACCCAGCCCTAGATGGATGCGATAGTTTACTGAGGCGAGTTTGAACTTGGAAGATTGGCTGGACTAACAAACTAACCCAAGTTACTCAGGTTAACTTTTGAAGAACTGGTTAACTTTCCTAATACACAAAAGGGCTCTTTAGTTTCAACTATTTACATCTAACTCCGTGACAATACTTTTGCCTATAGGGCTTTGTACTGAAGACTATTTCACATGACCTCAATCTGCCTACTTTTGCCTGATGCTGAATTGCAACAATACACGGTAAATCCCGCTCATGTAGGCGCACAGTTAAAATGCCATTATCTTCAGTCTTTTCTACTGTGTCCCAATGCAACATACTTAAATACAACCAATAAATGAGCCACACAGGGTCTGAAGATCTCCAACTACTGTATATAGTATGCTTCCTTTATGAAACAATTCAAGCCCCATGCCTTCAACAGAGCCACATCCCACCTGCCCAGGCCAGGGGAGGAGAGGGGGGGGGACAGGCCACTAGCAACCCGCTGGGTCACACACACAGCATCACGACCAAGTGTTTACTACCTCGCTTTAGGAAAGTAGTCGCTCTCTCCACAATCCCTAATGGAAAGGAAAATGAATGGAAAAGAAAACTGAAAAAAAAATGGATGACATGGATGCAACTCAAGAATATTAGATGAATGGAGAGAAGAGAGAATATAAAAAGAAACAGTCAAAAAATGGCAATGGTGGTTTCTATAACAGTCAACTCCAGGAAAATATCTGAGTATAGACAGAATGTGTCTTTGTTCATGAAATACAAAAGGCTGGTGGATTTATTATTATTATTTTTTTAACCTGTGTAAAACTATGTGGCCACTAGATGGCGATAATGTCATATTATATAGTATAGATGAATTGCAGAAGTCTTTTGTGTTCTTTTTATTTACCAAAATGTTGTCTTGCTATTGTGTGAACCCACTGTTTAGCTCTCTGTTGTCTTATTGACCTCTGGATATCCTGCTTTTGCCTTGTCAGTAAAGCCCTTTGTAAACCCTGTCTTTAAAAGGTGGTATATAAAGTTATTATTATTATTATTATTATTATTATATTATTATTATTATTATTATTAGCATTAAAACTGATTCTAATCCCCCCTGCCCCCTTTTTTCCAATGACAAAAAACACCAACTTTTGAGCCCGCTTAACCCCATATTCATTTCAAATACACAAATAAAGCCTCGTCTTACCTGATTTCTTCTTTCCAATGGGTTCCCTGTTAAAAAGAGCAAATCATCACATTACTACCAGGAAATATCAAATCAGTTTGCAGAGCTGAAGAGATATTTTTATGATTATCAATATGCAGAAAAATTCACATCATCTCATGGATGTCACGTCTAACAACTTGAAAAAAGATAAGACAGCGGCCCTAATTATCAAATCAAATTCATTACTTTCAGTGATTCTGTATCTTTTAACATTGCGTTGTAGGATGAACGGCCCTCTTAAAAGAGAGAAAAGATTCAGTCTTGTGTTCCAAGATGTTTGGTTATTGTATTTATGCATTTACTAAATTATACTACTGCTATTGCTACCAGTACCATCTCTGCTACTATTGAGGTTTTTGGTTATCAATTTTGCATGCCAAACTCATTAGGCGATTTTAATAATCTTTGAATTGTTTTAATTTAATCAGATTTTGAATAGTTTCATTGGATTTTTTTAATTTGTCATGGTGCCAAAGCACAACACTTACACAGATTACTCCAGCAAAGCTTAAACAATACTAGATAACATTATTGTTACCTTGCCTCTCTCTCCAATGCAGGACTTTGTGAATAAAGAGCCTCTCGATAGTTGATCTCTGAAATTTAGTCTTATGTTAAATTCAATGCAGCATCTGCTGTGTCTGCTTTAGACATTAGCCGGAGAAATAGACCATTACTCCACAGCAGCAGTCAGGATTCAATGTCCAGATGCCCTGAAAGTCAATGGCGGGTAATGCTTAGCCTTTTACTCTCTTACTCACTGTCTCCCTCTCTCCCTCGCTCTTTATCTAAATATTACTCTCTTACTCTCAGGGTCAGATGTACTAACGCTTTTGCGCCCACTTCAGGCGTATTTGTTTCGCAACGTGCATGTCGCGTGGACTGACAATGGCAAATTGCGCTTTTCCGTGTCATGCATATGCAGTCATGTGAGGGTGAAGGGGAAAGTGGGAGTTTCCCATAAAGAGATGGGAGGAGAAGCGTAAAGTGCGCCTAATTATGTATTCCGCGGTATGTACAAAAACCACCTGTGAAGCGCGCCTCTATTTTGCGGTAAAAGCAGTGTAAACCAGCCGCAAGCAGGATTCCTCGCATATGCCTCCTGGTGAAATGGCAGCAGTAATCCGAGCAAGATGAAGATAGGCCAAGGAGGAGATGGGCTGAAAAGATTTTTGCCACAAGGATCACACTTTTTCAGTTGAGTGAACACGAAATCATTAAGCGTTACAGATTAAGCAGCCATGCAATTTTACAGTTACTGGAAGAATCTCCGACTCAGTGTTCACATTCCATTCCAGCAGTTGTTAAACTCCTCGCTACATTACAAATATTGGCATCATGATCATTTCAAACAGTCATAGCATCAGCAGTGGGAATATCGCAGTCTGCACTCAGCCGTATCATAGCACCTGTACTTAAAGGTCCAAGGTTTAGGAATTTCTCCCATCTAGTGTTGAGATCATATATCGCAATCAACTTTCTCGCACCACGCAGTTGAAATTATGTATTACAGCTACGGTAGCCTTCACGCTTCAAAAAGCCGGTCTTTTGCTTTTTTCAATATCCTTTTTCTTTTTCTGGGCGAAGAAGAGGACTCCTGTTCCTGAAACTTGGATTTTGAATATGTGCATGAGGCGGAGTGGCAATCGGGAGAGTCGGGAATTTTCCCGGTGGGCCGGTTGTGTTTCGAGGTGCTCCGGCCAGTCTGATCGCCTGCTCCGGCCGCCGCTGCCCGCTGGTCAAACTAACCTGTATGGCGGGCCACAGCAGCCTCTTATTTCCGAACATTCATCTCTCCACCGCCGTCTACGAAATTTCCCGGTAGATTTTTTGCCGGGAAGCTACCATACCCATTAGCAGCATTAGCAGCACCTGTGAGTTTATCATGTGACAGCGAAAACGCGAAAAGCGGAGCAGTATGTCCTGTATGTCCCTTACTGGCTAACATATTTCAAGATGGCGCACGATTATGGAGCATCTACCCCATGGTCTACCCCAGTTCATGTGAATGCAAATGTAAAATTTGTCACTGTCTCTCTCTCTCTAAATATAACTCTCTTACTTAATGGCCTTCCATCGCCTCCCTTTTTCCATCTCACATCTTCCATGTCTACTTAACTCCCTCCTTCATATCCCTTGATCATTTTCCTTGGCAACTACTGCCTCTTCATTTCCCTGCGTCAACATGAATGCTCTCAGCCACATAAAGCATTGTTCGATCAGCAGAGCCGTTAATTGCGGAGGCTTAAGTCTTAATGAATCTATACCCATAAGCATGTCCATTAAGGCACTATAAAAAGAAATCCCTGTTCGGGCCAACCAAATCAGTAGCAATGATCTGGATTATAATGAAGCAAGAATGTATTTGTACAGCATGTGTGAGCTTTGCTTGCTTATTTTGAACCGAGGTGAAACCAGGGTCACATAATGCACCGGACATAGCCACTGACCTGGATCCTTGGCCTAATATGATTATTTTATGACTGTATTATGACTGTAACTAGTTTAGAGTCTCAAATCAAATCTCCCACTCATACGTTTTCATGTTACTCTGAAGCTAGTTATAGAAAAAACAAAAACATGGGCCCAACTTCAATTTCAACTTTCATGTGAACATTCACATCAGGTAGCCATGATTGAGTCATGGCGGCCACATGAAGAATGGGAAAACAAATTCGAACTACAGGGGACTCGTGAGAACACACTTTACAGGATTGCTGTTACAGAAATGAGGCGATGTGACGTATTGACTCGGATTCTTGCAGACACATTAAAATAAAAGCTATACAGTTCTACACCTAGAGCCAAACCTCAATACAGTAAATTGGTGGCACTCATACAAGATTGATTTAAATGGTGAATGAAACCCCTCCTCTCATAGTCCCTCTCCCTTCATCCCTACCCTTCCTTGCTTGCTTCACCTCAACCAGTCCCTTCTTCTCCTGCTGTCCTTGTTATATATGACCTCCTCTTCATTCTTTCCATCCAGCTCTTATTCCATCTTGATCCACCATCTAGTTCTATTCTCTCCCCCTATGATTTTCCCTACTTTCCCTAGTGACAACACTTCCTTTTTTCTACAGACTCTTTGCCTTCTGATCCATTGTATCAAGTTCTCTGACCCTCTACTTCCTCTTTACATTTAAGCACTCCTTTTCCTCTCCTCTCCAGCTTCTCCTCTTCTCTTACTTTGCTGCTCAGAAAGTCTAAGATGTTCCTCTCAGTGCAGTAGATTTATAGGTCATGATAAATCTTCTCCCACAGTGGCGGCTGTGTCTGTACACCAGCCCTGTTGTCAGTCAGCCAAACAACAGGCTGCACCAGCAGAACGCAGTAATCCAATTCAATGAAGACAAACCAAGGTCTTTCTTATATTCATCCGCCTCAAGCAAATGCCTCCCCTCTTCCAACACATGCTTGGGGTTTTGTAGGAGGAGTAAGGATTGGAATCATTAAACTGGTAGACAGCTACTAAAGAGTGAAAAGTTTCTTTCATAAAAAGAGATATATGTCTTTTTTGCTGTGCACTGACTGGAAGACATGGAAATAAAATTGTCTTTGCGATGTTTTATAATACAGGGGTGGAAGAGGAATTCAGATTCTTTAATGAAGTAGCACAAACCATAATGTAAAACAACTCAATTAGACATAAAGGTCAGAGCAATACATCAAACTCAGTTACCCACCTGTATGCAACAGACAACACACTTCAAAGTGTCATTAAATCCATTCACATTATAGATGAAAATATGGCAGGCTGGTGCATGCACCAATCTCATATCCGATCCCCATAACAGCAATGTGTCCTATTTAATGGTCCTTGAGCAAAAACCCCAGCTGCTTGCTCAGTGTATGTCACTCCTGATAGACATTACCTAATTACTAACAACATTAATGGAAATATTGTGCCGCCTTCCACAAGATGTGTTAATAATTACATTACATAATGCCATTCGCTATCTAAATAAAATGTGAAGCCACAATGTATAGAATTGCTAAATTCTCGCTGTGTAGTATCAAAAGGATACAGTGGCATTCAGAAAATTTGAAAGATGCTATAATCACAGAAATTCTATACACTTTTGGGTCAAATGCACCAGGAGCTACAGTATTAAAAATAAATCCAAAAGTGGAGCAACATTTTGCAATTTCACCGGCACAGCAGTTTTACATGTTAGTCTTAAATGTCAAGGTGACTGTAAGGGACAATTGGTATATTATTATATTACTGTAGTATACTGAAGTCACTAGATTTTTTTTGAATGTGGTTTTAATGGACACTATTTTCCCACAATGCACACTAGGGCTGCCCCTTCTAAGTCAATTAGTCGACTATTCGGTCGTTTTGGTCTAAGTCGACTAAGATGACTCAGACTCAGGCTGAATGATTTATTTCCAAGAAACTTATGAGCACATTTATGGTAATCACAACATTTAAAGTGGTGCTTCTGCATGATTCTTTGTAAGAGAAACTGAGTTTTACTGCAATTATACTGCGCTTTTCTAGTCTTAAGGACCAATCAAAGTGCACAGATCTGACGATTAAATCAACTAATCGATTAGTCGACAAAATCATCGAGCGTTAGTCAACTAAGACTTTCTTTAGTCGAGGACAGCCATAATGCAAACATAATATTGATGCGACAGCTCAAGGGACATCTCCGAAAACAGTAAATTAAGAAATAGATACGTTGAAACATTTTCCTACTAGTGGTACAAAATTATTAAGTTAATTCATTTCTCTATCTTAACCGAAAATAGTGCACAATTATGTTCAAGTTTTCAGTGCAGTATAGTTGTATAGTATTAGGTAAGGGAGTCGGACGCAGGGATAGTCTTTCACTTCAACGACCCAGATTTTCTGAAGTCTTGCAAATTGAAAACCCCCACTCTCTTTACGTACCAGCTACTGCTGGCCCTACATGCAATCCCAACATATATCACAGGACTTATTAACTCAATTTCCTGCTGACTGAGGCAACTTCTCAACGCCCGGTGCCACCCATGAGTATGTGATGACAGAGAGGTTAAAACTAATAACTGAGCAGACAGCTGTTGGTGTAAAAACCATCTCCAGGGTCAAAATGTGAACCCGGCATTATGGTCTATATGAAACCAGCCCCCCCGTAACCCCGCTGCCCTGTGCTGGTTACCTTACTAACACAACATTTGTAACTGAGGCCCGTGTGTGAAGTAACGTGCATGTCAACATGGCTTGTGTGTGTCGGACGCTGGCATTCATTGACCACTGATGTTTTAGTTTTGGCACATAGTAACTGTCAGTGCTGGATATGACACTAATGTGTTGAGTGAAATTTACAAGACACAACAGAGCAGGTCTGCACGCCTTCACAGCAACCATGCAGCATCAGCTGTCTCGAGCCAGATGGCTGAACTGAGCTGCAGCTACATGCTTAAATGCTAACTCAGCATTTAAAAAAAAGGACCCATTAAGTTTGTTTCTGCTTGAAAAAAATCAAACAGGAAGTAGTGCAACAGTATGAAATCACATCCATTAGAGGGTGTAATGATTGCTCATTACCGGCAGGCTGAGAATAAATGCTGGCATGATGTGACATGACATGACATCAGTCAGGGAAACAACGACGGGTGTTTTCCATTGTATGTGAGCCTGAGGGTTTCCAATAGTTGAGGAGATGTGTGTGTTTATGTGTGCCCATGTGTGGTACTTACTGAAGATGGATGCCAGATGCCAGACGTAGACACGTCTCTGACAAACTTTTGATAAACTTTTGATTTATTGAGTATCCCAAACGAAAATACTGCAAACAAACCAGGGTTACTTCTAATTCGTCACTTGGGAGAAGATACATTGTTGAACAAAAGTCTCAAATGGCCATAAAAACAATACAAACGCGCAACCGAGCGCTGGATAAAGAGGAGGACAAAGAAACAGATTACTACTGAAAGAGACTTACTCCTTGGGTGGGTTAAGGTCTTCAGGTCTGGTCTCAAAAAACACTCTGACCTCCTCGCACTGGGAGATGTAGACTGGCAGCTGAATGAGGGCCTGCAGGCACAAAAGATAGCAAGAGACTTAGATAATCACATACTCTTCAGTACCCCAACCAGAAATCAACCAGAGGTTAAATATAGTGTGAATTTGGTGTCTGGCCTCCATAAAGTCACAGAGCAAGCGATTACTACAAACCGTATTTAAGGGCATTTTTAGATGAGGGACACATGGTACAATGTACAAAAGACATGGAGCAACTTGTTTTATCTACCGTTCATTTGTCATAAGTCTGTCAAACAAATATACCGGCCTGTCCCCACAAGTACCTCTGTACAATCTTCTTTCACTTTCACAGAAATGTTATACATTTAAAAATGGTCTTCTCTTCATAGGAAGATTATGTTATTTGTTTCTTTGACAGTTAATGTAACCTTTTAATAAACATTTTTGCTTTCATGCTCTTATCTCAAAACAGCGATGCATTAAATTAAAAGTTTGTTTTTTTAAAGTACAGAGCAAAAAGCAAAACTTCAGTATAGGCCTCGGCCATTTCTGCCTCAACAAATATTCTTGTTTCAGCACTGTGCATTTAATCCAATCCTCTCCATATTTGATATATGACATATTTGGATGACCTAAATCTTTTTTTGTTTTGTGTGGCCTATATAAACAATTTCAGAATAAAAGTGCACCAATAATAAGTAAAACTAGTCATTTTCAGTTGTTTTTTTGCAGTCTTTCAATTACACCAGCTGGTTCCAGTTCATTGATCTGTCTCGCCTGCCTTCCTCTCTCATCGTATGCCTCTGTGGAGGATCACTGGCAGTAGAGAGATGGGCCCTGGCAACAAGGCTAGAGATGAAGGACAAACAGCCACATTCAGTTTCCTCTTAATTGGTGTGATCTCTCTCTTGCACACGTCTGTTCATGTTATTGCATAGTCTCTGTTTTATAGCCTTTTCTTTTTTGTTCTCTCCTTAGTCTGTGTTTTATCTGCTTCTCCTACTCTTTCGCTCTCTTACAACGAAACCACTAAAGGGCAGCAGTGAAACAAATAATCACCCCAACAGCTTCAGTGCCCTAAACCAGAAAACAGAATAACTGCCACCAATGATGACTATTTCTCTTACAGCTAAGGGAGCTATGCCTATACTTCTCCTTTTGCTGGCAGGCAAAGCTCAATGCTATCCATCAAGCTTCCTCTGCCGGCCTATACCTCAGATTTTAATACTCCTAAGTGTTTCAGTTCTGTCCTTTAAAAGGGAGCAGAGTCTCTGTCTACCTCTCACACTCTCTGATACACTCTAATATAAACGTCAGGGCTAACAAAGCCAAAGACCCACCCAAGGTGCCCTTGTCCCATGTGCCACATTTGCCTTGTCATACTTTAGGACCATAAGTCCATGCCAACAGTTTGTGTTGAAGGAAAGGAGTGGGACTACTGCCATGGACAAAGCATAACTAGTGTTTTCCATTAGCCGCAAAGTCATAAAGAGTGTGCTAACGTTTGTTGATTCATGGTTCATACAATATTACTGGATTATTATGCACCAACATGACCTCAAAAGCTCCTTTTTTACAGTAGTTTAATCCATATGTTGAGACTCCGAAGCTATGTAGCCAATACACAAGTTTTTTACTGGTGACCTCAAGCCCCCCCTCACCAATCTCTAGTCCTGCAGCCCAGAACGCTACACTGTGCCTAAAATCAGAGTTCACGCTGAACAGGCTATACTCTCCTTAGATTTATTCCTCTCCTCGTGTCAGCCTGTGGCCTGTCCACTCATTACAATTCTCCCCAGAGAGGAGATGGGAGGGAGGCTTAGGGTACATTACAGCAAATGGACTTTATGGGTGTTCTTTACAGCAGGCAGCATTAAGGTAATTGTGTGTGCCTGCATGTGGGTGTGTGCGCATGTCTGTTTTCTTCAAGGAAATGGATGGGTAATGGAAATGAAAAATCTACTTATGCACTTCCATAAAAAAAAAGGTACAGTTTTCATATGCAGGCAAATACAGCATATGATTATCCTCAATCTTGACACACACCAACAACGGAGGTTTACAGTGTTCCATTTTTATTTAAACCCATAAAAAAAGAGAAAAGGACATTTTGAGGTATTATTTAAGCAAACATAATGTTTCTTTTACTTACAAAACACATTCCTTTTTTTTCAAATATTTTGAAAACTGACAAATGAAAGTTGAGTGGAAATTGCTTCATTACTATAAAGATTTTTTGACGTGATGCATTTTATCAACCTTTTTGAACTTGCTAGTAATCCTAGCTCAGCAGTCTTACTCTTGGTTTATGCAAACAATCCCTGATTCCATGTTTTTTTTTTTCCTTCTTTCTTTTCTCCGACAGCGTTTCCTGACTTGAATAAAAAACATAAGACTTTACAACTGGGGAAATTCCATATGAGTCAGGTTAAAGCCTCAGCTGTACACCAGAAGTGCTGACTCTGCTCTTCCCTATGAAAAACATGAAGTTTCACTTTGTCATCCTGGGTGCATGTGGGAGTGGATGAAAATGCCATTTCTGTGCTTACAGTCAAGTTCAGATTTGTTTCAAAAGTTACTGGAATACCCAGAATGTACTGCTAACAATGCATTATGAGAACCGACTAGGGCTGGGCGATATGGAGAAAATCAAATATCACGATATTTTGGACCAAATACCTCAATATCGATACCGCAACGATATTGTAGTGTTGACTATTTGTGCTTTCACAAAATATTTACATAATGAGATTTTTGATAAATAATCATCAGTAATGTGGATCTAATAACTAAGTGGGTAAAGGCAAATAATAGAACAGTTACAACAGTCTGGTAAGTTGAGAAAATGACATCACTTTACTGTAATGCAGCCTTTAAAACCAGGATAAGACAACACTTATGCCATATTACGATATCCAAAATCTAAGATGATATCTAGTCTCATATCACGATCGATATAATATCAATATATTGCCCAGCTCTAGAACCGACCTGCCATGATGCCATCATAGGGCTGAATATTAGAGTGTGGGTTAGATGTGTGAGATAGCATTTGGCTCAAAGGCTGGCGAGTTGGGACTTCCCAGTGCTGGATTTAAAAATCAGGGTGACAGGATTATATTAATTTACCACCTGAAATAATGCTCTCACATACTCTGTGAAAGTAATATTTGAGGACAGACTACCTTAACATTCTTGCACACCATAAAATATTAAAAGACAAGTGCTTCTGTCCAAAAATTGAGAAATAATCAGAAATCCTGCACACTGTTGGTCACAATGTTTCACCCACGGATTCATGACTCAAGTTTCAAGAATCCGATTCATCCATCTTGATCTATTTTTTTAAATTATTTTTTACTATTCAGTAAAATCATGATATCAACATCACTCAGCCCTAAACCCTAAATACTTTAGACAAAATGTGGATGTCAAATCAAGCTCATTCAACTCCAAAACTAAACAAACCATCTTCAAAATGCAATGCAAATAGAATCTTTATAACTTTTTTAGACATTTCCACAATTAGAACTTTGACTACGACAACACCACTGGTGTAAAGGTTTCTCAGCTATTTCCATAAACATCCACACCCATAGACATGAACCAGCAACTTCGCCCATTCCTCCCCCAAACTCTTATTTTGCACAGAAGTGTTTAAAGATGTTACCTACACCAGCTGTACATTCCTTTAACCCCAGACGACACTTGGTGGAGTTGAGCTGTATTTTCACCAGCCCCTCCAGTCCTTAACATTTTTTATCATATATACAACTTTTCTCTTCACTCTAAGGTCTTGCGAATTGTTATTTTCTATTCAAAAATGGATGATTCACTGTACAACTGATTTGTACAGTTAATGAGGCTCTTTGTGGAGATGAGAATACAGTTGAAAATACAAGAAGGCATGAGTAAGAGCTAAGTCAGAACCAACTTGTAAAAACATCCTCAAATTTCCTCTCTCAGACAAACAGAAAGAGGTGTGTATGGTTTGGAGGCCCTAAGGCAAGCCTGTAAAATCTAACAAAAGCACAACCTATGGGTTGTGGATGTGCTGACTGGAGCAAGCTCAGCACCACAAGCTGTTAGCTGATAGTTACCACAACAACATGGCATACAGCTCATCCTCCCTGAATACTAGAGCAACTGTTTCACACCTCAATCACGTGACTTTGTGGCGAAGATATCCATTTGGAGATGTCGGATCATAAACAAAAGTAATGGCAAAGCAGACTCATTCCTTAGTTACTGCAGACAAACAGTTGGCAACCTAATTTAAAAAATGGAAATTTTTAAACGATTGCTTTGACTTTATTTCAAGGGCACAAAACTTTGTCTTGTTGCTAAGAAGCTGAACATCAATCCTAGTGTATTCATTTAGGTTGCTATGGTTACATTTCTGTCAAATTGTAGCAATTAGTTGCACGCTATTGGCAGTTTTATGGCTGTAGTTCTGCTACAGTGGAGCAGGAGAATGTACAGTTGCATTGTGTTTCTCATGAGGCCAAGTGATTAATCTCTTTGGTAAAAAGCATGTTATGGGCTGGATAATGCACATGTTTTACATGATCTCTGTTTTAACTGTTGAAAAGAGCTGCAGTATTTTAAATGGTAAAACAGACACCCCTAACACATTACAATACACTTCTATACTCTATAAAAGTAGAGTTCATCATGTCTTTCCCCTATCCCTGACAGCAACCTAACAGCATAAACATATACATATGTACATTTATAAATATATTGTCCAGAGGGATCATGAGGGTTTACTGTACATTCGGAAGGTACAAGGACATCTTATTCACATTTTGCTACACAGTAACAGATTTTTGCCCATACACTATCGATCCCTTGGGAGAAATTCTCCTTTAGTTCATCTCCTTTAGTAGGGAGGTCAGAGTCAGCTACAGAGCACCTGTGGAGCTTTTAGGACACCTCAGCAGTGTGGACACCTGCTGTCACAAAAGCTTGCCCCAGGGAGTTTAACAGGGCACGCACACCACAGAGTTCCAATTTTCAAGGCAAGGGTAAGGACATTATTCATACAGCAGTTCTTGGGACAATGTAATCCTTTTAGGGCTGTCAAAATGAATGGGTTAAAGGACAAATACGGCACATAATGAACCTAGGGGTTAATAACAAATGGGTACCGAGTCGACCGTTCTCTGGTATATGTTTTCATGCATGCTAATCGAATGTGACCAATTTTAGCGCAAACCGCTAATTAGCTTACAATGCTAATCATCGGGACACGCAAAAGCAAAAAGAAATCGCCATTTCTAAACCACTACCAAGGCTCAAAATAGCACCACACTTCCACGGTAGCATAATGAGGGTCCCTACCGAAGCATTGAGAAGGTTGTAAAGTTTATTAAAAAGATAGTTAATAAAGACTGTACCGTTCAGTATACAGGCAGGTGCCATCTTTGGAAAACAGTCACAATCAGTCGAACGACGCTGTGCAACCAATAACGTAGCTCAAGCACAGCATTCGTCATTCGACTATTTTTTAAATGCACGATTAATGCACGCATGTTCTGGGATTTCGCTCCATAGTTTGGGAAATCAGGAAGCTGCAGCAGTAACGTTGTGGACGTTTTGAATGGCATGTTGAGTTTCAAAGCTTTTCCAGGTGGTTCTCTCCACAAGACTAAAGTTATTTCCATGTACAGTACTGTCAATGTGAATTGAGTAACCAATGGAGAAGTACGTCTCAAATACCACTTGAGAATTAAAAACTTGAAAAAATATCCATTTTAAAGTACATTTAGAACAGATAAAAAAAATGTGTGATTAATTTGCGATTAATTGTGAGTTAACTAGGATACTGATGTGATTAATCACAATTTTAATTGATTGACAGCTCTAAATCCTATAAATCTGGTTGTTATGCAAATCTTGCAGTATGGCTATGAGCTTAACTTTAATGAATATAACCAGGGATTTGAAGTGGAATATCTGACAGACGAAGGTAAGGGTTTGTGATTTTGTGATTTCAAAGTCCCAGAAATTGTAATCCAAGACATGTATTAAACCATAGAAAAGCTCTACTGAAATCAGACAGTCAGCTTGCTCAGTGTAACCCTGAATGTGCTGAAATAAACTGTGACTGGCGTTTCTCATATATTCACAAATATATTCATGACTAAGATGACACAAAGTGTTGGATACTATTATTTTTTTCCCCTGACCACTGTGCTTTCGACCTTGATTTTAGTACGTTGTGCTGATAATGAAATGCCCACTGGTCAGTAAAGCTTTCATGACCTACAACAAAATATGACCATCCCAGATTTCTAGGTTAAAGTCAACGATTGATTAATATACTCACCCTGCAGTACTCGTTGATGGGCCTTAGCCTTTTCATGGCCACATCTCTTATATGGCTCCTCCTAAACAGGATCTTTCCTGTAACAAAGCAAAACAAACAGATTTAGGATTTAGAAAGGCCACATTTATAATCCAATATCAGTGTTGCTACTGGTATTCCACAGCAAAATTATACAACTAATCATTATTCTTTACAATTAGCATGCACAGTAACATTAATAAAAAATAATATTGCCAAATGATATTTTGGAGTTTGCATGATGCTCTTGTCAAGAGCAACTTTAAAAAGTTCGGAATCCACTAAAGGGACAATAACAAAACAGTGGATTTCACAAAACATGGTTAGTGAATTAGCATGCAGACACAATACACTGGTGTCGTCAATAACACTGACAGCACAATGAGGTGGGTAAGGAGCTAGGTGAATAGCTGGCCTTTCCAAGTCATGATGAATAAATAATTTTGGGAAAGCAAATCATGTGAGCATGCCAGCTTAAATGCTATTCCCCTGCTCTTATCTCCAGGCCAAAATAACCGCAGGCACAGACGAGTGGGGTCCCCATAACAAAACAAGAAATGGCTACAAACAGGCCTTTTAAAAACACTCTTCTAGCTTAACGTTATGCAGGAAATTTCAGAGCCAGCATCTATTTTCTCCCTGTTTGAGCTGCTGATGTTTATCCAATAAATTCACTGAGACAGCTCTAATGCAAACATATAAACTTGGCAGGAAGTCAAGGCTGTAACAAGACCCGAAACACAAAAAGGGAAATGTTTTGAGAAGTTACTGTATCACCATCGTCAAGGGGTTATGGTATTCGTTTTGAGAATACTTAAAGCAGACTTGCTGAAACATGAATCTGTCTCACATAAGATCGCCGCTGAGCAGTAAACCGGCATTCAGCTTCACTGTTTAACCCATGTTACTAAAATAGCCTTTGGGCTTCCTTGAGCAGTTCAAAACCATGCTTGTTTTGTTTGTGTGTGTGAGTAAGTGAATGGCATATTGAGGAAAAATGGGAACACTGATTTACTGCTTGTGAATCAAGACTAAAGAAAATAGAGACACGTGAAGGGAAATACTTAAGAAAAAAAGAGAGAATGTGTAATGAGTTTAGACTTCTGAGTGGATGGATGGATGTGTGGTGACTTCCTCAAAAGTACTCAGAACACACACATTTTACACAAAAACAAAACACCAAACTTTCAAAACCCCACCTCTTTACTTTATCCAACCACCCATCTCTGACTGCAACCTACTAGTTGGCTCAGGTGTGTGACAAAAAACAAAGGCAAAAGCCACAGGAAATCAGATTCATACACTTACTTACATACTTAATATGTGTTGAGGGCAGCTTACTACAATATCAAAGAACCAGACTGTTAATGCTGTCAGTGAGTTAAATAACCTGATTGGTTTGGGGATTAATGCTGGCTGCTATGAATAAGTGGGTTGATTTTGTGAAGAAAGTCAGATCTTCAAAATATTGGGTGTTCCTGTCGCTCCTGTTCTTGTGGCTTTTGTTTAGGAACTTCCGTTTTGTCACAGTAAATATCTCGGATTTAGCACGGACCAACATGGTCCCCTGAGGATGAATCCTACCAACTTACAGTATGTGAACCCCTGACTTCTCCACTCGCGCCACCATGAGGTTGACCATTTTTTATTTCAGTGAACTATTATATGGATTGTCATGAAACTTGGTACAGGTATTCAATGTCCCCAGACTACGGATCCTAATGACTTTCTTTATCGGTTAGGTCAAAGTTTCCACTCATACAGTGAAATATCCTGACATCTACTTGGATTGGCATGACATTTGTGGTTCCTACACAATGCGTCATAATGACTTGAGTGATTCCCTGCACCATTAGCAGGTTGAAATTTTTGTGTGCATTTGAGAAATGTCGACAATTATTGGATGGACTACTCACTGGCCAATTTCTACACTTTAACACTCACATTAAGGATCCAAAACAAACAGTGGACCTCAACATTTATCCACTTTACAATGTGGTACATGACAAGCATTACAGCCTCCACAGAGCCGCCATCATGGCTGTACACTATTTAATAGTCTATGTTCTTGATAACATGGTCTGCATGGTTTAACCAGCCTAATTTCTCACTGCATTTGTACAGAGGAGAATGGTTTAGTACTACATGAGGGAGACTATTAAAAAATAGATTAACTAGATAAAGAATTAGAAAATACATTCCAGAAAACTAAGGTGTTGGTACTCCTCTCTCTCTAAAGGCCCTGACACACCAACCCGACGGCCGGCCGTCGGCAGAAAAGGCAGTCGGACAGATCAGTCGGCTCTCCGAGGTCAAAAAAAGTGCCTCGGAACACACCGAAGCAACGCCAACTTGAGCGTACGTTCTGCACGTGCGCGAGACGTAATACGTCTCCGTAACGGTAGTCGGCGCTAATCTATATTGTCGCCCCAAAAAATTTAAACCGGAAATGACGAACATGTGACGTGGGTCTGGCTTTTTCAATTTTCAAAGCCGACCATTAATGGCGGCTCGTTCAGAATACAATCTCGTATTTTACGAAAATACTTCCATTGAAACGTGTTTCTGAAAACATTTTAAGCGAGAAATAGGCCATACAGTTACTGAATCTGTCTGTTTTTTTGATCAACAAAAGGTCAGTTTAAAAGATTTGTCAGACTTTGAAAGGCGTTCATCGCGCTTTCATAAGTGCACTGATACGCTAGTCAAGGGCTAGAACTCCACCAATCAGATTGGTCATTGAGTCCGTCCGCCCGTCCTCCAATTCAACATGTCAAATCGGCCAAAATGTAGGCCGACGGCCCCTCCGACGGACGACGGCACGGAACACACCGAACAGACTCGAGTCACTGACCTCGCCAGACTGTCCGACGGCCGATTATTGGGTTGGTGTGTCAGGGCCTTTACTGTCTCTTTCTTCTTCTCCTCCCCTCACTCCTCAGACAGAAAGCTTTCTTGACAGTTTTCCAAAACTCTCAGGGGTCAGGAGGGAAGCATTGACTCAACACTGCCTACTCTGTATGCAGGGCAGCTCATGGGTGCAGCAGAGAAAAGGGCTTGTTTAGGGAGGGATGAGGGAGAGGGAAAGGAAAGCTGCTGCCTTGGAGCCATGGCTGAGGTTGGGTAGATTTTTATGGAAAATCTCAGAGCAAGCAGTGACCAAGGGAACCAACTTTTGTTTCCTGGGGAGAGTGAGGGAGTTAGATGGAGAGAAGAGACAGACAGAGATGGGAACACAGAGAGGGTCTTTGTTACACACCTTGCATACAAAAAGCTGTTCTCAGCACTCACTTCTTAATCAGTGGATTTACCACACATGAATTCCTCCTGTTTATTCACCCCATATTAGCTATTCAGAGGAATTTTAGGCAGCTAAAACCTTTACATAACACCAAAGCCGTGGACTTAAAACATGATCTGTAGTCAGACTTAAGTCACGACTACAGATCAGAACTGAGGAGCTATATTGTGTTTGACTTTGCTGCTCTGATACTTGATTTCCTAAATACTTCACTTGAGACCTGAAGACCTTGTAATGTCACATCATAAAGATAAAACTTGTCTCAAATAAGATGAGACGACTTGAAACCTGCCATTACGAAACTTGAGGATTTGATTTGGAGTCAATGCCAAGCTTTGTACCAGCAAGTCTCAAATCAACTCTCAAGTAATTTGAGACAAGACCTGAGACATTACTTGAGGCTTGCTGTAACAAAATTTTACATTTGACTGACTTGCTAGTATAGCAGTTGAAACTTGACTCAAAACTTGTTATAAGAAATAACTTGGGCTTGTCTCAAGTGCTCCAAAAGGCTCTGCAGAACACTGCAACAAGGCATGTGTGGAGTTTCCAAGAATGAGCCGTGTGTGTGTGTGTGTGTGTGTGTGTGTGTGTGTGTGTGTGTTGTAATTATCGTGTTCTTAGGAACAGTTGCTGACTAAGGGCATACACAACTCCATAAGCTGCTGTAAAAGACAAGTCTGCTACTGGTACACCACATTCGAGTAGACAAGAGCAGTGATTGCTTTCCCCTGCAGAGACGAGAGATAAACGTGATATGGATGAGGCATAAGCAATCGGGTCATTGTAACCGTTCGGTTATTTTCTGCCTTCCATCGAGGACCGACTGTGGAATCGGTTATTCAGATCCACAGAAACATATCTGGCCTAACCAACATACTGTGCCTCCTACTGTGGCAGGCAGAGAGATCCCCAGCCAAACAAGAGCAGCTGAAAAAAGTATGTACCATAGATCTTTAAGAGGAAAGGGGGGGAGGGGGGGGCAACCCAAATAACAAATTCATAGTATACATGTGGGATCAGAGTTCATGAAAGAATATAACCTCTTTTATCATGCAGGGGCCCTAAAAAAAACAGATCCACATTCCATCTTGGGTTTTGACTCATAATTTAACAACCCCAACTTTAGATAATTGGTATCAGCTCTTTTTCAAAGGCTGACCTGCTGACACTGCTTTAAAGAGCATCGCTCAGGGCTCTTGGGTAAATGAATCAAATGTATCACTTTTATCTAAATGTCATGTATGAACCTATCAAAGGAGTTTAGCACCATGAGAGGTATTCCGATTGCAAATGGCCTCGGATAAGATACTCTGGACATATCATGCAATCTTAAGATAACACAAAGAGTCAACCTTCTCTATGACAACAATAATAAGTTATGTGTTTCAATGGCCAAGTTTACTTTTTATTTTTTTCTTACTTCCCCTTAGAGGTAAATGATACAATGCCCTGATACTGCTATTAAAATGTTATCTTGATAGGGTTTTTTTTCCAGTGTAGTTTCGACAGCAAAGGATGAAAATGGAGCAACCTAGTTTTTGGTGTGTACACCTGGCACTAAACGCAGCAGAATTTCTGCACTATCCACACATGCAGAAAAGCCACTCTGCTGATGTGGAGATACCAAAGGAGTAAAAACAGCTCAGGGCTTTGAACAAACCAAACCGAGAAGGGAATAACCACTTCCGTCCCTTGTAAGTAAGTAAAGGATTTTCTTGGCTGTACTGGAAAACTATTTTGCAAATCAGGCAAATGTTAGTTTGAGATCCATCTCAAGAGAGCTGTATGACCTGATCTAGGATCTAGTTCTTAAACTTAATTTATGTGCCACTGGGCATAAATAATGTTTGTCAGTATATTTTTAAACAAAAGCAAACAATTCACAGTGACATTCCTAGAGGGTGCCATGGAAAGTTTTTAACATTTGATGTCTGAGTAGCTCCAAAAGAGCAGTTGGGGATTTGGTGCCTTTTTGGGGGGCACTTCAACGGTCATTTTAATCCACAGAAAACAGGCGAAGTGAAAGCCTCTACCAACAACTCAGAGCTTCAATGGAAGTAGACAGAAACTTTGGAGAAAATCTAGAATTTCACGGTCTAAAAAAGGTAATAGCAGGACAGAAGTAGACAGAGTTTAATGTAGATGATAACTTATAATAGTACCCATCAGTGTCCTTTACCTGACTGTATAAGGGGATAGCAGGGGATGTTATGAAAAGCAGTGTTTTTCTATCTCTATTTCCTCTTCCCCTCCTCCTACTTAGAGTTCAATGAACAGTCTCTGTGTGTGTGTGTGTGTGTGTGTGTGTGTGTGTGTGTGTGTGTGTGTGTGTGTGTGTGTGTGTGTGTGTGTGTGTGTGTGTGTGTGTGTGTGTGTGTGTGTATTCTTTCAATGATTTCCAGACCTGCATGGCCACAAAAAAAAATCCTATCCCCCACTAGCCTGGTAGGGGAGATGTGGGTGGGGTCTTTGGGTAAGGCTTTCTTCCAAAATCTCATAAAGGATTACTTTCAGCAGCATCTAAATCTCAAACTATTTCAAAAGTTGCTCGTGCACACCAAAATTATTAAAAATTATAAAAAAAAAAAAAAAACTTAATTGCCACTTGTACCTGTAATAGAGTAATGGAAACTAAACAGAAAAAAAACATTATTTTGGCCAGTCAGGTTTTACACAAGATGAGGATTCAGCCAGGATAAGGGTGCAGCTAAGCTAAGAAAACAGCTCATAATGAATGTTATGCATTGTAACCATTTAGTTTCATGATGACACGTATAGTGTTCTTATGTGAAAATGGCAGATATTTAATGTTTCACCCAAAGGCTCCAACACTACTCTATTCAATTGTCTAGTATGTCTATGGGCTATGTGGTTAGAGATCAGCTGAGTCAGCTGAATGTTTAAAGAGTTCTTGATTTGCAAAACAGTGAGGTTATGACCAATTATGGTTGCAGCAGATTCTGGTTGGTTCTTTTGTGTGCAAAATATTCTGCTTCTCTCAGGTTCATTCACAGCCTATCAGTGAGTCATTGTATTTCACATATCAAGCCAATGCGTGCAAGTGTGTGCAATGGACAAGTTAAAAGGGAGCAAGAATGAGGCAAAGGCTAATCCAGGAGTACACGGTTCTTTGAGTATTGTCATGTGCATATTTTGGCAACATGTTATCATAAGTACTGCTGCCACAAACAATTATTCCATTATACATTATCTAGATTAGTTATGAATCTCTTAATCTTTGTCCAACCAACAGTCCAAAACCCCGAAAGTACTGATATAAATAGGAGAAAGCAGCAAATCCTCAAATTTTAAAAGCTGGAATGTTTGGCATTTTTCTTGATTTAATATCAAAATAGTTCTTCCTCTATTTACTCCAAACAAGCCACAGTTGTGTGCGTGCTATGTATATGTGTGTGTGAAAGGGCCTTGGGGGAAACTGTGTTTAACTCTTACCTGGTAGAAATGGAATGATCCTGCGCTTAGGGTCTTTCTGGCCTCCTTCCACCGGGAATTTGTCCAGCAATTCCATCTGAAACACCACAATTAATTAGGACTTATTAGCACACAAAGCATTTACACTCACACGTACTGTAAACATAAACATGCCCTTTACATTACACACCACAGGATAGCTGAGGCTGGAGAGAAAGGCTTCACATTTTTACAAATCAGCAGTTCCTACAAGGAATTCGGCCAATAAAGGAAGGTCTGCCAATGATTAGGAATGTCCTGAGCAGATGGTATTGTTTTTCCCCTCTACTTCATATGTTGTTGCAGCAATGGGGCTGTTAGCAGCAAGGCACAACTGACATAGTGGAACATTTCTGTTTCCATACTTTTCAAAAGGCCAGAGAGCAGTTGTTCCTTAGATCTGCTGATCACCACTTCTCTTTATCATCCTTCTCTTGCAGCGCAAAGCCCAATGCAGCTGTCTTTGCTAGTTTAAGACCGACGCAGTTGTCAATTTCCCGTCCAGCGCCCGCGTCGTTTAAATAGCAAATGCACCTGCGCCCATCTTTGCGCCCATCGGCGTGCTGGTCTTACAGGGAGGTGTGTTCAGGTGAATTCTTGCCGTATTGCTATCTTGAGGCAGCGGGAAGTGATCGCGCCGTTGACCAACAAACACCTGGTCTAAAGTCAATAGCGCAGCATTTCTTATTTGTTATTTTTAACAGCAAAGTAGTAAAATGCGCCTAGGCTCGTGCACAGCGCACCCACACTATGCTTGTTACACACACAGGGAAGCGCAGCAGCACACAAATATGCAAAAGATTACAAATAAAAATATTAGGGTGCAAATCCGCCATCATAATAGCAATGCGCCAAGGTACAAACGCGCCTGGCTTTTAAAGGGAATGGGAGATGACACTGACTGGTTTATTGCATGTTAGGCCCAAAACACACCTATGAATTAATGAAGACACTAAGTACAACCCTTTTGAACCATGTGCCCGGCACACAGACCTTTATCGCCGTCAAACTAGCAAAAGTGGATTTGGACACACCCTAAACGCACCTGCGCCATACGCTTCACGCCATGCACTTAGATCATTAAAATAGGGCCCTCTGGGCACCCGGATAGCTCAGTCGGTAGAGCGGGCGCCCATATATAGAGGTTTACTCCTCGACGCAGCGGGCCTGGGTTCGACTCTGACCTGCATCCCTTTGCTGCACGTCATTCCCCCTCTCTCTCCCCTTTCCTTTCTTCAGCTGTCCTGTCAATAAAGGCTTAAACATGCCCAAAAAATAATCTTAAAAGATAATAGGGCCCTCTGTCTTTAAGCGTCAATCTTTTGCTTTTACTTCTACTAATAGTTTGTGCCTTTCTCCCTCTGTCACATTGAACTATGAACTTATGGCCCATCACTTTGGCCACTAATGTCTCCTTTGTTTATGACTCTTAAAGAAATCTGTGTGATAGATAGATAGATAGATAGATAGATAGATAGATAGATAGATAGATAGATAGATAGATAGATAGATAGATAGATAGATAGATAGATAGATAGATAGATAGATAGATAGATAGATAGATAGATAGATAGATAGATAGATAGATAGATAGATAGATAGATAGATAGATAGATAGATAGATGACACCTGGACATATAGCCCAATGAACTCAAAGTACACTTTCTCTTTCTCTTATACACTTTTTTTGATGGTGGATCTGCATATTGTCTTCACTTATGGATCATTGTATGGAGGAACAAAAAAAAAAAAAAAAAAAATCACATGATAAAAAAAAAATACTTTGTTTGGACATTTCTTGGATATTGCACCCAGACTAAAGAATACTCTCCTATTCCAAGGGAAATTTTATTTGACTACAGAAAAACATTGTTAAGGGGAAAAACATTGTTAAGGGGTTTAAAGTAAGCATTTCATCTTGAATTATTAATCAAAACAATGGGCTAAAAAGAGTCTGCAATGTTTTGTTCAAACAAATGACACCACCAGGGCATTCTCAAAACTAATCAGGCCACACTGTAATGATTTTTTTTGCTGTATAGTTTCCTATTAGCCTGACGTGGTCCTACTCAGATTCTAGTCAAAATGTGACCTCGAATTTTGTGGGCAGGGCTAAGTTCGGCTGGCATCCAGGCTAGTTTCCCATCATGAAACCACATCCTTATCAAAACAGGTCATACAGTTACTTCTATCCAGCATTTTGGTACCAGGTTTTCCTTTGACACAAAACTGGTCTCATACGCTTTAAAAATACTGACTATTCACCAATGGAGGAGCAACAAGTTCTCATTTTCTCACTTTTGAGCTAATGCTTCTGAACTAAAATATTAGCATGGAGTACTGGGTCAAATTACTTACTGTGAACACACAGAAGACTTCAGTGTCAATGTTGCCATTATTAGCAAATTAGTGACATATGGGTAATTGTATATGTAGACTTCCTCAGTTGAGGTCGGTCAAAGCTTTAACTGAAATCAGGGTGTTACCACAATGTATGATCTTCTTCTCCAAACTAAGAAAAACAACATTGTTAAGGTTGAAGAAGGTCTGCAGATGTAGTTAGAGCTGGCCCACGTGTAGGCTACTATGGCAAGGCTAATCACATAATGAGATTTATACCATGTCTGACTGTGGTCTGTTCAATGTCAACCTGATAAAATGTTATCTATCAAGGCTGTGCTCTATAGAGGCATTTAAGGGTCAAAACAATTTAGCTTTCCAGATATCTAAACCAGGGATGCTTTTCATTCCCCCCCTACTATCCCTGTACCTTGACTAGTATGAGACTCATTTGTAGAATATGCAGCAATACCCAACAGGAATGTTCTAGATCTGGTGCTTTGGTACGTTTACCCTCAATGGCTAAATTTCAGATCCCACAGCGAGTGTATATGTCTATGTATTCACAATTTGTCTTTTCTGGGCTATGTTTTTTTCAACAAAAATATAGACTTCTGATGTGTTATGTATGGCAGATTTTGTATTTGGTTTGGTGATCCCACTCATCCCATCTTTGGCAATAAGAAACACCCAGCTTGCTATCAAGAATCTAATTTTACACATGTGGGTGTAATCTAAACCGTGCGCATCACTGGGTAAAGGATGCAAGTTGTAGAGTGCTGCATTTTATCTACTCACCTGACATTATTTTTGATATGGGCTTTGGTTATTCATTAAAATTCATCGTTGGAACTTCTGTGATACAATATTTCCCTGATACTAATTTGATATTACCGTGGTTTCTACAAGAAGTTTTCTAGCAATATAAATAAGTAAAGCTGTCACCAAATGTTTTCTGGTAAAGGAACAATAAGTCACATTGTGCCAAAACTAACTCAGAGACAGGGGGAGGTAGAATATACTGTAAGGGTGAGGTGACGGAGAGGTTTTGGGAAAGGCAGAGACCTGTGCCAAATAGTATTTTCTATTACTTTTTATGGACGGTCACAGTCTGGTCAGGTGCCAAAAAGGTGTTGTTGCCATATAACAATGAGTGGCATAAACATAAAACAGCCTCAAATCACTTAAGTAGTTAGGGCTTCATACTGTTCTATTTTGAGGACAGATGGAATAGAGAGCCAGAAGAATAGATTAAATGAAGTGAATGCAAAACTGCATTAGATGATCCCATGTATCACGGTAGTCTCACATTGCCTGACCTATCTCCACAGCGCTGTAGAGTAAGGTCTGGCCACTCCACACAGATTCTATTCTGGGATTGGAGGGATTGGGTGGCGCTAAGCTCTGGACGCAGGGACGGTGGCTCTGGCTTGTCATGGTGGAACATTTGCAACCCACAAAAGAAAACGCCACATACAATATTAAATGAAACTGAAAGTGTTCACACAATACACTAACGTGAGCTATTTAAATTAATGGTAAAATATAATTTGCTCTTACCAGTGTATCGCCATTTGTGTAACACTAATTCTTTCACAGCATTCCCCACCAATCAGTCCCAAAACGTCCCAGATAAGATAGTAAATGCCGTAAACATGTTTTTTGTAAAGCCTTACAATCATTCCCCGAAAGAACCAAGCAGGCCTGCCTAGTTGCACGATCCAAATTTTCTTAAAAACTTGCCATTTTCAGCGTTTAGCTTGTTAGCTCGAAGTTAGTCGTTTCCCGTAGCGAACAGAGTTTGAGAAAGCAAAACACGGAGAGTGGAAGGCAGCAACCAGCCTCCAGGCTTGAATATCAAGCCATGTACGGTTGCACTTGAAGTACTACTCTTTGGCTATGACTGTTAAAGCAAAGAGCTATAAAGTTAAACCTATAATTTCCCCTTTTAGACGAAAAAGAAATTAAAAGAAATGGGGCAGAAAAGTGACCCATGCACCCTCTTTGTCTACAAAAGCAAGACAAGTAAAGAGGTGAGTCAGTCTACTTTGATTTTTTGTCTTGTTGTTTCTTAAGATACAGCAGAAGGAAACGAGGAATTCGGAGGACAAAAAACAGCAACCAACTCTCAAAGCAACAATCTACTTGGCTTATGAGTCAGATGCTTCATCATTGACACAGTACACCTTAAGAGACACAGCATAAGCAAAAAAAAAAAAAAAAAAAAAAAAAAAAAAAAAAAAAAAAAAAAAAAAAAAAAAAAAAAAAAAAAAAAAAAAAAAAAAAAAAAAAAAAAAAAAAAAAAAAAAAAGACAGAAGAGCCAATACCCCACATACTGTAATTGTTCCCATGTGTCTGACTGCAGGCACACCCAGTCTCTGTGTCTACTCTAAACCTTGTATCTACTCTGTAATCAGAACCACTCAAACAAGAAAAGGCATCTGGAGAGAGTAAAGATGCCTCTTCAAAATACCAGTTACATCATGCACCCAACATCAAATATTCATGCTCTACAGGCAGTAGGATGACAGTCCAAGGTGGAACACAGTCAAGCTCCACATGACTTTCCAAGGCTATTCTGAAGTATGGTATTGTAAATTATATCCTGCCAAGTTCATTTCAAAAGGATATGCGCGCCAGATTAGTGCTATAGTTATTTGTGAACATCACACACTGACAACAATAGCCTATAAAAATAAAATGTCCACCTTGATGGACAGTAAAGATTTATTCTATTCTAAAAATGATAATTTCAGTCTATGAACTCATCAGCTCTGGACATGTACTATATATCTGTAGTTATGCCAATGCTGTCAGAATATTTGAAACTGTCAAAAGTTAAATTCAAACCCTAAACTGCAATGTTAAATAGTTTGACACATTTTACCAATTGATTGACTACAGTTAGACCAACAGACGAGGTGCAGGGATGTAAGCACATTAGTCTGCCCAGTAATGCTGTAAACTGTTAAACACAATTATTTAATTTACCAAACTTCTGGCTGATTTAGAAAACATTTAATCTTCCAAGGGGCATAATTTGTCTAGTCCATATCCGCTGTAACCACATCATAGGCCTTGAAATAAAAAGGCATAATAAAGAAGATCTGAGACACACAAGAACTCTCTTGAATGAGGGTATAAAAGGCCAGAGCACAATAGCTGCTCTCTTTACATCATCTCGGCAGTTCTTTCACTCAGTCCACTCTACATTCATGCTTGAGGTCATTTTTAACCCTTTACAGACAACCACACTGTTACTGCAACACCCCGCATGTGTGGAAGGCTGAGCTCTTAGACCACTTATAAAGTAGTAAGAAGAAAGAAGTCATCCATAAGCAGGTATATATAATGGTTGGATGGATATATAGATGGATGACGTCAGTCTCCCTGTTTTAATACTAACACACAGGTTTTCTTAATTTGGTTAATACTATATGCTAATGTTAGCATATAGTAAACACCAAGGCCAATGTGACTCTGGATGATAATGGCCTAGTATGTTCAGGGTTGATATGAATGAAATATTTTACTTCTAGTAAGTCCCTGTAGGGTCATTCTCTTTTTTACCGATCCACCTCCAAAGAGGTCACAGCAGAAGGTCATCTTAACAACAGCACCCAAGGGTCTGGTTGTGGCTCAAAGTACATTTCAGTAAATAAAGTTCGATATAGCTTGAACCTGAATCCTCAATTTAAGGATGTTCTCCCTGATCACTTAATAGGGGTGGGCAATATGAATAAAATCTTCTATCGTGGTATATGTAATTGTATATTTCAGCATGATATATAATGATAGAATTGTATGTGGCATTCTCTTGCATGGGGAATTCTAGAGCTTGCCTCCCAGCGTGCAAATGTTCCACCAAAACAAGTTCCTTCCCAAGACTATTTTCAGAGGCAGCGTCGCTCCATCCGGAGCTTGGCGTCACCGAAGATGATTGCGATTGGTTTAAAGAAATGCAAACATGCCAGAGCGTTTTTTTTTCCTCCTATCCCAGGATGTATGTGTGGTGTAGCCAGACATTACTCCAGCACTGTCACAGCGCTGCAGAGGTACAGTAGGTGTGGCAATGCGAGACTACAGCCACGTATTTAATCTTAATCTATCAAAGACAATTTCAGTGCATTTAATAGTTTTTGAGAGAACACTTCATATTTGCCGACTGATTCATTTAGATTGTCGTTGTTTCCTTTCACAATATTCAGTCCAAACCATCTAGATCACAAATAATGTTAACAGAACTTCAGTAACGTCCTCAGTAAAAGCACATGCTGTGGGTTAGTGTTCCAGGAACAAAGTGCACTGCTTAAGGATACATACGATACATTTTATTCTGAAAATGGCTCAATATTACTGTGTACAAGACGGAAATGAGCACATTGCTGCTCCTTGGTGGAATGTGCACAACAGGCATTGCTCTAAGTAAAATAACCTGCCCCTTTTTAAAAATGTTTCGTTACGTGATTACTGCAGATGGAAAATATGTGACAGCTGTGTAGCTCTGAAGCAAATAGCGATGTATTGGATATTTTTCCTACAGCTTTAGAGTAAAAGTCTATCCTGTATCCAGAGTGACTGGGAATGCTGGAAGACTAAGCTTGTGAAGTTAAGTGAACACGTGTGCAGCATGGAAACTGTTCTTAGTGACATGGAAATAAAATGGATGACCCCATGGCAAAATAAATCTCTGCACTTTCCATCTCTCTGAAGCAACAGCCCAGTCTATTTTAATTCACAGTTAAACACTGAAAAAGAGAGGAAAAACCCCACAGGTTGTATGTTAAGATGGTAATTGCTCAATTCGTTCCCTCAGTATTCAACAGATTGCAAGACTAAACACATACTTTGCATTGCGTACATTTATGCATAAGTGTGGGCAATAATTCTGTCATACCATGAGTAATTTACCAGTATACAGAAATTGAAACTAAACTACCTGATGCTATTTAGGGGTAGCAGCTACACAGAGACTCTGGTGTGGGTGCTGCATGAAAAAGGTGGGTGAGAAGTGGCATAAATATCTTCGGTGAGAAAAGCGTCTGGCTCACTTCAAGTATTCTCAGGAAGTGAATGCTGTCAACCATCAACAGTTACAGAGAAGTTTAAGCATAAGACTATATTTAAAAAAGAAATGCAAATTAGTATGAAGTATATAATTATCTAATGACACCCTGGGTGTTTTTTTCCCCTCATCATTAGGAACAGTGTCTGCTCAACCGAATTTGGTATTGTGATTATGTACCATCCAAAGCAGATCTGGAAGAATACAAACCGCCTTATGAAATGTAGAAATCGTATTAAAGTCTGACTGAGTGAATAATCACAGTCTGTGGTCAGTTATCACGGAAAAAGCACACATTTCCTTGTTTGAACTAAAGGCTGGGCCAGCTGTGTTGATGAGATGTGGTGAATAACACTTCCTGTCTAGGATGTGTCATTTTCTTTTTAACAGTATCATCTTTTCTCGTATAAACTCCTGAATCGGAAGGCAAAACAATTGCATCAAGCTACAGAATGAAAGATGACCAGAGCTGATGGGAAACGGCAGGATAAGATGGGGGGAAAAAAGCAAAGGAGGATGGCAGGAAATTAAGAAATGGTAACGGGTGGTACTGAATGACTTAGCGCTACGTCACTATCCTGGCAAGGCAGCCTTATGATGTCAAACCACTGCCTTATTCTTCATCATAGTCCACAGTGTAACAGGTCAAGAATGATAAAATAACATGGTAAAAAGATTACAAAAAACTTCAAATAAATTCCATAAACAATGCTGGCACATAAAAAAAAAGAAAAGTATAATCATAGTGAAGCTGATGAGATTTTAAACATTCCAACTTGCCACTTTTCTGTAAGAAATACCACAGCCTCAAGATGGCTTATAATAAGTCAATGCCAAATCTAACAGGAGATAAGAGATTGGCTTGTAAGCTCTCCGGATGGGTATCTACATCTCCCTCACCGATGAGAGCCCACCCACAGGCTGTCAACACAGCAGGAAGCAGCTGAAAGGCATGGCGAACACCAGCGGGGAATGCCCCTGCTGAAAATATCTCACATATGCTTATCTGGTTCAGTGCCATTGATCCAACACTGTAGGGCTTTAGAAATGTAACTAGTAACAGTAGTGCTGATAAGTATGGATTGTTGAAAGTGATAGGTGACAGTTAACTCTTAACATGACAACATGTACGGTCATTGATTCATTATAGCAATACAAATACAGCAATACACATACGGCAATTCTTTATCCACTGGCACTGATAATATTTCTGGCTTTTAAAACTCACTATCCAGCCCTTTCTGGAGAGAAAATTCCACTCTCATTGATATCTGAAGTTTCACCTATCTGCACTCACAAAGTCTAAAAAGCCTTCATCTTGAGCAAAAAAAACTTTAAAAAAAAAAGCAAAGCAGTGCTAAGGCTGGATGATGAAAATGCAACTTCCATTACGAGGGTCTATATTGGCACAAACACTAATGAAAATGGGGATGGGGTCTGTGCTTGTGTAAAGGCTCTTTTACACTGGATGCAGCCCAGCTGGCGTGTGCAAATGTGACGTCATGGGATCGCCGTGACTATCGCGCGCCTCCTTGGATGCGTCTAGTATAATTCATGTGTAAGAGGAGTTAAGTTCTTTATCTGTTGTTGCAGGTGTTATTGATTGGCAATAGTTCAACTGTGGGCATAGATGACTTAATGCTCCATTAAATGTTATCAATAAACAGCAGATAACAGCCCTTAATGCAATTAGCAAATCTGTGTTCATTACACTACAAAGATTACTGTTCATAGCTACACATGGACTTTTACTTTGGCATGTCCTCAACAACAGAAAGGTGCTATGATTAAAAAAACATCATGAATGTGATATGAGCTGATTTATAAGTAAGACTGTTAGCAGCGTATGAAGCCTTAGGTCAAACTAATGATATTAGAAATGGAATAGTTTATATTCTTCTGGTTAACATGACACTTACAGCCTCAGAAAAACCTCGATGGAGCGTTCTAATTCATTGCTCATGCTTTGACCATCCAAATCAATTAAGAGGAATGTAATCAAATTAGAGTTGACAGTATGCTTTGCCTAAATTAACTATGTGCTCATTAAAAGCAGTTGCCTTTCTGGGTTTCCTGGAGTCCATGCTCTTTAAGCTCAGATGTGTGCAGAGCGCCAGATCCATTACCTTCCAAAGAGGAAGGGAAACTAGGATACTAATGAGATTCCCTCCTTGTGCAACACACACTGCCAGCGTGACGTTCGAGAATGATTCAGACATTTCTGTGGTCATCAGTGTGGTTGTCGCATTCATCACTGTCCTCCATTAAGTTCATTGGGACATTTTCCGACTCTTCTCGCACAATATAATTACCAGTGTCAAATGGGTGGAGCAGGGAGAGCTTTTCTACAGGCACTAAGGGGACAGGGTTGTATGGAGAGAGTACTTCCATTCACTTCCTGACTTATGCTAGCCTTCGCTGGTGGAAAAGTTAGAACTTGTCACACACCATAGCACCCTGAAACTTGCAAATGCACACACAACTTCAGTATAAAAAGACAATCAAGGCACAGTGACATACGCACACACTAACCCACTTACTCACCTGGAGGTCAAAGAACTTGCTGTAGCGTCTGTAAATGATTTCTGTACTGCCATCGCTCCAGGACAC